>NC_050083.1:4132246-4732246 GCF_009764565.3 Dermochelys coriacea | reverse complement strand
CAGGAAATTCAGAGTTAAGTCTGCGCTTATAAGAGGTCCAAAGGCACTACCTTAACTCTGCTGTCCAAGTGATGCCCTAATAAAAAAAGAAAGTCAGGCTACCTTACTCATCTATAACGATCACGTGAACAGCATGGTGAAAATGGACATTACCCCCAAAAAATCCTGCAAGGAGCTGAGGATGCTCAGGAGCTCCCATGGTGGGGCTCGATGATCCTACGTGCTGCCAATTAACCATGAGTCCATGTGGAAACCTCCCAGGTCATGAAATTACAGCATTTCTGAAAAGAGGCAAGGCCAGTACAGTAACAAACCTTAGAAACAAATACAGGACACAAATGAGAAAACCAGGGGTCTGTATTTCTGATGCTGTCCCTGAAAGGAGCAATGGCACAAGAAGGTGGCCGTGCGTAGGCCAGCAGAGTTAAGACAGTCTAGTTACCTGACCTGTCAAATTCTGCATATTTGGCCCCATTACAAGCGCAAGCTTAACTCCAGGTTTCAGAGTAGCAGCCGTGTTAGTCTGTATTCGCAAAAAGAAAAGGAGGACTTGCGGCACCTTAGAGACTAACAAATTTATTTGGGCCTAAGCTTTCGTGAGCTACAGCTCACTTCATCGGATGCATTTGGTGGGAAAAAAAAACACAAATGCATTTTTCCACCAAATGCATCCGATGAAGTGAGCTGTCGCTCACAAAAGCTTAGGCTCTAATACATTTGTTAGTCTCTAAGCTTAACTCCAGATTTCCTAGTTTCTGAAGTGGTTTGTTCAGCTCTATTAACAATAAACATTTCTACTGCAGTAACATCAAGAGGCCCAAGAGGTAGTGACCCCGGTGTGCCGGGTGCTGTACAGACAGTGCCCCTCCTGCCCCCCGGAGCTTAGACCCTGAACAGCCTCCTAGGGCCCTTCCCTGGGATCATCAGCCCCGCTCACACCCTGCACCCAGGGGGGTCCGGCGAGGTCCGGCCAGCACCGAGCCGGTCACCGCCTGGGAGCTCGGGGGGGGTCCCCAGACTGGCGGGCGTGGGGTGCTGGGAGAGGGGGCGGGGCGAACGAGGCCGCGGCCCTGCCGCTCTCACTCACCAGCCCCAGGGCGGCGGGCGGCACCAGGCCGGTGCTCAGCGCGCGCCAGGCCGCCGACAGCTCCGGGCCAGGCCCCGCCGCCTCCATGCGGCCCCGCGCGCCGGGAGGATGTGAGGCGGCGCGAGGCGGGGGCGGGGCCGAGGCGGCGCGAGGCGGGGGCGGGGCCGGGGCCGGCCGGGGCCGGGGCGGTGCGAGGCGGGGGCGGGGCGGCGCGAGCGCCGCAGACCGTTAGAGGCCGGGGCCGGAGGCTCGGGGCGCGATGACTCAGCAGGGGGCGGCGCTGCAGAGCTACAACAACGAGCTGGTCAAGTGTGAGCGCGGCCGGGGCGCGGGGGCGGGGCCGGGGCGGGCCCCCAGCGCTTTCAAGGGGCATCGAGTGGCGGGCCCAGGCCAGGCCTCACAGCAAAGTCTGGGATGGGCGCGTCCCCGGGCTGGGATCGGGGCCTGGGTCGCCCGCCATGCGGATGGTGCCCCGAGGGATGCCTCGCCCACGGCGGGTGCTTGCGGGACGGGCCCTCAGCTGCCCGGGGCCCTGACTCGCCTCCTGCCCCCAGGCATCGAGGAGCTGTGCACCAAGCGGGCTGAGCTGAGCCAGCAGATCCAGCGGGAGGAGGAGGAGAAGAACAAGCTGCAAAACGACATCCGGCTCCTGACGGAGAAACTGGCCCGCGTCAACGAGAGCCTGGCTCGCAAGATGGCCACCCGCAACGCGTTTGAGCAAACCATCGCCGAGACCGAGGCTGCCTACGCGAAGGTATCTGGCCCCCGGAGGCGCGGGATTGATTTCTCCAGGGCGGCCCCTTGCGCTCTGGGGGCTCGTGTGCGGCTGCGAAAGCACGGAGGCAGGGCCTCTGGTGTCCAGCTCAAGCCCTAACCTGCAATCCAGAGCCAGGCGAAGCCGGGCTTTGTGCTGGGGCTGAACCTAGCTTCAGATCATTCCTGGGCCACAATCCCGCTGTGGCCTACGAAGAGCTCTACCAACGTGAGCTGAGTTTCCTGCCACGGCGCCTTGGCCTTCCTCTTGGCTACGGCACTTCCCGCCTTGGGGAGATGCTCCAGCTACGGCTTCTCCACGGCTCTCCCGAAAGAGGGTTACGGCTGCCAGAAAAACAATACTCAAACTTGCAACAACCGGGCACCGCCCAGCTTGACCACAGGGCCCTTCAGACCCATACCGCTGCCCTCTGCCACTTGAGTGTGTTGCGGGTGGCTTGCTGGCCAGCATTACAACACTGGGAAGGGGGAGTCCTGGGCTCTCCTCCTGCTTCTGGAAGGGCAGTGTGGCCTGTTGGTTAGAATAACCCTGACCGACAGGATAAGCAGGCTTGGCACGTTCATTTCGGAAGGCAGATTGGGTGAGACTTGGGGCTTTGAGATTATGGGATATGTTTCCAGCTCCACCTGAAGCGCCCTAGTGCAACCTCAGATTTCTTTCTTTGAGAGCCGCGTGTGTTCCCCCTATGGGATGATATTCCCTAGTGATGAGCAGGTGGAAAATAGAAAATTCTTTCCTGGGTATCTGGCGGGTGAATCTTGCCCACATGCTCAGGGTTTAGCTGATCGCCATATTTGGGGTCGGGAAGGAGTTTTCCTCCAGGGCCGATTGGAGAGGCCCTGGAGGTTTTTCGCCTTCCTCTGTAGCACGGGGCATGGTTGACTGGAGGGAGGCTTCTCTGCTCCTTGAAGTCTTTGAACCATGATTTAAGGACTTCAATAGCTCAGACATGGGTGAGGTTTTTCATAGGAGAGGGTGGGTGAGATTCTGTGGCCTGCGCTGTGCAGGAGGTCGGACTAGATGATCAGAATGGTCCCTTCTGACCTTAGTATCTATGAATCTATGACCCTCCTGAAAGCTGTATCCCTTGGGCTCCTTTGCACCCACCTCCCAGGGAATGCATCCCTCCCTGTTTCCACTCCATCATCATCATCAACACAGAGAGTAGAAGCAACCCTCTGCCATGGTTGTTGCTTTCCTAACCCCATTAGACTTAGTTTGCCAAAAGTGTACATCCATATAACTTTAGTTTGGATTTTAGGTAAATAGTATGGTTTTATAGTGTCTCAGAAAAGAGATATTTCCCCAAATTTAACATTCAAGCCCCCAGGCTTGCCCCATCACTAGGACTATGACTGGGCTGGACCCCCAAAAGGTGTTTGTTGTAGGGCATGCCTACCATGTAGCACCTCCTCCTCCTTAGGGTTGGCACTGCAGGCACTCCCTGCCTCAGTTGCTCTTCTCTCAGGGCCCTTAAGAACTCCACAAAGTCCAAGAAAGTGTGAGATTAGATTCCTCTGCTGCAGTTCTACTTTATTAAATACAAATAAACCTGAAATCCAATCTCTGCCCTGGGCCTCAGAGGTTGCCCAGCCCTCTTGTTGACTCTAGCACACCTCTGCTTATGAGAGTTTCTCTTTCTGTCAGCACCTTTCTGCAGCTGAGTTCCAATGATCGTTTATGAGGCACAGGTGTTCTTTATTCAATTAACTGTCTTTCCCTTTAAACTAGCTTCTCAGGGGTAGCCTGGGTTCAGATTCCCCTTAAAGGAGCCAGCAACTCTGTGCAGCGTTATAACAGATGTGCGTTGTGCCCACGGATCTTCCAAGTTGGATGCCTGTGTCCAGTGCTTAATTTCTTATTCTGTCCTGTAAAACTTATTCCCTGGCCCAGTGTGCCACCCATAAGGCTTTTACCTCCTCACCAGGACTGCTGGCTCTAGCACACCTCATGGGAGAGGCCCTTATGGCTGTTGAACCTCTGGATGGCCAGAGTTCTGTGCACCATTGGGAACAACCTTCCTCTGCACTGAAATTTACAGCAAGCGGGGCTAAGCTGTCAATTCCAGCCATGGTATCAGCACTGATCTCAGCTAGGGGCTCAAGTGCTGGGTCTGGAATATCTGAGACCCTTCCATGTGGTGTAACCAAGATTCAGCACAACAACACACCACATGTGGACAGTCTGAATTCGTCTAGCTTCAGCAGCTAACATCAGACTGGGAATATGGCGTACCTTTTTTACAGTGAGGGTCATTAACCATTGGAACAATTTAGCAGGCTGACAGAGGACCTTTCATAGATTCCAAGGCCAGAAGAGATCATTGTGGTCATCTACTTTGACCTCCTGCATAACACAGGACGGAGAACTGCCCCACAATCATCCTTACAGCAGAGATTTTAGAAAAACATTGTCTTGATTTAAAAATTTTTAGTGATGGAGAATCCACCACAACCCTTGGTAAATTGATCTGGTGGTTAATTACTCACTGTAAAAAAATTTACACTTTATTTCCAGTCTGAATTTGTCTAGTTTTCAACTTCCAGGTATTGAATCATGTTAGACCTTTCTCCGCTAGACTGAAGAGCCTGTCATCAATTATTTGTTCCCTATGTAGGTACTTAAAGGCTGTAATCAAGTCACTCCTTAACTTCCTCTTTCTTAAGCTAAATAGATTCAACCCCTTGAGTTCATCACTCTAAGGCAGGTTTTCCTATCCTTAAATCATCTCATGGCTCTTCTCTGAACCCTCTCCAATTTATCAACATCCTTCTTGAATTGTGGACACCAGAACAGGACACAGGATTCCAGCAGCAATCGCATCTGTGCCAAATACAGGGTAAAATAAGCTCTCTGCTCTTACTCGAGATTCCCCTCTTCATGCATCCAGGGATCGCATTAGCCCTTTTGGCCACTGAATTGCACTAGGATGTTCAGCTGATTATCCACCACAACCCCCAAATCTTTTTCAGTCACTGCTTCCCAGGATAGAATTCCCCATCTTGTAAGTATGACCGACATGCTTTGTTCCTAGTTACGTACATTTACATTTCGCTGTATTAAAACACATATTGTTTGCATGTGCCCCGCTTATCGAACAGTCCAGACCTGTGCCCAGGTGACCTGTCCTCTTCGTTATATACCAGTTAGAGGAGGGTTCCATAGCGTGCATCTGGGAGTGCCATCCCATGAGTGTGAATGCACAGGGGCAACTCTTAAAGATCAACAGTTACTGTTAAGTAACCTCTCTGTCTACCTCGAGATATGGGGCCTTGGCCAATAATAAGGGTTTTGAAGGGAACAGAAATTGCAACAGCATGCCGTGGAAGAGGAGAATTGAACATGTAGACTCCTGGCTCTAACCTCAGTGCACAGTCCCCTAGGATACAGGGTGTTGTGCAGGCATTTCTTTCTTAAACCTGTCTACCACCTTCTCCCACTGGCATTCTGTGCATGGCTCAGAGCGCCTTATCCATTCCTAGCAAAACCTGCGATTGTCTCTGGGCCCTGCACAGCTCTGGATAAGGACTCTTACGGTACTTTGAACCCTCCTTATACTTAGGACAGCCTCATGGCTCCAGGGTGTGCTTGCTGCTGTCTCACACAAGGCAAAAGCTTAGGGAGGGGTAAGGTGCTGTGATCTTCCCAAGGAACACCTCAAGGCAGAGTTAAGGCTCTTTGGATGTGTTGTGTGGGAAGTGTCACTTGAACTGCCTTTCCTGTTGCTACAGTGTTCAAGTTTTGGGAATGGAAGTCTCCCATTCTGGAAGGATGTGAGGAGCACTGGGCTGGGCTGAATACCCGCAGCTTTCATTCCAAGGTGAATGAAGCTTTGGGTGCGTCTGTTGCCAGCACTCTGCTGCTGTCATAGATACTCAAACATTGTAAAAGACAAGACTTGAAAACCCTACTCAACAGGGGTGAGTGAGACCCTTTTCTTTTCAAGTGTGTGGGCTGGGGGCAAGGGGCAGTGCCTGCAGAGAGCAATTGAAGCAGATAGTTCTGCAGTGGTAGGGTCAGGCAGGGGAAGGTAAAATAGGGCTTAGCCTGGTCCACCGCTCTCCTCCAGCATCTCCTGGACCCAGAACTTTGCAGACCCCCCTTCACCCACCCCAGGGCACTAGTACTCATGCAGCCTCCCCCTCACCTCAGCCATGTGGCCTTTGAGAGAGACTGCAGGGAGCAGCCAACTAGAGGGTGAAGCCTCTGCAGCTGCAGGACAGGTTCAGGAAGGCACCTGGGGTGCTGATGATGGCATGTAAGTTCCACACTGATTCCCTGCACTATGACGTAGTGACTTCTTCCTCCCCACCTCCCTTGTCTTTCCCTTTTGGTTATTCCCCCTCCCCCTCAGAACACTAACTGAAGGTTTAGAGCAACAAAACCAAACCAAAAACCTGGGGGAACTAAGGTGCTATTTGCTGCCTCACATCACTTGTGCTTGTGTATTCTGTCCCTTTCCCTACTGCTCTTCACCTTACTCTACAGCTGGTGCCTAGCACAATGGGGCCCTTTTAGAATATCAGGGTTGGAAGGGACCTTAGGAGGTCATCTAGTCCAACCCCCTGCTCAAAGCAGGACTAATCCCCAATTTTTGCCCCAGATCCCTAAATGGCCCCCTCAAAGATTGAGCTCACAACCCTGGGTTTAGCAGGCCAATACCCAAACCACTGAGCTATTCCTCCTTCCCGGTGGCCTCTAGCTACAACCATACTGGAATAACCCTGATAATGAATAACAGTGCCATCTACTGCTGAGGAAGTTCAGCTTCCATTTTAAAAAGAGTTCTTCACCAATATGCTTTAAACTAGTCCCCATGCCAGGGCTCTGTGCTGGAGTGTGCAAACAGATCATTCCAGTGCCTCTGTTCCAGCTCCTCAAGGTGGCAACAGGATGAAAATTACTAGGTTCTGGTTAGTTTCATGGCTAAGGTTTCTCACCCTCTGGGGAGTGGTGGAAATGTGAATAATCTGGGCCAATGGGAAAGCTGGGACACTGCTATTCACACAGAGGGCACCCAAAACCAGAGAGGGGCAAAGGGGGTAGAGTAACAGCAGGCTTATAACAAGGGCAGAGGAGGAAGATTGCAGAGAGCAGCCAGGAGTAGAAAAGGAGGGCTACTTCTGCCTTCCACTTGCTAGAGCAGGAACAGGCACTTATTAGAGGTGATGAGTGGAGTTGGTCATGGGAGGGTTCCACTAGGAATCCCAGCCCTCTCCTTAGCCTCTGGCGTTCGTGGGGGGCTGAGCTTCTCTGCAACTGTCAGATAAGCCCTATATATAAAGCAAACTGAGCATGGTATTTGGCTCCTGAGCATAATGAAAAGTGTTTCTGTCCCAGCCTTGCATGTCCTGAGCTCTGAATGGTTAACCAGACCTCTAGAGCATATTCTCAATCTCACCCTGGTGAGCACCAGTGCTTCCTCTGGTCTCCACTGGCTGGTGCTACTTTCTGCTATCTTAGCTTCATCGCCTTGCTGTCTCCTTTTGTGTCATTGTCAAATCCCAGGCTGAAGCTTGTTGTCCTCTCCCAGTCCCTTTCTCAAAGGCTGAAGTTTGGAGAAATTCATCCATGAAAATGGAAATGTTGATTCTGTTACAATAGTTATTCCTATTTTAAGAATACACTTTGGTGAGACACACTGGTAAAACTCCCATCCACATGGTGTAATTGGCTCTGAATTTCAGTAAGTAACTGACATTTGAGGACGTCAGTGACAAAATACTTGGCAGATCTCTAAGCCCCATCCCTGTGACTGTTGGACGGTTCTGGAGAGTCTGGGGCATACCCCACCTTGGCCCAAAGTGTCATTTCTGTGCAAACTGATGCTCCATATCACCCCTAAGTCTACTGAGCATTTTCTATATGAGCAAACAACAAAAAAGGCCATTTTCTGCAAACGCAGCTGATGTTTTGTCACAAGTTATTTTAAAAACAATTACAACTACTAGTTAGCCCTTGTTGCATCCTGTCAGTCCTGTGCATTATCGGCTGTCTGGGACATGGACTGTCTGCACAACACCTAGCACAATAGGGCCGTGACCCTTGGCTGGAGTTCTAGGCACTACCATAAATCAAATAAGTAATAAAGATCTACAGAAAATCTAGCTTCTTCTCAGGCAATTTGAGACCAGGAAAATGATCAAATATATCAGAACTTCTTGATAGCAGTAGTTGAGCTAGCTGTTGTCTGGTCTTTCTGGGAGCTGTACGCAGCTGCAAGGGGTACTCTGCACTTTCTGTGGGAGAACATGCCTTCTGGAGCTGGCATAGCTCTGTTCTTTTCCTTCTGAACTCAAAGCTATTATCTCAGAAAGGCCAGCTCTGAGTGTTCCCAGGCTTGTATGAATCCACCCATGGCTGCCAGGATTGTAGGTTATTCCTACAGCTTTCTTTCTACCTGTAATGACCCCTCAGGCTAACAGTTATAGGGATATGGTGCTTGTGGTGATTGGAGATGTTTGTAATCTGTAGCCAGTCAAATGCAGTTTCTTATTCAAGGAGCTCTTGCAAAATGGAAATGACAAGTCACATCAGTTTGCACAGAAATTAAACTTTGGATTAGGGAGGGCATGGCTCAGGCTTTTCAGAACTGTCCAGCAATCACAGGGACATAGCTTGCAGTGACCTAGGAATTATTTTGTCACTGACACAGCCTCAAATCTTAGTTACATATTGAAATCAAGACAATTACTCTGTTGGGATCAGGGTTTTGTTTGTGCTCAGAAGAGTGCATTATTAAAATGAGGAATAAATGTTTAGAAATTTCATCACAATGGAAATTTAACATTTTTATGCATGGTTTTTTTTTTTTTAACTAGATCAGCCTGTGAATAAAGAGAATTTCCTTTCTCAGGAAAAACCAAGGAGGAGGAAGTGCTCTCCACCCATTAGCTCTGTGGTTAGAGTGCTCACAGTTTGAAGGGGAGCTGGGTTAAATCTCTATGCTGCCTGAATCAGACCAGGGACTTGAAGTTGGATCGCCCATGTCCCAGAAGATTGCCTTAGCCCCTGAGACATAGGAACAGTGGGGCTCTGTTTCTCCTGTTGAAGCTGTTCCTGTTCATATGAAATACTTCAGTAGCCATTGGAGTCTAAGATTGGATGTCTAACATACATTTGAGTTCAACTCCAAGTTACTGGTTTGATGCAGGAATCTCTGGGTTATGCTGCAAGTCGGATTGGATGATCAGGGGTCACTTCTGGCCTTAACATCTATAAACGACAGTTTGCACCAGTTCCATTAACTATTTTTAAACAAATTGCCTTTGTTAATATTGCTAGATGCTAAGGCCAAAATGGACCATCGGGACCATCTAGTCTGATCTCCTGCATAACACAGCCAGAGAACATTCATCCAGTGATTCCTGCCTTGAGCCTGGAATGTGGGTCTGAGCTAGAGCATATTTCTCAGGAAGAGACACCCAGGCTTGAGTTAAAGGCTCTGGGTGCTGAAGACTCACTGACTCCCTTGGCAACTTGTTCAAAATCAAGCTCAGGCTAAGAGAAATGTTCAGTTTCCATAAAATGAAGTAACTTGTTTCCCGTCCTCCCAGATCCTGGAGAGTTCCCAGACGCTGCTCAATGTCCTGAAGAAGGAAGCTGGGAATCTGAGCAGAGCCACAGAACTGAAAAGTAGCATCACAGAGGAGAGCTGAGCATTTAGATTCAAACATTCTGGCAATCACTCTGGGGAGCTGCAGCGCCTCCTGGCCCTGGCCCCTGCTGGTATTCTAATCTAGGGGCTTGGAGTGGAAGCAATGTCTAATAAAGTCTTTGTTTTGCAAATGTAAGTGTTCATTGCAGTGCCAGGTGGGAATCCATTCCAATTCAAGCCCCATCCAGCAAAACTCAGGATGCGTGTGTAACAAATGCCAGTTAATGGGATCATGAGGCTGTGGAAGTGCAACTGTGCCTATAAGCAGCAGCCTCAGGCCAGGGAAGAAATGCAACTTGGGACTTTAGCACTTTCCCCTTCATACAGTTCCTCCTGGGGGGATTCTGCACCACTGCAGGCCCACAGATGCCGCCACCCTGCAGAATTCCTGTGCTTCCCTGCAGAAAATGGGGGGTGGATATGGGGATGACCATGGGTGCAGTTTTGGGGGAGATTCCCCCCCAAACCAGAGGCGAGGCAAGGCACAGGATTACATGATACTGCCTCCCCCCACCCCATTTCTGCAAGCACAGAGCTGCCCTGCTGAAGGAGGCCGCCTCTAGGCTTTGCTGAATCTGCAGCTGAATGCCACCTGCTGGGTCCTAGTGTCACTTGGGTTTCCCTTGTGTGTGGTGGGAGCCTTCCTCTTTTCTGTGCAGCAGTGAGTGCCGGCTGGGGAGAAGAAGCAGTACAGTATGGAAGGAAGGGGGTGGAATAGAGCAGGGGGAGGGGAACATGAGAGTGAGATGGAAACGAAAAGGGGAGAGGGGATTTGCAGGGGGAAGCTGGAGCCTGGCATGCAGTGTCCCCTCAGCAGCAGCTAGGGCTCCCCTGTTAAGCAGGCCCATCAAACCCTCACCCTGACAAGCCCTACTCCCCCTACACCTGGATCCTTCTGACAAGCCCACCACCCCACCCTGCTGCACCTGGACTCCCACCCCATCAAGCCCCACTCCCTCAGCACCCAGACTCCCCCACTGAGCCCCAACCACCTTCACCTGGATCCCCTGCAGAGTCCCATTGCTCCTGCACCCAGAACCCCACAATAAGCCCTGTGCATCCAGATCTCCCACTGAGCTGTCTGCATGCAGATTGCCCCACACAGAAACCTCTCACCCAACATCTGGATCCCCCTACAGTAAGCCCCTCCACACTTTGATCCTGCTGGGTTGAGCTTGCCAACCCACACCTAGTGCACCTGGCACAGAGGGGCAGGGCCCCAGGTTATTTCTGGAGCAGGCCCAGCCCTTTCACTGTGTCAGGGTCAGGTGCAGCCTAACCGCCAAGTCCCTGTACTGGGGGAGGTGAGGGCTTCAGAGTAATGACCCACCTCCATGCAGCCAGCAGTCTGTGCTCCCCAGTTCCATGCTGGAGCCACATTTACTTATTGACAAAGTTTGCAGAATTTTAAAATATTGTGCACATAATTTTTAATTTTTTGGCACCAGATTCTCTCAGGAGTAAGACAGTGGATGGTTTGCTTTGACAGGAGCAGTGGAGGGAGCAGGGCACAGTGTGTTCCCACGATGCAGCAGGAAGGGAGGGGATGGAGAAGCTGGGGCTGGCTGGGAGGTGCCAGCAGCAGAGCACACCCTGGAACTAGGAGGGTAGCCCTTCAAGACAGGGAGCAGCAGCACTCTGAGCTATGGCAGCTCCCAGGGGAGGCAGCACCTCCCCCTCCCAAGAGACCCTAGATCACCACCTCCTGCCCTGCTGGAGAGGAATGAAGTCTAGACCAGCAGTTCTCCACTGGGGGTCTGCAGTCCCCTGCAGGACCATGAGCCCTTTCAGGGGGGCTGCAGGACACCACAAGGCTGAAATCCCCAAGCCCCAGCACCCCCCACTATGGGGCTGAAATCCCTGAGCCCTCACACCCGTTGCCTCCCCCCCTTGCAGTGCCAGAGCAGGCCAGTCCCAGGGGAAGCCTCACACCCCCCTCTTTCTCCTGTCCCTGCTCCCAAGACCCCAGCCCCTGGCCAGGTCAGAGGAGGAAAGCCAGAGTTGGGCAGTGTGGGCAGCTGCTGCCCTGGCTGGTGTCATGGAGCAGGTAACCACGGCATTTCCCCAGTTGCTGCTGGTGCCTGCAGTTGCAGCTGCTCCTCCGTTCACGCAGCTGGTATGAGCTGCCCAGCAGAGCCCTTGGGGAGCAGTGACCACACGGGAGCCCTCCTGCCACACATCCCTGAGCTACCCCATGCCTGCACACAGGCCCTAGCTACCTCCTCCATGCACCCTGAGCTACCCCCATAGCATGTTGAGGAGGGCCTCAAATAAAAAGATTGAGAACCCCCGCTCTAGACTGAGAAGTATAGTAGCCTCAGGACCCTGCTTGAAACAAGACTTTGGCTGGGGGGCGGGGTTGGAGGGGGGAAAAAAGAGAACTAAGCACGCAGCCAAGGCCGTGAGCAGTGGCGTACCACAAGCTGGGCATCTGCCCCAAGTACTCTTGCCAAATTGGAGGCACTAGATCTGTTTGTACCTGTAAAACAGCAGCATGCCAGTCATGGGCAGAGCACTGGTGATTGGCTGACATAGCTCCTGGCCCTGTCAGAATTGGAGTCAGAGCCAGTTCAATGAGTTAATAAAATTAAAATTAAAAATTAAAGTTAAAATTCAACTAAGCAACTTCCTTCCCCTTGCTGGAAGTTTTGCTGAGCTGCAGCTCCAGGGGAAGTTCCAAGGATTAGCAAGGAGGAAGGTCTCCAGCAGGGCTGCTCTGGGCAGTAGAATAGGAGGAAAGCACCTCCCCAGGGGTTCCATTTGAACAAGCTCCCTGCACCCTCGCGATTTCAACAGGGTCACACTTTGGTCCTTGGCGGAAAGATCTGCCTGGTTCCAGCCAAGCATTTGTGAGCTACTAGGAATGCTGCCGCTATGCTCTCATGCCCAAAAGACCTCCTGGTAACTACAGATTAAATGCAGTTTGATTTATGCCAGTGGTTTTCAAACATTTTAGGCTGCATACACCTTTCTAAATAACAGTCTACTGCATACGCCCATCTGAGTGCCATTATGACCCTATCTATTCATAGATACAAGTCTTACTAAAGAAAATTTATTGGTCCCCAGTACAGAATTTTTCTCATATACCCCCAGCAACAGCTCACATACCCCAGTTTGAAAACCACTGGTTTATACTGTCCCCAAGTTCTCAGTAGGGCTCCCTTTCCACACAATGAAGAGTGACTGCATGGGAAGCATAAGACAGGGAAAAAAGTTGAAGGGTGTGTGACAAAGGAGGCAAGTTTGGGGTCTGGGCTGACACTACAGCTCCTGTTTTTCTCCCCTTTAGGCTGGGTGAATCTACTCCTTTCCTCACTCTGCTCACCAGCCATCCCTCGTTCCTTCTCAGCACCATCTCTGGAGGTCAGGCCTGGTGATCTTTCCAGGGGCTTGTTGGCCCTTTTTCTGCTTTAGAGGCTCTCCAAGCTGCAGCTCCTTCGAAGATCCTCCCATGGTCACTAACTCCCCTAAACCCTCCTCTGCTGACTCCCAAAACTAACTCCCCTTATGGCCTATGGAGAAAGGCTCGGCTGTCTGTTGCAGTCAGCCTAGCAGGTGGCTAATTACTATGCACATCAACGTACTTAGTGTTTGGCAATTGGACCAGGGTGCAGTCAGTAAGAATTCCCATTCCTCTTCTCCTAAATGGCTTAGGGGCCCCAGCACTGGCAATAGCATATGTTGCCCCCATACCCTTTCTGAGAATGAAGATGATCTCTCGGGTTTCTGCTCTTAACTGATCAGAGCGTGTATTTCGTTGAACACGCTCACCACTGGTTAGCAGGGACAACCATCAGCACAGAGGGCTCACTGCCATGTTATTTATTAGATCCCATTTATCAAACCACCAAGAAAGTTCTTTTGAATTTCTGTAATTCCAAAGTACTAAAAATCACCAGGCAACAATACACGTGGGAGTCACATGGGTCCTTTCATGCAATTTGGAAGCACAAAGTGTTACAAGGGCAGAAAGGGGGCGGGGTGGAGGTACTGGGCTCCTCCAGCAAACCTGGCAAAGTGTCAGTGGAGCAGTTGAGTTTTCAGAAGTAGCAGTTCCCAGTTAGGTCACTAGGGCAGGCTCTGCCAAAAGTCTGGCCATGAATGCCAGAGGGTACATAGAGACACCCTCCCCTTTTGCTCTGTATATGCGATCATCAAGGTAAGTGCAAGGTATACAAAAGATTTTCTATTCAGACACAATCACAGACGCTTTGATTGGACACCATCAGACAAACTAACAAACATCAGTAGATTTAAATCAGAACGACGCAAGCTTGGTCCTTTGGAGGAGGTGGCGGGCTCAGATACCACCTTCCCATCCACAATGCCCAAAGAGTCCAGCTCTGTGCTGGCCACATTTCCTTTAATCCCAGGAGCAGAAGTCACATTAGCAGCAATGTTCAGTTCATGAACATTGGTCTTTTACAGAGAGCGCTATTCTGACCCTGAGTCTACAGTACTAGAGATGTGTCCACCAGCAGTGACAGAGCCTAGCAGACTGCATTGCATATTGGCTTGCATTACCAATTAGTGAAGGTGAATTATAAAAACTCCATAGAGAACAGCATATTTCTTGTTCAGGCCTCTGTGGAAGAAAGCAGAGAAATGGCCCTTTTGCACTTTGGAGCAGAGGCGTGAGAAAGGCCAGGTGCAGGTTTAACAGGGCAGTTCTCAATTCTGCGGTCTGCTCCGGGGCCTGGAGCACAGGCACTGGACATGTCTTGGGCCCAGCAGTTGGCACTCAGATTCAGAAGCCAACAACTGCCGGGTGGAGAACAGGCAAACGACAGCAGGAGTGACAGTGCTTAGAGCCCGAGACACCAACAGCTGAGCTAGGGAAGATCAAAGCTATCACCAGTGCTTGGGAACTCTTTCAAGGGGCCAAGTCATGCAGGTCCAGCTGCCCATAGGGAGCAAACCAGCATTGTAGGCTGGGGACACTCCAGCTTTTATCGATCATTTTCTTACTGATCTGCAGCAGAGAACAATTTGCCCATTCTCCTACCATGCTTCACCCCACTGTGCGTACCCCACTTTCAGCCAAGAAGGCTGACTCACTGGGCTCCACAACAGCTGCATAGCAGGCCCAGAAATATGCTTGGGCTGGGACTTCGCTATTAATCTCCAACAGCCTCCAAGCTGAACACCAAAGTGGCAGCAGTTGCTCCTGTTGCAATGCAGGTCCCAGACCACAGCTGCTTTCCTGGGTTCAACTGCTAACATGATTCACAGACAACCCCGGAGATCCCTCAGTGCTCAAACAGCAGAGACTTTCAACCAGAGCTTCTCCACTGAGAAGAGAGTCCCCAAGCCTTTCTAGAGCCCACTCTGGCTGTATCAAGGGGCTAGAGACTTGCTCTTACTGAGTCATTCGCAGAAGGCTATTGGCAGCTGCTCTTGAAGGAATGTGTAAGGCCACAGGCAGAACACGACAGCTACCTTGGAACTAGCAGGTGTCCCCCAGAATCCTGTGCAAATATTCTCCCGAAATACCCAGTGGCATCTAGTCCCCCTCAGGCAGCAGGGCCTGTGACAAAGTGGAGTGGCTGGGGCCAGCAGCCCGTTTCTGTGGTGCTTCAGAAAGTCTCCATCCCACGAAGCGCATCCGAGGACGTTGAGAACAGAACACAGGGAAAGCTGCCAGGTTCCCTGCTCAGCCGGAGTGCTGCAGGTGGCATGGCCCAGGAGTCAGAAGTACAGGGCAGGCTCACTGCTGAAGTCGGAGAGGCCACTCTGATCGGCCGGGGTAAGCTACAGGAGAGAAGAGAGGAGCTGGGGAGTGGAAGCCTTGCGAGTCCTATGGCCAGGGATGCCTATGCTTTGGGATGGCAGTGACTGATGGCCATGCCCCATTTCTGTGCTGAACATGCTTCATCAGTCCCCAGAGGAAGGCACACAAGCTGGCAGCTGCATTAGTCTCCCCTATGTATACAGGCAGCGGGAGGCCACTGGCTGCAGCGGAAGCATCTGCTAGCCGATCTGACCCTTGGTTCTGCTGTGGGCTCCCCGTTCCACAATGCCGCATGGAAGGATGTCCCCCTCTCCTCTGCATCCCAGCTGGCGGCAGCACTTCAGTGCTAGGCTAAGAGCCAGACCGCAATAAGTGGGCTCAGGAAAGTACTGCTCTGAACCATGTCTGCTGATTGTGAGGTGGCCACAACCCCAGAACAGCTGAGTCATGCCCCCCTCACCCACAGTCTCCCCCTCCTGGAAAGCAGAACCCTTCCTCCCCTCCCTCCCCAAAAAAGGCTGTTCATCCTGCCTCTGCCTGCCCAGTGCACCTCACCAGCTCAGCTGCCCCACCACACAATGTGACTGAGCCATCTGGGGGGCACGTGACTCGGCATGCCCCCCACCCACTCCCGCACACCTCGCTCTGAACTCTTACCATGACCTGGTTCCCTGTGGGATTGGCCTCTTTCAGGAGGGGCCCGGCAGCAGTGGCAGGCTGCTCCTCGTATTCCTGCTCCTGCCACTTGCTGAACTCCACAGAGTGCTTTGGAGTGTAGCTGGAGAAACCTGCATGGAGGAGACAGACACTTCAGAGCTACTGACCAGAGCAGGACCCCAGCAGCCAGCCAGCCGCTCCCCTCCCAAAAGGGGGATTTCCTCTGGGCCACGTCATCCAACCTGCAGAGGGTCCAGCCCAGCCTGATGCACACGGGAAGAGGATTCACTGCCAGGCTCCTGTCAGGGGATCATATGGGGGCTAGTGGGGGCCTGGGCTCCTACGGTGGGGTCGAGCAGCTTCTGCCCTGGCTCTAGTGGCTGCAGCTACCCCCTCTGCAGATGTCCCTGCAGTTACACTCAGAGGGGGAACCAGCAGGGCAAGCACTGATACTGCACAATCCACTGAGAGGGCCATCTCAAGTGGGAGGAGCTTGGGATTCCCCTCCCCCTATTTGGGTTTTGTCCACATTAAATTCCTTTTAAGACCCACTTCTGCTCCGCTGCTCACAGGGAATTCAGGAGCCCTGCAACCATTTGCCTATTCCTGTTCCCCAAATCTGCCTTGATCTGGGAGTGGGTCAGTTCTGCTGGGCTGGCTGCAGAGCACCTACACCAAGTGCGTGCTGCCTAAACCCTGGTAAGTCCCCAAGTGCCAGCACTCCCAGCTCAGCCCATCCATAGGGCAGGTCTGGAGCAGGAACAGGTTGGCGACAGATTGCCCGGCTCACCTGAGCTGGGCACGTTGGCGTGCATGGTGCAGGTTGGGCGTGGAATGAACAGGGAAGAGGGCTTGTCCTCCTCGTCATCTTCCACTTCTGAGGAAGACTCTTCCTCCTCCACCAGTGAGCTCTCAGAAGGGTACTCGAATGTGGTCTGCAGACTTGTCTCATTGAAAGAGATCTTCATCTGGAGAAGAGCAAGGAGAGTCATTGGGAACCAGGGCACTGAGCAACCATTACCCACCCTGGCTCAGCCAGGTTGCTGCCAGCAAAGCCAGGACAGATGCAATGACTTTGCTCCTGCCTTAAGATACACCTGCCCTACAAAGTGACCCCCGACTCGCCCACACAGACCCAGCTTCACAGCACTATCTAAAGGGCAGACAGCAAACTGGAGCAGGACGTGCAGCCCAGAGCCCCCTCCCTGAGCCTCACGCTCTTAGCGTGGGCTCCTTGCCTGTGATGGTACCGCCAGGGAGGAAGCCCTCAGATCAAGCCAGGCCCCAGAGCACCAAACAGGTTCTGGGTCAAACCCAATCTTCAAATCCAAACCAGAAGCAGAGGAAGCAGCATCACCTTCAGAGCTCCCTGCAAGGAGCATCCTTTCCCCCAACAGATCGCCAGGCATGGCTCTGGGGGCTCACACGCAGTGCACTACAGCAACCCAGTCATCTGGGACTTCCCCTCCACAGGCCCTGCCTGGACACAGGGGAGCAACACCTCTGCTCCAAAAATCAGGAAGCGACTTCCCACTCACAGGGGGCTCAGCTCCCATAGCACTGCGCCACCCCCAGCGCAACCCCAGAGCGCAGCTACAGAGGGGCCTGAACTCCAGAGTGAGACACCAACAGCTCCCTCAACCCCTTCTCACTGTGATTGCCAGCACGATGAGAATGCACATCCAGGGCAATTCACCACAGAAAAGCCTGGGACTTCAGAGTGCAGGACCCTCAGCTCCGGGCACTCAACTGCCCCATCATGTGCAGGACCCACAGCGAGGCTGGAAAAGGACCCATCCATGAACACATTAACTACAGAGCCCCAGGGTGGCATCTGAGGCACCACAGGCCTATCCAACAGCAAGATGAGGAACTCCCTGACTCTGCCAGCCCAGTGAGTAATGGGGGAATGGCCAAATCCTTCGCAAAGAGAGCCCAAAAATGCCCTTGCCTGGAGCCAGCAGGAATCTCCAAGGGAAGACTAGCAACTTCCTGCACAAACTGCTGGCTAGAACCTAGAGAGACCCCTCTGCCGGGCAGGCTCCCCAACATGCCCACAGGCATCTCCGGTCAGTTTCCCCAACACTGTTTTGGACAGCAGAGAAAGCAAAGAGTCTGATCCAATTATCTCGGCTCCTCAAGCAGTAGTGACTGGAACTGTTCACAGGGAGGGGATCTCAAAAGACAGAGGCCAGGAAGCAGCAGAGATCCCTGCCCTAATCATAGCAGCCATGGGGGCAAGGAGGGTACCTTACTGCTAGCCTGGCTGGCACCCCACTTTCCTCCCATGACATCAGCCTTGCCCTTCCTGTTTTTAACCTGAGCCAGCATGAGACACCAGAGGCACCTGCAACTTCCCAGCAAGGTCTGAGAATGGAGAAAGCACCTTCCAGCTGTGGTGGCATGAGTGCCCACTCCATGGAGGGCAGGCTGCCCTACCCTTTGTGTGCTAGCATGCCCAGCAGAGTCTCTTCGCCTTTGGAAGCTACGTATTCTATGCCTCTCTGGAAGCACAGAAGGCACCAGCTGGCAGCCAGCTGATGGCAAGATTCCATCACCGCTCAGCACATTCCAGGCAAGCAGGGCACCACTTAGTGTCCAGACTCCAACCTGCCAGGAGACTGGTCACAAGGATGGGCTCCCTAGCTTTACTCGGATTTCTATATTGAAGTGTTTTAATTACCTCTATAGCTATTGGGGGGCAGTGCCTCCCCCCAGTTGCCTCCCCTCAGCCCAGGAGCAGCTCTGACATGGGCTGGGAGTGCCCCCAGCACCTGCTGCCCCTTCCCTGCTGCAGCTGCTCAGCAGTGCCCCCACCAGCTCCTGGGGTTAGGGTAACCCCCCGGCTGCTTCATCAGCTGCTTCCCTGCTGGGCTGACGGAGCCCCAGGGAGAGCTGGGCAGGAGCTTGACTGGCTCTGCCTGAGCCGAGGGCAGCCACCGGCACTGGATGGCTCCTCGCCCCCATGCAGCCCCGGGAGAGGTGAGACCAACCAGCAGTTCCAGTTCCTGATTCTCTGCCCCAGTCCTGGGCAGAGCAGCCTGGGGGTTACCCTATCCCGCACCAGCTGGCATCAGTACCCTGGGATCCCACTCCTGCTAGGGATAGTTTGAGCACAGCCTGCCACTGCCCCTTCCACTTCTGATGTGCCCCTCCCATCATGCCACCTGGACCCAGGGCTGTGGGAGTGGTGAGGTCAGAACCAAACACGCCAGTTCTTTCTCCACTGGGGAGCCCCCCACCCGGCTCCACATCACAGGAATCACGGGTGTTCCTGCTCTGACTGTGACCCCTTGACCCTGGGGCTCACGGTAAAGGTGTTGAAGGAGAGCGGATGGCATTGCTATACACAGTCTGGCATCATGAGGCTACTTAGGCTTGATCCCTGTGCTCCCCCCAGGCCATCAACTTGTACCCAGCCTCCCCAGGCACAAACAGCAATTGCTAACAGGTGTGCTAAAGGAGGCCCTGAGCAGGGACCAGATGGCCTCAGACTGGGGCATGGAGAAGGAGGGAGCTAGAATAAAACATGCCCTATTGACATTCAGCCAGTTATGACAAGCAGAAGTTTGGGAAGGGATGGGAACCCTCCTGCTTTGGGACTTGGCCAGCAGCAGGAGACTGACTAGATGGCCCAAGTAGATCCAGGATGGCAGAGCGGGGTACCACAGTTCCCACACTGAGCTGTACTCCAGAACAATCCTGCGCTGGCCTGGAGACAGGCATTTTCCATCCCACATTTGGGTTCAGTGATCCTAAGCAGCTCTGGAGCCCTACCCACAATCCGGCTGCTCTGCACAGGCTGCTTACAGAGCCAGTGAGTTAGTGCCTGAGGCTTGGCCAGTGTTGCTCCTGAATATGCCAGATCCCAAGGAGAGGAAAGGTGCCAGTCTCCAGCGGTTAACCTGGAGCTGATAAGGACAGAGGGATTCAGACTCTGTTGGATGGGATAGACCCTGGAGAAAGGCAACTGAACAAATCTAATTATAATTCCATGTCAAAAGAACAGCTGGAGACAGACTAGTCAAGCTGCCAAGCCACTTCGTGCAAGACTGCAAGGTGCCCTAAGTGGCATAAAGAACTCAGAGAAAACAGTGACCAAAATGCCCACAGCTGCAGTACTCCTGGGACCGGGGGCTGTTCCTGGCGCACTTTCAGGAAGGGCATAAGGACGTCATCTCGGGGGCACACTAGATATTAGGTGAGGAGCAGTAAGCAGCGCAGGGGGGCAGAGGCTTCATGTGGAGGGCAAAACCCAGGGAGTAAGCAGAGAGCAGCAGAACATGAAGATTTCCTGAGAAGTCTTGAGGCTGGGCAGGAGTGCCAGGCAGGACTGCCTGAGCTGGATACTAGGCTGACTGGTTCCTCTTCACCTCAGGTGGCAGGACTCTTTGGAGCCGAGCCCTAGCGACAGACAGGGATCGCTCTGCAAGATGAACGGTGCTGGCCAGCCTTTGGTTTGGTAGCCTGGGGGTTCCTCTCTTCCTGCACTGGAGGCCACCTAGGATGGTGCACACCACACCCCTCATGTGGGCAGGCTGCCCCAGCTAACTGCCATGTTACCACATGACCCTGCCCCACTGTAAGCCCTGACTGGGGCAGATGCAGCCCATCTGCATTGGGGCTGGCTCCAGGGTAACACAGGCAATGCAGTTACCCACAGTGAGACACCTCCACGCAGACAAGATCTCCGTGATGCCACCTCATGCAGCGTGACTGGCACTGCTGTTCGCAGTGCATTGCTAATGAGCCATATTATGGAACCCGGAGGGGCTCAGCGGGTGCTAGAGGGGAGAAGCAGGTGGCAGGAGAGTGCTCTGAGCCACCCATGCAGAACGGTTGCCTCACTGCCCAGGACTGGGCTTGGAGCTGCAGCTGTTTACCCATGAACAGTGCTAGTGTAAACTAGCTCATTCAGTTCCCAGTGTATTCCCCTAATCCCTGCCCCCAGCTCAGTTAATCCATGAGATCCCTTGACGTAATACTGAACCTTGCTCCATGGCGTCTCCCATTCTGGAAGTGCCAGAGCAACTGACAAGTTCCACATACGCAAGCCTTCCTCCTCTCACCGGTGAGCAGCACAGTGCAACGCTCCTGCCCTGAACTGAGAGCACTAACCCAACCTAAAGGAGAGGAAGTTTAAGTCAGCACAATGATCAGAGTTGGAGTTTGGCCAGTTAATACCCCTCCTCATCTGAAAGAGTGCCAGGACCTTCAACCACCAAAGAGTCAGGTCCTTGGAGAGCCACTTCCAATCACCCCTTACAGCCCTACCAGTTAGGTGAGGAAACCACCACACACACTGCCTACATCACCTGGTTTCTTTTGCCGCTTCCCACCCCAATACTACACTTGCCCTGCCACACCTTCATTTGCGAGAACTGCTGAGATACAGGCCTATGGTGGGGCAGTCTTCAGAGATGGATTGGAGGGCCACTGCTGTACTGGTGACTGAGTGGACACTCAAATCCTCCCGGAAGCATATGGTATTAGAGAGACCTATGGAGCCGGTGGCAGTAGTGGCCTTTTACAATTAGGGCCAAACAGTAGGGCTGATTCCGCTTGGAGAAAGCATTAGGGTTCAGAAGGGTTACTGACCTAGGGGAAAGAGCGGCCAGGAAGTGGAAGATGGGGTTGAGGGAATGCTAGGCACTCACAAGTACCGCATTGCTGTCAGACTCATACATATGTGCAAGCAGCATGTCAGTCAGTGTCCGATACTCACCCTAAAGGACTAAGAGCAGAATGACTTCCCCAGGCACCTGCATTCACACCATGGGCTGCTGGGAGCCATTACCAGACTTGGGACTTTTCCATGTTGCAACACATCTCTGCTTCTGGCCAGCTGAGCAGCATTTTGGCAGCCAGGTACAGCCCAGCTGCTTTGGCCTTCCTCCAACACAGGGTGTTGAATTCCTGCCCACATGCTTGTTATGAAAGGTCAGTGAGCAGGACAAACTCCATGGGAAGTGTGGGCACAACACAGGTGGTCTCCCAGAAAGTCACAAGGGATACAGGAGGTTAAGACTCAAGCTCACCTCTGTAGGCCACCCCATGTGCCACTAACCGGCTCTCACAGGCAGGGGCTGCGCGCCAAGCAGGTGGAATGAGCAAGCAGGAGTCTCTGGGACCCTGAAGAGAAGCAAAGAGTCAGGACGGGGTGGGAGTTCCCTATTGGCAATTGCAGCCAAGAAGGCTTGAGTGCGCTCAGCATGTTCCAGCTGCTGCTCAAGGAAACAGGACTAAACAGGTGAGAGCTAGAGACAACTCTGACCCCCTGTTACTGGTTTCTCTAAGAGGAGCCCTCTGCGCAGCTCTCCATTGTGGGTAGCACTCAGCCAGCGCAGCCCCATACTGTGAGTACTAGCCAGGCTGGAGTGTGCAGCATGCAGGCACCGACCAAGACTTGGTGCACAGAGCAGAGATTACGCTAGTTTACAGCGCTGCGGGCCACTGAAATTTTACTGGGCCTTCTAAAGCAGAGGCTGTAAGTCTATTTGCTAAACTCAGAGTTGCAGACAGGTATTTCCTAGAACAGTTTGATCTCTTCCCCCCCTCAGCAGTGTGTAGCAATAAAGTTATCCTTCTGCAGTTTGCTCATGATGGTTACATTATGGCTAGAAAGAAAAAAGGGAGTGTCCATGTAGGCTTATCTCAGAGCCTTACACCCCAAGGAAAGGTGGAACACGTGGGACTGATGGGAGAACATCTCATTCTTCATAAGGTGTTCAAACAACAGTGATGCAGGAAACAGGTTCTAGACTGTGGAATCCCAACGCAAAGCCTCTAGCTAGCCTCTGCCTGGGATACGCAGGCTTCAGAAGGAAAGTCCAAAGGCACCAGCAGCCAGTTTGCTTCAGACAATTTTATTCCCAGGGGCAAATGTACTCAAGGCCTAGCCACAGGATCTTACCAGTCTGTACATTTCAGCTGTGAACCCTCCGGTGCTGAAGCGCCATTAGCAGAAGAGAGCAGAATGATGCCCCACACCTGGTGCAGCTGACTCAAGTTCTACTCTTATATCTTAACTGAAGGTGCTGATGTCTCAATGTTTCATTCCACCAGTTGCTTTACCCAGACCTATGCCACAAACTCCACGTCTTAGACAGAAAGAAGTCTGAGCATTTGCTTCATCCAGGGATGGAAGCCGTCCCCCACTGAGCAGTGAGAATGGGGCTCTCAGGGAGGCACACATTGCTGGTAAGCCAGGTGATGTTTGTATCCATGGCAAGTAACCTGTTTACTTGCCAAGGTTTCCAAAGTACTGAGAACAGAGCACAATCTGATCCCAGGGGGGAGCAGGTTGTGCCTGCAGGTAGCATAACATTCATACATGGATCCAACAACAATTTTTAATCTACGAAGAAATCCAGCCCCATGGTTTCAGGCAGTGCTGAATGGGTGAATGCATCAGAGTCCCAACCACACTTCAGAGTTAATTCTAGGCAGCACGTGTCACAGCAGCCCTGCCCAAACCCCAGCTTTATGGTCTGCTCAGGCATTTGCCAGTCCCCCGAATGGGCTGCACAAAATGTAACATTCTGCAAGTTGAATACATCTCACAGCTCCATAAAGGATTCTCAAAAAGAAAAGGAGTACTTGTGGCACCTTAGAGACTAACAAATTTATTAGAGCATAAGCTTTCGTGAGCTACAGCTCACTTCATCGGATGCATAAAGGATTCTGAATCCAAGTCTAACCAGGGACAGCTAATGACTATCTCCTGAAGTGTTAGCCTGCTTCAGAGCAAAGATTCCCACCTCTGAAGAAGCTTTAGGGTTGTGTGGAAATATAGTCAGCTAGTGTAAACCTGCTAGTCCAGGGATGGGGTGGAGGATGGGACATGTGTCTCCACAGGCAGGGAACCATGATCCCTCACCTGTGCTGACAGAGCTGAGCAGTGGTGTAGCCATGTCAGCCCCAGAATATTAGACTAGAGCTCCGCGGAAGCTGGTCTCTCACACCCACAGAATTTTATTGGTCCAATAAAAGATACTACCTCACCCACCTTGCCCAGTGCCAAGCAGGGCAGTGACTCAGTCTCACAAGCAGGTCTGCAGTGAGAACTGTCAATTATCTCAGAACTGTGGCAGCAGGGGAGCGTATTCTGTTACCTGGGCTTTTTGCAGGGGAAGCAGTTTGGGACCATCTGTCATGGAAAGTCCAGATACCACCACGATCCCAGTCCAGCCTTCTGCACCTATCCCCCTACTCGGCCCTCTCCTGCAGATTGACGGGGGCTCCAGACTGTTCAGATGTGCAGTATGAACACAGCTGAAGGGACAGGTACTGATCCAAATTCTCAGTTCCAGACTCTCCCACTTCAACACTTTGTCAGCTCCTGCCAGCTGGAAGGTAATGCATGACAGAGCAAGGGCAGGTGCCACACCCTAGATCGCAGCATCTCAGAAAAGGCAGCTCTGTATGTATGGGCATGTAACTACATGGGAGCCTTCACTGACACCAGCCAGCCATGCCACCTACTTACTCAACAGATAGGGACAATGCAGTCCAATTGTGAATTGCACAGGAACCTGTGACAAAATGAGAATTTTCTGAAGTATCTGTAGGAATCCTAGGTGTGCCTCAGTTTCCCTCTGCACTTTGCATTGTGGAAAAAAAAGTTTAAGTTTCCTGCTCAAACAGCGCAGCTCGCAGGAGGTCTGGGATGTCACCTGGCTGTCCAGAGGGGATGAATAGGGTCACAAAACAACTGGCTGAAACTGACCCCGAATCAACAGAGCATCCAGGAAGACACAAACTACCAATGAGTGAACCAGCCACACCTAACACCAGAAAACCCTGAGAAGACCGACAAGGAAGAGAGCAAGAGATGGAATCCATCACAGCTTGGCCGGCTCACCATGGCACTGGTTTGACCAGGGTGGACTATGGTTTAACTTTTGCCTCTCTGTGCTGTGGAAGGACCGTCACATTATGTAGCCAGGTGACTAAAAAATGGTTACCTTGGTTTTGAAAAGGCTGCCTGTTTCACGGTAAATACTCCCTGAGAGCACTGCACCTGGAAGGAGCACACTGCAGGCCTCTAGCAGGAGCCTAGTTGGGCTGGATTCGCTGCAGAGAGCCACAGAGACAGGGATCGCTGGTGCCGAAGGCCCGGTCTTAGAGACCCTAGGCCTACCCCTGTGTAAGTGCCTGGGTTCTGGGAACCCAGCATACTAAACGGGTCACTCTCAAGAGACTTGTTATGAGGCTCAGCATAGACCAGACCCTGGGACTCCATGACATATGCCAAGAAGGTTGTGTCATGTTATGACCCTGAGACTGGTCCTCCCAGGGTTACTTGTCAGAAGGCATCAGGGAGGTTATGCTACTGTGACAGGCGATGACACAAGTATGGTGATTATAGAGCAGTTAAGTGCTGGTAGAACCTCATCTATGGAAGCTTGGAACAGCCTTGGAGAAGCTGGGAGTTTACATCCCTAGCAGCAGCCCTGCGGTAGCCGGGCATTTGCAGTGGTCCCAGGAAAGCCATCCAGATTATGGCCCTCCACCTTCTTGGAAAGAGGAGTTTTGCCCAACTAGAAGAGGGAATCTAAGAATGGCTGTCACAGGATTTAAACCCTTCTAGTTTAAAACAAAGAAGACAGGACAGATGGTTCAATCTCATTCTAGATTTAAAAAGCAGGCTCCGTGTCTTAGCTGGTGGAAGCCCACAGTAATGTGGGGATAGAGGAGCCTGGAACCGCTTCTGCCATCACAGGGTACAGATTGCACCACTAGGACTGCATCTCCAGCAGCCGCTTTAGGTCCCTGAAAGGGCTCTTCCTGGATTATTTTGCCAGTACCATTGGGCAACAAGCATTTTCCTGTCGTACTCTTTGCTGAGGCAGGAAAGGTGTGAGTGTGAAGTTAGTTACTCCGTGCTAGACTATTATGTAGTCATCCCACAAGAGTCTGCCAAGAGCATGTTCTGTTCAGTAACTAAACACTTTTGCCCCATCAGTTGAGAGTCAGTGTTTCTACCTGCACAAAGTGGCCTCAAGATTTACACTGGCTAGCATGCCAGGGATCGCTGGGCTGCTGGCAGAAGAGAACCTCTGTAGGATCAGACACCAATTCCCATGCCATGCTGCTCAACAAGAGAATATCCCCTTACAAAGCCAAGCCACAAAGCTGCTTGGTGTAATTCATACACTGAAGCACATGGCAGATGGGAGGAAGGCACCCGGACTCGAAATATTAAACTTCACGTAAGGGAAGATACAGGGAAGAGAGTTTCAAATTCCTGGTAAGAAGAGACAGTGCAAGGAGAGAGGCATCGAGGGCATCAGGAAGTAGAGGTCTGTCAGAACTCAGCATTCTCTCAATATCAGCCCAGACTGTGTTCCAACAGCCTCACAGCTCCATTGGGCAAGTGCAGTGTGTTACTTATGCGCGGCAGCATGACTATCCACCAAGCCTCAGGAGAATGATTACGCTCCCCTGAAGATCTGCAGGAAGGAAACTGCACCAGTGTCTTTGGCAGTTGAGTCAATAACTTACCCATTTAATGCAGATAATGTCTACAAGTTGCACAAACTTCTCCCTTCTCCACTTCCAAACAACAGATCTCTTCCAAATACAGAGAGAGCAGGATAAAGTGAACTGCTATCCTGGCCCGGAGCCTGTCCACACATGGAGTTATTCTGGAATAACTATGGCTCTGTAACTTCACACCCTATGTTAATCCAAATGAACTTTCAAGTGCGGACAAGCCCCAAGACGCTTGATGCCATAGACAGGCCTGAAATGGAGATCTCTGTACTGGTAAAAGAAGGATCCTAGCTTGTGGACCAGTCTGAGGTACTCCCTGTGTGCCAGGCTGATGGATATGAGAAACACCACAACCATGAGGCAGACCACCCCAAATGGCTCCTTTACAGCGAAGGAGACTTTAAGAGGGTCACCATTCCGACCTTTAATCTACAGATTAACTGGAGCCTTTTGAGACCTAGAATGGAATAGAGGCCTCCTGTGTTCTAGGAAACACTGGGAATAGAATCCCCTTCCTATACTATGGAGGAGCTTCTCCTAGTGTCCAGAACTGAAGGAGATAGGTGCCTGTCTCAACATTTTTAAAGAGGGTTCCCTCAACAACAACAAAAAAAGAGGGGCTTAGAGCACAGCATGAATGGAATAACCTCACTAGAGAGTTTCCAAAAGTGATATGTTGGATGTTTGTTCTACAAAGAAACAAAAAGATGCCAATGAGTCTCCCAAGTTGTATTGGAAGCTCCCAGGTGCGTCCTTAGAACTGCTGCTTCAACCGCGAGCCGTACAGTTTTCTTGGTGTTTGCTTAGGAAATCTAATTTTGCCTCAGAACAGAACCTTTGAGAGGTCCTGCTCAGATGACTACAGGCTAATACCACTCGGCTTTTGGACAAGAGGATGGCACTCTCCTGTAGCATGCCCAATAGGAATGAAAAAGAGAGAGCAGACCAGGAATCTCATTGATTCAATCTCCCCCAGGACACACAGCACAGCTCCAGGAACAGCTAGCCGCACACCCACTGCCCCTCCCAGGGATCATACTGCAGTTTAGCGGCATGTCCTCATCCCACTGCACAGGAGCAGGAATTTGGTTTTATAAGAGTCGGTTTTCAACAGGTCAGTGTTCCCCTGCCGCACTCGCAGAGGCTGATCAGGAGCAACACACTGGAGCTGGCTGCAGACCAAGAGACAGCCCCGCAGCAGTTACATTCGGGTTTTCTTTGCTCACATAAGAGCTATGGGTTTTGTTGAACCTCTGCCTTTGTTTCCTACATGTGCAGATGGCAAGGAAGAGGTTCCTACTTGCTGGCACTCATGCCAATGCAGGGTTCCAAGTGCACTGGGGAGGGTTGTTACCAGGGACTAGAGGGAAAGAATCAAATGGAGCACTTGAGGAAGGGGACATATCAACCTTTTCCAATATCAAGAGGGTCTGATCCAGCCCAGGGATTAAGGAGACAGATCAGAGATATTTTTAAATGTAATCCAGCAGCACCAGTGCCTTTCAGTCCCCATTCGAAACCAGCTCTTGCCTCAGGGTCTTGCTGAGCCATGTGAGCATCACAAGTTGCCCAAGAAAAAAAGAAGTCTCCTGTTTGTGTATCAGCTCCTTGCAGGGCAGGCAGAGAGAAGGGGGTTGTAGGCAGATGTGGGGTAATAGTCCTTCTTACAGAATGCAGACAGTCATCTTAATTGCTCTTTACTAGAGGAGCCCTTTTCCCAAGGCTACTCCCGGGGCTACAGTAACCCTCCCTCTGGCAGAAGGGAGCTACTATAGCAACATACCCCCTTTCCTTTCCTCTCTGTCCTCCAAGCCAACGAACGCAGAATGCACTGCTCCCACTGTGCTCCTCGGCCCAAGAGCCACAGGCTGGCTGTGGTTTGCAGCATGCTGCCCGTTTCATGAACTCTCCATTCTCTCACATCACAACCTAGGAACAGCAGCATTAGAGCAGAGCGGAGAGAGCAGCTGCTCCTGCAAAAAGGCATCTGGCTCACAACTGACTAAGAGGGCCGAGGTGCGGGAGGTAACTTATGGGTGAGACAAGCTTTCAGACTACACAGAGCGCTTCTTTGGGCCTGGGAAAGGCACTCAGAAGGTACATCTACACTGCAATTACACACCCACAGCTGGTGTTACTGGCTAAGATGACAGATCAGCAAATCGGGAGTCTGCCCACCTGAGACTGGATCTCTCCTGAAACCGGACTTTGACCACAGAGCCCATTCATCACTCCGCTTTACAATCCACGTCACACCCCGGTTTGTATTACAGCCTTGACCCTGCAAGCAGTAGGTGTGTTCTTCCCAGCAGTAAAAGGAACCTTAGTCAGCTGTACTGGTGCCTGCAAGGCAGCAGAGCAATGGTAGGAATCCATTCCTGGGCAGCCGCACTATGCCAACGTCACATTTCATATCACCCTGTGAGGCTCCATCATGCAGAGGGGGTCGTGTACACTAGGGCTGGAGGGAACAATTTGCCAACACAGCTACCAACTATTCAGCTCCATTGGCATTACAAGTTGCAGGAGGATTCCAGGAGGCCACCAGTATTTTAAGAACCATGTCATGTAACTCTGCTAAGAGCAGGTCTGCACAATGCTGTTTCGAGGTTTGTGGCTGCCAGCCCCTGGCCTCCATGACAGCTCCAGCATGTCCCACTGATTCAATTCTGCTGGGGGTACCTGGTAGGGCAGCGATTCTCAAACTTCATTGCACCACAACCCCCTTCTGATAACAAAAATTACTACACAGCCCCAAGAGAGGGGACCAAAGCCTAAATTTGCCCAAGCCCCATTGCCCTGGGTAGGAGGGCCGAAGCCTAAGCCCTGCTGCCCAGGCAGCAGAGCTTGGGCTTTGGCCCCAGCAAGTCTAATGCCAGCCCTGGTGACCCTATTAAAAACCCACTTTGATGGCCCAACCCACAGTTTGAGAACCGCTGTGGTAGAGCAACTGAAGGGCAGATTGACTGTCGAAGCACCATTGTGCAGACCTGCTCTGAGCAGGGTTACATAGCGTGGTCCTCAAAATATTTGTTTCTCATTCCATGAAGGGGAATGTTTTAATTCTAAATGGACATTTGCATTCCACATTTTAAGCAGCGCAGTGACATTAGAAAATGCAGCAGGTTGGAACGTGGCATGCAAGTCTGTCTCCCTGCAGACAATCTCCAAGAAGAGCCTTTCATAAGCAGCAGTAAGAAAACACAGGGTTTAGATGGTTTCAAATCTGAAGGATCTCACTTCTGTATCTGTACATGGCTGCAACTCAACCAATGCCAACAAGCTCCACACTATGCAAAACAGAACAAGCCACACTAATGCTGGGACCACTGCCAGCTCTCCAGCCATTCTGAGTCCTGCTCATCACTTACCAAACCTCAAATGGCCTGGTGCATAGTTAGAGACAGGCTCTCCAGCAGTACCCCCGAGGACTGGATGCTCACTGGGGACCATAGATTCATAGAAACTAAGGTCAGAAGGGACCATTCTGATCATCTAGTCTGACCTCCTGCACAATGCAGGCCACAGAATCTCACCCACCCACTCCTACGAAAAACTTGACTTATGTCTGAGCTACTGAAGTCCTCAAATCGTGGTTTAAAGACTTCAAGGAGCAGAGAATCCTCCAGCAAGTGACTTGTGCCCCATGCTACAGAGGAAGGCGAAAAACCTCAAGGGCCTCTTCCAATCTGCCCTGGAGGAAAATTCCTTCCCAACCTGGCGATCAGCTAAACCCTGAACATATGGGCAAGATTTGCCAGCCAGATACTATAGAAAATTCTTTCCTGGGTAACTCAGATCCCACCCATCTAATATCCCATCTCAGGGGATTAGGCCTATTTTTCATGAATATTTAAAGATCAATTAATTACCAAAATCACATTATCCCATCATACCATCTCCTCCATAAACTTATCGAGTTTAATCTTAAAGCCAGATAGATCTTTTGCCCCCACTGCTTCCCTTGGAAGGCTATTCCAAAACTTCACTCCTCTGATGGTTAGAAACCTTCGTCTAACTTCAAGTCTAAACTTCCCGATGGCCAGTTTATACCCATTTGTTCTTGTGTCCACATTGGTACTGAGCTTAAATAATTCCTCTCCCTCTCCGGTATTTATCCCTCTGATATATTTATAGAGAGCAATCATATCTCCCCTCAACCTTCTTCTAGTTAGGCTAAACAAGCCAAGCTCCTTAAGTCTCCTTTCATAAGACAAGTTTTCAATTCCTCAGATCATCCTAGTAGCCCTTCTCTGTACCTGTTCCAGTTTGAATTCATCCTTTTTAAACATGGGAGACCAGAACTGCACACAGTATTCCAGGTGAAGTCTCACTAGTGCCTTGTATAATGGTACTAAAACCTCCTTATCCCTACTGGAAATGCCTCTCCTGATGCATCCCAAAACCGCATTAGCTTTTTTCACAGCCATATCACATTGGCAGTTCATAGTCATCCTATGATCAACCAATACTCCGAGGTCCTTCTCCTCCTCCTTCGTTATTTCTAATTGATGCATCCCCAGCTCATAACTAAAATTCTTGCTATTAATCCCTAAATGCATAACCTTACACTTCTCACTATTAAATTTCATCCTATTACTATTACTCCAGTTTACAAGGTCATCCAGATCCTCCTGTATAATATCCCGATCCTTCTCCGAATTGGCAATACCTCCCAGCTTTGTATCATCTGCAAACTTTATTAGCACACTCCCACTTTTTGTGCCAAGGTCAGTGATAAAAAGATTAAATAAGATTGGTCCCAAAACCGATCCCTGAGGAACTCCACTGGTAACCTCCCTCCAACCTGACAGTTCGCCTTTCAGTAGGACCCATTGCAGTCTCCCCTTTAACCAATTCCTTACCCACTTTTTAATATTCATATTGATCCCCATCTTCTCCAATTTAACTAATAATTCCCCATGTGGCACAATATCAAATGTCTTACTGAAATTTAGGTAAATTAGATCCACTGCGTTTCCTTTGTCTAAAAAATCTGTTACTTTCTCAAAAAAGGAGATCAGGTTGGTTTGGCACGATCTACCTTTTGTAAAACCATGTTGTATTTTGTCCCATTTACCATTGACTTCAATGTCCTTAACTATTTTCTCCTTCAAAATTTTTTCCAGGACCTTGCATACTACAGATGTCAAACTAACAAGGCCTGTAGTTACCCGGATCACCTTTTTTTCCCTTTCTTAAAAATAGGAACTATATTAGCAATTCTCCAATCATACAGTACAACTCCTGAGTTTACAGATTCATTAAAAATTCTTGCTAATGAGCTTGCAATTTCAGGTGCCAATTCCTTTAAAATTCTTGGATGAAGATTATCTGGGCCCTCCGATTTAGTCCCATTAAACTGTTCGAGTTTCACTTCTACCTCAGATATGGTAATATCTGCCGCCATATCCTCATTCCCATTTGTCATGCTACCATTATTCCCAAGATCCTCTTTAGCCTCATTAAAGACTGAGGCAAAGTATTTGTTTAGATATTGGGCCATGCCTAGATTATCCTTAACCTCCACTCCATCCTCAGTGTTTAGCGGTCCCACTTCTTTCTAAGACTCAGGGTGCAGCTCCAGAGCTGGAGACACAAAACTCTGAACACAGTTCTACACCACGACCTACAGGTAGCCTTGCAGCCAGAGGAAAAAGGAAGTCTTCAAAACAAGACTGGTTTCAGAGTAGCAGCCGTGTTAGTCTGTATTCGCAAAAAGAAAAGGAGTACTTGTGGCACCTTAGAGACTAAAATTTATTTGAGCATAAGCTTTCGTGAGCTACAGCTCATTTCATCGGATGCATTTCGTGGAAAATACATAGGGGAGACCTACATCCTCTTCCCACAGAGGCCTCCCCCTTTCTTAAGCAGCTTGCAATCCTTGCTGTCAGCTAGTACAGACATGACAGACAACAATCAGGTGCTTGAGAGAAACCTAGATTTGTATCTTGGCTTTGGCGGATGACCAGCCTCAGAGAGAGATTGGGTCACATGAGCTCACTGGGGATAGGTATTACCCCACCATCTCCTAGGCATTTGATATCCAATATCCCTCCCTTCCCTGCAAAGCCCAGAGGATCCACATCCTGCAGCGAAGCCCAGCTCTCCTTCCTGAAGTTGCCATTCTCTGAACAGCCTGCTATTCTGTTTAGGTCCTTGTACCACTTCTAGGCTATGCTGAAAGGACAGGCCATCTGTTAAGGACAGGAGAACACCCCCAGCCTGCCAGAATAATCAAATTAGTTAATTCCTCTCTCAGCACACATAGCCTGCTCCTCACCACAGCATCTCACAGATGAGCCGGTTGTACGAGCAAATAGCCCAACTTGTGGTTTCAGATGGAATATACTTGCCACATTGCACTTTCCTAGACTGCATCCTAAAGCCAGAAAGGCTCAAGCAGAGCCAAGTGTGGTTGAAACATCCAACTCTAAAATCATTTGCTATACTTTGGAACTACCTGGGTAAGGCCTAAAGGACCCTTGCACAGGAACAGGAAACAACTCACATGTGCCAGACCCTGCACCTATGTGGCACCCAAAACACCACATTTGTTATTGTAAGGTCATCTCAGCCTCAGCCTTTATTTCAGGGGAACAAGCTCTATGGAATCAGGAGAAGAAAAACAGAACTGCAGATAAACAAGCCCCCCAGGTGAATTTCTCTTCTTCCTCTCCCCCCCAGGTCTGGGGCAGGAAGAGAAACGGTGGCCCTGGTCCAGTCATCTAATTCTCAGCTGAGCACTGCACTATGCCATCTTTGGGTATGGATGACAGCGTGGCAACAACAAGGAAGGGTACTCTGTCTCCCATCAGCCAGCAAGTGGAATGAGATCAGCTAATTGCACATCTGCCTGTAAGATGTGTCAGAGCAGGAAACAGGCTGTTGCGATTCTATGCATTCTGCAGAGACATGGCTGTATCTGCACATTCCACAGTGGGCACAGCAATGCAGGCCCTATTCTTACTGTTTCAATATTACTCATTAAACTAAACACAACACTAAGCAAACAGCTTCATCAGATTTTATGGCGAACACAACTGACCCACGGAAGGGCACGTTTACCAGGAAAATATATTACTTCAAAGTCAGAGAGAGGTTCCTTTCCTGTAGAAGGACTTTTCCCACACAAACCATTCACTGGAAAAGCAGAATTTCACTGTGATCAAGCTTACTGTAAGTTGTCAAAAGGGAAATCACTTTACCTGCACTCCCGGAAACCATGTCCAGGCCTGGTGCTCATTCCTTATACTTAAGGCTGCGAGTCTCTCATGGAAGTCACGGATTCTGTGACTTTCCATGACTTTTGCAGCAGCTGGTGCTGGCTCAGGGGCTGCCTGGCTCGAGTAGCCCCTGGGCCAGCAGCAGCAGTTTGGGTGCGAGTGAGAGGGGGCTCAGGGCTAGTGGTTGGGAGGTGCAGGGGGGGCTCCCTGGCTCCCACTGGCATGGCCCTGCCACTCCTAGGCAGAGAGGCAAGGGGGCGCCTGCAGGCCCTGCTCCTGCAGCTCCCTTGGCTGTGGTTCCCAGCCAACGGGAGCTGGGGAGCCAGTACTTGTGGAGCCCCCTGGCTCCTCCGCTGCCTAGGAGCTGCAGAGACACCCAGAGCCCCTGCCAGCCCCACCAACCCTCCCCCCCAGCACTAGTGGGGGGCCCAGGCCACTGCCCGCCTCCCTCCCCCAGCACTCACAGGGTCCCAGGCCACCTCCCACAGCAGTCATGGCACCCCCAGACTGTCCCCTGCAGAGCACCCGCGGGCCCCCGCCCATGGTTTAGTTAGGGGTACATAGTAAAAAAGTCAAGGACAGGTCCCAGGCTGTGAATTTTTGTTACTGCCCGTGACCTGTCCATGATTTTTACTAAAAATACCCGCGACTAAAATGTAGCCTTACTTATAGTGTGTTGATAAACGGGAAAGTGTGCTGAGAAAAGCTACAATAATGATTCAAGATCCACAAGACAATGAGAGACTTAGAGAGCTCAAGATCCAAGAAAAAATCAAGAGGCAATTTGATCAGTCTGTAATTTCCTACAAAGGGAGAAGATATGACATTGGACATGCAAACATGCATGCCCATGGTGCCAAGGAATGCTTACCACAGGCACCAGTGAACATAGTACAGATCTATGAAGTGTTCGAAGCACTACAGGGACCAGAAGGAGAAGGTGCATGCTAGGCATGGAACCAAACTACTGCCAAAAAAAAGGACTCTTGAAAAAACCTGTCCTCTAAACCAGTGTTTCCCAAACATGGGATGTTGCTTGTTCAGGGAAAGCCAATGGCGGGCCGGGCTGGTTTGCTACCCGCCGCGTCTGCAGGTTTGGCCAATCTTAGCTCCCACTGGTCGCGGTTCGCCGCTCCAGGCCAATGGGGACTGCGGGAAGCGATGCAGGCTGAGGGACATCTCCTGCTGCTGACTGCTCAGTTCCTCTCCCTGCTCAGGCCTCTCTCCTTGTACACAATGCCACCCTTCTTGCACCAGCCCCCAAGGTCACTCTGGTTGACTCCTATGTAGCTGTGTGGCCTCCAGAAGCAGCATCTAAGCTGGTTCTTTCTATTTCCTACTGCTTTTACAGACCTCCAGTCCACGAAAAGCCAGGACACCTGAAGCAGCAGCAAGAACCAAGAAAATACAGCTCTCCATAGCCCATGGTGAGGAAGTCACTGGTAGACAAGGTGCTGAGATGCACTCTCCCCCTGTAATATATTGCCAGAGCCGAGATCAGAGGTGCTGCGCTCCTTCAATATAAATGAGAAGCAGCTGCTGGCATGGGCTCAAATTTTGGAACTTGCAGCACCCACAGCCTGGATTTGTTAGCCTCCTGGGCACAGCACAAAGCACATTTTCTCCCCTTCCCTGGTAAGGAGGGTGTGAGCTCAGGTGGATCTAGCTACATCCAGTCCTTTGTCAATGTTTTTGAGTGGTACCGAGGAATGGAGCTTAGGCATCTGAAGAAATAAATTGTTCTTCCACAAATTGCAAGTGCAAGTTGACAAAACTGTCTTGTGAGCAACTTCCTCACTGGTAAGTTAGCAGCAGAGACGGAGGTTTGCTCTTGTTCAGATACATTGCTAGTTTGTAGTCATCAAAACCAAAGAGACAAAACTCACTGATAGTTAGACTGTCAAAGCAGAAACCTCCAAGGTATAGACACCACATACATTCACAGGAACACAGGAATGACCAGCCCAGATCAGTGGTCTGTCCAGCCCTGTACCCCATCTGAAAGTGGCTAGCAGCGCATGCTTCAGAGGAAGGTGTAAAAGATCCCCCGGGGGTATAGCTTGATATAGCTTGTACACAGGGAAAATTTCCAGTATTGGTTAGCTTACATCAGATATTGTTTAGATTATGTCACGAAGCAGGAGAGTTTATAGCATTAAAGTTATCTCTGGAGGTTCTCATTATCCATATAAGTACCCAGTCCTTTCCAAATCCTTGTACACTCTTTGTTTCGATACTATATTGTGGTAGTGAGTTCCACAAGCAAGCTATTATGAAAGTTATTCCCTGGTATACATTTATTCCCTTTCAATTTCACCAAATATCCCTTTGTTCTTGTATTAGGAAAGGCCTGATTGACCTTCTCTCTTATGCTTTTTTTTATGCCCCTTTCATGGCCCCTTTATTCTTCTCCTTTTCAGTCCCAGTCTTGCCACAAGTGTCTCTAGGCCTCATCAATGTTATCAACATCTCTGATGCACCCACCCCCATCCTCTAATTCAGGGGTTCTCAAACTGAGGGTCATGACACCTCAGGGCAGCGGTAGTCAAATATTTTTTGTCAAGAACCAAATTTCTTGGTCAAGGTATAGGCAAGGTACAGACTCCAAAGAAAATAATAATTATAACAAGTACATAAAAAGATTTTGGGGTCTGCCTCTACTAAAACATTTTCAACAAGGTGATCTGAACCAAATATAAGCTTACCTTGCTGAAGACATTCCACATAAGGGCATATTATTGACTTCTGAGAATATTACAGTGCCTTCAGGTATCATTTTCTATCATGTTTTGTACATGAACTAGTTTGCTTTTTTGACTGCCACTGTACATTAAGCAGAGATCTTCAATAAGCTCTCTCAGGTTCTTAATTTAGACTCTAGCTCTGTGTCTGAGTAGTTCAGGTTATGCCCTCCAGCACATGTTACTTTGCATTCATCATCAGTGAGTTTCATGTGATCCTGCTGTCCATTCATCTAACTTTGTTAGGTCCCTTTGAAGTTCCTACATCTTCTGTAAACTGATAAGTTTGTGCCGCTGTATGCTGTCCAAGACAATGAAAAATACCAAAGCTGCTGTACTCTCCAGCTAATTTTCCACATTCAATTCATCCAATTCAGAAGTTTCCTCTAAAGATTACACCTGCTTGGGCCACCCTGTAGACTATTTCCCTCAAAATCTGAGTTAGGGTTAGAGGTTTAGCAAGCGAGATGTATTCCTACTGTAATTCCCACTTTGGTTTGGTAAAGACAAAAGCTATTTGGTAGCATGTTTCAAACCTAGAAGTCAGTGACATTATAAGCGCTTAACTACTAGGCAATACAACAATGTAATTTAGCATTAGATGCTGTAACAATTTAAGCCTGCTCCTCTGTCTAGACCAGTGGTTCCCAAACTGGGGTTTGTGAACTCCTGGAGGTTCACAAAATGTTACAGGGGGTTCTCGGGGAAAAATTCCCTAATGGTGGGCAGAGCTATGCCTAGGGACCCTGGGGCAGCACCGGGCCAGCAGCCAGGAGCCCATGGATTTGCAAGAGCTAAGCAGGTCAAAGCAAGCCTATCTATCACACTGAGGAGATTTAAGCTTCAAGACTCCTTATAAGAAATAAAAAGGGAGGTGGATATTTTTTGCTGTTTTTAAAATTAAATAGGCAGCTAGTATTTTTAAAATTATTACGAAGAACAACTTTAAGCTTTGTTGTAATGTGCGTTGTTTGCCTGGAACGCTCAAGACCTGAACGCTTGTGTAGGAGGAACTCTGAGTTGGCTTCTTAAATCCCTTCATGCTATTTCACAGCTGATACTCCTTGATGAAACTTAGGAGCCTTATCTTATAACAGGCTTATTCAAAGTGATACAAGCTACGAAGTGAGATCTTGGAAGAGTGTTGCCGTTTACATAATGTAATACAAATATTGTAATGATAAATAATTAATAATATGTGTAATAAGCATGTCATAAAAACAAATTTTATATTTCCAAGATCACAGCTTTTATAATTTATACTCAGGTAAAGGAGAAAATCCCTGGAAATATTCATTTTTAGGAGGGGGTTCGCAAGACTTGACATTTTAGTGAAAGAGGTTCACAGGTTGTTAAAGTTTGGGAACCAAAGGTCTAGACTGTGGTGGGCAAACTACAGTCCGCGGGCCGAATCCGGCCCCTCAGGGCTTTGGATCCGGCCCACGGAATTGCCCCCTGTGGTGCCGCAGACCCTACGCCACTCTCAGAAGCAGTCAACACCACATACCTGGGGTCCAGGGGCAGGCAGAGGGCTCCATGCATTGCCCTTGCCTCCAGGCACCGCCCCCCACTGCTTCCATTGGCCAGGAACGGGGAACTGTGGCCAATGGAAGCTTGGGGGAAATACCTGGAGGCGTGGCAAGGGCAGCACACAGAGCCCTGTGTCCTCCCCTTCCCCAGGGGCCGCACAGGGACAGGATTCTGGCCCCTTCCCAGAGCGGCACAGGGCTGGGGCCAGGGCAGGCAGGGAGCCTGCCCTGGCATGCGCCGCTGCCACCGCGGAGCCGCTTTAGGTAAGTGGCGCCAGGCCAGAGTCCGAACCTCTTCTGTGTCCTGTGCCCCCCAACTCCATGCCCTAAGCCCCCTGCCTGCATCCCGCCCCCCTCCTGCATCCCAACCCCTGCCCTGAGACCCTTCCTGCAGTCTTCCCCTGAGCCCCTTCCTACACCAACCCCTTCCCTGAGCCCTCTCATATGCCCTGCACCCCTCCTCTGCCCCAATCCCTTGCCAAGCGCGTTCCTACACACTGCACCCCCTCGCATACCCCACACTCCCTCCTGCACCTCAACTCCCTGCCCCAGCCCTGTATACATTTTCCCCACCCAGATGTGGCCCTCGGCCCAAAAAGTTTGCCCACCCCGGTCTAGACCATTATATCAATACAATTATCCCTATGACATGAGCATAAATATGCATAAAGCATGATTCTGAATCCCAGCCCCGCAAGGGCAAAGTCAGCTCCCAACTGGTGAGAAGATCTGGCAGTCACTGTGTCTTTCAAAGCCATTTGACAGCAGTCCAGGCTGGCATATGTATTTCTTGGAGTTATTCAGAGCTGTATGTAGATTCCATCCTAAACAGAAGGCACAGGGGGAGGGGGAAGAAAGGGTCTAATCTCAAGAGGAATTAAGTCGGTGCTGACATCCCACATGCTCTGCCTAGTGGTGTGGCCGTACTAATCCCTGAGCCACTAACAAGACCTCATTAACTCAGACAAGAAGCCAAGTTTATGTCACCTCATTACATAGAGCAGCAACTGGTAGTGAGCACATGGAGGGAAGTGCAGTGCTATAGTGCACATCAGACAGCATGCAACACTGGAAAAAGTTAGGTTCAACCCACCTAGCCATCTGACACACCTCACTTTCTACTCATTCTTGTGAATGTTCTTAATTCGTTCTGTTTAAAAGACATCTGAAACGCAGTCTTACTCTGAAAAATGACTGTAGCACACCCCAAGGGCTGTCTCCCATTCTGAGGATGTACTAATGGAACAGAACCCTTCTCAGTCTCCCAAGTGCTGTGCTGGCTTCACAAGGCTACCAGGAGCAGAAGCCATTACCACTTCTGTTGCCTTTCTACCACACACACAGCAGCTGGGACCATGAGCCTGATACACAGGGGGAAGGCATACAGTCACTTTTCCGAGCAAAGCCACCCTTGGCACTTCTGTCAGGTTACCTTTTTGCGGTGAGAGCCCATCTTGCTCATGCAGGATCTCTCCAGGGACAGGTAGCCGCCGATCACCTCGATCTCATTCACAGTGGGGTAGCGCTTTTTAAGCAGTGGCCCAAGATCCAGTTGGGACGCACCAGGGCTCCCCAAGGTTTTGCCCTTGCTTCTGCTTTCCTCATCGTCTTCCTCTTCCGATTGCTGGGCTTTGCTGGCTCCACTGTCAACCTCCAGCCCAGAGCTGGGTGGCTTCCTTTTGGGCACTATGGTGAATGTATTGCCGCCTCTCTGCTGGAAGGTGGAGGCGGCAGAGTGGGGTATGTACAGGGGTATAGCAGAAGTCTCCATCCCCAGGTCTGAGGTAGCTTCTTGGGGCTGCTCTGAGTCCTTCAGTCCTGCAGCTGGGCCCATCTCCTGGGGCAGGCCCCCAGCGTCCAGCTCCACAATATCATCATCAATGTAAGTCACAGGCACCAAGAGCTCTTGAGGGGCCTGTGGGGGGGTTATGGGCTCCCCCTGCTGCTCACACTCAGGCTTCAAGGGTGACAGGGCCCCTGCAGACTCTGTCAGACACTGCCCCCTGCCACGGCAGGGCACAAAGAGGAAGGAGTTCCGTGAGTTCAGGCGCAGATTGGCCAGGGCCTTCGCTTGGAAATCATGGGCAGGGATGGTGGCCAGGTCTGGCTTGGGGGCTGGGCGGATCTCAAAGGAGCCCCCGTCCCTCAGGACAGATGCAGAGAGCGGCTGGAGAGGACTGGGGGTGGCACTGGATTGGGATGGCTGGATCTCTTTGCTCCTCTCCGGCTTTGGCCTTGTGTTGTCTCTGGCAAGGGAAACGCTTGGCGATGGCACCGGCGGCGCCTTAGCACAGGGGCTCCTGCTAGGCTGCTCCAAGGGGCTGTTGGTGAGTGGGGCACGGCTGCCTGGACGGAGACCCCGGGGACTGACAATGAAGGAGTTGGAGCCGATCTTGTGCAGGAAGCCACAGGCCTGGGAGGTGCCCGGGGAGCCTGGGACCGGCTGGGGGGCAACGGGGCTGACCGGGGACACCGAGACCGGGAGTGGCCCGGGGGCAGCAGGGCTGACCGGGGAGCCCGGGGCCCGCCGGTTTGGAGGACTGTCCGGGGACCCCGAGACCGGGAGTGGCCCGGGGGCAGCAGGGCTGACCGGGGAGCCCGGGGCCCGCCGGTTTGGAGGGCTGTCCGGGGACCCCGAGACCGGGAGTGGCCCGGGGGCAGCAGGGCTGACTGGGGAGCCCGGGGCCCGCCGGTTTGGAGGACTGGCTGGGAGGACTGGGACCGGCCGGGGGGCAGTAGGGCTGACCGGGGACCCCGGGGCCCGCCGGTTTGGAGGACTGGCTGGGAGGACTGGGACCGGCCGGGGGGCAGTAGGGCTGACCGGGGACCCCGGGGCCCGCCGGTTTGGAGGACTGGCTGGGAGGACTGGGACCGGCCGGGGGGCAGTAGGGCTGACCGGGGACCCCGGGGCTGGGAGTGGCCGGGGGACGGCGGCGCTGACCGATGAGCCCGGGACCCGCCGGTTTGGAGGGCTGGCCACGGGGACCGGGACCCGCTGTGGGGCTGCGGTGCTGACCGGGGAGCCCGGGACCGGGGCCGGCCGGGCTGGGGGGCTGACGGGGGAGTTTGGCACCGCAACGAGCGGGCCGGGCTCTGCGTCTCTGCTCCGGCGCCGCCGGCCCCGCGGCCTCTGGTCAAACTTCTGCAGCAGGCGGCTGACCCGGCCGGCCTGGCCGGACTCGGTCGGCTCGTAGACGAAGACCTGGGCGGCACGGATCTCGGTGAGCGCCGAGCCCTTGCGAGCCAGCAGGTCCCGGAGCGGGTCGCGGCCCCGCGGCGAGGCGGCAGGCAGCGGGTCCCGGGCGCCCTCCCCGGCCGCGAAGCAGCCGGCGTCGGCGTCGGGCTGGGACTCGATGATGAGGATGTTGTCGGCGCGGATGGTGCGGATGCCGGGCACGGCGCTGTACAGCTCCAGCAGCTCCTGCAGCGGCCGCCCCGCGCCCCGCCGCCCGCCCCCGGGCAGCCCCTGCCGCAGCCGCCGCCGCTCGCTCTCCAACCGCATGAAAGGGTTCTCGCGCAGCGGGCCCAGGCTGTCGGCCAGCACCAGCCGCTCCTCCGGGGGCGCCGGGCCCGCCCGGCCCCCGCCGCCCGGCTCCCCGCCGCCCGCGGGCGGCCCCGCCAGCTTGGCCCGCTTCCGCTCCAGGATCTCCCGCTTCCACAGGGGCAGCGCCGGCCCGCCAGCCGCGGAGAGCGGCGGCTCCATGGTGCGAGCGGCGCGAGGGGCGGGTCAGCACTGCCAGGCACCGCGCGACCCGCCGGCCGCCTCCGGACCTGCGGCCCCGCCCTCTGCCCGCCCATTGGACAGCGGCGGCGGCGCCGCGCCCGAGCGACACCGCCCATTGGGCAGCACTTCCGTCACGGCCAGGCCGGCCATTGGGCTGCCAGTTCCGGGTGAGAGGCGTGTCTTGGGGGGCGGGGCGGGTGCGCGCTGCCGGGCGGGGCTCGGTTCTGGAGCCGCCGCGCCCGGGGGCTGCGCCGCGTCCCCTCACCCCTCCCGGGCTGGCGGCCCCGCTCGCCGTGTGAACGGCAGGGGGCACTGCGCAGTCCAGCCGGGCTCCGCCGCCAGGCTCCCCGGGTGCGGGGCCGTGTGCCCAGAGCGCGGCTCGCCCCGGCAGGGAGAGCCCCCGGGGCGGGGGGCCACGTACGGAAAGGCCCCTTAGCCGCCCCCCTCCGGGGGGTGCCGGGCTGCTGCGACCCAGCAGGCTGCCGCTGGGAGTCCGCCCTGTGGCTACTGGTCCGCTTTGCTGGGCCGGGCGCTGTTGCTCGCTAGGAAATAGCTTCCAGCGAGGGAGTTTTGTGCTGAGCAGGGAAACCTGAACAAGGTCAGACCCACCCGGCCAGCGTGTGTCCGTTTCGCCGGGGGGGCAGTTCTGGGCTGGCAACAGCCCGATCGTAGACACTGGTATAATGGCAAAAAAATCCTGTTGCCAGAATAGCTGAATTCACTCGCTACGCTATACCGGGGCGATAGCCCTTTTTTGCCAGCCCAAGATGCCTGGCCGCTAGGAGGGATTCCCGGGGTAGCTGTACGGTATAGAGAGCTTTTCTGACCACCGACTGCTCGTGCAGGGGGTCTCAGTCGGGGAACGTGTAACCCTACGGGGACGCAGAGGTCTTTCGGGGAGTACATCAACTCAACTAGATGTTTCCCTAGGTTTACAGCAGGCTACGTAAAGCACTAGCCAAGTCAGTGCAAACTAACATTTCATACAATGACGTGTTCATACTGCTCTATGTACTACACACAATATTTATATTCCAATGGATTTATTTTATAATTCTATGGGAAAATGAGAAAGTCAGTAATTGTTCAGTAGCAGTGGGGCTGTGACACTTCTGTATTTTTATGTCTGATTTTGTAAGCAAGTAGATTTTAAGTGAGGTAAAACTTGGGGGTCCGCAAGACCAATCAGCCTCCTGAGAGGGGAGAGCCGCTGTTCTAGTGCGGACTAGGCTCAAGAGTCCTGATGATTCTTATTTATTGGAGAGACCAGATTTCATAAGGAGCTGGGCTGTATTGCTGGGAAAGGTTCATTGCTTATTTAACAGGTTTCAGAGTAGCAGCCGTGTTAGTCTGTATTCGCAAAAAGAAAAGGAGTACTTGTGGCACCTTAGAGACTAACAAATTTATTAGAGCATAAGCTTTCGTGAGCTACAGCTCACTTCATCGGATGCATCCCCTCTGTTTTTTCCACCAAATGCATCTGATGAAGTGAGCTGTAGCTCACGAAAGCTTATGCTCTAATAAATTTGTTAGTCTCTAAGGTGCCACAAGTACTCCTTTTCTTTTTGCTTATTTAACAGCCTTCTTTATCTTCTAAGGAAATGGAATGGATTAGATGTTGTATTGTGGTACAAAGATACATTTCACATGAGAGAAAACTAGACTGTGACAATCATAGCCCCCCAAACACACACTCAAAGGGCTTGTCTACATTTGAAAGTTAATTCAGATTAAGGTAGAGCGTGGATTTAAAACAAAATCGCTATTCTGGATTAACTCCATGTGTAGACAAGCCCTAACGGCCAGCCAGCAGCCTATTTTCAAAGGGAAATTGTTAGATTTTCAGTGGCTTTGTGCAGAACAGGAATCAAGCTGAAGTGGATTTTGGTAACCAAATGGGTGAACTGTCTCATTAGTGGTGACTGCACACAGCCTCTGTACCAGCACCAAAGGACCTGAAGAAGGAACATTTCTCCTTAACTTCAGCCTCCACAGCTCCACTGAAATACTTAGTAGTTACAAACAAAGGCCCTGATCCTGCAAGTTCCTTGGCCAGGATGGTCCCTTGCACCCCTGGAGTGTAACTTGCAGAGTCAGCTCCTGAAACCTGCTCTTTGCTTTGCTCCTCCACATGCTAGCTCTTCTACTGTTGAAAAACCTCCTGCAAGGTTCTGTAAATCCAGATCTGCACCCACCCACTAACATTGGGGGTTAAAAGGAAGCTGCCTTGGCTGATAAAGGCTAACTTTTGAGGGCTCATTTCCCTGGACTAAAAGAAGAGAAGAGACAATGGGCAATAAGTATGCAGCATGCTGTAGGGGGAAATAAAGTGACTGCTCCATCCAACTGTCATTTAGAAAAAGATTAAGGCTCACATTTTCCACCATAGGTGCCTAGAGTTAGGGGTGAGATTTCCAACAGCACCCCACAGTGTTGGAAGCACCTACGCCATTAGAAGTCTCTGGGACTTTATGCTCCAAGCTTGCTTAAATGATTCTGGAAATCCCCTTCTCTCAAAAAAAAAAAAAATCTTGAGGGATCTAAATAATTGAACTCTGTACCTTTCACATCAGGCCAATGGGAGGTATCATTCCCATCAAAGGGAGCTGAGGCATGGTTAAGCACTTCCAAGTATCATCTCGTTCATTTAGGTGCCTGACTTGGGACATCCCAACTGGAAAATGTTCGCCTCAGTTCATTTTTCTAAGGTTTAAACCCAGAGCAGGCATATAAGAATTAGCTCTGTAGGATCAACACCTCCTGAGCCTGGCCCATCCAAAGTGTACTGCACACCAAGCTGGAAAAACCTGACACCCTTCTGTTCGAAAGAAGGTGAAGGGAAACGGGTTCTCAGACACCTTCTCTGGTCTCTGATTGGCCAGCATGATGAGGAACAGGCTGCTCCACACGTGCCCCCAAGAGGCGCTCTCCTCAGCTTCCAGTCTGTACAGGTGAGAGTGTGAACAAGCCACCAGAGACCTCACTTCTCTGCATGCCATAGCTCCCTGGGTGTCTCCTGGAGCCAAGCCTATGATGGCACAAGTATGTCTCCAGCCATGGATGCTGTTTACCATATGGCGGAGAGGAGCACCCTGTGGGACTGAACAGCAGTGGTGGGGATGAAGGCAAAGTCTTCCTGTGCCCTGAGTCAGCAAAATGCTGTGGAAATTAACATGTAGGAAAACAGGAAACATTGACCTTTCATGTATTTTTATTATTCATGCACCAGAACATACAGCACAGCCTTTTCCATTCCAGTTGTAGTAAAGGCATTATTCTTGACACCAAATTCTTTGGATAATCAGGAGTTTATGTAATCATTTGGCCATGCATCAGATAAGAGGGCTCAGATAACTGGAGTTATGTACAATCCATTCTGAAATCTACCAATACATGAGAGGTTGCAGCGGGAGCTGACAGCATGTGTCTGCATGAAGTTATGAGTGATCTTTGTACTGGTACGTGTTTCAGAACCTGCAGTCTTTAATGAGCCACTCCCAGATACAGCCCGCTTCTTAAACAAGACAGTTTCACTTCTCATACAGGAAAGGTAGAAAAACAGTCCTTTGTTTACTGCAGGAGGCATGTGATCCTGATAGTGAGTCTTGAGCACGGGGACTTTTGCACACCTGCACAGACCAATTATGCACAGAAATTTCTGCAAAGCAGGAGGATTTAGTATTTGTTTGGATAACATCAGTGTGCTGCTGTACAAAGACCTGCCTCTGTCCCAAAGAGTTTAGACTCTGAAGGAAACAAGAGAGAGTTTGGAGATGCTGGAAGGGCTAATGATCTGCCACATCCTGACACTACAAAGCTCAATGATATACAGATATTTTCACTTTCCCAAGTTAACCTGCTACCTGGCTGTTAGTAGGTGGTTAGGTCCTTGTAGGCATCATTGAAGTAGGGGCTAACAAGAGTCTGTATTTGCAGAATGAAATTAATGTGACCACCGTGCTACTCAAATGCACTCACCAGGTAGTGTTTGGTTAGTTCTGATAACAATGCGTGGAAACCTTTCGGACACATTGGACTTCTGCTTTATCAAGATCATCCAGCCATCAAGGTATTATCCTGTGCACATCCAGTGCACTCTCACAGATCTTGGGAGACAGGCCAGTCCTTGCTTACAGACAGCCCCCAATCTGAAGCAATACTCACAGCACCAACACACCACACAACAGAACCACCAACCCAGGAACCTATCCTTGCAACAAAGCCCGTTGCCAACTCTGTCCACATATCTATTCAAGGGGACACCATCGTAGGGCCTAATCACATCAGCCACACTATCAGAGGCTGCTTCACCTGCGCATCTACCAATGTGATATATGCCATCATGTGCCAGCAATGCCCCTCTGCCATGTACATTGGTCAAACTGGACAGTCTCTACGTAAAAGAATGAATGGACACAAATCAGATGTCAAGAATTATACATTCAAAAACCATTTGGAGAACACTTCAATCTCTCTGGTCACTCGATTACAGCCTAAGAGTGGCTATCCTTCAACAAAAAAGCTTCAAAAACAGACTCCAACGAGAGACTGCTGAATTGGAATTAATTTGCAAACTGGATACAATTAACTTAGGCTTGATAGAGAATGGGAATGGATGAGTCATTACACAAAGTAAAACTATTTCCCCATGTTATTTCTCCCTCCTCCCGCCCCCGTTCCTCAGATATTCTTGTTAACTGCTGGAAATAGCCTACCTTGCTTGTCACCATGAAAGGTTTTCCTCCTTCCCCCCCCTGCTGCTGGTGATGGCTTATCTTAAGTGATCACTCTCCTTACAGTGTGTATGATAAACCATTGTTTCATGTTCTCTGTGTGTGTATATCAGTCTCCCCTCTGTTTTTTCCACCAAATGCATCCGATGAAGTGAGCTGTAGCTCACGAAAGCTTATGCTCTAATAAATTTGTTAGTCTCTAAGGTGCCACAAGTACTCCTTTTCTTTTGCAAATACAGACTAACACGGCTGCTACTCTGAATCTGTGGTATGAGAACCAAAGCACTACCACCAAGGGGTCCCTCTGAATTCCATACAGCCAAGATCTATTAGCAAACTGCATGGCACCACTGAGCTGAGGACTCAACTGTGTAATAGCACAGGGTAATAGGGTGCAGAAGCAGGACATGCGCACCGGTGTAACAGCAGAGGGTACTGACTAATCCCACACAGCCCCTGCTGAGTCAGGGGGCCATACACCCCCATCCCAGGAGGGGATAGGACTGCCTATGTGTAATGTAAAAGGTCATTTTACATCTCTCCATGTACCATTTTCAGATACGTTTACCTGGTCCAATGAAGGGCTTTCCATTTAGTTCAGGCCTATGAAACTTTCTCTGTTAGTTGGAAAATCTCAGCTTGTTTTCCTTGGGTACTAAGGCAACATTAGCACTCTTTCTAAGCAGTTCAAAGGCATGAAATAAAGATCATGAGATGCTGATGACCTGCATGGTACTGCCTTGGAAAACACTACAGGAATATACACAGCTGCACAGTCTCCTGTATAGATGGACCTGGAACCAGTTTAAAATAAAAATAAAAGGCTGGGGGGGAGGAACAGAATAAATACTTTAAAATGAAGAAAATAAGAATTGGAGTTGCAACAAAACTTAAGATCCTGTATCCTTCACTCACCCCGTTTGAAAGAGCACAGTGGGGGGAGGCGGGGAAGCAGAACCCCTCCAAATTCAAAGGAAATTAACACAGACCACATTTTTAAAATTTTGGGAACATGCAAACAAAGTTTATATTCCCAAATATGAAGAGTGACATATCCACAGTTGCACAGAGGAACAGTTACTAAGCCACTGAAAGTGCAGTATCAAACATCAGTTGAGATGAGCAGAACATGATCCATCCTCCAAACAGAAATGGAGTACACAAAATGAATTACACTAAAAATAATGGTCGAGGGCTATCTCAAATTCCCAGCAAACAGGAAAACAGCCAGTTACTTTATAGTCCACTGACGTAGCTATGAAATGGGGAAAATATTCCCATTGGCTGCAATCATGAGACTCTTAAAGCAGAGTAAGGGATGAACCCACACTTCAGAACATCAGGCTATTTGGCAATTCAGAGTCTCTTCTGTACTGGGAGTTTCTTATTCTTGTATATTCAACACACTGATCTGCACAAAACACCCCTGTCAAATTGCTTCAGTTATTGTTCTATAAAGACTGGGTTTTTTTTTTCCCATCTGAGGTCATGAACCCTGCATACTTGTTGGAGCACAGGTTTTCACAAACTGATTGTGTGGGACTGGTACACCAACAGCTGCATTTGCTTTTCGGCTATGAAGTCTGTGGCAGATTTAACTAACCCAGAGCAGGGATAGTCAATTATTTTTGTCAAGGTCCAAATTTCTTGGTCAAGACATAGTCAGCCCTAGCGTTACACACATTCCAGGCAATGGTTACAAGTACTGGCTTTCTAAAGAAGAGAGCTTATAAATGAGACCAATCCATATCATGTATACATTTTTATTACAAAACAAGTGACATTTAACATTAACACCAAGGCGTGAAATGTACCTTAGATGAATGTCACAACATAAATATATATTTGGGGAAACACAGGGCCAATATTATGTAATAATTTAATGAAGTACAAAAGCTTCTTCTCACACCTCAGATTTACATGGCCAAAGAGAATTACTACAAAGTTGCCAAAAACTAAGCAGCAAAGCTCGATTAACTCTTCGGTTGGGGTTAACACTTCAGTGCCGGGATAGTAGGTACAAATCCCCAGTGCCCCGGCTCTTCAGTTTACTCTGCAGGCTCGGATCATGAGGAGCTGGAGCAGGATGAAGATGGGGGACATAATGAGTCCATACCAGAGCTCCCTGGTTGCTCTACTAGTTTCTGACATAAAAGCATTTCAAAGACGAACTTGAGGCTCAGGATGGTGAGGATCCAGAAGAGGCGAAGGACCGCCAGGCGCTTCTCCCCGTCCTGGAAGAGCCGCACGGAGACGATGGTGGTGAAGTACGTGCTCAGGCCGTCGGCAGCGAAGAAGGGGATGAAAACCTTCCACCAGGTCAGCTCCGCGCCGCCGTTATCCACCTTCAGCACGAGCGGACGGAGAAGACCAGCAGAGCCAGGGCGTGCAGGAAGATTTCGAAGGTGGCAAAGCCCAGCCACTGGACCAGCTCCCGCAGCGAGAACAGCATCGCGCCGCGGCTCGGCCCGGCCACAGCCGGCACCAGGCCCCGCAGCCTGCGCCCGGCCCGGGGACAGGCCAGCGCGGGCCCGGCTCCGCGCAGAGCCCGGCCCGGGGACAGGCCAGCCGCGGCTCCCACGCAGCGCCCACACGGCCGTCGGCGGCGCAGGCGGATGCCGTCACCGGAAGCGGAAGGAGCGCGCCGCCGGCCGCGCAGGTGGGCTCTGGCTGGGGGGCGGCGGGCGGCTCTGCGGGGTGGTAGCGCGGGGGGCCCGGCCCGGCGGGGCGGGCACAACCCGACCCGCGCGGCCGGTTGAGCGTCCCCTGGGGAAGAAAAACCCCAATGCAGCTGCCCAGGAAGCGGGAGAACTGGCTTGGCAGCCGCACGGCGGGGGAGGCCGGGAGCGGGGGTGGATCGACCGCAGCGTGAGTCAGCAACGCGATGCTGCTGCAGAAAAAGGCAGCGCAAGCTTAGGTCGCTTTAACAGAGCGGCTCACGGGAGAGGAGAGAGAGCTACCCCGTGCTGCTTAGGCCTCAGCTGGAGGACTGTCCGGTTTGGTCACCAAGGTAGAGAGAAGGTGGGGAGGACCCGAGGCGAGCAGCAAAGATGATCAAAGGGACGAAATGCCGGGCATGTGAGCAAAGTCCTGAAGGGACAGGACACGTTTAGTTTGGGAAAATGGAGATTAAGGGGGGAGACAAGATAGCAGTCTTCAAATATTTGAAAGGCTGCCCTAAAAAAGATGGAGAAAAGTTGTTCTCTCTTTCCACAGGGCAGGACAAGAGGCGATGGGTTCAATCCCTGTCGCTATGGGGAGGAGATTGGGTTCATTGCTTCCCCTGAAGCCTCAGGGGCACTCTGAGAACCTGCTGCAGCTGCTCAGCAGGCCCTGCCCACCCCGGCCCCGGCTGCCTGCTGTACTGAGGTGGGAGAGAGAAGAGAGTAGCTAGTTGCTCAATCAACTGCTTCTCGCTGGGAGCTCCAGGGAGAACTGGGCAGGGCAGGGCCTTGACTGGCCCTGCCTGAGCCTAGGGCAGCCTCGGGCACCAGATGGCTCCCTGCTCCCACACCAGTGTTCCCTCTCATTTTGCCACACATGTGCGGAATGAATTTTGTTATGGGCACCAATGTGGAGGTGATGTGTGACATGATCCTGTTGACACATCGCCTCCATATTGGTGCCCGTAACAAAATTATGTGGTGGGGCCAAGGGGTTCGGAGTGGGAGGAGGCTCAGGGCTGGGGCAGAGGGTGGTGGTGTGCGGGGTGGGTGAGGGCTCCGGCTGGGGATGTGTGCTCTGGGGTGGGGCCAGGGATGAAGGGTTTGGGGTGCAGGCTGCCCCGGGGATATGGCGGGGGAGAAGATTCCCACTAGCTCTCTCCCTGCAGCCATTCTAGGCTGGGGCTGTGGGATAGGTGCCTCTACCCTGGCCACAGCAGGGCCAGGCTGGGTTTGGTGCCTCTCCCCCCACTGCAGCAGGGCTGGGTTGGGACTGGGGGAGGGGTGCTTCTCCCCTGGCCGTGGCAGGCCTGGGGTGGGGGAGAGGAATCTCTCCCTGCCACAGCTGAGCACCTGCATGGCGCTGTAGAGGCTGCTGCGCAGCCACACAGCTTAGAGGGAACTGAGCCCCACACAGCTGCTAGGAGAGGTGAGAGCAACCAGCAGTTCTCTGCCCTGCCCCAGGCAGAGCAGCCTGGGGGTTACCCTAACCCACACTAGTTGGGACCCCACTCCTGCTGGGGATAGTTGGAGTAGAGCCTGCAACAGCCACTGCCCTTCCGCTTCTGATGTGCCACTCTGAACCCCACACATGCCACCTGCACCCGGGACTTTGGGAATGGTGATGTTGGAACATACTGGCTCTATGCCCACTGGAGACTCCCCTCCTCAAAGCAGTGGAATCTCCAGCAGGTCTGGCAGGTGTTTCTGCTCTCAGTGTTGGCTGCATGGTATGGATCAGAGAGTCTGCCCCAAAGTGCTGACTGTGGCCCCCTGACCCTTTTGGAATCATGTATCTGGTCCTGCGGCTGTAGGGGGTCAACTCTGCTGTTAGCCGATGACCGTGCACCCTGATACTACAGCAATGGGCAGGTACTGTAGATGTTTTTAAAAAAAACAAATAAGTGCCCGATACTGCCTCCACTGGAGTTAGTGGGAGTTTCACTTTCCCCTTGGTTGGAAGCAAGGTACACCCTGTAGTCTTTCCTGGGACACCATCACTTAAACCTCAGGCTTCAGTCTGACTTTGGTTTGTGATGTGCTACCAACGTGAGTGCCATGCACACAGGATCCCCAGCACCGAAAGAGATTAGGGAGGAAAAATCCTCTGATCAGATCTTTGTACAGTTGGTGGCACTTTGTGTCTAGCTAGTGGTTTTTTTTCCACCAAATGCATCCGATGAAGTGAGCTGTAGCTCACGAAAGCTTGCTCTAATAAATTGTTAGTCTCTAAGGTGCCACAAGTACTCCTTTTTTTTGCGAATACAGACTAACGGCTGCTACTCTGAAACCTGTCTAGCTAGTGTTGCTGTTCCCATTCTAGACAGCGAGTCACTTCTCCCGTTGTGTGGGTCCTTCACACAGCAATGTGGGGTGGGAAATATTTGAAAGCTTAGGAAAGTGGGATTGCAAATCAACAGCAGTTGGCCGGGGGCTCTAGGGCAAGACCAGGGCCTGACGCTACTTTGAAATTTTTGTCTGCAGTCAGCTCAACTTTGAGTCAACAGAGTCCCTTTACTTTGGAGCTGCTGTCAAGTCCCTTTACCTACGGAGAGGCTCGGCAGTAGTAATCATGCTACTTTGCCCCCTCTGGTGTTTCTCTTTGGAGACTCTCAAAGGTTAAGTAAGTCTCAGCACCCTTCTTTCAGCCAATGAGGTAGGCACGTATTTCCACATGTATTTTGCAGATGGGCAAACTGCAGCCCAGAGGACATGCCTGGCCCAAGGCTGCCCAACAAGGTAGCAGCGGGCCTGGGATTAGAGCCCAGAATCCCTGATGCTTGTGGTTTGTTCTAACCATTAGACAGTTCTACACCCTGGTAGTTGCTATCTGCCGAAGCATAGGTCCCTGGAACTGAACCTGAACGGAATCCTGCTGCAACTCCCGGTGACTCTCCGGAGTGGCTCCCAGCATGACTGTGCTCCTGAACTATTAGAGAGCACTCAGCTTCCCTGGGCTCTGTTGAGTAGTTTTGTCTCTTTCAGATGGCTGAACGGAGGCTCCTTGTTCTCTTTGGCAGCCAGACTGGGACAGCTCAAGATACAGCCGAGAGAATTGGCAGGGAAGCCAAGCGGCGCCACTTTCACTGCCGGGTAGAGGCCCTGGACAGTTACCTTGTGGTGAGTAGGGGAGTGAATTGAGAGCTGAGGCCGAGAAGGGCTCTGTGCAGCTTCTACGTTCATCCCTTGCCCCTGAGTTCCTTTCAGGGTGTGCTGGATAGCACCCCGGCTGCACGGCAGCTGCTTGCCCTCTGACAAGGCTTGTGCGCTGGCCTCCAAGCCCTGTTGCAGGTGCGCAAGCTCTACGCTGCTGCAAAGACTAAGAACTGGTGAAGGAGTTAAACATGCCTTTAGCTGTGTTAGCGCAAATTGGTGCCACCCTGGGTTTACTTAGAGGCATTGTCTACAAGATGAAGAGCATGAGCGTGTCCTGCAGAAACTGGGGGTGTCTGGGGCCAGAATAAGATCAAACAAAGCCACTTGCAAAAACCACAAATGGGTCTTGTTAAAACCTGCTGTTCGTGCTGTGCTGGGTGGGCTGAGAGGCTCTGACAAAGTGTGCCAAGCCCTTCTGAGCACATGGCTGTACTGCATAAACCCAGGCTTGGTTAAAGCTGCTGGATGAGATCCTGCTGTGGGGAGGATCCATCCTGTGCTCACTTGCCTGCCTGTTCCCAGAATGCTGGTGTCCTGTGTGGGAGGGCAGTGGTGGGGGGGGGGCTGGGGTTGTGCGCGTGGCTGTGCAGGGCTGGGGCTGTGTGGGGCTGTGCAGGAGGTCAGTATGTGGGTCTGGCTAGGGGGTGGTGTGCGGGGCTGGGACTGTGGAGGGGTCTGGCTGTGCAAGGGGTGGTGTGCGGGTCTCAGACTGTGGGTCTGGGTCTGGCTGTGTGGGGGGCCGTGTGGAGGGCTGTAGCTGTGCGGGGAGCAGTGTGTAGAACTGGGGCTGTGAGGTGGGGTCTGGCTATGAAAGAGGGGATCCGGTATGCAGGGCTGGGGGGGGGCGGTGTATGGCTCTGGGGCTGGGGTGCAGGGGTGTGGGCAGTGTGCACTGTCTTGTGCAGTTTGCCAGGGGCTGTTGAAGGTTGTTGGCCCTAACCGTGTGTGTCCATGTTTGTTGTGCATGCAGGCGCAGCTGATCCAGGAGCTGCTGGTGGTATTTGTGTGTGCAACCACAGGCCAAGGGGACCCGCCTGACAACATGAAGGTAGGATGTGCCATTGGCCACGACTCTTCTTTTTGGTGATTGTTTCTACCCCCAGTTTGACTCCTGTGACTGTGTTTCTGTGAGAACCGATTGTTTCCTAAACAGACAGGCAGCCGCAGGTGGCACCGGCCTGCAGCAATTTGGGGAGTGGAGGGCGGATGTGAAGGGAGTAGTGGAGGGGTGACGGGGACCAGGAGGGGAGCCAGTGATGGGGATCATGGGGCTACAGATGTCCCCCAGTCCCTGTACTCAGAGCTGCTTTGTCCTTTATCCTGTGGATGTGCCCTCCCATTGAGGGCAGACCCTTGGGGTCCTCATGTGACAATAGTCCTCTCCCAGCCTTTCTTTTGGGAGGCTTCGGGCTGAGAAGCATCCGCTACTTCTGCTGGGACATGAATGTGGAAGGGGGTGCGATCTCAGCACCTTGCTGAGTGATGATGGCCTGGGTTTGTCTGCTGTCGTGGCCAGGCAGGGCTTGCCTTGTGTTTGCCGAGTGTTCCCTGCCAACTGACACCATGGCAAAGCCGACTGTTGCTTGTTTCCTAGTGTCAGTTTGCTGGATAAACCAGAGAATCATCATATTCTGCATCTCCAAGGACTCGGCTGAACGATCGCCCAACTGAGAGAGTCTCCAGTTGATCACGGCCCCGCCTCAGCGGGATTGGGCTCAGGACAGTGTGGGGCAGGAGGGCAGAGCAGCCTGTGGATGGGTGCCTGTTGGAGCCATGCGATTCTTGACTGTGTTTGCTTGTAGAATTTCTGGCGGTTTATCTTCCGAAAGAACCTGCCCCCGCCTCCCTTTGCCAGATGGACTATGCCGTGCTGGGCCTCGGAGACTCCTCCTATCCCAAGTGAGTGGCTTGTCCCACGGCCCCTTTGCTGTATTATGCACTGAGTTCCCATTCAGGCTGCTGAAAAGTGTTGATCATTCCCTTCCCAGCCCTGAGTGCTTTGGGGTGAGGAGAGCTGTTCTGAGCCCTTTGTGTAAATCAACCGGTGATGCTTTAAAAACGTCTTATTAGAAAAGCTCAAAGTCACTAGTGGGGTCGCACACTTTGCTGGGTCTGTAGGACCCGAGGAGAGGGCAGCCGCTGTGGGGGGGCCGAGCGGTGCGTGGGGAGAAGGCAGCTTGTGCTGTGTCAGCCGCACAGCACACCAGGAAGAGGGCAGCCCGTGGGGGGGGCTGAGCGATGCGCCTGGGGAGAAGGCAGCCTGTGTGTCAGCACACAGCACACCCAGGGAGAGGGCAGCCCGTGCGGGGGGGGGGGAGGAGGGGGGCAAGCGGTGTGCCTGAGGGAGAAGGCAGCCTGTGCTGTGTGTCAGCCACACAGCACACCCAGGGAGGGGCAGCCCATGCCATGTTTCCTTCTAATTCCCAGCAGCAGAGAAGGGCTGGAGCCCAGAGGCTGTCTCCTGCGGGACCTGTGTGCAGGCAGGAGAGCTGTGGGGAAGGAGCTGTGCATGGGAGTGAGAGCCTGTTTTCTGTGCATTCAAAGCTGATTGGAGGGTGGGAGATTTTTGTATTGCCATTAAAAAAAATCCTTGAAAACCAGCCGGCCCCTCCCTGGGAGCAAGTCGAATCATGGGGACGTGCTGCGCACCAGTCCATCCCCTCAGCGGGGGAGCTCAGTCAGTCGTATTGGCTCAGCAACAGGACAGAAATGTGGATGTGGGGCCGAGCAACCAGGGCCATGAGCTATCAGGTTTGTGGGGGGGCTGGGCAGGGACCAGCCCCACTGTCGCTGCCCCAGCAGCAATGGGATGCGGGCTTCCAATGGTAAAGCCCCCCCCTCCCCAACTGGTCTGTATCTCTGTTTCTTCTTGGCCCAGGTTTAATTTTGTTGCGAAGAAGCTGCACAAGCGGCTGCAGCAGCTCGGGGCCAGCCCCATCCTGCCAGTAGCCTTGGGAGACGACCAGCACGACTTGGGGTAAGCTCACTCCCTGGGGGAGGATCCCCCCTGTGGCTTCGGTCCTCCAGCTAGTGCTAGGACTGTGAGTGCTGCAGCCATGCTCGTCCTGTAAGGCAGGCAGCACGCTCTGATGTCCCAGGGGCTCCCACCCTGCAACAGCTCTGCTCCTGCCCCTGAATCTGACTAGCTGCACTCTCAGCTGGTCCAGGCCTGGGTCCTCCCCACAGCTCTGCTTAGTTACCTGTATTTCTCTGTTTATCCCTCCTGCTCTACACACACACCTCAGTCCTTTCCTGCAGAACCCTGGCTTTCCAGGCTGGCTGCCTGTCTCCTCAGTCTCTGCTAATGCGCACACCTGGCTGCAGCCCACCCACTCGGTTCTAATCCGGGTCCCCCTGTTCCGCCCACCTCGCACTGCTGGTTTTCCATTCCTGACCCTGCAGCCCACCAATCTTCCAGTCCTGACCAGACTGCCCCTTATCCCAGCCAGTCTTGTGGTTTGTTACAACCGGCAGGCTGAATCTGCTGCACTGATTTTCACCATGATAGAAGCCAGTCACGTTGAAATAAAATCTCACCCTTTGTTCTAACTGGGTCTGCTGCTCCTGTCCAGAGGGCACTGATTTATTGTGTGTGCCTACCGAGCAGGGCAGCTGCCGAGACCTGCTACAGAACTGCACCTAACCCATGCAGAGCTATCGCCAGGTAACCCAGAACTCTTGGCCCACGGGAAAAGAGCCCCTGCAGCCTTGGTTACACCCAGGCTCATTGGGGCTGTGTCATTGCTTCAGGGAGCTCATGGGAGGCCACTGCACTTGGGTTTGAAGAGTCTCCACTCGAACTCAGGGCCTGGTTTGAGAGTCCCTCCTAGAACGCTGTCACTGTTCCAGTCTGCCGGTGTGACCTCCCGCCCCACACAACAGGGACCGGCTAGGCAGCACCTACCTGTCAGGCATCTGTATTGTCACCTCTGCCTACTGCTGCTCCTCCAAGTGGACTACACGGAGGGCCCAGCCTGGTGACCAGCCCTCCATGCTGGGAGAAGTGAACTGATGTTCAGCGCCAGCAGGGGCATCCAAGTTACATAGCTTCACTGCCACGTGCCTTCCATGGGTTCAGCTGAGTTGTGGGGGCGGGGGCTGCTGCGGCTCGCATCTCTCTGGTGCCCCTCTGGCTGACTGAAGGAACCCCGCTTGCCACACTGGGGCAGCGTTGTAGGAAGAAGGTTTCTGAGTTTGGGAGTCACAGGGAAGCAGCAGGACAGGGTCCAGCAGCAGTCCCCCCAGCCCAATGATAAAAGCCTGCTGAGTTTGTATTGTCTCCTGCAGGTCGGATGCAGTGGTTGTCCCTGGCTACTGGACTTGTGGGGAAGGATCTTACCCTTGTACCTCTGCCTCCTGGCCTTGGCATTATCAGCCCTGATGTCCTGTGAGTACCAAGAGTGGGCTCAGATCTACTGTCTTCCAGCCACTGCTGGCTAGGGAAAGCTGATTGGTTGCACATGCTGCTTGAAATACTGCTTTCCCGGTGGTCCTTGTGGGCACAGAACTCTCCAGTGCGCCGGTAGGAAGCTTCCTGCCCTAGTTGCCAGAGTCCCAGACACACCTGGACGGAGGAGGCCTTGCTTCAACCCGTCCAGCACATAGTAGAAAACAAAGGTGTCAGGCGTCTGGGGCTCAGGGACATGAGTACCAACCTCAGGGCTGACTGTCAAGGAGCAGGGCCCACCCCCCAAACTGGTTGTGGGTTATATATAGAGATTTCACCAACAAAATGTCAAGTGTGACTCAGGCATACAGCAGCCTTAGCATTGGAGTCACAGACAGTCCCCTGGATAACTCCAGTCTGGTTGCCACCACGCAAGCGCCGCTTTTTGATAAATGGTCCCTTACACCAAATCACAACAATATTCAGGTTAGTCCCGTCCCAAAGGACCAGTCACTTGCCCGGGTCAATTGCACCTTTAGATCCTGCACCAAAGACGACGCTTGTTGCAATCTTATAAATAAATTACAGTGGAACCCCCATTTATCCAATCTCATTGCGACTGGGATCAGAGTGGCTAATCAAAAATTCAGATAATCAGGAATGGGCAGGGCTCGGATTGTCAGCGTTTGCCGCCTGGGGTCACAGCCTAAGCCCACCGCTGGTCAGTTATACGAGAGTGCTAATAATGGAGGCTCGATAGGTGCGGTCTACTGTAACTAAATGGCTATTAACTAAGAAAAGAATGAGAAAGTTATTTTACAAGGTTAAAGCAGGTAAACGTACAAACAAGTTACAGTCTTATGTCTACAGCACAAAATTATTTAAATTTTCTATTCGAATTTTTGAAGCGATTTAGCACTCGGTCTGGTGTCCCCACTAAGCGCATTAATTCGGGTCAAGAGGGTGCGTCATACCAGTACGAGGTAGCTATACATATGAGGCCGCTTGCCGCCCACTGGAATTCTGGGGTTAAGCTCCCAGTGCATGATGGGGCAAAACATTGGTGGTGTTCTGGGTGTGTGTCGTCAGTCGCTCCTCCTCTGTGAAAGCTACGGCAGACAATCATTTGCTTCTTTTGGCATGCGACCATACGGCTTCAGCAGATGGTGCAGTATGGTGCACTGCTCTCCTGGTACTATGAATCCACCTTGCATTTCTTCTCATCTTTCTACGTAATCTCTATAAGAATCTACCTTTTCCTCCTCATCAACTGCTTCCAACTCTGCTCAGCCATTGTGAACCAAGCAGCACAGATTCCGCCACCAACTCTGCTCTCCTGCTCTTACACACTACCGAGCTTCTCCATGTTGTCTGTCTTGGGTCCCGCCTCTGTGAAAGCTACAGAAGACAACCATTTCCCGCCTTTTCGGCTATCGTGAACCGAACAGCAACTCTTCCGCTGCCACTCTGCTCTCCTACGTTTTGCGCCCTTTTTCCAGGATTACCCATGCAGGCACCATAGCGCAGCAAGCATGGAGCCCGCTCAGATCTCCGCTGCAGTTTTGACCATTGTAAAATACCTTGTGCATTATCCAGCAGTATGTGCAGTACCTGCAAACTGGATGAGGAAGCGACGACAGCATGATTGCTATACTGATGAGGACATGGACACAGAGGTTCCTAGAAGCACGGTGTGGCAATTGGGAGATCATGGTGGCATTGGGCCAGGTTCATGCCATAGAACACCGGTTCTAGGTCCGGGAAACAAGCATAGTGTTGCAGGTATGGGATGATTCCCAGTGGCTGCGAAACTTTCGTATGTATAGGGCCACTTCCATGGAACTTTGTGACTTGCTGTCCCCTGCCCTGAAGCGCAAAGACACCAAAATGAGAGGAGCCCTCACAGTTGAGAAGCAAGTGGCCATAGCCCTGTGGAAGCTTGCAACGCCCGACAGCTACCGGTCAGTCGGGAATCAGTTTGGAGTGGGCAAATCTACTGGGGGGCTGCGCTGCAAGTAGCCAACGCAGTCATTGACCAGCTGCTATCAAGGGCAGTGACGTTGGGAAATGTGCAGACCATCGTGGGTGGCTTTAATGTGCTAGGGTTCCCTAACTACGATGGGGGATAGACAGAACGCATATCCCTATTTTGGCCCCGGAACACCGGGGCGGCCAGTACATAAACCGCAAGGGGTAATTTTCCATGGTGCTTCAAGCACTGGTGGATGACAAGGGACATTTCACCGACATCAATGTGGGATGGCCGGGAAAGGTGCATGACGCTCGCATCTTCAGAAACTCTGGTCTGTTTGAACAGCTGCAGGAAGGGACTTGCTTCCCAGACCAGAAAATTACTGTTGGGGATGTTGAAATACCTATAGTTATCCGGGACCCAGCTACCCGGTTAATGCCATGGCTCATGAAGCCATACGCATGCACCCTGGACAGTAGTAAGGAGCAGTTCAACTATAGGCTGAGCAAGTGCAGAATGGTGGTAGAATGTGCTTTTGGACGTTTGGAAGTGTGCTGGTGCAGTTTACTGACTCAGTTAGATCTCAGCACAACCAATATTCCAGTTGTAATTGCTGCTTGTTGTGTGATCCACAATATCTGTGAGAGTAAAGGGGAGACATTTATGGTGGGTGGGAGGTTGAGGCAACTTGCCTGGAGGCCAATTTTGCACAGCCAAACAGGGCAATTAGAAGAACGCAGCAGGGCGCGCTGGGCATCAGAGAAGCTTTGAAAGCCAGTTTCATGACTGGCCAGGGTACGGTGTGACAGTTGTGTTTGTTTCTCTTGAAGTTACCCCCCCATATATATGAAAGGAAATAAAGTCACGGTTGTTTAAAAACTGTTCTTTATTATTGTTGCACAACATATTGAGAGAAATCGGAAGGTAGACCAGGGAAGTGGGGGGTATTGGGTTAGGGGAATGGAGGAGGAGGGGGGAAGGACAAGTCCAGAAACCAAATCAAAATTTCGGATATGCCAGCTTTCTGCTGCTTGTGCAGTCCTCTGGAGTTGAGTGTATGGGTCCCTGTAGCCTTTCTCCCCCCGCCCCCTGTGTTCTTGGGCGTCTGGGTGAGGAGGCTATGGAACTTGGGGAGGAGGGAGGGCGTTTATACAGGGGCTGCAGCGGCAGTCTGTGGTCTTGCTGCCTTTCCCGCGTTAGATCCACCATACGGGGAGATGTCAGTTTGCTCCCCCATGAGCTTAACCATACCATCCTGCCTGCTCTCGTCGCGCAGTCCCTTCTCTCTTCGTGTTAATTTAACGCTTTACGCGACTCCGCAATTGTTTGCCTCCATACATTAACCTGGGCCCTATCAGTATGGGAGGACTGCATGAGCTCGGCGAACATGTCGTCCCAAGTTTGTTTTTTCCACCTTCTAATCTGGACCAACCTCTGGGACGGAGTAGATAGGGGCCACATTGAAACATTTGCACCTGTGGAAGGAGAAAAGGGGAAGGTAGTATTTTAAAAGATACATTTTAGAGAACAAAGAGGACACTCTAAGTGAAACAGGCAATTCATAGTACACAGCACATGCTCTTTCTGTTAAAGGTCACATTTTGTCTCTTATACTGAAATGCCTGCCGCTTTGGTGTGAGTAAGCCATCACATGTGGTCGGGCAACAGAATTCAGCTTGCAGGCAGCCATGGTAAGCCCTAGGGGCATGTGGGGTTCTGCTTCTTCCTCATTCATTTCAATGCTTTCAAACTGCTGGGGCCCCCTTTCGCATAGCAAGCAATGCCTGGTGGGTTTGCCATATAAAAGGAGGGCCTGCAGGCTCTCTGGTATGATCGCTTCATACAATCCCCCCCCCCCGTACCCACCACATGGCTCTGATGAGGCTCTGAGCAGCGATGAGCCCTTTAAACTAAACATGAAGAGCCCAGCGGCTGGGTTTCCCCTCACCCCCCACCGCGTGGCTCCGATCAGGCTCTCACTCACCATAGATTCATAGATACGAAGGTCAGAAGGGACCATTCCGATCATCTAGTCCAACCTTCTGCACAGTGCAGGCCACAGAATCTCACCCACCCACTCCTATGAAAAACCTCACCATGTCTGAGCTATTGAACTCCTTAAATCATGGTTTAAAGACTTCAAGGAGCAGAGAAACCTCCCTCAAGTCGACCATGCCCCATGCTACAGAGGAAGGCGAAAAACTCCAGGGCCTCTCCAATCTGCCCTGGAGGAAAATTCCTTCCCGACCCCAAATATGGCGATCAGCTAAACCCTGAGCATATGGGCAAGATTCACCAGCCAGATACTACAGAAAATTCTCTCCTGGGTAACTCAGATCCCATCCATCTAATATCCCATCTCAGGGGATTAGGCCTATTTACCCTGAATATTTAAAGATCAATTACTTACCACAATCCCATTATCCCATCATACCATCTCCTCCATAAACTTATCAAGTAGAATCTTAAAACCAGATAGATCTTTTGCCCCCACTGCGTCCCTTGGAAGGCTATTCCAAACTTCACTCCTCTGATGGTTAGAAACCTTCATCTAATTCAAGTCTAAACTTCCTGGTGGCCAGTTTATACCCCTTTGTTCTTGTGTCCACATTGGTGCTGAGCTGAAATAATTCCTCTCCCTCTCCGTATTTATCCCTCTGATATAATAGAGAGCAATCATATCTCCCTCAACCTTCTTCTAGTTAGGCTAAACAAGCCAAGCTCCTTAAGTCTCCTTTCATAAGACAAGTTTTCCATTCCTCGGATCATCCTAGTAGCCCTTCTCTGTACCTGCTCCAGTTTGAATTCATCCTTTTTAAACATGGGAGACCAGAACTGCCACACTATTCCAGGTGAGGTCTCACCAGTGCCTTGTAATGGTACTAAAACCTCCTTATCCCTACTGGAAATGCCTCTCCTGATGCATCCCAAAACCGCATTAGCTTTCTTCACAGCCATATCACATGGCAGCTCATAGTTATCCTATGATCAACCAATACTCCAAGGTCCTTCTCTTCTGTTACTTCTAATTGATGCGTCCCCAACTTATAACTAAAATTCTTATTAATCCCTAAATGCATAACCTTACACTTCTCACTATTAAATTTCATCCTATTACTATTACTCCAGTTTACAAGGTCATCCAGATCCTCCTGTATAATATCCCGATCCTTCTCCGAATTGGCAATACCTCCCAGCTTTGTATCATCTGCAAACTTTATTAGCACACTCCCACTTTTTGTGCCAAGGTCAGTGATAAAAAGAATAAATAAGATTGGTCCCAAAACCGATCCCTGAGGAACTCCACTGGTAACCTCCCTCCAACCTGACAGTTCGCCTTTCAGTAGGACCCATTGCAGTCTCCCCTTTAACCAATTCCTTATCCACCTTTTAATATTCATATTGATCCCCATCTTCTCCAATTTAACTAATAATTCCCCATGTGGCACAATATCAAATGCCTTACTGAAATCTAGGTAAATGAGATCCACTGCGTTTCCTTTATCTAAAAAATCTGTTACTTTTTCAAAAAAGGAGATTAAGTTGGTTTGGCACGATCTACCTTTTGTAAAACCATATTGTATTTTGTCCCATTTACCATTGATTTCAATGTCCTTAACTAATTTCTCCTTCAAAATTTTTTCCAGGACCTTGCATACTACAGATGTCAAACTAACTGGCCTGTAGTTACCCGGATCACTTTTTTTCCTTTCTTAAAATAGGAACTATATTAGCAATTCTCCAATCATTCGGTACTACTCCTGAGTTTACAGATTCATTAAAAATTCTTGCTAATGGGCTTGCATTTCAGGTGCCAATTCCTTTAATATTCTTGGATGAAGATTATCTGGGCCCCCCGATTTAGTCCCATTAAGCTGTTTCAGTTTCGCTTCTACCTCAGATATGGTAATATCTATCTCCATATCCTCATTCCCATTTGTCATGCTACCATTATCCCTAAGATCTCTTTAGCCTTATTAAAGAGTGAGGCAAAGTATTTGTTTAGATATTGGGCCATGCCTAGATTATCTTTAACCTCCACTCCTCATTAAGCGGCCCACTTCTTCTTTCTTAGTTTTCTTCTTATTTATATGGCTATAGAACATTTTACTATTGGTTTTAATTCCCTTTGCAAGGTCCAACTCAACTCGACTTTTAGCCTGTCTCACTTTGTCCCTACATGTTCTGACCTCAATTAGGTAGCTTTCCTTGCTGATTCTCCCCATCTTCCACTCCCTGTTGCTTTCTGCTTCTTCTTAATCACCTCTCTAAGATGTTTGCTCATCCAGCTTGGTCTACAACTCCTTCCTATGAATTTTTTCCCCTTTCTTGGGATACAGGCTTCCGATAGCTTCTGCAGCTTTGATTTAAAGTAATCCCAGGCCTCTTCTACCTTTAGATCCATAAGTTCTTCAGTCCAATTCACTTCCCTAACTAATTTCCTTAATTTTTGAAAGTCAGCCCTTTTGAAATCAAAAACCCTAGTTGCAGATTTATTTTGTTAATCCTTCCATTTAGTTTGAACTGAATTAGCTCATGATCACTTGAGCCAAGATTGTCCCCTACAACCATTTCTTCTCTGAGGTCCTCGCTACTCACCAAAATTAAATCTAAAATGGCATCCCCTCTAGTCGGTTCAGCAACTACTTGATGAAGGAATCCATCAGCTATCGCATCTAGGAAATCTGAGCCCTATTATTATTACTAGTGACTTCTCCTCCAGTCTATATCTGGGAAGTTAAAGTCACGCAGTTTCCATTAGTATTTACTTTATTAAAGACATTAAAAAGGGCTCTATCCATATCTAAATTAGATCCCGGAGGTCTATAGCACACCCCAAGCACTATCGTAGGAGAGGCTTTACTAGTTTTCTTCCCCAATGTAATTTTTGCCCAGACGGACTCTGTCTTATCCATTGCATCGCTTCTTATTTCTTTACATTCTACCTCATCATTGATATACAATGCTACTACCCCCTTTACCTTTGTTTCTATCTTTCCTAAACAGCACATACCCTTCAATACCTGTAGTCCAGTCATGACTACTATTCCACCATGTTTCTGTTATCCCTATAATATCTGGTTTCACTTCCTGCCCAGTAGCTCTAGTTCCTCCATTTTGTTACCTAGGCTCCTCGCATTGGTGTACAAACATCTTAATTTTTGCTGTTTGGCCTCGCTCACATTTTGTACCCTATTAAGCACAGTCATTCTACAGCCAGTATAACCTATTAGACTAGTATCCACTCCGCCCTCGCTCCTTATATACATTCTCCTACCCACGGCTGTATCCTTTCTTACTTCGTCTTCTTCCTTCTCAATGCTAAAATCTAAACCAGAAGTGCCTTCCAGGGTCGTTGTCCAGGAGCCCGCCTTGGGAGGGGGGAGGTTGTTGGCTCCAGCGTTAACACTAGCTCCTGGCTAGGGGGGAAAACGGATTCCCCACTTGCCACCTGTGCACTGTCCTCCTCCTCCTCCTCTTCGTCTTCCAATAACTCATCCTCCTCGCTCCATGCTACTCCCCCCCTTGAAGGTGTCCACGGACAGTGGTGGGGTACTGGTGCATCACCCCCCATAATTGCATGCACAGTAGAAGCGACATGTATGGGGCTGTGCCCGTTCACCTCCATGGCTTTTTGGTACGCTTGCCTGAGCTCCTTGATTTTTGTACGACACTGCTCTGTGTCCCTGGAGTAGCCTGTATCCGTCATGGCCCTGGAGACTTTAGCGTACGTATTTGCGTTTCTTTTTTTGAACGTAGTTCTGCCATAACAGATTCGTCTCCCCAACATGTGATGAGATCCAGTACCTCCCGTTCAGACCATGCTGGAGCTCGTCTGCGAATCCAGGACTGCGTGGTCTCTTGTGATGGTGGACTCTGCATGGTCACCTGTGATGGTCACCTGTGCTGATGGTGACCAAACAGGAAATGAAATTCAAAAGTTCCCGGGGCTTTTACTTACTGCCTACTTGGCTAGTGCATCAGAGTTGAGAGTGTTATCAAGTGCGGTCACTAGGGAGCATTCTAGGATAGCTCCCAGAGGCCAGTAACGTCGAATTGCATCCACAGTACCTGTAACCTGGAACTGCGATCTCGATTTTAGCGCTACTCCATTTGCCGAGGTAGAGTACAGAAATCGGATTAAAGAGCCCTTTAAATCGAAAAAAAACGGTTTGGTCGTGTGGATGGAATCAGTTTTATTTCAAATTAAGTCGGCTAATTCCGAAATAAGCATGTACTGTAGACCAGGCCTTAGGTTTCAACAGGTAATAGAAGCTGCTGTAATACCCAAACTCTATATGTCCTCTAGGGCTAACCCACACCAAACACTGGGGATCCCTTGCTTATGCTTAGAAATCTTTCCCTCTCCAAGTCCAGTAGCATAGAGACCCAATTTCTTCTTATCATGGATTTTTATTCCCTTATCCCAGAGTTCAGGCTGATGGGATGAGTTCTTGTGCGCATCTCCTCTTCATGGGTGTGGGGGGAGCAATCACCAAAGTCTTTGTCCTCTGAGGTTTCACGATGGCTCATGTGGGCTATTTTGTGGGCAGGAATAACTGTAGGAAGGTTGTAGGAAGCCAGCCTTTACATTAATTAATGCTTCTTTCCTGTTTGGTGAGCTACACAGTCCCACAGGTTTACACTGCAAACACTTAATATAACCTCATACCATGGGGTACAGGTGTTAAGTGAGCTCAATACATGCAGCATCCTACAAACATTTCATAAAGTCTGGTTCTGTGGGTCGCATCCTTGCCCTGGGGACCCTCTCCCAGGGAACTGGGGCTCAGCTTGGTAATCTCCCCTTCCTCGGTACTGCACAGAGGCCTGGCTGGGGATGTGTGCAGGGGAAGAGGGCTCAGGCAGCCTGGGGCTGTGTTACTGTTCCATGGGACCCTGACTTCTGCCCCAGAAGAGGGGCTATGGGATACTGTGCACTCAACCACCTGCCATGCTGCATTTCTACCATGGGTCGTGTTCCCAGTCCAGGAGTCCTGCTCTCTGGAGTGGGAACATTGGGGCACCAGCAGGGGAGTCCCACTACCTCCACGGTTGGGGCCTTCTAGATGCCAGTCCATTCTCCTTTAGCTCGGGAAGGGAGAGCTTCCTCTGCTGTCCCATGGGGAAAGGCTCCATGGTGGATTCTGCACCGCTCTGTGTCCCGGGTGGGCTTTTGCTGCAGGCATTTCCCTGCCGTCCAGTCCGTGTGTCAGCAGCCTGGGGTGGCTCTCCAGCCGTACTGCTCTGCAGGGGTTCTGTGCACCTCGTCCGCACACCTCACGTCTGTGGCATGCTTGGAAGCCTTGCAGACTTACTGTGGCCTCTCTGGGACCATCTGATGCTGGAGCCTGGCTCTGGCTGCCCCAGAATGCATTTGGCCTTGGTTTTCCCTGTGGAGGATCTGGCTGCGGGGGTTCCACTTGGCAGACTGGCTGGGTTTTGCTCTCTTTTTGCATGTTTGCAGGTCTAGGGTCCCGTTTGCCCTCAGTACTGCAGAGCTAGCCTGGCTCCTGTCAGTGGTTTGGGGCACATTTGGATCCCTCTGAGTTTGGGAGTAGCCTGCAGATGGTACCAAGCAATGCTTCGGGCTTTGGGGGTGACTGGTGCTAACCAGCCCTGGCCCAGAGAGGCTATGCAATGGAGCTGACTGTGTCACATTCTTCCCTGCAGTTTACCCTCCAAGTTCACTCTGCATTTTCTGGAGGAGCGCTCCAGTGGCTGCGACAGGGGCCAGTCCCAGCAGGAGGCAGCCAGGCAGGCCCCCTCAGAGCTGCACCCCTTTGCTGCCCAGGTGGTGTCCAACCTGAGGGTCACGGCGGAATCACACTTCCAGGACGTCCGGCTCATTGAGTTTGATGTCACAGGCTCTGGGATTGAGTGAGTCACCCCTAGACCCACTGGATTTCTGTTGTACACGTGGAATGGGAGCTGACCTGGCCCCTCCTTGTGGTCACAGTGACTCTAGACCAGAGGTGGGCAAACTACGGCCCATGGGACCGTCCTGCCCGGCCCTTGAGCTCCTGGCCGGGGAGGCTGGCCCTGGCCCCTCCCCTGCTGTCCCCCCTCCCCCACAGCCATGCCGCCACACAGGCAGCGCGGCTGGCTCCATCAGGGCAGCGGGGCTGCGAGCTCCTGCCGCTCTGAGTGGCATGATAAGGGGTGGTGGTGGCGTGTGCATGCAGCAGCGAAGTTGAGTAGGAGGTCCCGGGGGCAGTCAGGGGACAGGGAGCAGGAGGCAGTTGGATGGGCGGAGGTTCTGGGGTGGGGCGGTCAGGGGATGGGGGGTTGGATAGGGCATGGGAGTCCTGGGAGGCCTCTCAGGGGTGGGGGTGTGGATAGGGATGGGGGGGCAGTCCAGGGACAGGGAGCGGGGGGGTAGGATAGGGGGTAGGGTCCCAGGGGGCCTCTCATGGGGTCAGGGGGACAGGGAGCAGGGGGGTTGGATAGGTGTGGGAGACCGGGGGGTGCTCTCCCTCCCTGCCCTTCCTCTGTTGCGGTTGGCTGTGCTGGGGGAGCTAGCACATGTGCTGCATGCCCTATAGGTACCGTGCGGGAGACGTGCTGATGGTCCAGCCCCGGAACGCCCCCGAGGACGTGCAGCAGTTCTGCCAGCTCCTGCGCCTGGATCCAGAGAGATGCTTTGTGCTGAAGCCCTCTGAGCCCGGTACACTCCCCACCCCCTGCTCCTTCCTCTCCGTGCCAGGCTGGAGCCGTTCGGCGGCTCTGCTCCAGCTCCCGTCTCTGCTCTCTTGGGCTTTGGAACCTGGGAGATTGCAGGAGAGCTAGTCAGCCACTGATGGATGGACTGTCCAGCTCTGTCTCGTGAGAGCGCTGGCCGTGTGGTCCCACTGCAGAAGTGTAAGATCGGGATTTGACCAGCAGTGTCTAGCCTGCGTCCTCACCCTCCCCTCTCCTCAGGGCATGACGGGCAGAGGGGGCCCCTCAGTTCCCCCTTTCACCTCTCACATCCTAGAGGTGCCCACGCATCTGGAGTGAGATCCACAAACACAAGACAAAAAGAAAAGGAGTACTTGTGGCACCTTAGAGACTAACAAATTTATTTGAGCATAAGCTTTCGTTACAGCTGTAGCTCACGAAAGTTTATGCTCAAATAAATTTGTTAGTCTCTAAGGTGCCACAAGTCCTCCTTTTCTTTTTGCAAATACAGACTAACACAGCTGCTACTCTGAAACCAAACACAAGACAGCTACTGTTACTGTGAGTAACTGTTACTCACTGTTACTGTGAGTCAGCACCCACTCTTTTCTGCAGCACTCCCAGCCTCCCCCATCTCAGGCTATGGGCCAAACGGGGATGGGGTGGGGAGAGGTGGCTGTGCGGGGTGGCCAGGGGAGGGGAGCAGTGAGGACTCCTCAGGCTGGCAGGGACAATGCTGTGGCCAGTTGCTCAAGCGGTTGCAGATGTGCATTGCACTCAGGTGAGTCTGCACCTAGGGAATGGAGAGCCAGAGATGGTTTTCCTGCCGCTGTTGTTCTTTGAGCTGTGGATGCAGGTGTGTGTTCCATGACCCACGCTCCATCCCTCTTCATAGTTCTAGTCTGCCTCTCTCTCTCGAGAGAGAGAACTGAGGGGGATTGGGTTGGTGCCACCCTTAAATAACCTTGGGAGACACAAAGCGCCTGCTGCCCTAACAGATGCTGCTGTAGGAAAAACATCTTAGACTCTTCCTGCATTACATGCAAACGCACCTGAGTACAGCACACGTCTGCACCCACAGCTCGAAGCACCAGTTACAGCTCAGGTAAATCACCTGTCCTGGGGAGCTTCCACTGGGTTCAACTCGACTGAGCTCCCCCATGTGCTGGCAAATCCATTTGCTGGGTTACTTTTGCTTTGGCCTCCCCTAGGAACAACTGAACCCACTTCAGCTGGCTGCAGCATCACTCCCCCACTGCGCCGTACCTGCCTTCTGCTATTGCAGAGCCTCTCCTGCTCCAGTCAGGCTCTGAGCGGAAGCAAAGCCTGAGGCAGTCCTAGGCAAGGTTGGGGGGAGCTCCTTGGGCAGCTGTGCAGCCAGGTTTCTTGCCCCTTACTTGGGTCAGTGCCAGCCTCAAGAGCTCTCTTGGCCTCATCCCTTCCCTTGCAGGAACCCCCCTTCCTGCCCACTTGCCGCAGCCATGCACCATCCAGCACCTGGTTGCCTGCTACCTGGACATTTCCTGTGTTCCCCGTCGCTCTTTCTTCGAGCTCTTGTCCTGGTTCTCGCCAAACGAACTGGAGCGTGAGAAGCTGCAGGAATTCAGCTCTGCGCAGGGCCAGGAGGAGCTCTACAGCTACTGCAACCGGCCCCGCAGGACCACCCTGGAGGTAGGGCAGCTGGAGGAACCTGCTGGGGAGAGTGGGGACTTTCTATAGGGCACTGCATTGAGTTCTTGGCTCTGCTTGGCCGTGCCCCTCTCCCTGAAGCTGGACAAATGGAGACAAAGTAAGGTGCAGATATTTTACAGCGAGGGTCAATAAGGGCCGTGTGCCTGCTCCACCATTGCCCTGGCTGGGCAGCAGGTCAGCCCTTGCGGAGGAGTGTGCCTCTGGCGCAGTCCCTGCAATGGCCAAGAGCAGAACCCTAGGCAGCCCTGGGGGCCAAGGAGGGGTGCGGTAAATGCTCATTTACAAGGGCACCGTGACCTGGACATTCCCTGACTTAAACTTAATTTGCAACTTTGCTGTTCCCTTCCCACAGATTTTTTTCCTATGGAATTTCCCAGGTTTTTTAATGCGGGGGAGGAAGGACAAGAAAAGAACCTTCTTTATGGGCTTAGGCTGTTTGGCCAGGAAGCCCTAGACACCAGCAGCGAGGTTGGGCTTGCATGCCCCAGTGCTGAAACTGTGTCCTGTACTTAGCACTCTCCACATTCCAGGTGCCCTTTCCTCGATGCGGAGAACTCTGTGAACGAGGCAAGGCTGGGAGCCCACAGAGGGCTCTGGTGTGGGGGGGCAGAGTACAAGCACATCTGGAGCCACCTACCGGTGCTGAGGGTGTGGCTGCAGGCTGCCCTGCTCCCAGGAGAACTGAGTGGTAGTGTATAGAGTCAGAGACTTCCAGGCTAGAAGGGACCGTTGTGATCATCTCGTCTGACCCCTGCATCACACAGGCCAGAGACCTGCCCACAATCATCCCTAGCAGACTAGTTAGACAAACATCCAACCTTGATATAAAATAGCCAGTGATGGGAACTCCACCACGACCACTGGTGAATTGTTCCAAAGGTTAATTATTCCCACTGTTAAAAACGTCTGTCTTCGTTCCAGTCTGAATTTGTCCAGCTTCAACTTCCAGCTACTGGGCCATGTTACACCTTTCTCTGCTAGATTGAAGAGCCCATTATTAAATATTTGTTCCCCAGTTAGGTACTTATTGACTGGTTAAGCTAAATAGACTGAGCTCCTTGAGTGTCACTCTAAGGCAGGTTTTCTAATCCTCGTATCATTCTCATGGCTCTTCTCTGAACCCTCTCCAGTTTGTCAATATCCTTCCTGTGTAGGGAGGGTGTCGGGCATATGCCATCTGTGTCATTACCAGCATTGGACAGCTAAGTAAAGGGCTGCTTCTGCCAGGCTTAGGAGTTTGTCTCCATGGGCCCATCCCAAAGGAAGGGCAGACCATCTCCCTGGTCCTATCCTCCTTTCTCACATCTCTTTGGTGTTCCCAGGTCCTCTGCGATTTCCCTCACACCGCTTGTGCTGTTCCGGTTGACTACCTGCTGGACATCATCCCCCGGATCCAGCCCCGTGCCTTTTCCATCGCCTCCTCCATGCTGGTAAGGAGCTCCAGCATTCCTGTTCTCCCACGTAGTTCGCTGGGACTAGGACTAACAACTTGCTGCCCCGAGAAGGCTCTTCACTCGGGACCCCAACAGTGCCCAGAGAGGAAGGAGCTGTCTGCTCCTGTATCCTGCAGACATCCACAACTCTCGCAGGCTCCGCCCCTTGCTGTGGGGACTGTTGAATGGCTAATTCTGTGGGGCACCAACCTCCAGCTCTGGCTACTCACGGTTCCTCACTCCTGCACCCCGGGAGTCGCAGGAGCTTTGGGGTTGAATGTAGCCAAAGGGATGGGCCCTGTATTTCCCCTGCCCTATGGACAGAAGGCTGCGTTGAGGTGAGGGGTGTCTGGACTGGGCATGCCGCACGTGGGGACTGGCCACCCTGCACGCTGGCTATGGGGTGACAGTGGTATTGTATTGCCAGCATGGTTCAGGTAAGGCAGTGGGTGTAGTCGCTGCCTGTTGCCACAGTAGAGGGACTAAGGAGCCTGTGTGGGGCGAGTGACAGCGTGAAGATGAGCTGAAGAGTTGCCCAGTAGCCAGTTGGTTTTCCCTTCCGTCCTGGGGTTCTTAAGCTTTGGGGCTGGCAGTCTCCTCGGTCTAGCTGTGTCGAGGGCTTCTCCCGGATTCTCTCCGCATCCGAGGTTCCTGTGCATGCAGGGAGCTGGCCAGTCAGGGGTGTCAAAGCAGAGCTTTGGAAAGGAGGAATTCCCTGTTTGCTGTCAAAATGGCAGCCTCAGGCTAGGAAGTACATCCCGGGTGGGGAGAGCACGGGGCCCAGGAACTGCCTCCCCAGTCTGACCACTGGCCCCTTCCTGCAAACCAGTGCTCCAGCCGCTCCTGTGTCCCATCTCCTGCCGCATCAGCAGAGCCCGTCAGTCCCTCTGATTCTGCACCACCCCCCCGTACTCATCTCTGGCTGGGCCAGGTGCCCTTTGTGGGGTTTTGCCCTGGTCTTCCATGGTGTTAGTCGGGAGGGCCTGGCTGACTCTGCTCAGCCCAGCACCCAGGCTGCTCTGGCTTGGGCCACTGTTTCACATTGCACCTTTCTGCTCCCAGGCTCTCCCCAACAGACTCCAGATCCTCCTGGCTGTGGTGCAGTACAAGACTCGCCTCAGCAAACCCCGACGTGGCCTCTGCTCTACCTGGCTGGCATCCCTTAACCCTCAGCAAGGTAACTGGTCATTCGGTATCACAGGCAGAGCTCTAGGTGCTCCACTGCTCCTAGGCTATGGGCATGCCCCCTTCTGTGTCAGAGAGAGCCTGCATGGAGTTGGGCATGGGTTAGCTTGGTGAGAGGCCAAACGCGCTCCCTCCCTCTTCTTCATGGTACTTTGTGAACAGTGACCCACTGCCCTGCTTTCCTCTTGACACGCAGCCCCTCTTTGACTGGCCCCACCCTAAGGACCCGAACTACCTCTCCCTCTTCCGAACCCTCCTGCAGAACAAATGCTGAGTCCAGCCTCCAGGGGTCCTGCACTGACACTGGGCAGGCAAGTGTTTTCCCTTAAATGCATCACCCTTTTCCCATCTCTCCCTCCCTGGGCATAGCCCTCTGCTCCCTCATGGGGATCCCCGAGAAGGAGATGGGGGGCAGTAGTCATCCCTTTGTCAGGGTAGCTGACCTTCCCACGCTGCTCTCACCGAGGTCAATCCTGCCCCCCGAATGCCATCATCGGGGTGACCAATTCTCCAGCACTGTCCTCCTGCCCACGGGGGCCAGGTCTTGCGAGGAGCTGGCCCTGGTGCTGCTACCTGCTGCGCCCACTGTCGTGGTCTCTGGGGGTTTCACTCCCAGCGCCTGGTATGAACAATGAAGATTTTGGCTCCATGGATGGAAGAACGATGGGGTCATATTTAATCTATCTCCCCAAACGCCCTGTGCGTGCCCACAGGGGCTGCAGCACTTAGTGGGTTCCTCGGGCCCATAACATGCAGTTTGCTGCTTCCTCTCTGCTCCATCTGTAACTTCTCCATATAGCGCAGGATAATGGTTGGCTGGCACAGGGCCGAGCTGCCCCCAGGGCAGTGCTCTGCTAGGCAGACGCCTGTCACTTGCATTGCAGTTGCAGTTCTAGGGCCTGCTGTGGTTGAGGCATGACTATACCTAGCCTGTTCCTTTTGCAGGGGATGTCCGGGTGCCTCTGTGGGTGAAGAGGGGAGGAATGAAGTTCCCTACCGAGCCAGACACCCCCATCATCATGATTGGCCCTGGCACGGGAGTGGCACCCTTCAGAGCAGCCATACAGGAGCGTGTTGCACATGGCAGGAAGGGTGAGGAGCTTGCCTGGGAATGATTCCTGCAGGCCCCCCTCCTTGCAGCTGAGGAGTGCGCCTGGGGCAGGGGGAGGGGGCGCCGGGGAGGGGTGCGCCGGGGGAGGTGGGAGGGGGTGGCTCAGGAGATCGGATACAAGAAGTGGACCAGAATAAATTGTCCGTACATAGTGGGACATAGTGACTGCACAAGGCCCGAGAAGAGGGGGGCCCCTCAGATTGGAGGGTCTATGTTCTGGGGAGGGGCAATTCTTATGTCCCTTCAGGCTGTGGGTGGGGGACAGAACCTTGGAGGCTGGGGAATCCCTGGTGGGGCTGGTAAATTATCCTATGTCCCGTGGCAAAGAGCAGGGCAGGCCAGAGCAAGGGCCAATATCGGACACAGGGCTGCTGTACGTGCTCAGAGCTGCCCTTATCTGAACGGCAGTCCATGGAGTCCACAGGTCCCAGCAGGCTTCCTTTTGAGCCTCAAGGGTTTGACTGGAGTGCAAGCATTGCATGCTAGGCCCTGTTGTCTCCACAGACGGCCCCTGGGATTAAGGATGAAAGCGAACAGTTCATGTAGGCCAGAGCCAGTCCTGGGCAATTTCCTGCATGGTTCTGCTTTGGATGGGGCCTTCTCTAGAGCATCTCGTAGGCTGCCCTGTAGGGCTGGGCCCAGTGCCCTCCATGGCTGGCTCCTGACGTTTGCTCCCCTCCCCGCACCCTGGGGGAGGCTGGCTGTGTCTCCGCTCAGAGTCGAGTCCTTGGGGAGCTCTGCTCACTCCAACGTGCCCCTTTGATTTCTCTGCAGGGAACTATTTATTTTTTGGCTGCCGCCAGAAATCCAAGGACTTTTACTGTGGGGCTGAATGGCAGGAGCTGGTGAAGAGCGGGCACCTGACTCTCTTTACAGCCTTCTCCAGGGACCAGGTTAGTAACTGTGTAAGGAGCGGCCGCTGGCGGGTGCAGACAAGGGCCAGGGGACAGTGCCCTGTGATGGGCTTTCAATGTGGGATGGCTTTGCTGAGCCCCTGCTGAGTGACAGGCAGAGCACACCCCCACCTGCTGCAGGATGGCAGGGGCTTGTTGCTAAATGGCAGACGCCTTGGAGCAGGACACAGGTCGGCGGGAGGGGGGAGCCTTGCTTCCAAACTAGAACTGCAGCCTGATGTGTCCTGGACCCTGGCCAGCACCGTGGCCCCCCTCTGGGTGGGATGTGGCAGTCGCACAAGGGGCTTGGTGCTTGTAAGTGATTTGGACAGGCCAGTTAGGCTGCAGTGCCACAGGCTGAGTCCGTGACCTCCCAGCACTGCTCAAGAAGATGGGATTCTGCAATCCGACTCCCTGAGCCTGCAGGGCTGGTTCGACGCGCCCAGTCCTTTCCTGAGCAGAGCTGGGGCGAGCTCTGGAGGAGGGGGGCGCTGGGGTTGTGTTAGCCCTGTGCTGTGTGAAGTGCAGGCAGTCAGTGAAGTGCTGGAGATGCTCCATCACAAATGAACCAGTGCCCAGCAGGGAGTTGAGGGCACCAGGCTGTGGCTGCTGCCTGCCTGCAGACAACTTGGCCTGGTTGAATCACTGACTGTCCTGTGGATTTGTCAGCCAGACTCTAGGTGGGATGGAGTTGTTCTGCCTGCCTGCGTTTCCCCTCTAGTTAGGATATTCCTCTTTGCTTCCTGTCCTAAAGCACTGCGTAGCCTTGTTGTGTGCTGCCAGAGAGCTGCACATCCCAGCCAGCGGGGCTGTGCCTCTGGAAGCAGCAAATCCTTAGAAATCCCTTGTAAAGTGCGTTGGTGTCTCCCTCTCCCTTTTGGTTCAGCAGAACCAGCCCCATTCAGGGTGAAACACAAACCTCATTTTGGTGCCCTTCGCTTTCCTTAATAACTTCTTTTCTTTACAAAGAGAGCCCCTTGCATCGGGTCTCATCGCCTCCCCCATACGAAAGCAAGCTCTCTCTGCTGCAGGCTGGGAAGGCAGACAGCAGGAGAGAGGGCAAGTGTCATGTTATTTCTGTTGTTAAACATGCAGTGTGGGAAGGGGAGGAGGTGAGTCCTGAGAGAGACGAGGTTGGGGATCAGCCTGGACATTCAGTGGAAATGCGTCCAGTGCACAACAGCCATTTCCAAAGCCCCCCTCCAGGGACAAGGCAAAAAGGAGCATGGTCACGCATTCTCACCCAGTGCATGTCCTCGCCAGGGAGCTGTGTGCCCTGGAAGGGTAGAGTTGAAGGTGCAGCAAGAGGCATGGCGCACTGGGGGGGGGACCTACAGCCTCAGAAGGAGCCCTCCCTGGGCAGGAGAAGGCTGAAAGGGGCCTGCCTGGGGCACTGGGGGGACCCCTTCTAGCCAAAGGCTGTTTGAAAGATGGGCACTGGAGCTGGCCTGGGAGAGGCCCCTGTGCAGGATCTGTGCAGCTACTAATGGCACTGTGCTTCTCCCCAGGGCGCTGCCCCGCACCTTGCTGCAGCCTGTTCACCTGTGGTATCTGCCCCTGGCTAGCAGGTGGCTGAGATCCTGCTGGACCTTTTCTTTCTCTGCTGGGCCATCTGAGAGACGGGCCCAGCACTCAGGAAGGGCGTTCCCTCTGCTTGTGAGAGGCTGGCGCTGTCAGCTGCAGGTCCCCACCGTCCTGCTGCCCCTAGCACAAGCTACACCCCACTCAGGCCGTGTGACAGCCTTTCCAGGGTTCACATGCCTGCAGGGCCCTTGCTTCCCAGTGATCCTTCCCAGTCATTCGAGACCACTACAGGTTGAGAGGGGTATGACTGTGTCACTCAGAGGTGTGAAAATCTCCCCCCCCACCCCGAGAGATGTCGTTATACCAAGGTATCCTCCAGTGCAAACAGAACTGTGTCGGCTTCTCCCCATGACCTAGCTCCTGCCTCTTGAGAAAGTGGAGAACCTATGATGGGAGACACTCTCCTGTTGGCGTAGGAGGGTCCCCACTGAAGTGCTACAGTGGTGCAGCCACATCAGTGCAGCATTTTAAATGTGATCTGCCCCTGGGCTGAAGGGGGGCAGGATTCCAGAGACACATGACGTGCTTCAGCCCTGAGAGTGGCCGGGGGATGCTGAGCAAGAGTCCAGAGGCTGTGCCGGTGTCACCGAGGATGTGGGAGCGTGTTGGGCTGATGTCGGGTCACCCAGGCTGGGGGAGGTGAGTTCCTTTTCTTAGCTAATAGCGTAGTTTCTCACCCCAAAATTCAGACTTTCACAGCGTTTTGCTGGCCCCAAGGAGCCACGACCCAGTCTTTCATGAAGCACCCCTGTTTGTCCAGGTGCCTCCTCAGTGAATGGATATAGAGTGTCTTTCTCCACCCTGTGATATACTGAATCAGTCTTTTATCTTTATTCATAGACAAGGCGATCCCCTTGTTGTCATATTGTTCCTTCTCACTGTCAGGTGGTTTTGATCTTTATCGTTATCTTTGATGGTTTTCCATTGATTTTTCTGGGTTGTTTCAGTGGTAGACAATTGAGCAATACATTACACAACTACCTAGCCAGAGAAGGGTGACAATTCCTTCTTGCTTGAATGGCCTATCACCAAGACATAGGATTCCCTGCTGCTTCACTTTCCCTCCAAGACCATAAGGGCATAATTTTCAGTATAGTTACCTTATTCCTTAAATACAGCCGTACACACATCTCACAATGAGTATTGATATGTGACCAGCTTTCATTGGAGACCTACTGTCCTTTATGGATAAATACCATGAAAGTGGTGTATTGGGTGTAGTGAGTTGCCAGGTCTGAGACAGGAGTTGCTTAGAAGAACAGCGAGCCTTTTGCCAGCTAGCACCGATGGGCTCCATGTCACAACCACCCTCTCATTCCCCTAATTCTCCAGCCCCATCCATGCCTCTTCCGAAGCAGGAAAGAGACTGATCCCAATCCAAAGCCATCTGACTGGCTTATTTTCAGTGTGCCACATTCAGGTTTAGGCGAGGCATTGTATGTAGGTGCTTACAATCCACCCGGAATACTGGTGTTCCCAGCTAGCTCTGGGTGTTTTAAGAACCTGTTCGGAAGTCCCAGCCTGGCAGACTGCTATCAGCACTTCACCAATTCATATCAATGATGCTGACATTGAGCTTTGGGTGGCCATGGCTGCCACACGCTCACTCGCCTTTAATGACATTTTTGGCCAAAATCTGATCAATAGAGCTGTGAACCTCAGAGTACCTTACAGCAGCCTGCCCAATATGGGTCCCACCTGGAAAAAAATGGACATAACTGATGTTCTCATGACACTGATGGCCTGCCACAGTGCCAGACAGTATCACAGGTTACTTTGGGACATCTCCCATAGGGACAGTGTGTTCCAATCTCCAGACTGTACCTCAAAGGGTCCTGAAATTACCCTTCCATCAGAGGTCAAGTTGGTGCGTGGGATATCTTCCTGTACTTAGTGTCCCATAATGTACCAAATTGCAAGAGCCTGGCTCAGTGTGGGTGTGGAAATGAAGTGTCAGTCACCCGTCATAGTGTCTGGACTGGGTCTCACTGCGTTAAGGCTGCATATATCAATCATTTCTAATGGGTTAGTAAATGATTTATGGCACTTGTAAGCATAAGCCCACGTGAGTAGCCTGTGTTAGTAGACTGGCTGTAAGTAGGTGGTGTTACAGATGGGCGTGGACCAAGGTTTCAAGACTTTCTAACAATCTCTTAGATTTGATTAACCATTTGATAAAGCACCTGTTACCCCTTTACTATGTTTACATAGAATCATAGAAATGTAGGGCTGGAAGGAACTTGAGAAGTTATCAAGTCCAGCCCCCTGCACTGTGGCAGGACCAAGTAAACCTTGACCAGCCCTGACAGGGGTTTGTCCAACTTTTTTTTTAAAGCTTTCAATAATGGGGATTCCACAATCTCCCTTGGAAGCTTGTTCCAGAGTTTAACTACCCTTAAAGAGTTAGAAAGTTTTACCTAATATCTAACCTAAATCTCCCTTGCTGCAGATTAAGCACATGACTTCTTGTCCTCCCTCCAGTGCACCTGGAGAACAATTGATCACCATCCTCTCTGTAACAGCCCTTAACATATTGGAAGACTCTTACCAGGTCCCCCCTCAATCTTCTTTTCTCAAGACTAAACATGCCCAGGTTTTTTTCAACCTTTCCTCACAGATCAGGTTTTCTAAATCTTTGATCATTTTTGTTGCTCTCCTCTGGACTCTCTGCAATTTTTCCGCTTCCTTCCTAAATTGTGGTACATACTACTCCAGCTGGGGCCTCACCAGTGTCTTACATACAACACTCCTGTTAATACACCCCAGAATCATATCAGCCTTTTTTGAAGCGGCATATAAGTTGACTTATATTCAGTTGTGATTCACTATAGCCCCAGATCCTTTTCGGCAGTACAACCGCCTAGACCATTACTCCCCATTGTGTGTAGTGGTGCATTGATTTTTCCTTTCTAATTGAAGTATTTGCACTTGTCTTTATTGAATTACATCTGGTTGAATTTAGATCAATTCTCCAATTTGTCACGGTCCATTTTGAATTTTAAACTATCCTCAAAAGTGCTTGTAACCCCTCCCAGCTTGGTGTCCTCTGTAAATGTTATAAGTATATTCTCCAGTCCATTATCCAAGTCATTAATGAAAATATTGAATAGTAGTGGACCCAGGCCTGACCCCTGTGGAACCCCACTAAATCCATCCTCCTAATTTGACCGTAAACCATTGATAACTACTCTTTGATTACAGTATTACAACTTGTTTCACACCCACTTCGTAGTAAATTCATCTAGACCATGTTTCCCTAGTTTACCTATGAGAATGTCATGCAGAATTATGTCAAAAGCCTTACTAACATCAAGGTATATCATGTTTACTGCTTCTCCCCATGCACTACATCAGTAATCCTCTCCAAGAAAGAAATTAGGTTGGTTTGGCATGATTTGTTCTTGACAGATCCATGGTGACTATTCCTTATAACCTTGTTATCCTCAAGTGCTTACGAACTGATTGTTTAATAATTTGCTTCAGTATCTTTCTAAGTATTGAAGTTAGGCTGACTGGTCTATAATTCCCTGGGTCCTCCTTGAGCCCCCTTTTAATGACAGGTGCTGTTTGCACCCTTCTCCAGTCTCCTGGGCCCTGTCCCATCCTCCAGGAATTCTCAAAGATAATTGCTAATGGCTCTGAGTTTGCTTCAGCTAGTTCCTTAAGTACCCTCGGATGAATTTCACTCAGGCCCTGCTGACTTGAATAGATCTAACTTATCTAAACATTCTTAGAATCATAGAATATCTGGGTGGAAGGGACCTCAGGAGGTCATCTAGTCCAACCCTCTGCTCAAAGCAGGGCCAATCTCCAATTTTTGCCCCAGATCCCTAATGGCCCCCTCAAGAATTGAACTCACAACCCTGGGTTTAGCAGGCCAATGCTCAAACCACTGAGCTATCCCTCCCCTTCTTTAAGCTGTTCTTTCCCTATTTTGGCTTGTGTTCCTTCTGTCTGGTTGTCAGTATTAATTTTATTGAGTATCTAATTATCACTAATCTTTTCAGGGAAGACTGAAGCAAAATAGGCATTAAGTAATTCAGCTTTCATGTTGACATCAGTTGTTAGCTCTCCTTCCCTGCTAAGTAGAGGACCTACACTTTCCTTTGTTTTTCTCTTGCTCCTAATGTATTTAAAGAACCTCTTATTGCCAGGAGTAACTCATTTTGTGCCTTAGCCTTTCAATTTTGCCCCTATGCACCTGTGCTATTTTTTTGTACTCTTTCTTAGCAGTTGGGCCATGTTTCCACTTTCTGTAGGATTCCTTTTTGATTTTCAGGTCATTAAAGAGCTCCTGATGGAGGCCATATTGGCCTCTTACTATTCTTCTTGTCTTTCCTTCGCATCTGAATAGTGTGCAGTTATGCCTTTAATATTGTCTCCTTGAGGAACTGCCAGCTCTCCTGAACTCCTTTTTCCCTTTGATTTTCTTCCCACGGGACCTTGCTCCACTTCTGTGAGTTACTCTGTGGTGTGACACTGCAGGGTGCTCTGTAGTGGTTGTGGGAATGTCACTGAAAGCATGGAGAGTGTTTGAGCCAGGGACGTCTGGCAGGGGATCTTGCCCAGACCAGCCTCCCTGCTGAGAGCAAAAACCATTACAGGGCTAGACTAAAGGGGCAAAAGACAGCAATCTCCTGGGCTTGCACCCAGCTATGTCTCCAATGCCAAAGACCCCTGGCAGGTTTGAGAGGTGCACCCAGTGCCCACCCAACTCCAGCTGAGGTTGTTCCAGCCCTCTCCAGTGGCAGAGAGGGAACCCATCGGAGATGCTCTCCCTCACTCAGCTGGCCCGCAGGCCCCTGGATGTGTCTCCAGGTTGCATACAGACAGGCAGTGGTGGAGCACGAGCAGTTAGACGTCTGATATCCTAGTACCCTGCTGTGCTTGGGCTGATGGGTGCCAGGCTGTCTCCTGTGGGCATAGCTGCATCAGAGGCATTGGTGCTTCTTTCATTCTCCCCTGGGAATTCTGCCTTCGGAGGGCAGTTTTAAATCCCTGCCCATGCTCCATAGGAGCTCAGCTGGAGGGAGGCTGTTTAGGAGATGCACTGAATCAGATAATCTCCTAGTCAGCCTGGCCCCCTCCTCTCAGGCCAGCCCTGCCCACTTTCTCCGCTGCACCAGCTAGCTCTAGGCCCAGAGGGGAGTGGGATTTGGGGCAGATTCTGGCAGTGGGGTTCACAGCCCAGGTTGGCCATGGAGCAGATGCCAGCAGGAGCAGTCTCAAACACTGGCACTTGGGGTGAGGTAGGGGAGCTGCAGTCAGGACAGGTGCAGGACTCTTGCTGGCAGGAGTGCCTTGCTGGGCTTGTCTAAAGAAGTGCAGCACTGCCTGCTTATTTCAGCACTGGCTTGCGGGAGAAGGGACTGCTTCTAGGGACCCTGCTCCTTGGAGCTTCTCTGACTTATGGCCCGGCAGCACATCAGCCCGTGCCAACAGCTGCTTGTGGGGGAGAGGCAGGGGCGGGATCGGTGTCCTGAAAGGAAACCATTTATGGTAGCCACTCAGCTCCACGTGTGGCCATCTCCCAGTGCCACAGGCCCTCTGGACCTCATTTGTCTGTGAGCTTGAGGATCTCCTGTGTTAGCAGAGATCATAAGGCCTTATTCTGTAGAGTCTACGAAGTGCCTGGATTGATGCCTTCTGATGTCATAGTATAAACTGGCCTGTTGAAACACTAAATAACTGACCAGTGCGATCCTGCTCTCACCCTAGGAATGGGCAAGGTGCATTAGTTCTGGTGTCTACGCCAATAAAAGGACATGGCTGGCTAGCATGGGGTGTGTGTTTTCCTGCAGGAGGAGAAGATTTATGTTCAGCACCGAATTAGAGAGAACAAAGGACTGGTCTGGGATCTACTGAGCCGTGGGAACGCTCACATCTACCTGGCAGGGTGAGTATCTCGCTGCACCAGGAGTGCTGCTCTCCCTTGGAAGGTCTGGATGCTGGAGCCTGGTTCACATTATAATTGGGCACCATCTTTCCTCCCATTAACAGGGTAGCGGTGCCTCATGTAAGAGCAAAAGACAAGGAATTACTTCCCCTATTCTGCAGGGTAAGCCCTTGCGGAGTTAAGAAGCTCCCATCAGCACAGGCTGCCAGGCGAGCCCCTAGCAGAGCAAAGTGGGCACAGCCTGCCATTGGCACAGCTGGCAGGTTCAGGAGCTGGCAGGAAGTGGTGTCAGGTAGAGTTGTAGGTCGGTTTGGTAGCTGGAAGCAGTTGGTTGAGGTTAGCCACCCTGCACACCTCTCCCTGTGGGATCACATATTTAATGAACTGAGAGCACACATTTCTGAGGGCCATGCTCATGGTATCTGAGCCCCTTGTACAGAACTCAGAAGTCCAGGGATTTCCCCAAACGGAACATACTATGCTGATGGCCAGAGGACTTGCCTAAGGGACTGGGAGCTAGGGATCAATTGCAAACTGGATTCCAATAGTCCCCACAGGGGAGAGCCTGAATACGGTACCCCAATCGTGGTAACTTGAGGCTCTGTAGTGCAAGTGCGAGCCAGCATTATTACTAAGGATATGACCCAAAAATACCCTCCCCCTCTCTAGCTCCCTGTGAGTTCCACCCGAGCACCCTGGCCCATGTAACTCTGAGATTGCTGGGGCCTAGACCACTTCGGGCCTTATAAACAGCCAGAACCTTGACAGGCACACAGCAGTCAATTGTCAACCAATGCAGAGCACACACAATATACCTGTCCATGTGCCCCGGGCACATCATGCACCAGCTGAAGCTTTCAGCCCCAAACAGAGCTACGTTAATCTGGCGGAGGGTGACAAAGACCCGAGTGAGCACAATGTGGCCCACATCTGAGACGAGAGAGGACATCTGCCAGCTGCTGGCAGGGGCCACCATTGCTGTGTGGGACTACAGGAGTGGAGACACAGCCAGCGAGACTCTTAAGCGTTCCAGTCTTCTTGGCAACAAGTTCCTGGTGGTCACTGCCAGTTCCTTCAGAGGGGTGTGCTTCTCTTTGCCAATCAGTATCTCCTCCAGCATAGCAGTGGTACTGCAGCTCACAGTATCTCATCCAAGCCTGCCCACCTGGTCCTCCCTACACACACAGCCCTCTGGGATCCCCAGGGTAAAGCCCAGGGAAAGGAAGAGCCCAACATAATCTTCAGGAAAGAACAAAGCTATTAAAGCCACGTCTCATAGGAGAGCCAATCTGATTCCAAATCACCAGTAGGCCGTGTGAGTGCGCCATGTCAGACAGAAGGAGCCAATCCTCTGAGCTGTGGCTTAGGAATAGGAGCTTTCCTAGCTCCTTAGAGTCTCCTGCCTCGCTCCGTTAGTTCCTGGGAGAATGACTTCCTGGAGCAACTTCCCTCACCTCTGCCAGGCCTGCACGTGCTGCCTGACTCCATCACTGCCTTGCATCACAGCCAGGTTACACTTGTGAGCCTTGTCACTGGCTAAACATTGTGCAGCTGCCTCGAAACAGCCCCTGAGATCTCTGCCCAGAACCCAGTGCTCATGAATTCTGATCTGAGCCCAGTCAAATCCCAACGGCTGTTAATCAGAGAGTGGGATCTAGTGGTGAGAGCAAGGAGGGGGAGCCAGGAGACTTGGGCTTATTTCTGGCTCTGCTGCTGACTCACTGGGTGGCCTTGGCCAAGTCATGTCACCTGTCCACCTTCATTCTCCCATCTGTTGAATGAGGGTAATACTTGCTGTCTCGCACGCAGGGGAGTTGCGTGGCATTGCTGGCGTCTGTGAAGTGCTGTGAGGTCAGCGGGTGAATGCGGCTAGGGAAGGCAGATGTAATGTCTGTCCAACACCTGGAGCATATAAAGTGCTACGTTAACACGGAGCATCGTTAGTTCTGTCCTCATTAATAGCAGTAGCAGGAGGGACTGTTCCTCCTCAGCTTCCTGCCAATCCGCAACAAGAATTGGAACCTCTCCGCTGATCCTGGGGGTAAGACTCCGCTGCATTTCTGGAAGTACACACTACGGCTTCCTTGGTCACCCAGGAAATGCCTGGACTAAGCATCCTCCCCGGGGCACCTCTCCTGCTGGCTGCCTGGATGAACAGGGTCATCTGGCCGAAAACTGGATGGTTCAGGGAGCATTTCAGAACTCCATCATTCCAAAGAACAATGGTCACTGTTTTCAAACGGTGGAGCCGAAACACAGCACCTGGCCCCAGCGCTAGACACCCGAAGGGGACGGAGACCTGTTTGCTGGAGGATTGGGCATGTGCCTTGTGTGTGTGGGCCCAGAGTCTGCAAGTCACCAGCATCTGTCAGGGCTGCACGTATACTGGCTATCCAAAGGCAGCCCCAGCCTCTTCCTGCCACCCATGTCCGTGAGTCTGGCACTGCAGTGACCACCCCCTACTCCATGTTTTGTCTTTCGATGGTGGTTGGTGTTGACAGTTGCCAGACACCCAGGGTAGGTGTCCCAGTGGCCCACGCTCATAGATTCTCAGGCCGGTGGGGAACCCTGTTGTGTGACATACCCAGGGCACAATCTAGACTAGCGAGTAGCTGAGTCACCCCTGCCCTCTAACGGGGGCTGCCCTTTACATTGCTCTGCTCTGCTGCAGCTCACAAACAGCCTCCAGAAGTTAAGTCACTCCCAGCTTCAGCCGTGTTACCTGCAGCCAGCCCGTCACTCCCAGGCTCTGCATTATACTTCAGGATGACCCCAGCACACTCCAGGCCCCAGGCTTTCCCCAGAACTGTCTCTCTTGTACTGTCCAGCCCTCCCCTGGACAAGACAAGCTCCTATAAAGTCTGTCATTGTATTAACAGAAATATTAATATGCACCAACTTTGTTACCCCAAACGGAGTTTCCCAAACACTCCAATTTAAACACACTGGCTTAGATAAAACAATAGAAAAAGTTTATTAACTACAAAGAAATAGATTTTAAGTAAATACAAGTAATGAGGCATAAAAGCCTGAAATGATTACAAGAAAAATAATGATAAAACGCAACTAATGGCTAACTTAACAAACTCTGTTAAACTCAACGTGAATTTTTTCTCACCACATGCTCTCAACAGTCTTACTGGCCAAATGTCTTAAGCCAAGACCCCTTCTTCTGTGTAATGGTGGCTTCTGTTGTTCCTTCTGGTGCAGTGAATCAATGCACAGAAAGAGAGAGGAGGGAGGGGATCCATTGAGGTGTCTCCCCTTCTCTTTATCATCCTGTCCTCTCTTTGAGAAGCATGTCCTGCTGGGAGCATGGGGACAGGCAGACTCAGTGGACGGGAACTCCATGCTGTTTCTTTGCTAAGATACAGATTTTTCACACCAGCCCTCTTTCCTGCTAAAGAATGGCCACTTAGCAGGTTGACCCATTGACCTTGTTTACACCTGGCAGAGGTGTCAGCTCACTCTTTGTCTCCAAGGAACTGGTTTGGCCACTCCTCAGACTTGGAACATGTGTGAGTAATGTCATACAGTGGAATCTTCCAAATTCACATACAATGTTGCCACACATATTTTAGTAGGACAATAATGACCAGCAAATTATGATACCTTGCAAGGCATGCTGTATACAGAGATTATTACAATAGTGGACATGGGTATGTTCTAGGGGTGACTAAACTGTGACTCGCAAGCTGCATGTGGCTCTTTTACAGTTAAAGTACAGCTCGCAGAGCCCCTCTCGCCCCCCACCCATTCTCCACCTACCAGACTTGCGAGGAGCTTGGGACCTCTACCTTGCAGCAGGGTGGTGGGGTAGGGACTTCTGCCCAGCGAGGAGGGTGGTGGCGAGGCTTCAGCCCTGCAGAGTGCACTTGCAAGGCCTTGGGGCTTCAGCTGAAGCAGAGCTGAAGCCCCAAGCCCTGGCTGGTGCCTCCTGCGGGGCAGAAGCCCCGAGCCCCAGCAGACACGTCCCGGCTCTTGAAGTTCTGAAGAATGTCATATGTGGCTTATTTCAGAGTAGCAGCCGTGTTAGTCTGTATTCGCAAAAAGAAAAGGAGTACTTGTGGCACCTTAGAGACAAATTTATTCGAGCATAAGCTTTCGTGAGCTGCAGCTCACTTCATCGGATGCATGCAGTGAGCTGCAGCTCACGAAAGCTTATGCTCAAATAAATTTGTTAGTCTCTAAGGTGCCACAAGTACTCCTTTTCTTTATATGTGGCTTAGAGGATCAGTAAGTTTGGCCATGCCAGGTATATTCTGTCACACCTGTCATCATCCATTCTGACCCGTAGAATGCAGGCCATAGGACTGCCCTGAATTAATTCCTGTTTGAACAAGTGAAGATCTTTTAGAAAACTTCCCAACCTGGATTTAAAATTTTGAGGGTCAGATTCATTGACCAGCCGCTTGGCAGAGTTGCACAGGCCTAGGCTCAGAATGGTCTGAGATACAAGAGAAATCCCACAGTGTCTTTGACATCCTGCAGCCCAAAGAAGTGGATACAGCAGCTGTACCCATAAATGAGGGTGCCGTAGACCAGCAGAGGACCTTGGCTAACTCCTGCGGAAAGGCTGATGGAAGGTATTGAGTTCCACAGAAAGGACTGCCCCCCATCATGGGATACAGACATCTGGGCAAGTCCAGGAAACATCTGAAGTTCCAGTGACACAAACTTCCCTCATGCCCTCCTGAGATCCTCCTCAGTAGCTCGTCACTCTGGCCTTGCAGGACATCACAGTTCACCCAGCTCACAGGGGGACCGTTGCTTCATAGTAAGGGGCGGACAATATCATCACCATGCAGCCTGTCCATGGTCCCAAGGGTCTTCACTGCATGCCTGCCTGTATGGGCATTCTGCTCAGGTCCCTGGAAGTCTGCCGTATCCACCCTGGATGACTGACTGATTCAATGTAGATTGTCTCAGGAGGCCTTTCAGCTCTTACGGTGGTCAGCAAATTGATTCCCTGCCAAAATCCATGCTGGTGCCTATCCAAAGCCTTGTGAGTTTATAAGGGCAGCTGTGGACTCCAAACAAGCCAACACTCTCCTGCTATCCTGACCCTCTTCTGCACACTACAGAAGATCGGTAGCAGCCCTAGATACGCCGCTATCATATTCCACCGCCAATGACTAAGTAGTGAGGGATATCTCCCACCTAACAAATCCTTTTAGAGTGATTTTGATCACTAAGGATCTTCTCTGAAGACAATGGATGTATACATACATACATGAATTCATACTTGGAAAGCCCCAACAATCCACAGAGCCGCCTTAAGACCGCTGTGCTGTGATGAAACAGCATGGCTTTATACTGTGGTTTGTGATGTGGGGCGGGGGGTTGAGCTTCATGACTCTGTAGCTGGCTGTGTCCTTGGTTTTGAGTGCTTGAGCTTGGAGCTCAACTGCGAGATAGGGCCCCGTTTGCCAGGGAACGAACACAAGGGCTTTTGGAACCCAATGTTTTGTTTGGGGCTGTGTAGCCAGGGTAGCCCCCCCGGGCCTCCCTCAGTGCAAAGCTGGGCAGGCTGCCCCATTGTGCCAAGGAGTCTAATGCCAGTGAACCCCTGCTCGCAGCCATATGCCTCAGCTGAGTACCCACGGGCATATACTCCCTGCTGGGTGTTGGACCCTCCCTTGTCTGGTGAGCGCATTGGTTAAAGTGTAAGCTGCTCTGCAGGGGGATTGTGTCCAGCAATGTGCCCTGGGCCCTATGCCGCTTTGTGTGGTTGTAAAGCCACCGCGCAGGAACTGGCCCAAAAGGCAGCCGATGGGCTGCATCCTTGAGGGGGCCATTTAGGGATCTGGGGCAAAAATTGGGGATTGGCCCTGCTTTGAGCAGGGGGTTGGACTAGATGACCTCCTGAGGTCCCTTCCAACCTTGATACTCTATGATCTATGATCCAGGTGAGCCAGGTTAGCCCTGCTGGGAATAGCTATGTGCTCACGGCAGGACTGGAGAAAGGGCTTGAGTGTAGCTCCGATAGAGCTCCGCTTGTACTGGTCAGGGCAGCGGAGCTGGTTTTGGCCCCAAGACCGGGCCAACAAACCTGAAACCAACCCCTACTGCGCAGCTGTGCAGCAGCAGGGGTAGCTATAGTGAAAGAGCTGTATCCAGCGCAGCATGGGGCCTTTGAGAAGGAACTGAAGGGACTGCACAGAAAGCAGGCCCTAGCCCCCATCGACAATAGAAATGAACAGAACTGGCCTTACGGGAGAGTGGGGAGGGCAGATGTGTTGAGACTGTCCTGTGTTCTGCTTTGCAGTTACAATAGAGACTTTCTCCCTTCCAGAAATGCCAAGCAAATGCCGGCAGCAGTAGCAGAAGCTCTAAAATCCATGTTCCAATTGGAAGGGGACCTGTCCCCTTCAGAAGCTGAGGAGTATCTAACAGCCTTGGAAAGATCCCATCGCTTTCAGGTGGAAACCTGGTCGTAAGCCTGAAGGCGGGCCTGGGACTGCCTGCTCCTGGCCATTCCCCCACCCAACCGAATGCTTGTAGCTATGTGGGAGCGTCCAGGCACAGACAACATCCAATAAACCCGTCAGCACCTTGTATCAGCCTCACACTTCAGTTCGAGGGCATCTCAGCCGGCACAGTTGCCCTGCCGATGACAGGGTGTCGTTCCTGGACGTGGCTGGGTTTGTCCCCACACCAGCCCCTGCACCCATAGCAGCAGCAGCAGTGTCCCTCACACTGCCTGTCCACCTGCACACCTCACCCCTGACCTAGAGGGGGTGCTTGGTCTCCTTGCCAAGCCATGCTGGTGCTTTGCCTGTCTAGGCCAAGGCCCAAGACTTCTCAGGCTGGCCACAGAACAGCTGTTTGATGGACTCGAGCTGGTATCTGTGGAGTTGGAGCCCCAGAGGTATTAGGGAGGGGCTGTGTAAATATGTGCTCTCCTCAAGAACAGGAATTTTCTCTTTACCTGTCATCTTTCCTAGACGGAGCTCAAAGCACTTTACAAAGTGCTGAGTCACGTTATCCCCATCTCTAGAGAGGAAACTGAGGCACAAAGAGGAGAAATGGCTTGCCTAAGGCTAAGTGAGTCCATGGCAGGATCATGAGTATACCCAGTCACCCGCCCATGTAAACAAAGCTATTTCCTCTCAGAGAGTCTGCCTCCTGCTGCAGAATGGTGGTGTCATGTAGGGAAGATAGTGAGTCCTTGAATACTTGAAGCAGGTGTCACTGATGCCAGTTCATGTTCTGGAGTCTGCCAGTAGTCTGAATGCATGACTCAGAGAAGTGTCAGCTTCCCCACTCCTCCAGAGCTGAGCCAACACCTGCTAAGAACAGTTTAAAGGGGACATTAGTAACTGGTTCCGTCCCCAGTGGCCTCCTGTATCACCTCTGAGCTAGCAGCCCAAGCAGCCAAACCTCCTCCCATGCAGTTCTGTGCCATGCAAACAGCTGAAAACGGGGCAGAGGAAGGGGGCTGCTGTCCAGTGGAGCCACAAACCCAGTGAATTTATGCAGAACCTGCACTTGGAATCTGGAGGGGGGTGGGGGCTGCGGTTTAGCTGGTCTAAGGGCCCAGCCCCAATCAAACACAGCCGCACCTGGAAGAGAGGACTTCTCCAGGAGCCACATTCACTCTCAGCAACAGCTGTGTGCAGGGCTCCTGGTGAAGGTAGCCAGTGGTTTCACTGGACGCTCATGCCCAACCCCTTCCTATGCTCCAGGGGTGCTGGCACATGGGTCCCTGCTGGCAGTGCAGGCAGAAAGCATTGAAAAGCAGAAAAGGGGCTGGAAGCAGCATCTGCACATCCGTGCCTGTGCCCCACACATCTTTGTGCTCTAGACAAAGGGCCAGAGGGAGGGGTGCACACACCACCACAAGTCAGTTCCTTCCCATATGTCTCTGGCACGAGGTGGAGCGTTACGGCACTGCTGGTTAGCTGCACAGCTCACTTTGATTCTTTTATTTCTGGACGTGTTTCTTCTTGTTTTGTTTGTTATTTAGCACAGACCTGTGTGTTCAGGGGCTCCTGAACTGGCAGACTCTCTTTGTAGTCAGGGCCGGCTTTGATCTTGGCCCCTATTTGTTGGTGGCCTTTTCCAGGTGGGTTAGGCCAAAACCCCTGGGTTCAAACCCTGCCAGACCTATCACAGACCATTCTGGCTGCCTCCGCTACCTTGGAGAGCCCACATCCCATCTAAGTATAGGGGCTGCTCCAGCTTCGAGAGCAGATCCAGGGAGCTGAGGGAAGACTTATGGAAGCTGCTCCTTATGGAGCGTTCCCTGAGATCTGTGAGGTCTGATTTCCTCTCCCCTCCACCCCCGTGCATCGGTGTAGCTGCTTGGGGAGCAGTCCAGTGACTGAAGAGCTCATGGTACAGCTTAGGATATTTTGAAGCTTCAGAGAAGGAAAAGACACCATTCACCGGAAAGAGAAACTCAAAAGAAGGGAAAAGTCTCCTCTAAGGCCAGGGAGCAAGGAGACCTCACGTCCTGCTGTGGAGACTGCTGAGGCTTCTCCAAGCCATAGGACCAACAGGAATCCTCTGACAAGCAGCCCCGGGATCAGAGCTCTCCAAACACAGGGTCAGCTTAAAGAAATCTTCTTAGACACATGCTCCGGTATCGTCTTCCCCAAGTCACAGTCACAAAGAGCGCGCGAACCATTCATCTGCAGCACTGCTCAGCATGCTTCACCCTCAGGAACAGGGTCCAAGTTCACCATTACCAACCAGGTTGCTCTCCCGTGAGGATTTCTGAGTCATGGAAGAACCCGAATCCCCTCTGCTGAGGGGTATTGACAAGATTGCTTGCTGGTGTAGTAGGAAGAGGCCTGAAACACAAGCCCATGTATCAGAAACCTGGTATGAGGCCTGAGATAAAGTAGACAAAACTTTGCTGCTATAAAGCAAAGTTAAGTTGTGAAGAAGAGGCAGGCCCTGCTCACAGCATCTGGCAAGAACAGGGCTAATATTGCAGAAACACACATTCCTAAGTGGTGCTAGCATAAGAATATAAACACAAGCACATTCCAGAAAGGTGGTACCAGAACACCTCAATGCCAAAACACATTCCCCAAAGAAAACAGGAACACACTGACTCATCCTAAAGATAAGGTCAGGGTGACAGTGTGATGGATAGAGATGCACAAGGTGATGGGAGGTAACTGGCTACGTCAGAGGGGTCAACTAACTACATCAGGGGGCAGTGTGTAACTCGTTTGTATTGATGTATAAAAGATCTCTCAGAGGGAGTGTCTTTGGCTGGCCTGGGGATAATGGAAAGTCCCGCCATTAACTGAGCCACTCCATTGCAACAGGCATACATGTGTTAGTGTACCTGTAACCATTGAGCCAGGGCGTTAGGACCATACTTCGTTGACAGTAAACCTGACCAAGTGCCTTCACTATGAGCTGTAGCTCACGAAAGCTTATGCTCTAATAAATTTGTTAGTCTCTAAGGTGCCACAAGTACTCCTTTTCTTTTTACTATGAACCGAGTTTGTGGATTTATTGGGCCGTTCAATCGGAGACTGCTGTACGGGCTGTCTGGCCAGAGTCAGTACAGCATGCAGAAAAAACACACGCAGCTGAACATCTGATGACAGCTGGTACCAACATACGCCCTCAAACCAGAGTCCCCAGTGATGCTACAAAGACTCAACCACCAATACCAACGCAGCCCCCAATACCAACACCAGTGGCTCTCCTCTGGATATGGGAGATGACACTGCTTGGACTTGGACATTTTCTGTCCACCACTTTTCCATTCCAGCCTCCCTCCCTAGAGGTATAGTCTGAGGAGGAGACCTCAGGACCCAGCCAATGTCTTACCCATCAACCTTGGTAGGAACACCCTTGGGATTCCACTCCTTTCCTCTGTGCTCCGCCTCTGTGGGCTTTTTGGAACCCTTGGGCCCCTTATGGTGACCAATTTTATAGGTGCCCTCACACAAGAGGACCCACCAAGATCAGCCGCTCAGGACCCTCCTCCCGAGAACACCCCCGAGAGGAGCAGGAGGTAAGAGTGAGACGCCATTATCTAATAAATTCTTTTCCTCACCTGACAAGGCCCCCACCCTATGCAGAGGATTTCAAGGCCTTTCAAGAGCTGATAAAAGAATATGAGAAGCCTGGCCAATCCCTTCAGAGGAAATATAAGAAATACAATGCTCCCTGGTTGAGTATTTTACATACCTCCTCTCAAGGCAAGATTGCCTTGCTCATTAATGACGCGTTACTCTCACCAGCCCATATGGTATAGCATACACCAGCTACCATACTACCCACATGCAAAAAGGCAGACAAAAAGTAATATGTACCCATCCCACCCCTAACTCCCTGGTAGCCAACGCTCTCAATGAAACAAATGGACAGTGTCAATCCAGATCAACTCTTTCCAATAAAGAGCTCAAGTTTTTGGGCTTTCTTGGCTGCAAGAATCATTCCTCAGCTGCTCTCCAGTTCAGAGCTGCCAACTATCCTGCCTTGATGGGAAAACATGACTTTCCAAATGACAGAGAGTTGTCCCTTTGGAGTGATCATTTGCCTCAGGCCCAAAGGGATCCATTTCAGGCTGTCGTCACAGAAGGCCCGATAATCACTAAAGCTTCCTTACAGGCTTTTCTCGATGTAACAGGCATAGCCTCATACCTTTGTCACGCCTCAAGCCTTCTGGCTGCAAGCTCCCTTCCGACTGCAAGCTTCCCAGGGAGATGCAAAATACCACGGAGGACCCTCCTTTTGAAGGGCCAAGCTCTTCAGCGATGACCCCGATGAATCCTGCCACTCACCTGGGGACTCTAGAGAGTGTCTCTGTGAGCCCTCTGTGCATACAGTCCTGAAAAAAAAAAAAAAACCACATCATGAATCAACCCCTACTCAACCTTATGCTACTCCAAGCCAGCCTCCATCGACCCTATGGAAACCATCTCTCCCATTTCCTACCTTCTTGGGATCTCATCATTTCAGACAGATGGATTCAAGAAGTGGTTTCAACAGGATAGTCCATCCAATTCAGCTCCACCTACACGTCCACTCCTCATCCCTGTCCCTGTCAGGGACCCTTTTTGACCAACTAGGAATTTCGTGTAATACTTCTATGACTCCCATGTATGCCTCAATTTCCCCCGTATGCTATGTTGTTACCCAGTGGGTGGAAATGGACTGTTTGCTCCCAGGGCAGGCTCAGAGACAATGGTATGAATGTCATCTGGCTGTCTGAGCTGGGATGGGTCATTGAAAAGGACTAGCTGAGGCCAGCCCCATATCAGTGCAGAATCTGAAAAGACAAAGGCATATCCAGTCACCAGGACATCAACACCTAGCAACCAAGGCCCCAGAGGGCGATGGATTTCCCCATCTTTCAGCTGGGAAGCTGAGCAGTGCTCTAGCTTGAGAGCAAAGGATTGGGGAGATGTGAGGTGGGGGATAAGAATTGGCTGCTGGAAGGAGTCTCTCTCACCTGGGAACTGGCAAAGGAGGTCGGACTGAGAGAGAGAGAGTGGGGTTCACTACAGCTTGGCTGGGCTCTGGACTAGTTAGAATGTTCTGTGCTTTAATCTTCAGTTCTCTCTGCCAATCTAAGAACTTCCCATGCTGTGTTCCAGTTGACTAATACAAACCCGACTGTTTTGACAGTGCTGTTTGGGTGTCGCTGCAAATGCTTGCTGAGGTGCATTAGTCCCTGCAGAGTGGACAAGTCTCTACTAGGAATCTATTTCAGTTGAACTTGCTGAACAGAGCTCATGGCATGAAGCAAGGGAGCTGAAGGCCCAGAGGTCCAGTCTAAGGAGGTGGTCAGGCCATGTGGCCTACCCTGGAGGAAGAGTAAGACCTCCTGAGGGTCTGGCACACTGAAGGGGTATCTCCTAGAGACTGTCCCAATGCTGGAGGCGTAGCACTGGTACTGTGGATCTGCGACAGCTGGTGGAAGAAGTGGGATGTTGACTGCACCCGTAGTATTTTGCAATAAGTGACTTTCAGCAGTAAAACAAGGTAAGTTAAAGGAAACAGCAAGAAAATGTCTTATAACCACCTCCATAAGAAGGACATCGTAAACCTGTGCAGGGAGAGGGTTAAGTGTTGGGAAACGCAACAAGACACTGCTGACTGCATGTCTAGAGAAAGATGATCAGTCCAGGAAGCAGGTTCCAGATAGGGTTTCAAGAGGGTCTGAGACTGACAGAGGCAGCAGCACGGCATCCTCTAGACTCAGTTCCCTGTCCAGCTGGGCATCGTCATGACCTGGTTCATGCAGTACCCAGCAGTAGATTTGAAATGGTGGGAGTTGGAGCTGAGAACAAAGGACTGTGAGAAGCAGAGGAAGCATGAACTGGAGATGGAGATGCGGAGGGGCAAGAGGACCACAGAGGGTAATGGGGATGCCATTTCCGCAGGGAGTCTAGATACCAAATTGTTGCCCAGTTTAAGGAGGGGGGGATATAATGTCAACATCACTGCCTTTGAAAAGGCTTCAGTTTGAACCTGGCTGACCCTGTGAACCGGTTCCACTGGCTCATCCCCTTGCTCGGTCCCAAAGCCCTAGAGGCGGACAGCCAGATGGACAGAGTTGATACTGGGGACTATGAACAGTTCAAAAAGATTTTACTGCTTAAGTCTGAATTGACCCCTGAGGCTCATACGAAAAGGTTTCGGGGTGTGCAAAAGACCCAGGGTGTGACCTGCATGGAAGCCACCATTCCAAGGGGAGAATATCTCCACAAATGGGGTAAGGGTGCAGCTGTCACTACATTGGAGGATTTGTACAACCTGGCTGGGGTGGAACATCTCTGTGAGATCTGTCCCTACAAGCTTAAATGTTGTTAGCGGACAGGAAGCCTAAGGGTCTGTGTATAGAATCATAGAATATCAGGGTTAGAAGGGACCTCAGGAGATCATGTAGTCCAACCCCCTGCCCAAAGCAGGACCAATGCTCAAACCACTGAGCTATCCCTCCCCCCATGCAGGCCAATTGGCAGATGAGTTTGTGGACAGTAGATCTGGGTATGAAAACAAACTCAAAGGGAACTTGCTTAAGCATGGGTCTTGGGAAAGGGAACCAGTGGAGGTGCCCCAGAAGTGGGATTTAGTTAAACCCAAAGTTAGGGGAGCAGCCAATGTGGGTAGACTTCCTCCAAGGATCTCAGAGACCTGAGATGTAATATCTGTAAGGCAGACAGGACTGATGAAATAGAAGGTCCCGTTTCGCCACTAAGGGTTAACTTGATGAAAGCCCAGGACAGAAGGGCTAAGTCATCCTCTGTCAGCCAAGGCAGCCTCTAGCTTAGGCTCTGAGAGCGACCTGTGTGACTGACTTTGTGGAGGAAAGCAGTCACCCAGGCAGCTCCTCAGGGGGCACAGATGGGCTCCCACTCCAGGCATCAGTAACGCGTCTTGTTGTACTCTCCTGGGCTCGGACTCTTCTGATCCCTAGTGGGAACAGAAAGTGGTCGTTAATAGGAAGACATTTGTGGGGTAGAGAGACTCTGGGACAGAGAGAACCCTTGTCAAACCGTTGGTGGTAAAACCTCATCACATTCTGACGGGCTGTGTAACCTGGGTTTAGGTTCCAAAGGTGAAGTCATTTCCCCTGCCTCTGGCTCAGATCCCTGTGCAGACACAGGAAGAATCAGGGTGGCTGGTAGTTAGGATCCTCCAGGATACCAGCTTTAACATCCTTTTGGGGAATGACTATATCTCTTTAAGACAAAATTCAGTCCCAGTTTCTGTATCAGCCCAGGATTTGAACCAAGCGAGCCAAAAGGCTCAGAGTGGAGGCGTCAGTGAAAATGCAAATAGGTGGGCTGGCGGGGTTTTCCCTCATGCTTGCAACATACCAGATAAAAGATGGTTAAGCTCAGGACAACTTTCTGTCTGTAACCAGACACCTGTTTCTGAGTGGGATGGAAGAATGGCTCCCACCCTTCTCCACACTGGCTTAGATGTTGTGACCAAGGGAGCAAGCTCAGGGCCTGCCCACACTGAGAAAGCAAAAGCAGAACTGAGCCCAGTGGAAGCTGAGACCCCCAGCTGAGTGTGGGGGAAACAGGCAGGGCAGGACGACTGCCAAACTGGTTTGCCCTATCGAGGGGTGAGAGAAGCCACAGAGAAGGGTAAAGCAGCTGGAAGTTTGCTGCTGGTAACACCATGGACAAGTTGGGTTCTGTTAAGCTCGAATCACAGCCTGGAGGGTGGGGAGAGAACTCTGCTGGAGTGAGGGCAACAGGGTGACACCAAAGGAGAAACAGGCTCCTTGCACACACACAGCCCTGAGGTTAGGACGCAGCTCCAGAGGGAGCCTGCTAATGGGCGGGAGCACATTGCACGCCTGCCTCACCAGAATGGGAAAACAAAGCCCCAAAGATCTGGCTAGGTTAACACCAAATGCTCAAGGGGTTACTCCCTAGGGGAAAGGACACTCCAGGCTGCAGCCAAGACAGCTAAAACATGGAGAAATGGGGGTACATTACACTACCACTACCCTACTCATTCCTTGGCAGACAAGGGGGAGGAGTCAGTGGCAGGACCCCACCCCAGTTGCAAACTTAAAGGTTCTGGGGGTAAAAAAAGTCACAGGGATGGCATGAAAACCTCTCGTGCACCCTGCTAGTGTCAGCGATCAGACCAGACCTAAGGGGGGGATGTGAAACTGCTCCGAGCTGTGGATTGGAAACTGTATGTTTGATTGATTAGCAACTGTACTGTAAGGATCTTGGAAGTGCCTGGCAGGCCAGCTACCAAAGGGATGGGAAAGATGCTGGGGCATGTATGGGAATATTGTGGGTTTGAGCATCCCCAGGTCACTGGTTAAAATGACCCTGCTCAGTTCAGTCTCGAAGAGGAATAGAGGTGTGACAAACTGGGAATTTTCTGTAGTATTTTTATGAATCCTATGTGGGCCTCAGTTTCACCTATATGCTACATTATTACCCAGTGGGTGGGAAAGGACTGTCTGTTCTCAGGACAGGCTAAAAGAGTTAGGCCTGGTCTAACTATGGGGTGTGAAAACTCCACATGCCTGAGCAATGCGGTTAAACCGATCTCCCCCAAGTGCGAACAGCACTTGGTCGATGGGAGAATTCTCGGGGAAGTGGAATACCTGCGTCAATGGGAGAATCTCTCCCACCGGTGTAGGCAGCATCTTCACTGAGGCACTACAGTGCTCGGCTGCAGTGGTCCAGCAGTGCCACTGCTATGTTTGAGTGTAGACAAGCCCATAGGTATGATCTGAGCTTGTGTGGGTCTCTGAAAAGAACTGGCCAAGGCAAATGGCAAATCCTGTCACCAGGACATTGACACCTAGGCTATGTCTACACTACTGCTTCTGTCAGCATAACTTGTGTCGCTCAGGGGTATGAATAAATAGCCCCCTGAGCGACATAAGCCATACCAACATAAGCACCGGTGTGGACAGCGCTACATCGGCAGAGAGCTTCTCCCACCGACATAGCTACTGCCACTTGCAGGGGCTGGGGAGCTCTCCTGTCAGCTTAGAGTGGCTACATTTGAGACCTTACAGCTGCATGGGTGCATCTGTAAACTCTCTAGTGTAGCTGTGCCCCTAGCAAGCAAGGCCCCAGAGGGAGATGGATTTCCCCACCTCTCAGCAGGGAAGCTGAGCACAATCCCCCAGCTCCAGAACAAAGGACTGGTGAGGTGGGGATAAGAGTTGGGGGCTGGCAGGAGTCAGGGCACTCACCTGAGAACTGACAAAAGAGGTTAGACAGAGACAGACAAAACTCGAACAACGGGGTTCACCCCAGCTTAGCTGGGCTCTGTACTAACCTGAATGGCATATGATTTAATCTGGAGTTCTCTGTGCTAACCTAAGGACTTTCTATGCTGCATTTCAGATGACTCAATAAACCCAACTGTTTTGACAACACTCTTTGGGTGTCACTGCAAATCCTTGGTGGGTGCATTAGTCCATGAAGAGTGGACTACTCTCTACTAGGAGTCTATCTCAGTTAGACTCACTGAAGAGATCATGGCATGAAGCAGGGGTGCTGAAGGCCCAGAAGCATTCAGGCCATGTGGCTTACCCTGGAGGAAGAGTCAGACCCCGGGGGGGAATCTGGCACACTGAAGAAGTTCCTCTTAGAAACTGTTCCAAAGCTGAGGGCATAGCATGGATCCTATGGATCTGTAACAATACTTCACACAGTGTTCTGCTTCTGGGAGTGATCACACCCATTCTCCCTAACTGAATTGGAAAAGGTTTCTACTCAAGGTACTTCCTGGTTCCCAAGAAAAAGAGTGGAGATGGATGCTGTGCCTCAGTACTCTAAACACTCTTCTTCATACATAGTGATTCAGGATGGGAACTCTAGCAGCAATAATTCCATCTTTAAATCCCAGGGACTGGTACATCACCCTGGACTTCTAGGATGCATACTTTCATATAGCTATGCACCTTTCATCATTGACACAGATCGTTACCAGTTCCGCATTCTTCCCTTTGGCCTTTCGACCACCCCCAGGGTCTTCACAAAACAGTCTTCCTCTTGATCGTTGCGGCCAATCTTCGCCAGTTGGGAATAATCATCTTCCCCAGATGGATTACTGGATCCTCAAGAGTCACTCCTTCTTCAAGGCATAGTCAGCAACCAACAAGGCCCTGACCCTCTTCCACGCTCTGGGTCTTCACCTCAATGCGGAAAAGTCTCCTTTTACACCTGTACAACATGTATACTTCATGGAAACCACTCTAGACTCCTCAACCACCAGAACATACCATCCAGTAGACAGGTTTGCCATGGTGTCCAGCCTCATTTCCATACTACATCATAGCCCCAAACCACAGCAAGGACTTGCCTTTAACTACAGGGCCACATGGGGCCCTGAATGTTCAGAACACCCCATTGAAGACTGCATTCTCTGTGTCTTCAAGCCTGGTTCAGATCTGCTTACACTCCCAACAAGCTCCAGACAGGTGGCTATACCTCAAAGAGTTCTTGAGAAAAATACCCTCACAAGGTTTGTATGGGAGTTCCATCCTCATATCTATCCCCCCACAAAGATCACCACCATAGATGCCTCTGGGCTAGCTTGGAGAGCCCATCTGCAGGACTTCACAGCACCAGTGAAATGGACACCCCAGGAATTGTCCCTTCACATCAACATTCCCCAACTCAGGACAGTCCATTATGCTTGTCATCTCTTCCTATCCATCAACAGGGGCCACTCAGTCACAGTAATTTTGGGTAACAGCATGTCCATGTACCACATATGTTGCCAAGAAGGAGCAAGATCCCAGTCCTTACGTCAATAAAGATGGAATTGGTGCCTATCCCACCACTTAGACATCTCAGCAGTTGATCTGTTGAGACTGCAAAACACCATAGCAGGCTCCTTGAGCAGGCATTTCCATCAAGACCATGAGTGGGAGCTTAGTGATTTGGAACTTCAAGAGATTTGTATGCAGTGTTGTTAAAGCCATGTCTGTCCCAGGATATTAGACAAGATGGGTGAGGTAATATTTTTTATTGGACCAATTTCTGTGGGTGAGAAAGACAAGCTTTCGAGCTACACGGAGCTCTTTCTCAGGTCTGGGAAAGGTACTTAGAGTCACAGCTAAATACAAGGGGGAACACATAATTTAGCATAAGGAGTTAACACATAGTCTAAGGGACCATTCAAGGTGAAGTGGCCTCTTAATACCTCGGTAGTCACAGGACAAAAAGGGAGTAAGAATCATAGACTTTAAGGTCAGAAGGGACCATTATGATCATCTAGTCTGACCTCCTGCACAACGCAGGCCACAGAATCTCACCCACCAACTCCTGTAACAAACCTCTCACCTATGTCTGAGCTATTGAAGTCCTCAAATTTGGTTTTAAGACTTTGAGGTGCAGAGAATCCTCTAGCAAGTGACCGGTGCCCCACGCTGCAGAGGAAGGTGAAAACCCTCCAGGGCCTCTGCCAATCTGCCCTGGAGGAAAATTCCTTCCCAACCCCAAATATGGCGATCAGCTAAACCCTGAGCATGTGGGCAAGACTCACCAGCCAGACACCCAGGAAAGAATTCTCTGTAGTAACTGAGATCCCACCCCATCTAACGTCCCATCACAGGCCATTGAGCATATCTACCGCTAATAGTTGAAGGTCAATTAATTGCCAAAATTAGGCTATCCCATCATATCATCCCTTCCATAAACTTATCAAATTTAGTCTTGAAGCCAAATATGTCTTTTGCCCCCACTGCTTTCCTTGGAAGGCTGTTCCAGAACTTCACTCCTCCGATGGTTAGAAACCTTCATTTAATTTCAAGTCTAAACTTCCTGATGGCCAGTTTATATCCATTTGTTCTTGTGTCCACATTGGTACTGAGCTTAAATAATTCTTCTCCCTCCATGGTATTTATCCCTCTGATATATTTATAGAAAGCAATCTTATCTCCCCTCAGCCTTCTTTTGGTCAGGCTAAACAAGCCAAGCTCTTTGAGTCTCCTTTCATAAGATAGGTTTTCCATTCCTCGGATCATCCTAGCAGCCCTTCTCTGTACCTGTTCCAGTTTGAATTCATCCTTCTTAAACATAGGAGACCAGAACTGCACACAATATTCCAGATAAGGTCTCACCAGGGCCTTGTATAACGGTACTAACACCTCCTTATCTCTACTGGAAATACCTCGCCTGATGCATCCCAAGATCACATTAGCTTTTTTCACAGCCATATCACATTGGCAGCTCAGTCATCTTGTGATCAACCAATACTCCGAGGTCCTTCTCCTCCTCTGTTACTTCCAAGTGATGCATCCCCATTTTATAACAAAAATTCTTGTTATTAATCCCTAATTGCATGACCTTGCACTTTTCACTATTAAATTTCATCCTATTACTATTACTCCAGTTTACAAGGTCATCCAGATCTTCCTGTATGATATCCCAGTCCTTCTCTGTATTGGCAATACCTCCCAGCTTTGCGTCATCCGCAAACTTTATTAGTACATTCCCGCTTTTTGTGCCAAGATCAGTAATAAAAAGATTAAATAAGTTTGGTCCCAAAACTGATCTCTGAGGAACTCCACTAATAACCTCCTTCCAGCCTGACAGTTCAGCTTTCAGCGTGACCTGCTGTAGTCTCCCCTTTAACTAGTTCCTTATCCACCTTTCAATTTTCATATTGATCCTCATCTTTTCCGATTTAGGTAATAATTCCCCATGTGGCACGGTATCAAACGCCTTACTGAAATCGAGGTAAATTAGATCCACTGCATTTCCTTTTTCTAAAAAATCTGTTATCTTCTCAAAGAATGAGATCAGGTTGGTTTGACACGATCTACCTTTTGTAAAACCATGTTGTATTTTGTCCCAATTACCATTTACCACAATGTCCTTAACTACTTTGTCCTTCAAAATTTTTTCCACGATACTTTGCATACTACAGATGTCAAACTAACAGGCTTGTAGTTACCTGGATCATTTTTTTTTCCTTTCTTAAAAATAGGAACTATGTTTAGCAATTGTGCAGTCATATGGTACAACCCCTGAGTTTACAGATTCATTAAAAATTTTTGCTAATGGACTTGCAATTTCATATGCCAGTTCCTTTAATATTCTTGGATGAAGATTATCTGGGTTCCTTGATTTAGTCCCATTAAGCTGTTCAAGTTTGGCTTCTACCTCAGAGGTGGTAATATCTACCTCCAGATCCTCCTTACCATTTGTCGTCCTACCATTATCCCTAAGCTCCTTATTAGCCTCATTAAAGACTGAGGCAAAGTATTTGTTTAGATATTGGGCCATGCCTAGATTATCCTTAACCTCCACTCCATCCTCAGTGTTTAGTGGCCCCACTTCTTCTTTCTTGTTTTCTTCTTCTTTATATGGCTATAGAACCTTTTACTGTTGGTTTTAATTCCCTTTGCAAAGTCCAACTCTACATGGCTTTTGGCCTTTCTCACCTTATTCCTCCATGTTCTGACTTCAGTAAGGTAGCTTTCCTTGCTAATCCCTCCCATCTTCCACTCCTTGTAGGCTTTCTGCTTTTTCTTAATCACCTCTCTAAGATGATTGCTCATCCAGCTTGGTCTACAACTTCTGCCTATGAATTTTTTCCCCTTTCTTGGGATGCAGGCTTCTGATAGCTTCTGCAACTTTGACTTGAAGTAATTCCAGGCCTCCTCCACCTTTAGATCCACAAGTTCTTCAGTCCAATCCACTTCCCTAACTAATTTCCTTAATTTTATAAAGTTATCTCTTTTGAAAACCCTAGTCACAGATCTATTTTTGTTTATCCTTCCATTTAGTTTGAACTGAATTAGCTCATGATCGCTCGAACCAAGGTTGTCCCCTGCAACCATTTCTTCTATGAGGTCCTCACTACTCACCAAAACCAGATCTAAAATGGAATCCCCTCTTGTTGGTTCAGCAACTACTTGATGAAGGAATCCATCAGCTATCACATCCAGGAAAATCTGAGCCCTATTATTATTACTAGCACTTGTCCTCCAGTCTATATCTGGGAAGTTAAAGTCTCCCATGATCTCGCAGTTCCCATTAGTATTTACTTCATTAAAAACATTAAAGGGGTCCCTATCCATATCAGATCCCGGCAGTCAAGCACTATCCCAGGGGAGGCTCTAGTAGCTTTCTTCCCCAATGTGATTTTTGCCCAGACAGACTGTCTTATCCATTCCATCACTTCTTATTTCTTTACAATCTACCTCATCATTGATATACAATGCTGCTCCACCACCTTTACCTTTATTTCTGTCTTTCCTAAACAGCACATACCCTTCAATACCCATAATGACTGATCCACCATGTTTCTGTTATCCCTATATTATCTGATTTCACTTCCTGCACCAGTAGCTCTAGTTCCTCCATTTTGTTACCTAGACTCCTCACATTAGTGTAAAAACATCTTAATTTTTGCCGTTTGGCCTCACTCACATTTTTTACCTAATTAGGCACAGACATTGTACCACCAGTATCACCTATTAGACTGGTATGTATAGTACCCTTCCTCCTTATGTCCATTCTCCTACCCACAGCTGTATCATTTCTTACTTTATTTTCTTCCCTCTCAATGTTAAAATCCGGTGTGGAGATTACTTGGAAATCTCCCCCAGATTTCTAGTTTAAAGTTCTCTTGATCATTTGTGCCATTCTCCATCTTAGAATTCTATTTCCCTCCTTACTCAGATGAAGTCCATCCCAAGAGAACAGTCCTCTCTCCATGAGTGCTTCAGAGTGGCCATACATCCCAAAGCCTTCCTTACAGCACCAGTGCCTAAGCCATCTGTTGAGCATCATAATCTTGTCACACCTTTGTTGCCCTTCTCTAGGAACAGGCAGAATCATGGAATCATAGAATATCAGGGTTGGAAGGGACCTCGGAGGTCATCTAGTCCAACCCCCTGCTCAAAGCAGGACCAATCCCCATCTAAATCATCCCAACCAGGGTTTTGTCAAGCCTGACCTTAAAAACTTTAAAGGAAGGCGATTCCACCACCTCCCTAGGTAAAGCATTCCAGTGCTTTACCACCCTCCCCGCTCAGGTAATCCCACTGAAGAGCACCTGAGCCTCGATTTTCTTAAGCATCTTCCCCAGCCTGGCATAGTCTCCCTTGATACGTTCCAGCGAGAATCTAGCCGTATCATTTGTTCCCACATGAAGGACAATCAGTGGATTCTTTCCCGCTCCCGTTAGGATCCTCTTCTGTTCTCTGGAACAGCTCTTGTTACAGTCCTGTCTATTCTTCTCAGTAAGGTGTCCCCAGTCACATAGACCTGCCTCTTCCTGGTGATGGTGCGATTCTCCAGTCTATCCCCTGTTCCTTCTGGCTGCAAGTCCTCTCGATTCCTATTGTCCCTTGCAGTCCTCTGCAACCCATCCCGTATCTTCCTGGGGCTTATATTTGGTGGTGTTATCTCCACTGACTCTTTCCCTCTTCCTATGGGACTAGCTGCTCTTCTCTTCTTCCTTACCCTCTCACCTTCAGTGACCACCTGCTGCACCCCTTCTTCATTTTCCAACTCCACAAACCTATCCCTGAGCTCTGTTTCTCCTTCACTAGCCACTATCTTTTCCTCTGCCTGGTTCTCTTAGTCACATGCTTCCACTGTCCACTTTCCTCACCCAGCAATTTCTCCTCAGAGTTCTTTGGTCCTGCTTCCATCTGCAAGTCTGAGCTTTTCTCTTCAGCCTCATGTCTCCGCTCGAACCCCCTTCTAAACTCATCCAGAGTTTCCACCTGCATCTCCAGTCCTCGGATCTTTTCTTCCATCAGCTCTATCAGGTGGCACTTCATGCAGACGAAACTCTTTTCATGTACCTCCTCCAGGATCATGTACATGCCGCAGCTTCCACATCCAGTTAGTGGGTTACAGATTGTTGCAATAAGCCATAAATCCAGGGTCTCTGTTTAGTCCAGGATTTTTAGTATCAACAACACTTTAAAAAGATGAGCCTGGGAGCTTAAATTCATAGCTTTGCTAGAAGCCAGTCTTCATACTCTGCATGTATAGAATGCTTGCCTTCTCTCTCAGTAGGATTCTTCAGCGTTTCTCCCAGACTCACTCACAGAAAAAATGAAGGAAGAACTGATTTCTACTCAAAGACTGTGAGAATGGGTTTTGGGGTGTGTTTTGGCATATTACAAAGCTTCTGGGGCACATCCCCCCCAGGGCAGCGGTTCTCAAACTGTGGGTCATGACCCCATTGTAATGGGGTCGCCAGGGCTGGCGTTAGACTTGATGGGACCCAGGGCCAAAGCCCAAGCCACACCACCCAGGGCCAGAGCCAAAGCCCAAGGGCTTGAGCCCTGGGTGACGAGGCTCAGGCTTTGGTCCTCCCGCCTGGACAGTGGGGCTTCGGCTTTGAGCGAAGGGGCTCAGGCTTTAGCTTTGGCCCTGGGCAGTGGGGCTTGGGCTTTGGCTCCCCTGCCCGTGGCGGTGGGGCTCGGGTGGCTCAGGCTTTGGTCCCCCCCCCCCCGGGGTCGTGTAATAATTTTTGTTGTCCGAGAGGGGTTGTGGTGCAATGAAGTTTGAGAACCCCTGCCCTAGGGTGACTGTCTATTCCACTAGGGCTCAAGCCATAGGCCTACTTGAGAACATACCCATCACAGATATTTGCAGGGCCATCACGTGGTTGTATGTGCACACGTTTTCCAAGCACTGTGCAGTCTTGACTGCTTTCAGGACAGCTGCAGCCTTTGGCAATGCTGATCTCCAATCTCTACCGAAACCACCTCCTCAGTACCCTCCTCCATATTGAGGCACTGCTTGGGAATCTCCTGATGTGGAACAACCACAGGGCCTCGAAGAAGAAGGAGAGGTTACTTATCTTAGCTGAAGTTCTTCAGCGTGTTTTGTCCCTATGGGTGCTCTACTACCCATCCTCCTCCCTCTCTGCTTTGGAGTTCTGCCTCTGGGTTTTGTGATTGAGAAGGAGCAGGAGTGGTGGTGGGTTCACCCCTCTCTCTATACTCTTGTGCTGGAGCATGAGGATGTATAGGAAGGATGCAGGCATGGACCCACAGGTGCTGCTGACAAGAACTGGAGAGGGCACGGATGCACATACATCTTGTCATGGAGCACCCATTGAAACAAAATACCTCGAAGAACTCCAGTTACTGTACAGGTAAGTAATCTCTCCTTCTCGGGTCCAAACTGCACAAATTACCACCAGTAACTAGAGGCTGCACTAGCAGAGAGCTGGAGAAGTAGGGGCCAGTGTTAGTGGGGAGGGGGTTACCAAGCATTCTGCAAACACACTTGCCTTGTACTCAGCAAGGTGGGTGCTGGCTTTCTCTGGCTGTGTGTGGCTGTGGCCCCTTTGCCATTGTCCCTCTGCCCCATGTTGCCTGGTTCAATGTGTCTCCAGTGCCATGCCCTTTCCCATCCCCCTGGCTCTCTGAAATTCTTAGCCACCCTGTAAACAGTAATTAGTGCCCTGATTGTGAGTCAGACCCCAGGCTGGGAGCCTGACAAGCTCTGAGCTGGTCTCTCTGCTGCCCTGAGCCAGGGTGTGCATGTTCTCCGGCAGGAAGGGGAAGTGAGTGAACATGTCATCCCCGTGCGGGCTCCCACTCTGGATCCGCAGGGCCTTCGGTGTCCACAGGGGCAGCAGATACATGGGATAGTTACCTCTCCAAAATCTGCATCAGTCTGTACTTGTATTGTTTTGTTTAGAGCAGAGGTTCTCAAACTTCATTGCATCGCGACCCCCTTCTGACAACAAAAATTACTACATGACCCCAGGAGGGGGGACCAAAGCCTGCGCCCACTTGAGCCCCACCGCCCGGGGCAGGGGAGACCAAGCCCAAGCGCCACTGCCCAGGCAGGGAGGGGGGGGAAGTAGAGGGGAAAAGCCAAAGCCTGAGCCTCGCTACCCAGGGCTGAAGCCCTAGGGCTTTGGCTTCAGCCCCAGGCGGTGGGGCTCACTCAGGCTTTGGCTTTGGCCCTGGGTCCCATCAAGTCTCTCACCAGCCCTGGTGACCCCATTACAACGGGGTCTCGACCTACTTTGGGGTCCCAACCCACAGTTTGGGAACCGCTGGTTTAGAGGTAGGGCCTGTCGGAAGTGAAGTGTGGGTCTCTTCCCCACCCCTTCAGTTAGCCAGTGTGAGTGCTGAAAAGGGCTGGCTTGACAGACCTGGAGCCCCTGTATCCTGCAGGGGTGACCTGGGGCTGAAGAGGGGAGCCCCTCTCCACATCTACTCAGGCCTTGGTGTGTCTGTTGTTGACAAAGGGGTGATTGCAGCAACTGCCCCTTCGCATGGACACCTGGCCCCTGAGACAATCAGTTCTTGCTTTCAGAGTAGCAGCCGTGTTAGTCTGTATTCGCAAAAAGAAAAGGAGTACTTGTGGCACCGTAGAGACTAACAAATTTATTTGAGCATAAGCTTTCGTGAGCTACAGCTCACTTCATCGGATGCATTCTAGGATTCCATCCGATGCAGTGAGCTGTACCTCACGAAAGCTTATGCTCAAATAAATTTGTTAGTCTCTAAGGTGCCACAAGTATTCCAGTCCTTGCTTTGATTCATTGTTATTACTGCCCCAGCAGCCCTGGCTGTGCTGGGTGGACACTGGGCTGCATCTGTGGGCTGTGAGCTGTCCTCAGAGCATTCATGGTGCCAGCACCGGTGTCCCATCCCAGAGGGCACCCAGAGCGCAGCCTGGCAGAGCTTATCAGACCACGCGGCTGACTCCCTAGTGACGGAGAAGAACTCACCCCACTCCAGCGATAGGAGCCAAGGGCCGCATTGGAGACCTAAAGGAGAGTTAGTGGTGGCAGAGACGGTGCCTCCGGACCAGCAGCCTCCTGTGGTGCCTGGGGCAGAGCACTGCGAGGTGGCCTGAGGCCTGGCACCCAGAGGCGAGGGCTGCAATATGGGGAAGGGGGCAGGTCAAAGCCAGACCTAGTTCCATGGAGGATGTGGAAGAGGAAGGCAGGGGCTGGCGAGGGGGGCCGCCAGATCAGCAAGGACAGACACAAAGCCAGAGAGCTCCAGAGGCTGGAGCCGTAGGCGGGTGGGAAGTCACAGTCCCCTGGACAAATGCAGGGGGCCCGTGGGCGAGGGCTGGAGAGCAGCCGGCTGCAGGGGGAGCGGCGGCCCCGGGGGGGCTGGGGCTAGCTCCGGGAAGGGCGGCGGGAGCAAAGCTGAGCAGAGGCGTGGCCGTGGAGCCGCCAAACCAGCCGGGCGGCGAGGCTGGCCCCGGGCCGGGGGGGCGGTGGCCGAGCCGGGGGCGGGGCGGCTCCCGAGTCCCGCCTGCCCTTCTCGGCGCCTGGGACGCGGTCCCGGGCCAGCGAGCGGCCACAGCTGCCCTGCATCGGCCACCGGGATGACAGCCGCTGTCCTGCGGGCAGAGCCGCCCCTCGCCCCGGCGCCCCTCGGCATGCCCGGCCTCGCGCCCGGGGAGCAGGGCGAGCTGCCGCCTGCGGCCGCCGCGGAGCAACAACCGGCCGGGCAGGCGGGAGATGCGGAGGGCCCCGGGGAGAGCGAGCCGGAGGCCTGGGGAGGCGAAGCAGGCGCCCGCTCGGGGGCCGCGCCCTGGCCCTCGGGACAGGTGCCCAGCGGGCCCCCGGATCTGGAGGGCGAGGAGGGAGCGTGGGAGCCTCGGCCGGATCAGCGCACGGCGCCCGCTGCCTGCGGCCCCCGCAGCGCGCCTCTGCCCGGCGGGCCCCTCTGCCCGGCTTCCGCGCCACTCAGCTCGCTGGCGGCGGCTGGCAGCAGCCCCAGCCCGGCAGCTCCCCAGGGGCAGCCCCGCCTGGAAAGGACCCCCAGCCAGAGCCTGAGCCTCTCCAGCGCGGGGACGGGCGAGCCGGCCGCGGTGGAAGCGGGCAGCGCCGGGGAGGAGTGCCCCATCTGCACGGAGCCCTACGACAGCGGGCGGCGCTCGCAGGCCCTGCTCAACTGCAGCCACGTGCTGTGCCGCGACTGCCTGCGCGCCATCATGGAGCGGGCCGGCGCCGCCGACATCGGCCGCGTGCGCTGCCCCATCTGCCGCCAGAAGACGCCCATGCTGGAGTGGGAGATCTGCAAGCTCCAGGAGGAGCTGCTGCTGCTGCACGCCCAGCCCGCGCCGGCCTCCCCGCTGGCCCTGCCCCTGCCCCTGCCGCCCCGGCGGCCAGGGCTCTGCGGGGCCCTGGAGCACCACTTCCAGGCGCGCTTCCACACCAGCCGCGTGTTCGGCTGCCTGCCCTGCGTGCGCTACCCGCTGTGCCTGCTCAGCGGCCTGGGCGGCCTGCAACGCCGCTGCCGCTGCTGCTACCTGCTCTCGCTGGCCGCGCTGCTGGCGGCAGAGACGCTCAGCCTGCTGCTCATCTTCCTGCCCATCGGGCTGCTCGTGCTGCTCTTCCTCATCTTGGACAAATAGCCGCCCCCGGGGCCCGGAGGCCTCTACAGCCAGGCCAGAGCGTGGGGAGGGGATTGGCGGTGGGGGGCCCTGGGGAAGGCCAGGCTGGCTGTTCCTACCCCTCTCAGGAGGGCTAAGTCGCAGGTGTGGGGCTGCGGTGTTCAGCTCGGGGAGAGCCCTGGTGTCCTGGCAGCATGCGCAGGCCAGAAGGGACAGCGGGGCTCAGTGGCAAGGCCTCATTAGCCCTGCCTCAGTTTGCCCCTTTGAGCTGCAGCCAAGCCCTTCCAGCTGGGTTGGGCTTCTGCCACAGCTGCTGCTAAGAACATAAGATCAGCCCTACTGGGTCAGACCACAGGTCCATCAAGCCCAATGTCCTGGCTTCCAACAGTGGTCAGTGCCAGGTGCTCCAGAGGGAATGAACGGGACAGGGAATCATCAAGTGATCCATCCCCTGTCGCCCATTCCCAGCTTCTGGCAAACGGGCTAGGGACACCATCCTGGCTAATAGCCATTGATGGACCTATTCTCCATGAATGTATCTAGTTCTTTTTTGAACCCTGTTATGGTCTTGGTTTTCACAACATCCTCTGGCAAGGAGTTCCACAAGTTGACTGTGTGTTGTGTGAAAAAATATTTCCTTGTATTTGTTTTAAATAAAAGGAGGTATTAAATAAAAGGAAGTAGAGCACCAGCAGGGGCCCCCTGGGCACTCCATGCCAGTGCCCGTGCACAGGGAGAGGGGCAGGGATTCTCTGCTTACAAAAGGGTCCAGACATGAGCTAAAGGCAGGAGGTGCCAAGCTCTGACAAATCTAGAGCACAAATGGAGGCTACGGGGCCAGCCAGTCCCAGAGCAGAGTTTAAGCTGTGACCCAGGGCAAACAGTACCACGCTCCTGCAGCCCGCCCACATCAGTCGGTGTCACAGGAGCAGAGGTGGGGCAGACGCACTGAGCTCAGGGCAAGGCAGGGCTGGGCTGGCCAGGGATGGTTCGTGCCTGATTTCCTCTCTTATTCAGTCGAAAGATTCTGTTTCCTCAAGCTCAGACTGTGAAAATACAAACGATTGACTTGAGAAGCATCTGTCTGAGTGCAGAGCCTGTGAGTGCAACAGAAGGGTCTGGCTGCAGTTGGCAGCATAAGGGTGGGTACTCTGCAAGCTTTCCCTGCGCTCCTCATCCACGGCCCAGTTTGGGTTCCTCCCCCTGCCACTGCCCCTTCCTCCTACCCTACAGCCCCCTCTATCCCTGCTCTGGTCTTCCTAAGTACCACCTCCTGCTTCCCAGTCATAGCCCTTGACTGAAGAGCCACTGCCCACCGTACTGAATTCTTTGGGGATCTGGGCAAAGGGATATTGAGATCCACCAAACTCCTTGCCCAGGTGACCAATGAGGATTTAAACCAAGCATGGAAGGCCAGTGTGCTAGCCTTGAGCGGTGCCCAACATGCAGGGGGCCGAATTGCCAGCTGGGAGGCAACTGACTTCACAGGGCCAGGGGCTATGGCGTGTTCAGTGCAGTCTGGGACACTGCCAGCCACAGACCCCCTGTCCTAACAAACCCAGGCTGTTTGATGCAACCAGGCTGTAAAGCAGAGCAGCTCTTGGCTCCGTATCCATGGTCTTGCTCCCAGCCTGTTGTCTCCTGCTACACAGGACCAGCTGGTTATTCTACCCGTCTGTACAGCTGGGCACTCCTCCTGCATGCAGCAGGCAGAGTGACTTGGTCCCCAGCAATCCACGTGACCCAATTGCCCCATGGCAGGGACAGCAGCACTGGGAGACCTTGGGGCTGAACAGATGATGCTCTCTCCGAATCTCACAATTCTCATGCTAATGCATGAGCCCAGCATGGTCCCCTAGTCACTGCTCTATGCCCCCCAGTGCTGACCCTCAGGTCACCTGAGGGGGAGGAACAGCTCTGAGCCTGATCCACCTGGGGAAGGGAAGCTCTGCTGAGCCAGGGCCCTTTTACAGTCCCTTTAGGGCGAGCTGCCTGGCATTCCACTGTGTGCACAGGAAAATCCTGGCTTCTAATGGGCTACTGTTGATTTCCGTGGTTTAAACATTTGCAGCCAGTGGATCACATCAGCTGCCCCTCCCCCAGCCCTCTGCAGTGCCTTGGATCACTCCAGGTGGCACCAATGGCTCTTAGCAACAGAAGGGCCAGTTAGTGCAGAGCCAACACCTGGAGCAGCCCTGCCTGGCCCCCAGCTGCTCATTGGCCTCATGCTCGGCCTCTGCAGGCACCAGTCCGTGCCTGTGTCCTTCAGGCTCCTACTTGCCCTTCCCTGCACAGAGATAAGGGAGCCGGCGCTGCCCGACTCTCCCGCAAGGGCACGGTAATGTCAGAGCAGGGCCTGTTCCATGCCCCTGCACCATTGGTAGCGCCCCTGTGTGATGAAGCAGGACTGTTCTTATTGTTTCCTCTGAATAGTGTGGGGGTGCCTCAGTTTCCCCTATGCAGTTCTTAAGTATCTAGGTGGTGGGATAAGGGTGTATGATCCTTGCAGAGCCCTAGAGGGCAGGTATGTGCAGGGGTCTGGACACAGAGAATGGCCAACACCGTTTCCTGGCAACTGATGGCCTGGGCCTTCCCCCCCCCCATCGCAAGGTGAGAGCTAAAGGGCTGGAGAACAAAGGAATCAGGTGACCTCCTGGCCCGGGAAAGGGACAAAGCCCAGAGGAGGAGGGGGCTGGAGAGAGTCAGTTTGGGGCTGGCTGTGGACATGGAGCGAAGTGCAGACTGAGTTGTCTGGCTCACTGGCCTCCAAAATGGACCCAGCTGAGGGGTCCTGTTCTCTGCACCTACAAGCTCTGTGTTAGACCATGTTCCTGTCATCTAATAAACCTTCTGTTTTACTGGCTGGCGAGAGTCACGTCTGACTGTGGAGTAGGGAGGCGGGACCCTCTGGCTTCCCCAGGACCCTGCCTGGGCGGACTCGCTGTGGGAAGCGCAGGGAGGGGCAGAGGATGCTGAATGCTCCGGGGTCAGACTCAGGAAGGTGGAAGCTGTGTGAGCTGTGTGTCCTGCAGACAGTCTGCTCACAGAAAGGAGATTTCCTCAGACTCCTGACCGGCTTCGTAGGGAGCAATTCCAGAGCATCACCCAGGGACTCCGTGACAACTGGTGGCAGTGGTGGGATGTACAATACCCTGTGGGTGGCGCTTCCTGCAGTAAGTGACAGGGGAGCAGTAAAACGAAGGGGGATTGACGGGGACCAGGCGTGCTGAAGGCTCAGAGAGGAGCGGTTTTGGGGGCGGTTAACCCCTGGGAGTGTGTGACCAGTGAGAAGGACTGAAGTAATGGGGTCCTCCTGGGGAATGTGGTGAGCAGTCTCGGGCAGAGGAGCCTGCGGCTTGGCCCTGGGAGAGAGAAGGACTTTTGCAGTAACAAGGTTTCCCTGGAGATTGCAGCGAGCAGTCCCAGGGGCAGAGGAGTCTGCAGCTCGACCCTGGCAAAGAGGTGGTGACCTCGAGAAGGGCTGGCACACTAGGAGTTCTCCCTGGAAACCGTGGGGAGCTGAGAGCACACAGGCCTGTGAGTCCACAAAAACTTGGGAACAGCGGAGTGATGGCCTGTCATCATCTCCTTAAGAAGGACATTGTAACGCTGTGCAAAAAGAGAGGGTTGTGCATTGGAAAGTTCACCAGAGCACAGTTAATTGTGCAGTTGGAGGAGGATGATCACACTAAGGAGCAGATTCCTGAGCCCAGATGGGGCTATAGCAGGGTCTGGGAGCAGCTGGAGCGGTAGCCAGGCATCCCCAAGACTCCTGTCCCCGACCAGACAGGGGTCTTCACGATCGGGTTCCCCATCCGGGGATCGGAGACGGATAGGATTGGAGCTGAGTCCGAGAGAGCAAGAGGACTGTGAGAGACAGCGAGAGTCCAAGCAAGAGCTGCAGAAGCAGTAGCAGCATGAACTGGCGATGGTGGAGCGGAGAGGCAGAGGGGACCTCCCAGGGGTGAGTGGGAATAGATCCCGGGGTGCCAGTTCCACAGGGAACCTCGAGACTAAATTGCTGCCCCTGGTTAAGGAGGGGGGGATGTGGATGCCCACCTCACTGCCTTTGAGCAGGCTGGTGATTTGAACCAGGGGGACCCTGCGGAACAGCCCCGGTGTCTAGCTCTATTGCTGGGTCCCAAGGCCATAGACTCCGTCAGCCAAATGGGTGGGGAGGTGGACAGGCTCCCACTCCTGGTCCCAACCTATATGTCTGTGTGGAGTCTCCTGGGCTTAGGCCCCTCGGACCCCCAGTGGGAGCAGAAGGTGATGGTCAATGGGGAGGCATTTGTGGGGTGGCGAGATCATGGGACACGGAGAACTGTTGTCAGGCCCCTGGTGGTGCAGTCTCAGATGCTGAGGGGCTGGGTGAGCTGGGTGAGGGTCACAGGGATGAAGCCCCTCGCCCTGCCTATGGCCCAGATCCCTGTGCAGACACAGGAGGGGTGGGGCTGGCTGGTTGTTGGGGTTCTCCAGGATACCAGCTGTGAGACCCTGCTGGGGGGTGACTGTGTCTCTTTGGGACAGGATCCAGGCCGTGCTCCTGTAACTGCCGAGGGTTTGAATTTGAATCCAGGGAACTAATCGGTGGAGACGGAAATGGTCACTGAAAGTGCAGATGACCTGGCTGGCAGCAGGGAGGTGCTGCTAGGCTCAGGATACCTGCCTACCTGTAACCAGACCCCTGGGGCTGGGTGGGACAGAGATGCTCCCGGCCCCCTTGCACACCGGAGAGGGGGCTCACGCTGGCTCTGATGCAGTGAGGAAAGCAGCAAGCTCGGTGCCTACCCCCACTGAGACAGTAAGGGCAGCGCTGAGCACAGTGGGAGCTGAGACCCCAGCTGAGTGTGGGGAGACACAGACAGGGCAGGGGATCTGTTGGGAGCGGCAAGGTGCTTGGTAAGGAAAGTCTGGATGAGCCTAGGCAGCCTTGTGAGCTGATGGCTTTGTCTAGTCAGCAGGGTGGGAAGGCGAGGAGAGTGGAAGATGAGTGTCCCTGCACCTTACCTGTTAGCTGGGTGAAGAATTGGGACAGGGATGGAAATGTGCCTGTGTCTGTCAGGGGTATTGACTTGCCTGTGGAGGGGGCTACCCCGGTCTCCAAGCAGTTGTCTGTGAACAGCCCTGTGTGCTGGGACCAGGGGAATGAGATCCCGAGCTGTGTGTCTGGGAAAGGAGAAAGTGTGTCCGGCTCTTCTTTGTCTGTGGAGCAGACAGAAGGGGCCTTTCAGCCTGTGATGGTTGAGAATAGTGCAGTTGTCTCAGAGTTGGTTCTGGATTCAGCTAAAGCCCAGGAAGGGAATGGCCCTAAGTTTGTGTCTGCTAGGGAGAATGGCCCTGTAACTAGGTCGCATCTAGTTAGTGTCTATGTAAAATCCCAGAGACCAGACAATTCTGGTGCTTGTATTTTGCCTGTGGCTAGTGTGTTGTTGGGAAAGGGTGTAGCAGTTCTGTCTAATCAGGGTGATACCCTAGCCAGGGCACAAGGAGAGCAGAAAGGTGATTTCATTGTGTTACCTACTGAGGGTGTGGAAACCTGTAGCAAGAAGGAAAAGATTCCTGAGCTTGTGTGTGGCAAAGGGAAGGAGAAGGCTCCTAACCTTTTATCTAGGAAGTCTGTAAATTTGCCTGACAGGGGATTGTGTAGGAATCCGCCTGATGGGCCAGAGGTAATTCTAGATGTAAGTGAGACCCAAAAAGAGTCTGTTGTTGCTCAGGAAAGTGTTTCTCTAGAGCAAGCCCTAGGTGAAGAGGGTAAGGGCAGGTTTCAGAGTAGCAGCCGTGTTAGTCTGTATTCTCAAAAAGAAAAGGAGTACTTGTGGCACCTTAGAGACTAACAAATTTATTAGAACATAAGCTTTCGTGAGCTACAGCTCACTTCATCGGATGCATTTGATGAAGTGAGCTGTAGCTCACGAAAGCTTATGCTCTAATAAATTTGTTAGTCTCTAAGGTGCCACAAGTACTCCTTTTCTTTTTAGGGTAAGGGCAGAATTTCTGTGAAGGGTGAATTGTTGCATAGAAAACCCCCTAGGGAATGGAATCCTCATGAAGTCTTTGCAAGCAGTTTACTGCAACTGAAGGGTGTGAAAGTGATTTAATCAAGAAAGTTTCAGTTCCTAACAGCCAGAAATTTTCTGTTGTGAATGAAGCCACTGACTTTCCTGTTGAAAGATCCAGTGTGGATAGCTTTGAGAAGGTCTCAGATGGAGTGAAAGCTGTTAAGAAAGTTAAACAGTCCTATAATCAAGTGGCTGCGTTTGGTCAGGTTGTTGAGAAAGGGATGCCTCCATGCTAGTTCTGTAAGTGAACAGTATGTGGCCCAGGTCAAGATGGGGGCTCTTAACCAAGAGAGCCCAAATTGCAGGCCTCCAGACTGGAGCGCTGGGAGAAGACCCAATCCCAGTTTGACTCCTGGGGGTTTTGGGGTGGCAAAAGGGCACGGGCCGCATAAACCTTCCCACATGCGGCATGCGAGTGCTATCAACCATCCTCGACCTAAGGGAGGCTGTGAAACTGAAAGGGCCTGCTGTAACTCCCACCAAGGAATGGGAGAGATGCTGGGGCATCCATGGGAACATTGGTGGCTTCGAACTTCCCCAGGTCACCGGCTAAAGTGACCCCACTCAGTTCGGTCTCGAAGGGGGGAAAGATGTGATGAAGCGGGACTGTTCTTAATGTTTCCTCTGAATATTGTGGAGGTGCCTCAGTTTCTCCTATGCAGTTCTTAAGTATCTAGGTGGTAGGATAAGGGTGTATGATCCTTGAAGAGCCCTAGAGGGCAGGTGTCTGGACACAGAGAATGGCCGACACCCTGTTTCCTGGCAACTGATGGCCTGGGCCCTCCCCCCTGCAAGGTGAGAGCTAAAAGGTTGGAGAGCAAAGGAATCAGGTGCCCTCCTGGCCCGGGAAAGGGACAAAGCCCAGAGGAGGAGGGGCTGGGGAAGAGTTTCAGTTTGGGGCTGGCTGGGGACATGGAGTGTAGTGCAGACAGAGTTGTCTGGCTCACTGCCCCCCAAAATAGACCCAGCTGAGGGGTCCTGTTCTCTGCACCTACAAGCTCTGTGTTAGACCATGTTCCTGTCTTCTAATAAACCTTCTGTTTTACTGGATGGCTGAAAGTCACGTCTGACTGCGGAGTTGGGGTGCAGGACCCTCTGGCTTCCCCAGGACCCCGCCTGGGCGGACTCACTGTGGGAAGCACACGGAGGGGCAGAGGATGCTGAATGCTCCGAGGTCAGACTCAGGAAGGTGGAAGTTGTGTGAGCTGTGTGTCCTGCAGACAGTCTGCTCACAGAAAGGAGACTTCCCCAGAGTCCTGACCGGCTCCGTAGGGAGCAGGTCCAGAGCATCACCCGGGGACTCCATGACACCCTGTGCAACCAGGGCTTTGAGAGAGTGCAGCCCTCTGCCTGAGCGCGGGAACCTCCACAGGGGACCCACCTGCCCAGAACCGCTGTGCCTTGCTTTGACCTTCCTAACCCCTGCCTAGGGCGGCACTCCCACTGGGCCCAGGTTACACAGCAAGAGAGTTCCAGCTGGTCACGACCAGAGAGCAGCCCCCAGGTAAGGCTGGCCCAACTGAGAGTGGCCTCCTGTCGGGATGTGTACAGGCATCCCCTCTGCCTGAGCGCTGGATCCCACACAGAACTGGGCCCTCCCTGTCGCTATGGGCCCTGCTGCGTGGGGCTGGTAGGCTCTTGCACAGGGAGCAAGCTGGGCAGGGATGTGAGGCAGGCAGGGATGTGAAGCCAGCAGGGCCACTGGGCAGGCTAGTGCCCTGGAACCAGCCAGCTACTGCAGCAAACAGATGCTTTGGGGAGGGGGGATCAGTCTGGGGGAGATGAGCTCCTGGGAACTCACAGGAAGAGGACAGAGGGGAACTTTGTGCCCATCCAGTCTGAGGTGTTTTGCAACCCAGGCCAGGGACCCTCATGGAGCAATTCCAGCCTTGGGCCAAGCCCCCTGTTGGAGCCACAGCACAGTGGAGCCATCCAGGACTGGCCGTGGTGCTGGTTAGATCAGTGCAGGCCCCACCCATGGACACGGCCTGGGACAAAGGCGCCTTGGTGCCATGTGGTTTGTGGCAAGTGCCTTCATCCCAGCCAGGCCAGCTGCCTCACTCCAGGGGCTGCCCTCACCCCCAGCCCTACGTCGAAACCTGGTTGGTTCCGGCTCTCAGTGCTGAGCCTAGCCCAGCTCTTGGATACAGGTGCAGGGGAGAGGCGCCCAGTACAGCCCAGCCTTCAGCCATTCGTTCCGGGGTTAATCTTGTAACAAAGCAGAGCTGCCTTTCCCCTAAGGAAGGGCTTCCCCCAGGGCCCTGTCTGTGCCACCCCTCCCCACCAGCATGCCTGCTCCCCTAGAGCTGCAGTGGGTGCCAGGAGGAGCAAGGCAGTGCCAGTGCCAGCAAGGTGGGGTCTGAGCCTTAGCAACTCCCCAGAGCCCAAACCTGGCAGCATCCCTATGTTCCCGTCCACTCAGCCCACCCTGTGCTGCAGAGACCCTGCTCCCCAGAGGACCACAGGCGCTGGCAGACTCTGCCCGACTCCGTGGCATCAAGTCGGATGCCCTGCAATGTATTGGCTCCCTGGGGGCAGCTTCTCCCTGTTCCAGACCAGCTGGGAGCATTGTTAACATGCTGTTCCTGCCTGCAGAGGATTCACGCAAAGAAGAAATAGACATTCCTTCCAGCGGAGACCTTGGCTCTAGGAAGGCAGGCTGGGAAAGCACAGGAACTTGTCTTTAGGAGGAAGAGCCCATCCAGTGCGTTCCCTGCCCTGAGGGTGTGGAGAGCCAGGTCTCTGGTCCTTCTCCTCCCCAGCAGTTTGGTGACTGCAAAGCACAAGAGAGGGCAATGTTCTCATGGCTGAGCAGGAGCTCCTCAGACACAGGGGTGCTTTCGGATTCCTTTCCTGGAGAATCTGCCCCCGGGTTGGATTTATAAACACAGGGGCCCAGGTCCAGCCAGCCCAGCCCCCTGAGGCTCCATTTCACAGCAGACAAGCAACTGGGGGTTTGTGGCTGGTGTTGTCCACACATCCGTCCACAGCTCATTCTCAGGAGAGAGAAGCCAGTTCCTGCATCCCCTGGGGGAAGGAGAAAGAAAAACTGAGCAAAGTCCCCCAGCTCCGGGAAGTCCATTCCTTGTAGCCTTTCTGAGAGCAGGCCCCAGCGAGAGTTGGCTGTGATCCAAGCCCCTTTAATCCGTCAGTTCCTCTGGGGCTGTGCTTCCACAAGGTCAGATGCAGACCAGCGGTGAGTGGGTTTGGGAAGCGAGCCAAGCCAGCAGCACCATTCAGGAGTGACAAGTGCCCCAGCTCCAAGCTGAGCCTGGGACTCAGGGCAGCAGCTGCCAGAATTGCATGGCGTGGCTAGGTGAGCGCAACCCATGGATCTGCAGAACAAGCCACATCTGATCACACCGCCAGGCACAGGATTAAAGTTCCCAGTGCTTCCATCAGGAAGTTCCACAGCCTCTGGGAGAACAGGCAGCTCCCTCTGGCCAGATGGGCCAGTGCTGAGCTCCTGTTGAACTCTGCCAACTGAAAGGGGGATGGGCAGGCCTGGGGAGGTTCAGGAGGGGGCAAGGAAGGGGTACTGAGCCCAGGGGAGGTTACAGTGAGGCTCTGCATAGAACTCTGATCCACATGTGGTTAGGGGGCTGCTTTGTCTGGCAGCATGAGCTGGCACCAGACAGATGCTTGTACCCATCCCCTTGCCGTCTCGTGGCACCATAATCTGCCCACACCACCCGAGCCGTCTCCCTTATCTGGACAGTGCCAGTGGTCTCACTTCCCTGACACACCTACAATCCTGCCCAGCAAGCTCTGCCTCCTGGAGCAGCGCTGCTGCAGCTCCCCTCTGCCCCCGAGGGCTTCTGGAGTGACCACCAACTCCTCCCCACTTGGCCAGCAAAAGGGACAGTACCTAAGGGGATGGAGAGGGTGAGGCGGCCACATGGGGTGTTGGGCTCCACGAAGCTCAGAGCATCCGTGTTGGCATCAGTGGGAGGACAGCCACAAGCTCTGGCAGTCACTGCGTTCCCTGCAGAGGGGACACAACAATCTGCATGGGTAGTGCAGGGCCAGTCATCCTCCGGGCATACCGTGTAGGGAAAGGAGTGAGGGGCAGCTCCACTGATCAGCCCCTTCCCCACGCACAATCAGGGTCCAGGGCCCAGCTCCTCGTTAATGTTCCCACCCGAGTGACACAGAATAGATTCAAGGCATCCCCCCACCCCACCATGGGCTCCCTGGGAAACTCCTGTTTAGCCGCAAACTTGGAGAAGCAGCTGCTCCATTAACATTTCCTGCTGTTCCACAGCCTGGCCAGGGCCTCAGCCAGCCCTTCAGAGCCCACCCCCACTGGGTTCCTGCCTGGGGAAAGTAAAGCCTAGATGCCATGTCACCTTAGGCACTGGGGCCAATCCCTTCTCCGCTCTGTGCCAGGATCTAGCACGAATCACATTTGTGGCACTCGGGAGAGGAAGCTACTCAGTTCTGCTGAGATCTGTCTTGCTGTGTGCACTACCCGTGGTTACCAGCTTCTCAGCAGGCTCTCTCCACAGCTGCCCCTTGTGCTGGGGAGCCCATGTGCTGCCAGGGGAGCACTCAACCTGCCCAGGGTGCTGTATCCCCAGCCATCTCGCTGGATGAGCATGTGGCAGGTTGGAGTTATAGGGCATTAACAATGCACGAAGGGGCCCAGTGAGCAGAGAGCACTTTCACTGCATGTGGCACCTGCTGGGTCCAGAGCTAAGGGCTGGGGGGAGGGAGGTGCCATGGCCCAGGCTGCAGGGCTCACTCGTCCCTGCCATAAGAAGAGCTGAGGGAACTATAGCTTTGTGCACAAAAAAACTCCTGCTCCCTGTGAATCTGGGCCAGGCCCCTCCCCACCACACACAACCCAGGGCACCTCACTCAGGGCTGAGGAGGCCACCTAAATGTTCAGCGTTGCAATGCCTACATCCCTTATCATAGAATAATCAAATCTCAGGGTTGGAAGGGACCTCAGGAGGTCATCTTGTCCAACTCCCAGCTCAAAGCAGGACCAATCCCCAACTAAATCATCCCAGCCAGGGCTTTGTCAAGCCTGACCTTAAAAACTTCAAAGGAAGGAGATTCCACCACCTCCCCAGGTAACGCATTCCCGTGCTTCACCACCCTCCTAGTGAAAAAGTTTTTCCTAATATCCAACCTAAACCTCCCTCACTGCAACTTGAGACCATTACTCCTTGTTCTGTCATCTGCCACCACTGAGAACAGTCTAGATCCATCCTCTTTGGAACCCCCTTTCAGGTAGTTGAAAGCAGCTATCAAATCCCCCCTCATTCTTCTCTTCTGCAGACTAAAGAACCCCAGTTCCCTCAGCCTCTCCTCATAAGTCATGTGCCCCCTAATCGTTTTGTTTTTTTTTTTTTGCCTTGATGGCTCTAGCCTTGCTTCTGTTAACTGACAGCAGCATTCTGCTCTTATCCTGCAATGGACCAGCCGCTACAGGGGCAGGAGGCCCCCTGCCAGCATGCTATACACCCCTTCACTACCCCTCCCCTACTGTGTGTCCTGCCAAGGACTGGAGCCACTTACCACTGCATCTCCCATTCAGGGCCCCCAGCACCCAGGAAATTGCCCTCAAAGGAAGGGCAGCTAGTTCCTCAGGCACCAAGCTGCATGCTGGGGCCCTGCACCACGAGCTCCTGACAAGCTCTCCCTGTGCCCTGGCAGCTCCCTGCCATGAAGGCTGTCCCCAAAGATGCAGGGCGGGACCGTGTCCCTATGTAGATATGTGCACATGCATACACACATGCACCCCAACATGTGGACATGCACACACACTCACATGCACACACACTTGCATGCCCATACATACGCACACACAATACCAGCAGAGGCACTCCCACCCAAACTGGACCTCACTCCACACAGCTAGAGGCAAGGGCAGGAATACAACCAGCACTGGCCTATCCTAACCCAGGGCCCATGGTGCACCCCACAAGGCTGCAAAAGTCAGTCTGCAATCTCCTCATCTTTACTATGCAGGAGCAGCCTGTAGAGACTACTTGTCCCAGCATACAGTGCTGTCAGTTCCCTTGAAATGAAGAATTGCATGCTGGGACATGTAGTCTCCTGAGCCGTCCCCTTCAGGCAGAGACAGTCTACTCCAGCACACCAGTGAGACAAGGTGATACCTTTTACTGGACCAACACCTGTTGGGGAGAGAGACAAGTTTTCAAGGCACACAGAGCTCTTCTGAAAACCAAAAGCAGCTGGTGGGCTCCTGGCCCACTGCCCAGTGCAGCTCCCCACCCCTGCTGGGAACATTCATGGGACTCCCCAAACACAGGGCACTGCCTGCTGGGAGTAAGACTGTCAACTTTCCATTTTTTCAAAAGCGAATACTACAGGCCCCCATGTCACACCTCCTCCCCTGGGATTCACCTGCCACCTGCAGATGCGGAGCCTGCCTGCCTGCCCAACCAGGACATAGTGAAGTGGGGGAGTGTCTGTCCATGGAACGAGGGGCCAGAGAGAGCTGGGGCCCTGGGAGGTGGAATGGGCCATCACAGGTAGCAAGTCCAGCTGCTGGACACCTTGGGTGCCAACCCCGCTCCCCAAGCAACATGCATTGTCAGGATCCCTCCTCCTCCAGCAGTAGTTGCTGCTCTTCCTGCCCTCCTTGTGGCAGAGGCTGATCGCAGCACTGCTGCCTGGACACTGCACAGATCCCCTTTCGACTGGACTTTCTGGTCAAAAGCCTGGCAACCCTAGCTGGGAGAGCAGTGCTGAGCCCAGCCCCCCTTGCGGTGCATTCCAGGAGTGGGATGCTGCGCAGTGCTTGTGGCCTCGCCATACATACCCATGAAGCCCCTGCTGCACCGGGCTGGGGCAGGGGGTTAGGGTGCAGGCTGGGGTGCAGGCTCTGGGCTGGGGCTTAGGGGTTTGGAGTGTGAGAGGGGGCTCCAGGCTGAGCCTGGGGCAGGGGGTTGGGGTTCAGGAGGAGGTGCAGAATGCAGGCTCTGGGAGGGAGTTTAGGGCGGGAGGGAGCTCAGGGCTGGGGCAGGCAGTTGGGGCATGGGAGGGGATTTGGGGTGCGGACTCTCGGAGGGAGTCTGGTACGGGAGGGCGCTGGGGCAGGGGGTGAGGGGTGTGAGCTCCAACTGGACAGTGCTTACCTCGCGCGGCTCCTGGAAGCAATGGCATGTCTGGCTCCTAGGCTCAGGGGCGGCCAGGTGACTCTTCGGTTCCCCGAAGCTGCAGAGTCGGCGCTGGGGGAGGGAGCAGTGCGTGGAGACCCCATCGCCATGCCTCTGCCTAGGAGCTGCTGCAAGACATGCCAGGAGTGGCGCGGATCCAGGGCAGGTAGGGAGCCTGCCTTAGCCCCGCTGCACCGCCAGGCTGTTAGCAGCCTAAAATCTCCCAGATTGGCTTCAGTAGCCTCTGGGAGATCAAGCCTGATTCTGGGAGACTCCCAGCAAAATCAGGAGGGTTGGCAACCCTACCAGGGACACTGGGCTCATGGGCTGGAAGCGAGGCGGTGCTTCACACCAGGGCGCATGGAGGGAGGGCAGGACTGCTGGGCAGCAGGCCAAGTGGGTGAGAGGCAACGTAGACAGCAGGGTGGGAGGTAGGCAAGACAGCAGCGAGTGCTTGTGGGTGAAGCTGGCTGGGAGAGTGGCACTGGGATAATGGGAGGAAAACCAATGGCAGGCAGGTAGGGTGGCTCAATACTGTCCCCTCCTGTCCTTGACCCATCCTGGGACGGAGTCCAGGAAAGAAAGCTCCATCTCTGGCCATCACTCCTGGCAGAGGCACAGTTCAGAGCAAGCAATGTAAACAGGTAGGAGGGCTGGGTGGGGCTAGACCCAGGAAGCAGCTGTTAGCAGTGCACCCGCACCCTGGGACTCCCTGTTCTGCCAGTGTAAACAGATCTCCCAGCAGCTAGTCGCTGCCATTTGTGTGCTCGGCTGCTGCAGAGGCAAGACTGGGCAGCTACTAATCGGCACTCTCAGAAGCACAGAGCGTTGACAAGAACCCAGCCCCACAAATCTGGATCCAAGCGTGCTGCATCCAGCTGGCGGGTCACAGGGTAGAGCTGGGAACAAGCAGTTACCCAGAATGCCAGTTCCAGGGGTGACTGGCAGGCATTTCCTGCTCTGAGCAGCAGTCATGCCACCCAGCTCCTCCTAGGGACAGGCTTGGGTTGTGCCTATATATAGCCAATGGCTGCTTGTTAGCGGCTCTGCTCTCTTAATTGGATTAGCCAGCTGCGATGCGATGGCTGATGTGCTTTCCCTGCGCACAATCTCCAGCTTCTGGAAGCAGCAGCTACTACCAGAGGGAGCTGGGCTGGGCTGGGGAGGGGAGACCAGGCCAGGCCAGGCCTGGCCTCACCAGTGCATTAATATTTCAGCAGGGAGGATGGGTGCAGGATTTTGTCTCTCCGGAGCTGTTCCCTAGCAACTGGTCCCTTGGCCCGCAGAGGGAGCCAAGCAGGTCCTACAGGTAGGTCAATTCTATGGCCCAAGCAGTGGCAGGTGCAAGGCAGTGCCTAGATGGTGCAATGAACTGGCTCCCACTCCCCGTTCTGTCCTCCAGCTCCCCCAGCGTGGGGCTAGGTCCCTGCTTCTAGCTGGGCCAGGCAACACTCTGAGCAAGCCTGGGAGCCCCTAGGGACAGGCCTTGCCCTAGATCTCCCAGCAGCTAATTGCTGCCATTTGCACGCACAGCTCAGCTCGGCAGATGGCATTTCGGGCCCTACTCTGAGCAGCAGACTGTTGGTAACTGGGCACGGTAAGTGCCCCTGCTGGAATGCCTGTGGGGCAGGGCTGGAGAAAAGGCAAGCAGGCTCCTTGGTCGCCTCGTGCAGTTCCTGCCCCCTGACCTTTACAACAGGAGCAGCCAGTGGAGTAGCTAACTCTCTGGAAGGGGCCAGGGAGAGGGAGCAGGCAGCCCGGGGTCCCAGCAGGGCTGCAGTCTTTTCCTGCGCTATGTGCAGACACAGCCAGTTGGGCTCTGGTGGGGGAGCCTCCTTCCTCTCTGAGACATGTGCCCCATGGCCAGCTGAAAGCTCTGCTCTAGATTAGCCCTGCAACACTGGGGCCTGGGCCCAAAACAGGAATCCCTGGGGTAGGCAGCAGGGCAACCTGGCCCTGTCTAGCTTCCCAAAGTGGGTGAGCTTCCATCACTGACATGGGGGTTTCCCCCAGGGAGCCTCACCAGGGCAACCCAGCTGCTGAGCTCCTAGGTGCCCAGCTCCTGCACAGCTCTTGTCTGCACTGCCCCTCTGCAGCAGGATGGGGCGCTGGGCCAGCTGAGCTGCGGTACCCAGTTTTGTGGAGGGAAGGTCGCTGGCCCAATAGCCCTTGCCCCCCAGCACGCCCTCTGAGCAGCTCACTCGCCCGGTCTTCCCCAGGCCTCCCACCTCTCCCCAAGGGGGGCAACTCCCCAGTAGGACAATGCTCTCTGGGTCTAGCTTACCTGCCCCCCAGAGCACGCAGCCCCTGGAACGGGGATGGGCTCTCGGAGCCGGGAGGAAGCTGCCAGCCATTGTCCACTCCCAATGTCCTTCCCCTTCAGGCTGTGGGGCTCTCTGAGAACAAGGGGGGTCAGAGAAACAGGCCCAGCCACAGTGCTCAGATCTGGCCTCGGCAGGCAGCCCTGACCCCACCCTGCCCTGCCCCTCAGCAGGTAGGCTCAACCCCCCCACCCCTCAGCAGGTAGGCTCTGTCCCGCCTCCCTGCCCCTCAGCAGGAAACCCTGCTCCCCGAACCCTGCCCTTCAGTGCAGCCCTGTCCCCCTCCCACCCTGCCCCTCAGTGCAGCCCCTGGGCAGCCAGCCCCATTCCCAGCAGTCACCTGCTCTTGTTGCTGTTTGATTTCAGCCCGTGAATCACCCGTGTCTCCCCAGGAGTCTCTGCCCAGGGGCCAGCAGGGCTAGTTGCTCCCCACCCCCCTGAGGTCACGCTGCTCCCATGTGGGTGTCAGTGGGCAATTGCCGTGTCCCTCTCGTCCCCATGCGCACTCCACAGTGGGACTCAGGTGCCCATGGCCCGTGCCCTGTGGTGGCTGGGGAGCGAGGCGGGTGCTGTAGCACCTGCAGGAGAACTCTCCCAGTAGAGTTAGTGACAGACCCCCTCCCTCAGCACTTAGCCCAACTGCTGCAATGGGGCTGCTCAGAGGGAAGGCACCGTCCAGCTCAGCATGCCTGAGTGAACAGCCAGTGCACAGGTTGGGCATGGGGCAGCCCTGTGTGCCCCCTCCCTATGCCAGCCTGCACCGAGCTCTGCCTCCAGGACCCCGCTGCAGAGATGGAGCAGGGCAGGGGTGGGCTCTGATTTTGGCTGCCCCAATTCATTGTTCCCCAGCATGCAGTGGAGTCGCTGCCAACCACTGCAGGGTAAATCTCCTCCCATGTGTCATGCGACCCCCATGGTATACACTCCCTCCCTCCATCCCACGCAAACCGCACACTCTACAAGCCCCGTCTGCCTCTCCTGGATCCCCAGCCCCTATGGCTCAGGATTCCCCCAAGCCCCTGCCTCAGTCCCTGCAATCCCCAGCTTTGCCTCCCAACATACCTTCCACTTCTCTCAGCCTGAGGTCTCCCCAGTACTGTCCCCATGCTCCCCTCTCCTGGAGCCTCTCTCCCCGTCTCCCTCTGTCCTAAGGTCTCCCTGAGCCTGCACCTGCATTTCCACGGCCCCTTGCCTCCCAGAACTACCCCCCAATAAAGATTCTTCCTCTCACCACGCAGCTCCCAGGATTCCTGGCCCCCCCCTCCATACTACCTAAGGAGGGGCAAGTGAGCAGCTGGTGGTACTGGGTGGGAAGCTGGTGGTTGTGACCCCTCCCCAGCCCCCCTGCTCTCAAACCTGCTAAGCCAGGAGCCACTCTGCACTGTAGCCTCTAGCCTGCCCAGCAGGGAGCAGAGCAGCCCAGCTGAGCCCAGCCCTGGAACAGCTGGTTGAGGGCGAAGGATGGCTGGGCCCTCTACTGGAGCCCCTCCTCAGTGGGGTAGGTAGACAGATCCAGCCAGCCACAGAGGACGGGGTGCACAGCTTGAGGGGGAATTATTTAGGCCCTGATCCTGGAAGCTGAGCTATATGGCGCTCGCTCGCAATCAGGTCTGCCTGCAGGATCGAGGCCTCTGGTATTCTGCTCAGTGTCCACCAACTTTATGCAGAAGCCCGTGGTGGGGTGAGATGAGACCTGGGGAAAGCTGGGCTGGGGAATTTCTGGGCAATTTGCAAGCTTCTCGGGAAATATCTGACAGCATTTGTAAAGGACATTTCCAAGCTAAGGCTAGAGCGAGTGCAGAGTTCAGGCTGTAGATGGTGCTTCGGTGGCGTGAGGGCTCCGAGCCTGGGGTCCCTCTCTCAAACAGCTGGCCAGGTGCACCTCCCATGAGCAATAGGTGGTATCCAGGCGGGCAAACAGGGCAATGCAGCTCTGCACCAGCACCAGCCCAGGTGTGCACACAATGTGGGGCAGATTTCAGAGGTCTCCGTGAGGCTGCAGTCCCCTGCTGTCAACAGCAGTGGGATGAGGCCAGTGTCTGGGTCAGGACAGAAGCCCAGCCCCTCCCGCTGGTTCCGATCTCCCCTGGCTCCTCCCGCAGCCATCCTTGCCAGCAGCACCCTCCACGCCTCGCAGCAGTTCCCTCCCTCTGCCCGGCCCAAGGGAGGGTGCAGGCTGCGAGGATGGAGAGAGCAAGGGAGGCCCCCGCCAATCGCGCTGTACTACTCATAACGGAAGGGAAATGGCGAGCAGCCCAGAGAGTTGTGGCCATGAGGGCTGAGCCCCCCAAGTTTCCCCACAAATGGCAAAGGTGTTAGGCATGTAGCCAGGGGCACTGCCCAGGAGCCCCAGGAAGGGTGGGGAGCAGGAAATGACCACAGTGCTGAGGAAGTGACCTGTGCGCTGCCTCCTTGTGGCCTGGGCTCACACCAGGGCTTCTGTTCAGGGAGCTGCTAGTGACCCCCCCTTTCCCGGCACCCTTTGGCTGATTGCAGCCTCCCCCTGGGCCAGCCCACACCCTGCTGAGGCAATCCAGGCATCCAGAATCAGCTGCCAGCTTCGTCCTGGGCAACTCTTCCTCATCCCACCCTGCAGGGGGACAAACGGAGAGTGGGAGCGGATACGGCAGATCCCTGCGAGCCTCCCCAGAGGGAGGCGACTCCCTCGATGTTGCTGGTCTTTGGACTCATTCCCAATGCCAGCAGTTCTCTAATCTCCTTGGCCCAGAGCACATGGGCTAGTGCACCCACAGCGTTCCCTGCAGGGTATGGGGAGGCCAGGCTAGAGCACCCCCCAGGGTGAAGGGAGACAAGGCTCTAACACCTTGCAGGCCATGGCTGTTTCTGAGTCATGCTAATTTTACAGTTGTTTCACTGCGTAACTGCCCAACTCCCAGACTATTCCATACTCTCGCTGTCTAGTACCCCAGGGCAGCTGCTCTCCAGTGGCAGAGCAAACCATGAGCACTGCCCTACGGGACTGTGATCCGAGGAGTCTCTTCTTGCCTGGATATTACTGACGCCTTTCGAGAGGCACACATGTTAAGGCCTGAAGAGATCATTAGATCAGCTAGTGTCTGACAGGCCAGACAGCGCCACCCATCATCCCTGTGTTGAGCCCTTGACATCTACCGTTTGAGATCTGTCAGTTTGCCTGTTCATCCCCATTTAACCTGGGCTTTGCTGACATTGTAGAATGGTGCTAATTCTTCATCCTGAATGCCATGTAGTCAGAAGTGCTGGAACTAAGGGTGCTGGGGGTGCTGCTGCACCTCCTGGCGTTAAGTGGTTTCCATCATATACAGGGTTTCCAGTTTGGTTCTCTCAGCACCCCCACTATATGCATTGTTCCAGCACCCCACCTGGAGTACCAAATGCTGTACAAGAGTCCGAGTCTATTGCATCTCTGCATCATCTTTATCAGACAAAGCTGTAATCGCATCACAAATGCACTCAGGTTTGATTTAGAAGGCCCATTTTCCATAAAACCTCATTGACTGGCATTAATTCTATCCCCAATCTTTAATTTTTTATTGCCTGACTCCCATCGCAGCTTTTCCATTATTTAGCCTGAGACTGATGTCCAACTAACTGGCTATCCCACTTCCCCTTGCCAGCATGAGAAAGCTCCTCAGACCTCAGCCAGCTCTTTAGGAGTGTGGGGTGCAAATTATCCAGCCCCGCTGATTCAAAACTGTTATTAGCTGGGAGATGCTGGTTAGCACCTTCCTTAGTTACTGCTGGGCTGGGACGTAGTTCATCAGCCTCATGGACATGAGTACATCACCCTGGCTCTTTCCACTGACATAGTCACACAAGGGATTATGGATCACTGCTACACACAGCCATTTCCTGTGCATCCTAGGCAGGGGTCAATAGGCAGACATGGGCCAAATCTGGATCACCAGATGCTTTTGAATAGACCCTGATATCTTTTTCTTTATTGTTATTACAGTTACTGTTATTGTTTTTGTATTATTGTCTCTGGAGTGTGGACTTTGACTATACCTTGACCAAGACATTTGGACCCTGACAAAAAATAATTGACTACCCCTGGTCCCAGGATGGAGTCCTGAGCCAGAGGAGAGGCCTGGAGTGCTGAGGGTGCAGGGATCTCCCAAGATCTCCCCACCCATGCAGAAGGACAAGGAAGTCCTGCCCAACTTATAAGACCTGCAAGAGGAGAGCTGCAGGGCTCGGAGAATGACTCTTCGCAGCTCCACAGGCTCCAAAGGCAGTGAACAAGGGTCGTGGCCTGCAATGTGCAGGAGGTCAGACTAGATGATCCCAACAGTCCCTTCTGGCTTCAGTCTACAAGTTCCTGAGCAGGTCTCCCTTGAACTGTATCATCCAAACTAGCTGGGCACAATGGCTCCTTCTGGTTTATATCCAGGCAGTCTAGCTGGGTCCGTGGACTTGTGGTAAGTCAGTGGAAGACTTGGTGCCAGGTTTACAGAGGTATTTAGGCACCTAAAAATGCAGAGGCATCTAGTGGGATTTACTGAAGCACCTAAGGGAGTTGCTCAGCCTGATCAAGTGTGTTTGCAAATCCCACTAGGCTCCTCGCTGCATCTTTAGGCACCTTAGTGCCTTTGGCCTGTGGTGCAGGGATGGATCAGAGACTGGTGAGGGGTGGGTGACCATGGAGCATAGGAGTGAGTGAATGTGACCAGAATGAGTGTGGCTGTGCAGGGAATGAACGGGCATGGCCTGGAGCTGTCACCCTGCAGAACTACTAACCCCCAGAAGGAGGCATTAATATGTTAGGAGGAGGAGTAGTAAAGAAACTCTCCTGCTTTGGCAATGATCTCCTGCCCCCTAGCACTGCCCCAGCCTCTTCTGGGGAGAGGACAGGGCTCCACATTCATCTCTGCTTGCCAGGCAGAGGCTCTGAAGAGTATAACTGATGATCAATTCTGTCTCTCCCCCGGCAGGGGTCATCTGAACCACTGAATGGGTGTCCATCAGAGACCTGCCCCTAAAATGCCAGCCAGCCCCCTTGATACAGGGCCAGGGAAAAGAGCCAACTCAAAGGCTCCAGCACATCAGCTGTCCTGAACGCCACCAAGTGGCCACCCACCAGCTTCAGACACCACACACCCAGCATGTTTGGGCATGGAACAGCTGGCCCTGGCCACGGAGCCTCCCAAATCAGTGTCCTTCACAGGTGCTAAGATGAGCAAAGCCTTCCTGAGCCATCTCTGGCTGCAAAACACTGGACACTTAGCAAAGAAACCAGGCAACCCAGTAACACACCTCCAACCTCCAGTGTACTCCCTGTGCTCTCAGGTGCCACAAATAGATGGGAGCCGGACAGAGTCTTGAGCTCAGACTGTTCGTCTCCAGCTACAGTGCTAATGACACAACACTGTAGACGGGGAACAGTGGCCTCCAGCTGTGACACCACATCCACACCAGTTCTGGCTGTAAAAATACATGCCAGTTGATGTCTGTAGTTGAAACTGAACTGAGAAAATTCAGCTACCCAGGAGGAACCTAAGGACCAATAGTCAGACCTGTCGGCTCTAAATGATAAAGCCCCAGTTGGTCACTGTGTATAATAGAGACATGGGAGTCCTACAGAAGCAGCCTCCTGGAGAGACGTATTCTGAAGAGCTCTCAGCCTCCCTGGAAAATCACCACACCATTCTTCTAACCTCTGTGATCACGAGCAACATGGAGAGGGAGAGAACATGTGGGTCATCGCACACATTTCTGGGACTGGCTCAGATCCAAAAGTTCTGCTTTCACCTACATAATAGCTTTAAATAGACAGATCCCAAACCCAACCAACAGTATTCCTGGAAAATACCCCTCATGCCTTTCAAACCAGTGCAAAACACTGTAGCCAGCTGCACAATACCTGCTAGGAACTGTGCCTCCCTGCTGGAGCTCACAGCACGGAGCAGAGCTTGTCCATGCAGGATGGAGCTTTCTTGGGGGCTGGAAGAAACTCCCACATGAACCAACCATCTCAAACCTCCCCACCTCCCACTCCAAGGGACTTGGACCAGCCACCACCAACAGAAACATGGAGCAGCCTGAACATATTTATAAAATCAGCAACAACAAACCCTACCAAAACACTGCACTGCACACACAATGCCCCGGGAGAGAGGAGGAGTGAGAACGGCCCACGTGACAGATGTGCAGGTACGTCACTTCACGCACACCTGGAACTTGCTTAGGCAGTACAATGACGATGATGGGATAAGAACCTGGATATTGTAGAATAGAACTGGAGTCCTCTAAATAAGATGTGGCCAGATAAGATACAAGAGGTAGCAGACCCGGCGCATAGACCAGTCCAAGTGGGATGTTCCTAGGAATGCACAGAGACCTAACGCTCACATCATGTCATAAAACATGAAACGAAAACCCAGCCACACACCCTGCCCCCACATTAAACGCTTCTTACGCCAGCACCACACAGCGAGCACAGCTTTCCAGGGAAATGTGACATGGCCACAGCAAAGGGCTGCCAATGCCTGCTGCTGCATGAGAGGCCATGCCCTGTGGCGCTAGCCAGGTCGCACCTGCTGGCTGTTTGGAAATTGATTGATGGCACCAAGAACCGGCTTGACTTTGGCTCCATGCTGGACCCTGGGGCAGCTTTTATCATGGGGTGCTGAAAGCCATGGCCCAAAGCTGTAAACCCTGGGCAGGATGGATGCCAGGCAGGCGATTCCCATTATTACTTCATGCTGGGGGTGCTGCTGCATCCCTAGTTCCACTGGCCCCCTCTTTCCCTCCCTCCTCCCCGGGGTTGTTCCTGGCTGCATGGAAGTCCCTGTTACATGCTCACCTATATCTGTGCAGGTATATTCTGGGTGCCACCCTACCGAAGTGCTGACTCAGCTGTGGCCCTTCCTGCCCCTCTTCTTACCAAAAACAAAGATGCTAGAGCTAGAGGGTGACACACTTTGGGGCTTTGGCAGCCAAACACATAGCTCCCCCCAGGGGCTCCTTGCATTCCCCTTATTCCCCCCTGTAAACTCCCTGGGTGCCAGCCTCCCATCCCCCCCTATTTCAGATACTCCCTGCAAACTCCCCCCTGCCAGGACCTCTGTGTGCCCCCTTTCCCTCTTTTTCCTGATTCCAGGGCCTCTGTGTGCCCCCATTCCCCCTTCCCCTCATGCCAGGATCTCTGGTCTCCTTCCTGCTGGAACCTCCTTATCCTGATGACACCACCTCAGCAAAACCTGAGTGATGAGTGGACGCTGGCGTGCTGTGTTCTGGGCTGTGTGGTGAGCGCAGCCCTCCAGGGCCAGCATACGTGCTCCTCGCTCTTCCATTGCACATTCTCTCCTGGGGCCAGGGGGCTTCACAGGATGGCAAAGCTGGGGCTTCTCAACCTCCATTTGCCTTATAAGGCAGCCTGAGGCTTGCTAGGCCACCAGGAGCCTATACTGGTCCCTGGCCTGGGCGTCCTGAGACATGCAGCTCCTGGCAGGAGCCTGGGGAGTGAACCGCTGGGACGTGCACCTCTGTGTTCAGCGTGGGCGGACTGGTGATCAGGGAGAAGGCTGCATGGCTGCCACTGGCTTCATGGCAGTGGCGCGGCTGCAGCCTCATGGCAAAGAGAAGATGGGCGGGGTGTCTGTGACCCTCAGGAAGGGAGACTGGAGTTCAGGTTCCCCAACAAAGGACACCATGGGGAGAGAGGGGGAATCTGAAGGGGGGAGCGGCAGGGGTGCTCACTGGAGGTGGGGGCAGTGTAGCTCCCTTTCATGGTGGCTGGTGCAAGCCCAGGACAAAGAGACAGCCATCCCTCAGCGCCTCCCACAGGACCCCTCCCCAGGGCTGGGTACCAGGGCCTGGGTGGGCGGGAGCCAGCAGCCATGGCTACAGGGGAATGGACCAATCAGCTGCCAGGGAGGGGAGGGATCTATTGGTAATGCATCCGATGAAGTGAGCTGTAGCTCACGAAAGCTTATGCTCTAATAAATTTGTTAGTCTCTAAGGTGCCACAAGTACTCCTTTTCTTTTTGCGAATACAGACTAACACGGCTGCTACTCTCAGACCAATTGGGGCTCTTTCTGAGCTGCAGGGTCTGCTCTGCAAAATTCCCAGACATTGCCTGGTATTTGAAAAATCCGCCCGGACAGAGGACAGAGACTCAAAAAAGAGGCAATGTCCGGGGGAAGCGGGACATATGGTAACGTTACCCTACAAGCCACCTGGCAAAGGATTCACTGGTCTGTAACAGCAATTCCCATCAGGCCTGACAAACTCGCTACTCCTAACACACTGCTTCCATTGTATTCTTCCACAAAGGACCCCATGAGGTGCCTAATAAAAGTTTGTATTGTACTGAGCCCCAATGGGTGCAAGATGTATGTGCTCATGAAATGTAAGGAGTTCTGTACAGTGACTGAAAATATGTCTGAGTCTGTGACTCAGGCAGGCTGCACAAACAGGTTTTGCCAGACAAAGGGATGTAGATTCACCGGTCTACCTAGGTTCATATGTAAATTAAGCAATATAAGCTACACAATGGCAGCCCATTTTGCATATAGTGTCAACAGGAGTATGTGAAGACACCTTGGAGCCAGGAAAGGAGCACAGGGCTCATCCTGACTCAGGCCAAAAACAAGGGACTTTGGGGGTACAAGGAAGGCCCATGGACATCTTTAACCTGCACTTGAGGAGGTAATTGGGCAGTGTGACTGCATTCATAAAACAGGATCCCAGCATGTCCTATGTAAGTACCTGCATAGGGAACAACTATTTACTAATGGGCTCTTCAATCTAGTAGAGAAATCCAGTCCAATGGCTGGAAGTAGAAGCTAGACAAATTTATTTATTTATAACGGTGAAAGTAATTACCCATTGGAACTATTTACTAAGGGTTGTGGTGGATTCTCTAACGTTGACAATTTTTAAATCAAGACTGGATGGTTTTCTAAAAGCTCTGCTCTAGGAATTCTTTTGGGGCAGTTTTCTAGCCTGTATTATACAGGAAGTCAGACTAGAGAATCGCTGTTACACACTGTACTTCAAAGCAACACCCTGGAACCCCCATATTCACCACTGTGATATAATAATGATGTGTTTTGTACAAAGTATGCCTTGTTAGGTGTCATTTTAAGTCGTGATCTGCTGAATATTAGCATCCTGTTGAATTGTGTGTACTGTTATTGTATGTGAAGTTATGAAGTGTTGCTATGTGTGTTACTGAAATATGTTGTGCAGTTGTGCAGTTGGGAACACCCACAGCCAGCCTTTCAATTGCAACAAAGGAGGGCCCAGACAGCATTAATGGCCCATCAAGAAAACAATTCCCTATCCCAGAGGCTCTTTAGAGAAGGCATCTATGCCTATGGAGATGGCTTGACCAGTGTGGACTGACTGACCCCCCATGTCACAGCAAGGAGCTTTCTAACAGCTGGAAGAAGGTATAAAAAGGGAGACAGTGACCTCATCACTTGGCCTTCTGCTCCCCCCCCCCCAATCTCAACACCTGGAAGCATGTCTGGAAGACAAAGACTTTGAACTGGGGAAGTTTGGTACCAGGTGGGAAGGTAGTCCCAGCCCGTGTATTGAGGAATTATAACCTGCTTGTACCATCTAACAGGGTGAGACAGACTGCAAATTTACTTTTATTTCTTAAGTAACCAACTCTGAGCTCTGTGCCGGCTATTTATCATCACTTCAAATCTTTTTATAGTTACTAAATCTGTTTTATATTTAACCTAAAACAGTGTATTTTGATTGAAGTGCTTGGGGAAATTTCAGCTCAGATTACAAAGGCTGGTGCATGTCCACTTTCCTTGGACAAAGTGGCAAACTAGGTAATGAGCTTACACTGGCCAGGCTTCTGACCAGGGCAAGAAGGTAGAGTTCTAGGGTGCGAGACTGGGGAGTTGGGGGGAAGTTGACTGAAGCCTCCTTATTGGTTCATGAGTGGCTGGGAGCTCATTCATGGAACTCAGTTGGGTGTGTCCCTGCCTGTGGATGTCTGTGTAAGTGCAATACCTGCCAGAAGTTTGTAGCTTGAGGTCAGTATCACAGTGTGAGAGGGAGGTTTGGAGGTCCCACATTCCAGGTGGGGCCTCTGTCAGAACTACAATATTTCCTTCTGGCCTAGGAATCTATGAACCACTGCAAGGAAGCTGAGGGTGTGATAAGAATGCTCGTAGACAGATAGCTTGTTAAGTTTAGATTCTAAGAAGTGTGTTATACTTTGGTTTTATACATGACCACTTGTTATCCCTACTCACTTTCTCTTAATCTTTGATAACAAACTTATGTTTGTTTCACTATAAATGTATCTCAGAGCTGTGATGTTATGAAGGACCTGCTCCTGATTTGTACCAGTCACACTGTGTGAATATTGTTCCTTGGGGACAGCAAAGTTGGTAATTTCTGTGACGTTCCATGGCCAGGGGCTGGATAATAAAGGAGGACTCTTTCAGCGGGGTTCAGGGGCTGAAGTACACCTATTGTTAACCTGCCAGGCAAAGGGAGGGCTGGCAGAGCCCTGAGGGGATTGTTTGGGTGGCTAACAGACTGGTTGGGTCAGGGAGCTGACACCCAATTTAGAACCAGCAAATCTCTATCTTGCTGAGGTGGGGGAGGCACCAAATAGATCCTCAGTCCTGAGCACCCCAAGAAACTGTCACAGTGTCCTTCATATCACACTCATTGCAGAGACGTCTTTTTCTGGGGGCCTCATCTGTAGACGTTGCATTCTCCTGCATGTGATGTCTCTTTGGAGTCATAAGAACATAAGAATGGCCCTACTGGGTCAGACCAAAGGTCCATCTAGCCCAGTATCCTGTCTTCCAACAGTGGCCAGTGCCAGGTGCCCCAGAGGAAATGAACAGAACAGGTTATCATCAAGTGATTCTCCCCTGTTGCTCATTCCCAGGTTCTGGCCAACAGAGGCTAGGGACACCATTCCTGCCCATCCTGGCTAATAGCCATTGATGGACCTATCCTCCATGAATGTATCTAGTTCTTTTTTGAACCCTGTTATGGTCTTGGCCTTCACAGCATCCTCTGGCAAGGAGTTCCACAGGTTGACTGTGCATTGTGTGAAGAAATACATCCTTTTGTTTGTTTTAAACCTGCTGCCTATTCATTTCATTTACTGACCCCTGGTACTTGTGTTATGAGAAGTAGTAAACAACTCTTCCTGATCTATTTTCTCCACACCCATCATGATTTTATAGACCTCAATCATATCTCCCCTTAGCCGTCTCTTTTCCAAGATGAAAAGTCCCAGTCTTCTTAAAGGTTTCAGAGTAGCAGCCGTGTTAGTCTGTATTCGCAAAAAGAAAAGGAGTACTTGTGGCACCTTAGAGACTAACAAATTTATTTGAGCATAAGCTTTCGTGAGCTACAGCGCACTTCATTGGATGCATTCCAGGATTCCATCTGATGAAGTGGGCTGTACCTCACGAAAGCTTATGCTCAAATAAATTTGTTAGTCTCTAAGGTGCCACAAGTCCTCCTTTTCTTTTTGGGAATACAGACTAACATAGCTGCTACTCTGAAACCTGTCATTATGCAAGGCACTGAATTTAGCCGTATAGAGTAAAAAAGGCATCCCATGAAGTGGGCTGTAGCTCACGAAAGCTTATGCTCAAATAAATTTGTTAGCCTCTAAGGTGCCACAAATACTCCTTTTCTTTTTGCGAATACAGACTAACACGGCTGCTACTCTGGAACCTGTCATTATGCAAGGCACTGAATTTAGCCGTATAGAGTAAAAAAGGCATCCGATGAAGTGAGCTGTAGCTCACGAAAGCTTATGCTCAAATAAATTTGTTAGTCTCTAAGGTGCCACAAGTAGTCTTCTTAAAGTCTGGCTCCTTCTCCTGGTTTCTGTCAGTGTCTTAGTGGGCAGGGGCCAGTGGCTGGCTGGGACTGGGACTGAGTAGAGCACTGACAGTAGAGCACTGACATTTCCTCAGGCCGCCAGAGCACCTGCTCCGCCAGCACCTGGTGGTTAATATACAGGAGATAACAGCAATAGTTTACAGTAGTTTATGGTGTAAACCTGCCTCAGCAGTAGCTCCTGCTAAAACAACTAACTCTGATTTCCTTGGGCTTGTTCCCCACTTAATTGAGTTCTACTGTACCCCCAACTGATTAAGATAAAACATAATTTGGCCTCAAGAGTGCCTCTGCCTCTCTTTACTGCTCAGATTCAGCACACCTCTCTGCTGGACTCCTTACACTACCAGCTGGTGGCAGGGAGGGGGAATGGAAGGGCGTCCCAGAGTCTTTACGGCACATCAGGGCCCAGTATTGGAGAAAGGGCTATACACAGCTCACCGCAGCACAGGAGAGGTGTGAAGTGGCAATTCATCTCCATGGAGTGTAAACTGTAAACATATAAACTGACCTCTGAGAGTCGGGTTATTGTGTAATAATTTGAAATACATCCAAAGTCACCCTGTCCCAAAACAACCGAAGTAATGATCCGTCGCAGTGGTGATATATTTCAGAGTAGCAGCCGTGTTAGTCTGTATTCGCAAAAAGAAAAGGAGTACTTGTGGCACCTTAGAGACTAACAAATTTATTAGAGCATAAGCTTTCGTGAGCTACAGCTCACTTCATCGGATGCATTTGGTGGAAAAAACAGAGGAGAGATTTATATACACACACACAGAGAACATGATCATCCAGATCATACCACTCGATCCATTGTCTACAGCCAAGCGCTACGATATAACCGCATTTGCTCCAACCCCTCAGACAGAGACAAACACCTACAAGATTTCTATCATGCATTCCTACAACTACAATACCCACCTGCTGAAGTGAAGAAACAGATTGACAGAGCCAGAAGAGTACCCAGAAGTCACCTACAACAGGACAGGCCCAACAAAGAAAACAACAGAACGCCACTAGCCATCACCTTCAGCCCCCAACTAAAACCTCTCCAACGCATCATCAAGGATCTACAACCTATCCTGAAAGACGAGCCATCACTCTCACAGATCTTGGGAGACAGGCCAGTCCTTGCTTACAGACAGCCCCCCAATCTGAAGCAAATACTCACCAGCAACCACACACCACACAACAGAACCACTAACCCAGGAACCTATCCTTGCAACAAAGCCCGTTGCCAACTCTGTCCACATATCTATGCAGGGGATACCATCATAGGGCCTAATCACATCAGCCACACTATCAGAGGCTTGTTCACCTGCGCATCTACCAATGTGATATATGCCATCATGTGCCAGCAATGCCCCTCTGCCATGTACATTGGCCAAACTGGACAGTCTCTATGTAAAAGAATGAATGGACACAAATCAGACGTCAAGAATTATAACATTCAAAAACCAGTCGGAGAACACTTCAATCTCTCTGGTCACTCGATCACAGACCTAAGAGTGGCTATCCTTCAACAAAAAAGCTTCAAAAACAGACTCCAACGAGAGACTGCTGAATTGGAATTAATTTGCAAACTGGATACAATTAACTTAGGCTTGAATAGAGACTGGGAATGGATGAGTCATTACACAAAGTAAAACTATTTCCCCATGGTATTTCTCCCTCCCACCCCACCCCCCACTGTTCCTCTGATATTCTTGTTAACTGCTGGAATTAGCCTACCTTGCTTGTCACCATGAAAGGTTTTCCTCCTTTCCCCCCCCTGCTGCTGGTGATGGCTTATCTTAAGTGATCACTCTCCTTACAGTGTGTATGATAAACCCATTGTTTCATGTTCTCTATGTGTGTGTATATAAATCTCTCCTCTGTTTTTTCCACCAAATGCATCTGATGAAGTGAGCTGTAGCTCACGAAAGCTTATGCTCTAATAAATTTGTTAGTCTCTAAGGTGCCACAAGTACTCCTTTTCTTAGTGGTGATATAAGTTACTCGGCAGGTGGGAGCTGTTGGGGTGTTACACCACGATAAAAGGTTATTTAATGGTGGACAAAATAATACAACTGGTTATAAAAAACGAAACAAAAAACAAAAACTTAACTGGGATTTTATTTAAACGGGAACAAATGGAACTGGAGTCCACCTACCTACAATGACATTAAATATATGAAGAATATATATAATAAAAAATAACAAGTTGAATACACACATACACTATACTTTACTACTAAGTGTACTTAATTAAATATAACTCTCTAAATAAAAAATATCTATCTCTATATGTACAGGCTGTTATCTTATAGATTAATATTATGATTATTAGTTCAAGGTTTCCCTTTCCCCAGTCTCTCACTGGGTTCTATCTAACGCCCAAGTCAGTCTTTGCGCCTCGGGCACCGCTCATGACTCGACTCCAGGATGCTTGCTTATGGGGGTGCACGTTAGCCCAGCCCCACGGGCTCTGAATGACCTTTGATTCTCCTGTTCCAGATCTCTGGGACACATGAGTCAATGATAGGAGACAACTGGATCCAATGATCAGGAGCATGCAGGACCAGCTGCTCAGGAACATGCCATCCAACACGGACTGACTTGACCAGCCAGCTGTAAATGGAAGGGACCCTCTCCTGCTCGTCTGTCTGTCCTGCCCAACCTCAGCCTCTCCACGTACTGTCGGTGTCTCTCCGTCTCTCTCAGGCTCCCCACTGCCTGCCTCTGTCCCGCTGCTGTCCCCCTCTTTTCCTCCCACTCTCACTTCCCCTCCCCATAAGGGGTGAGGCACCTCCTCCTGCTTTCTCAGAACAATGACAGTGCATTCACCCTGAACACACCCTGAACCATACAGCCCCAGACAGAGGAAAGTCCCTTCTTCATATTTATACTCAGCTGCACGAGAACACCTCCATGGAGATGAATTCACCCTGACACAATAGCTCTGAGGGCTGTGATTCACACACACACACACACACACACACACACACACACACACACACACACACACACACACACACACACACACACACACACACACACAGAGCATTGCGTGCTGGTGGCATGCACCGAGCATGCTGTTTCTCATTTCCCAGCACAGACCCTTCATGTCACACCGAATGCAGCCTGGCACAGGCATTCAGTGAGCCCTGCCCAGCACATAACCCATTTGTCCCAGTCAGATGACTTGCACTAGTCTGTCTGGCGACATTTTCACTGTGGCAGCAGATCCCCCCATATCAGTGCTGCCGCACATCAACGTTTGCTGGGCTTTGTACTGTGGCCCTGTGACTGCTTAGTTCACGCAGGCAGTTGGCAATGGGATCCACTGGTGCAATGCTGATCTTCCTCTCCACTCACTAGGGTGACCAGATGTCCCGATTTTATAGGGACAGTCCCAATTTTGGGGTCTTTTTCTTATATAGGCTCCTTTTACCCCCCACTCCCTGTACCGATTTTTCACACTTGCTGTCTGCTCACCCTCACTATACTCACACTTCCAAAGGTGCCTCACTCTAGCCCCAGAACCCAAGTGAGCCCATACAGAGCGCTAAGTGTTCCCTGCATCAAAGCAACAAGGCGCCTGCGCTTAGCATTGATGTCGTTGACATGAGCCTAAGGCAATAACAGCAACCAAAGCCCTTCCCAGCCAGCCAGAGCTCCGCCTTCTGACAGGAAGGAGGGTCCATGATCTCACCATCTCCACACACACTGCAATGGCAGGTGTCACCGGAGGCCGCTGTTACACACAAGTCTGTCATGTTGGTTTTTGTAGTGCATGAGTAAGTTTTTAATCTCTGAAGAAAGGTTTGTTTATTGTTTGTTTAGACAAGGTACAGTGCTGCAAGAAGCTGTTGCAAGTAGCAAGGAGGTTTTGTCTCTGCTAGACTTAGTTTTTGGTGCAGAGTAGCTTCTTGGGAACTGGGCAGCAGTGTGTGGGCTGAGATTTCTGGAGGACAGGATTGCTTGACCCTCTCTGCTCCAGGACAGGTGCATGTGTGTAAGCAAGTTATACTTAGGCTGTGTCTACATTACTGGCTAGGGGTGTGATTCCCTTGCTTGTGTTCACATACTCCATTACCAGTGCTAATGTAGCTACATTGCTATTTATACTTGTACTCGCTCGACGAGAGCTAGCGCAAGTAAGTGTACACTAGCAGGGAAGCCACCCTCTGGCTCGTAGTGTAGACATAACCTCAGGATATACCCAGACTCCACCTCACTGATTGCTCCTCCACTGGGCGGGCAGCCTGCCAGGCCCCAGAATTCTCTAGACACTCGGCAGAGGGGAAGGAAGGGCAGCGTGTACTGTCAAAGCTATGCAGAAAAGGAGCTGACCTTGGGTTTAAGAGCCAGTACTGGCTCCTCAGAGTTAAATTAGTATGCTATTTGCTGCCTGTCCCTAACAAAGGAGATCCTGAGGAAATGATAGGTCCCAGAGCAGTGAACTATCTGTCAACAGAGGTGCTACAGCTTTTGTAGTACAATAACTTTTGAAATACTGGGGATCTAAACGGGTTCTTGATGCTCTGGAGTAGCTGAGCGCAGGCTCAGCCCAGGGATATATGTTTTTTATGAGGATTAGAGCCATAGTTTTTTTCCTTGCTCTGCACTCACAAACAAAAGTTCTACATATCTGAACTTGGTAGCTCATTTTTGGCAAGGTGTATCTCAGCTATTCCTTGACCAAATGATCCCAAATTTGCACCACAAAGTATCCCCCAGTCCCTGTTGTGGCTAGCAATTTTCCAAGACAACATCCCTATGCATGTGGATTTAAGAGCATTTTAACATTCAAAACCAAGACATTTGCGGAAGCTGTACCTTATATTGCTGAATTTGAACCATAAAGTCTACCCCCGCTCCCAATGTGAGATATTACGTTTCAAGCCAATCTGACCCTTCATGTGACTGCCAGAGCACTGTGCAATTTTGCATTTAAACACATTTTTATGCAACTTCTCCTCTCCTCTAATGGAGCTCCTGCATGCATGCCAGTGTTTGTTGCTCAGAACAGTATGTGGGCTACTTTCTAAGGCTAATAATTTTTGCATGATCAGGTACGGAAGCTGGTTCTTGGTGCTGGACGCTGGATGAGCTCAGGGGCTGCCTAGTGCTGGGAGTGTTACATGGATGCTGCCCATCGCTTTTCTCCTAGTTGTACACAAAAAAATGTCATAAGAATCAGCAGATTTTAACATGACATCATTCTGGGAGGGCTGTGTCTCTGGAACCCCTTGGCCAAATGCCCACATTGTATCCTTGACCAAATTTGCACCATGCCCTCTATGGCATCTCCTCAGATGGGGTACAGATTGCCAAGCCAATCAAAGCAGTTGTGGGTTTTCATAGGTTCATAGGTTCCAGGGCCAGAAGGGACCGTTGTGATCATCTAGCCTGACCTCGTATATCACACAAGACAGAGACCTGCCCCATAATCATCCCTAGAGCAGATCTGTTAGAAAAGTATCCAATAGTGATTTAAAAATTCCCAATGACGGAGAATCCACCATGACCTTCAGTAAATTGTTCCAATGGTTAATCACTCGCACTGTTAAAAACGTACACCTTATTTCCAGTCTGAATTTGTCTAGCTTCACCTTCCATCCATTAGCTCGTGTTATACGTTTCTCTGCTAGATCGAAAAGCCCAATATTAAATATTTGTTCCCCGGTTAGGTACTTACAGACTTTACTCAAGTCACCTCAACCACTTTTCGAAAATTCATCGAAAGTTCTGTGCACTTTTAACTCTGGAAGTCACTACAGCTCCTCCATAACAAGTTAGGTATTTTAGTGTTTGTGGTACCAGATGAAATTAGACTGATTGTTAAAGGCATAGTCGATTGTTTGATTTGTTTTCTTAGGGTGTCACCTCAGAGGGGACGTAAGGCTCTTCGGATACCTTCATTGTGCATTTCCAAGTGGCTCCAATGGAAGTGAACCCAAGCTGCTCTCTGGGACGATGCGGTGCCATCTGTTGACAGGAGGAAGAGAGGAGTACTGTGAGGATCAGGAGACTGGAGGTGATGACCATCTTTGAAGGACACAGCCTGTCCCAGTGAGACCAGTGGGAGAGGGTGGCCCATAGCAGAGCGCTGTCCGCTCCTGTCTTCTTGCACCACAGAAACCTGCTCTGACTCCACTGGTCAGGTAGCCGCACCGTGTAACAAAGGGTGAATTCTGGCTTCACGGCCACGCACTCTCAGCTATGGAGCCAGGACCAGTGCCTCCATCATAGCTGTGGGGGTGGGGTCCTCATCCCAGTTGGAGACCTGAACACATCTCATTTTCCCAACGCTGGCACACCCAGCTCAGGGTAAGATGCTGGAGCCCCTCAGCTCCAGACAAGACTCGCACACTCCTGGGAGAGTCACAAAGCTGCACCCCTGAGGCCCTCCTTTGTTCCCAGAAGGTGATGCCAGATGGGCCCTGCATGAACCCTGCCCAAGCTTTCACCCCAGGGTCAGCTGCTCTGAGCTCCCTTCCTTCAGGATCTGACTCTTTCAGCTGCCTCGAGTTCCATGAGCCACCCCGGCCCTGACAACCATTGGGCACTCGCTTGCTGCTCCCCCCAGGATTCTCACCCCTGCTAGCCAGATGGGGTACCACAGAGCCCTGCCCCTGTTTCAGGGAAGGAGGCCCAGGGGGAAGACACCTTTCAGCCCCAAGTCCATGACGCTAGTGGCTGGAGAGCACACTATAGAGCAATGCAATTTTCTGCCCTCTCCCAGGCGGGAAAGGAATCCTGCTGAGCTGATCTAAAGGCCTTTTCAACAGCCCCCAAGCCCCTGCTCCCAGAGCTGGCCTCCCCTTCCGGAAACAAATCATCTGCTTCATGCACTCCTTGCAGCTCTTTGGCTTCCTGTAGCTTCTATGCTATTGGAGTCTGCAGTGGAGACACCTGAGGCCATGACAAGGCAGTTTGACTGTGGGGCTGCAGCGGACACTGCCCATGATTGCCAGCTTTGCAGCAGGCAGTTTCATACAAATGCCCCCTTTACAAAGAGGCCCCTGTCTGAAAAATCAGCCTTTCAGAGCAGCTTCCCCAGAAAAAGGTGTTGGGCCAGATCCGCTCCTCACTCATGGCAGTAGCAGTCTGGAGTAACTCCTCTGAAGGCAACACAGTTGCATTGGAGTTTCACTGGGACAGCTGGGCTCAGGCCTTGCCCTCTAGCATGTGCCTAGGGCCATTAATGCAGTTGAGAGAAACAACTGTCGCCATAAAGAAAAGGAGTACTTGTGGCACCTTAGAGACTAACAAATTTATTAGAGCATAAGCTTTCGTGAGCTACAGCTCACTTCATCGGATGCATTTGGTGGAAAAAACAGAGGGGAGATTGATATACATACAGAGATCATGAAACAATGGGTTTTATCATACACACTGTAAGGAGAGTGATCACTTAAGGATAAGCCATCACCAGCAGCAGGGGGGGAGGGAGGAAAACCTTTCATGGTGACAAGCAAGATAGGCAATTTCCAGCAGTTAACAAAAGTATCTGAGGAACAATGGGGGGTGGGGTGGGGGGGAGAAATAACATGGGGAAATAGTTTTACTTTGTGTAATGACTCATCCATTCCCAGTCTCTATTCAAGCCTCAGTTAATTGTATCCAGTTTGCAAATTAATTCCAATTCAGCAGTCTCTCATTGGAGTCTGTTTTTGAAGCTTTTTTGTTGAAGGATAGCCACTCTTAGGTCTGTAATCGAGTGACCAGAGAGATTGAAGTGTTCTCCGACTGGTTTTTGAATGTTATAATTCTTGACGTCTGATTTGTGTCCATTCATTCTTTTACGTAGATACTGTCCAGTTTGACCAATGTACATGGCAGAGGGGCATTGCTGGCACATGATGACATATATCACATTGGTAGATGCGCAGGTGAATGAGCCTCTGATAGTGTGGCTGATGTGATTAGGCCCTATGATGGTGTCCCCTGAATAGATATGTGGACAGAGTTGGCAACGGGCTTTGTTGCAAGGATAGGTTCCTGGGTTAGTGGTTCTGTTGTGTGGTGTGTGGTGCTGGTGAGTATTTGCTTCAGATTGGGGGGCTGTCTGTAAGCAAGGACTGGCCTGTCTCCCAAGATCTGTGAGAGTGATGGGTCGTCCTTCAGGATAGGTTGTAGATCCTTGATGATGCGTTGGAGAGGTTTTAGTTGGGGGCTGAAGGTGATGGCTAGTGGAGTTCTGTTATTTTCTTTGTTGGGCCTGTCCTGTAGTAGGTGACTTCTGGGTACTCTTCTGGCTCTGTCAATCTGTTTCTTCACTTTAGCAGGTGGGTATTGTAGTTGTAGGAATGCATGATAGAGATCTTGTAAGTGTTTGTCTCTGTCTGAGGGGTTGGAGCAAATGCGGTTATATCGTAGAGCTTGGCTGTAGACAATGGATCGTGTGGTATGATCTGGATGAAAGCTAGAGGCATGTAGGTAGGAATAGCGGTCAGTAGGTTTCCGATATAGGGTGCTGTTTATGTGACCATCGCTTATTAGCACCGTAGTGTCCAGGAAGTGGATCTCTTGTGTGGACTGGTCCAGGCTGAGGTTGATGGTGGGATGGAAATTGTTGAAATCATGGTGGAATTCCTCAAGGGCTTCTTTTCCATGGGTCCAGATGATGAAGATGTCATCAATGTAACACAAGTAGAGTAGGGGCATTAGGAGACGAGAGCTGAGGAAGCATTGTTCTATGTCAGCCATAAAAATGTTGGCATATTGTGGGGCCATGCAGGTACCCATTGCAGTGCCGCTGATTTGAAGGTATACATTGTCCCCAAATGTGAAATAGTTATGGGTGAGGACAAAGTCACAAAGTTCAGCCACCAGGTTAGCCGTGACATTATCGGGGATACTGTTCCTGACGGCTTGTAGTCCATCTTTGTGTGGAATGTTGGTGTAGAGGCTTCTACATCCATAGTGGCTAGGATGGTGTTTTTAGGAAGATCACCAATGGACTGTAGTTTCCTCAGGAAGTCAGTGGTGTCTCGAAGATAGCTGGGAGTGCTGGTAACGTAGGGCCTGAGGAGGGAGTCTACTTAGCCAGACAATCCTGCTGTCAGGGTGCCAATGCCTGAGATGATGTGGTGTCCAGGATTTCCAGGTTTCTGGATCTTGGGTAGCAGATAGAATACCCCAGGTCGGGTTCTAGGGGTGTGTCTGTGCGGATTTGTTCTTGTGCTTTTTCAGGGAGTTTCTTGAGCAAATGCTGTAGTTTCTTTTGGTAACTCTCAGTGGGATCAGAGGTTAATGGCTTGTAGAAAGTGGTGTTGGAGAGCTGCCTAGTACCCTCTTGTTCATACTCCGACCTATTCATGATGACGACAGCACCTCCTTTGTCAGCCTTTTTGATTATGATGTCAGAGTTGTTTCTGAGGCTGTGGATGGCATTGTGTTCTGCATGGCTGAGGTTATGGGGCAAATGATGCTGCTTTTCCACAATTTCAGCTCGTGCACGTCGGCGGAAGCACTCTATGTAGAAGTCCAGGCTGCTGTTTCGACCTTCAGGAGGAGTCCACCCAGAATCCTTCTTTTTGTAGTGTTGGTAGGAAGGTCTCTGTGGGTTAATATGTTGGTCAGAGGTGTGTTGGAAATATTCCTTGAGTCGGAGACGTCGAAAATAGGATTCTAGGTCACCACAGAACTGTATCATGTTCGTGGGGGTGGAGGGGCAAAAGGAGAGGCCCCGAGATAAGACAGATTCTTCTGCTGCGTTAAGAGTATAGTTGGATAGATTAACAATATTGCTGGGTGGGTTACGGGAACCACTGTTGTGGCCCCTTGTGGCATGTAGTAGTTTAGATAGTTTAGTGTCCTTTTTCTTTTGTAGAGAAGCAAAGTGTGTGTTGTAAATGGCTTACAGACAGCCCCCCAATCTGAAGCAAATATTCACCAGCAACCACACACCACACAACAGAACCACTAACCCAGGAACCTATCCTTGCAACAAAGCCCGTTGCCAACTCTGTCCACGTATCTATTCAGGGGACACCATCATAGGGCCTAATCACATCAGCCACACTATCAGAGGCTTGTTCACCTGCGCATCTACCAATGTGATATATGCCATCATGTGCCAGCAATGCCCCTCTGCCATGTACATTGGTCAAACTGGACAGTCTCTATGTAAAAGAATGAATGGACACAAATCAGACGTCAAGAATTATAACATTCAAAAACCAGTCGGAGAACACTTCAATCTCTCTGGTCACTCGATCACAGACCTAAGAGTGGCTATCCTTCAACAAAAAAGCTTCAAAAACAGACTCCAATGAGAGACTGCTGAATTGGAATTAATTTGCAAACTGGATACAATTAACTTAGGCTTGAATAGAGACTGGGAATGGATGAGTCATTATACAAAGTAAAACTATTTCCCCATAGTATTTCTCCCCCCCCCCACCCCCCACTGTTCCTCAGATATTCTTGTTAACTGATGGAAATGGCCCACCTTGCTTGTCACCATGAAGGTTTTCCTCCTTTCCCCACCCTGCTGCTGGTAATGGCTTATCTTTAAGTGATCACTCTCCTTACAGTGTGTATGATAAACCCATTGTTTCATGTTCTCTGTGTGTGTATATCAATCTCCCCTCTGTTTTTTCCACCAAATGCATCTGATGAAGTGAGCTGTAGCTCACAAAAGCTTATGCTCTAATAAATTTGTTAGTCTCTAAGGTGCCACAAGTACTCCTTTTCTTTTTGCCAATATAGACTAACATGGCTACTACTCTGAAAACTGTCACCATGTGACTTGACTGGCTTGACGCTGACTGGTCCATTGCTGCCCGAGGGCCATGCACCACTCAGAGCGAAGGGAGAGCATAGCCCTGGTTACAGCTACACGATGTGCCATTTCCCTACAGTGCAACTGCCTCTTGACTGGCACCTCATTTGCTTGTGGCCCAGTGCACTCTGGGATTTATAATCTCTTTGTTGGACTCAAAGGTTCTCTTTCTGCAGCTCTGCCTACCTTTGCTCATGGGATTCCCCGGCTCAAATTGCAGACCCTGCCTGTTCCCAGTGGGGGTGAGAAGGGTGGGTTCTGTTTTTTACTGGAGAGCTTTTATTTCTCTTGTGATGAGAGAGTCCGAGGTAGGGTAACCAGATGTCCTGATTTTATAGGGACAGTCCCAATTTTTGGGTCTTTTTCTTATATAGGCTCCTATTACCCCTCACCCCCTACCGATTTTTCACACTTGCTGCCTGGTCACCCGCGTCAGAGGGCCGAATTCTTCATTGCCCTACAGCTCCGTTGCATCAGCTGCACCAGTACAGAGCCACTAATTGGTTGGACGGGCTCCAGGGAATACTCTCCCGTCCAGCCAGTTCGCCAGCCCCTATACAGGAGCCACTGACCCCTCCCCATGCGCAGCCGTGACTGGGGCAGATCAGTGGTGTGCTGGGGGTTGGCCAGAAGCAGGAGGATGGGTGAGGTATCCGTATGCTTCAATTGCTGCAGCCCAGGATGGGGATATGCTCCCCTGTGGTGCAGAGCCTGCACAGGGAAGCCAGGAAGGCATGCTGTGCGAAATACCCTTTGCACCCCTGCTCAGAGCTTTGAGTGGGAATCGCTAAACAGTGTGCAGGTCCCGGTCCCCAGGAACTGCTCCCTGTGCTCGGCAAGACATTGTAAGCTAGGCTGCCACCCACAGCCACGCACCCCGTCCCCAGGGCAGCGAGCTGGCCTGGCTCAGACTCTGCTACCACCTCCCTGGACTGGTTTGTTGTCTCCCCGTCCCTGCATGGGCAATAGCCAGGGGAGCCAGGCTGGGGAAGCTCAAAGCTGTGGCACATTCCCAAGCATCTGTGAGCTGAATGCCTGTCCTAGCAGGAGCCCAGGGAGGAGCATCCTTCCCAGCGGAGCTGCTCTGAGCAGTTAATCCTCTGAACCAGCACAGAGCTTTCCCGGCTGCCCTCATGGCTGGCTGAGGAACTAGCATGCCTAGCTCAGTAGCTGAGTGAGCCAGCTGAGCAAACACGTTGGGGGTGGAGGCAGGGAATCAGTCTGAGCAACACAACCCCTGGCAGGGCAGCCAGGGGAAGGACTGCTCAGTGCCAGCACACACCAAACCAGCCTAAGGTGCCTGCTGCGGGCCAGGTGGGCCACAACTCAGAGGCAAGCATGGTAGGTGTTATAGGTGCTGCCCTGGTGGGTCTTACCATGGCTGAGAGAAGGGTATCCTGCTAGGGCTGGCAGGAAAAGGGAGGGTTGCAGGTACTCTCAGTACAGGTTTCAGAGTAGCAGCCGTGTTAGTCTGTATTCGCAAAAAGAAAAGGAGTACTTGTGGCACCTTAGAGACTAACAAATTTATTTGAGCATATGCTCAAATAAATTTGTTAGTCTCTAAGGTGCCACAAGTACTCCTACTCTCAGTACAGTGAGCAGTCGTGGCTCTTGTTTGGGCGCCTGGGGCAATCTATTGAGAGTCAGGGCTCCTCAGGTCCCCTGCACTGGGACCCCTCTGCACTGGCTCCCTGCTCAGCTGCTGCTGCTCCCCCATGAGTCCCCCACAGAACTGCCCCCAGCTGTGATATCCGGCACTCCCAGCCTGTTCCACACACCTCTGCATACGGTTCCTGGGGGTTCCTCTCTGCATTCAGCTTCTCTGCAGCTCCTGGCTAGCCCAGGGCCCTGCTTCCAAATGGAGCCCAGCCACTTCCTGCTCAGGGTCCTCCATCCTGCCTGGCCCAGGGAAGGGGCAATGCAGTGGGGAGGGGGCTGAGGGGAACTGTAGTTCCCTGCTTAGCAGATCCACACTCAGTGGGGCGGGGAGGGGTAATTCTGCAGTCACTGTCAGATGGCTTCTTTGTCATGGGCCAAAGACTCTCAGCTAGTACCGTCTGTGTAATGGGAGAATGGGAGTCCAACCATTCACGACACAGGGGCTGAGGATCTGCCTGCAGGCACTGTCTCCTCCTCAGCAGCGGTGTGAGAGCAAAACACGTGGATAATGCAATATTAATGCTGCCCGGCTGCAAACACAGAATGTCACGGGACCATAAAGTTTCCAACATCATTGTTACCTGAGCTGCATTGGACACACATGAACACATACATATGTGTGCACTCCTACACTTGCACACTCAGAGATGTGCACACGTACACACAGGCACACACATGGACATGCACACGTACACACAGGCACACGTACACACATGTACACACACAGAATCATCGAATCATAGAATATCAGGGTTGGAAGGGTCCTCTGGAGGTCATCTAGTCCAACCTCCTGCTCAAAGCAGGACCAATTCCCCAACTAAATCATCCCAGACAGGGCTTTGTCAAGCCTGACCTTAAAAACTTCTAAGGAAGGAGATTCCACCACTTCCCTAGGTAACGCATTCCAGTGCTTCACCACCCTCCTAATGAATTTTTTTTTCCTAATATCCAAACTAAATCTCCCTGTGATGAAGCGGGACTGTTCTTAATGTTTCTTCTGAATATTGTGGGGGTGCCTCAGTTTCCCCTATGCAGTTCTTAAGTATCTAGGTGGTGGGATAAGGGTGTATGATCCTTGCAGAGCCCTAGAGGGCAGGTATGTGCAGGGGTCTGGACACAGAGAATGGTCGACACCCTGTTTCCTGGCAACTGATGGCCTGGGCCCTTCCCCCCTGCAAGGTGAGAGCTAAAGGGTTGGAGAACAAAGGAATCCGGTGACCTCCTGGCCAGGGAAAGGGACAAAGCCCAGAGGAGGAGGGGCTGGAGAGAGTTTCAGTTTGGGGCTGGCTGGGGACATGCAGTGAAGTGCAGACGTGGTTGTCTGGCACACTGCTCCCCAAAATGGACCCAGCTGAGGGGTCCTGTTCTCTGCACCTACAAGCTCTGTGTTAGACCATGTTCCTGTCTTCTAATAAACCTTCTGTTTTACTGACTGACTGAGAGTCAGGTCTCACTGCGGAGTTGGGGTGCAGGACCCTCTGGCTTCCCCGGGACCCCGCTTGGGCGGACTTGCTGTGGGAAGCACATGGAGGGATAGAGAGGATGCTGAATGCTCCGAGGTCAGACCCAGGAAGGTGGAAGCTGTGTGAGCTGTGTGTCCACAGTCTGCTCACAGAAAGGAGACTTCCCCAGAGTCCTGACTGGCTTCGTAGGGAGCAGTTCCAGAGCATCACCTGGGGACTCCGTGACACTCCCCCACTGCAACTTGAGACCATTACTCCTCGTTCTGTCATCTGCTACCACTGAGAACAGTCTAGATCCATCCTCTTTGGAACCCCCTTTCAGGTAGTTGAAAGCAGCTATCAAATCCCCCCTCATTCTTCTCTTCCACAGACTAAACAATCCCAGTTCCCTCAGCCTCTCTTCATAAGTCATGTGCTCCAGACCCCTAATCATTTTTGTTGCCCTTCACTGGATGATTTCCAATATTTCCACATCCTTCTTGTAGTGTGGGGCCCAAAAGTGGACACTGTACTCCAGATGAGGCCTCACCAATGTCGAATAAAGGGGAACGATCACGTCCCTCGATCTGCTGGCAATGCCCCTACTTATACAACCCAAAATGCCACTGGCCTTCTTGGCAACAAGGGCACACTGTTGACTCATATCCAGCTTCTCATCCTCTGTAACCCCTAGGTCCTTTTCTGCAGAACTGCTGCCTAGCCACTCGGTCCCTAGTCTGTCGCGTTGCATGGGATTCTTCTGTCCTAAGTACAGGATTCTGCACTTGTCCTTGTTGAACCTCATCAGATTTCTTTTGGCCCAATCCTCTAATTTGTCTAGGTCCCTCTGTATCCTATCCCTACCCTCCAGCATACTGCAAACTTGCTGAGGGTGCAATCCACACCATCCTCCAGATCATTAATGAAGATATTGAACAAAACCGGCCCAAGGACCGACCCTTGGGGCACTCTGCTTGATACCGGCTGCCAACTAGACATGGAGCCATTGATCACTACCTGTTGAGCCCGACAATCTAGCCAGCTTTCTATCCACCTTATCGTCCATTCATCCAGCCCATACTTCTTTAACTTGCTGGCAAGAATACTATGGGAGACCATATCAAAAGCTTTGCTAAAGTCAAGGAACAACATGTCCACTGCTTTCCCCTCATCCACAGAGCCAGTTATCTCGTCATAGAAGGCAATTAGATTAGTCAGGTATGACTTGCCCTTGGTGAATCCATGCTGACTGTTCCTAATCACTTTCCTCTCCTCTAAGTGCTTCAGAACTGATTCCTTGAGGACCTGCTCCATGATTTTTCCAGGGACTGAGGTGAGGCTGACTGGCCTATAGTTCCCAGGATCCTCCTTCTTCCCTTTTTTAAAGAGAGGCACTACATTAGCCTTTTTCCAGTCATCCGGGACTTCCCCCGATCGCCATGAGTTTTCAAAGATAATGGCCAATGGCTCTGCAATCACATCCACCAACTCCTTTAGCACTCTCGGACGCAGCGCATTCAGCCCCATGGACTTGTGCTCGTCCAGCTTTTCTAAATAGTCCTGAACCACTTTTTTCTCCACAGAGGGCTCATCACCTCCTCCTCATGCTGTGCTGCCCAGTGCAGTAGTCTAGGAGTTGACCTTGTTTGTGAAGACAGAGACAAAAAAAGCATTGAGTACATTAGCTTTTCCCACATCCTCTGTCACTAGGTTGCCTCCCTCATTCAGTAAGGGGCCCACACTTTCCTTGACTTTCTTCTTGTTGCTAACATACCTGAAGAAACCCTTCTTGTTACTCTTAACATCTCTTGCTAGCTGCAACTCCAGGTGTGATTTGGCCTTCCTGATTTCACTCCTGCATGCCCGAGCAATGTTTTTATACTCTTCCCTGATCGTTTGTCCAATCTTCCACTTCTTGTAAGCTTCTTTTTTGTGTTTAAGATAAGCAAGGATTTCACTGTTAAGCCAAGCTGGTCGCCTGCCATATTTACTATTCTTTCTATACATCGGGATGGTTTGTCCCTGTAACCTCAATAAGGATTCTTTAAAATACACATGGAGGTATAGACACATACATGTAAATACACACAGAGATACATGCACACACACACACACACACACACACACAGAGGTCCATGCACATGCACAGAGGTACAGGTACACACAGAGGCACATGCACACACACACACATAGAGGTACAGGCACACATGCACACACAGATCCGTGCACATGCACACACAGAGGTACCTTCACACACAGAAGTATATGCAGGCATGTACACATAAACACACAGAGGTACATGACACATGCACAGAGGTACATGCACACACAGATGTCATGCATGCACGCACATGTACACACAGAGAAGTACATGTATGCACAGACACACAGATACACACAGAGAAGTACACGGACACACAGAGGTGCATGCACATATACACATGCATGCATGCACACGTAGAAGTATTTGCACCTGTATACACTCACACGCACACGCACCCTCAGTTAACGGTGATGCTGGAAGCTTAAATGTATATATCTATTTAATTCTTGCTTTTCCTGGTAAAAGATGCTGCTTAATGTTATGGTTAATGTAAAAATGCACCAGCATCTGGTGAAACGTGCCTGCTGCGCGCCAGGCGCCCCAGGGACCCTGCACTTCGCTTCGCCTCATCCTGACTTCTTTAATGTTGAGCGGTTACACTGTGATAATCTAGATTGTTTCCCCTTATTTATAAAATAATGCAAAGGAAGCAAATGTTCTTCCCTGACCATGACTGCACTTGGCAATAGTGGGAGGACATGCTCCTACTGGGCGTGGGGGGCCTAGTGGCACCTGGACTGCGCACACATGGCATTTATCTGGCTGGACATACTAGTGGGCAGTGGAGGGGCCAGAGGGGGTAACCAGAGCCTCTGGGTTGGGTACAGGCTTTATGCAGAACTTTCTCCATGTTATGCAAATAAAACCTCAGCCGCAGCATGGTGACTATGCAGTTCTCAGTAGTGTCCGACTGTCCGTCTCTCAATGTATTTTTAATGCACCAATTGTCTTGGTATTGATAGTTTATAAAACATCCCTGGAGGGTTGGTAACTGCCCATGACAAGTGCTGCATGTGTGGGGAAGGATGGAGCCGGCAGTTGCTGCCTGGAGCCCAGGCCAGAGCAACTCCATAACAATACCCTGTTTCTCGCATGCAGCTCAGAGACCTGCGTTAGGCATGGGGGCCTAGTCCCGGGCAGAGAGTTTCGGGGAGGAGAGGGCTGGCACAGGTCCTTGTCCCTGGAGAAAGCCTTTCCTGCCGGGCTCACTCCCATGAGCTGCTAGGTCCTGTCTTGGGAGCCTCCCCCGCACTGGGATGAGCTAGCCAGGGGCCAGCGGCAGGCTGCTGGCGAGGTTTGTAAATACCTCCACAAGAATCTTGGCCTCGTCTAGTCCCAGCTAAGCAGCCTCCTCCTCCCGCGCCCCAGCTCCTTGCCCCATGCAACATACTCTATAGATGCTCGGTGTGGTTCGTTCCAGTATAATCTTTATTTGGGAGATGGAGCAGGGATTAACAAGGCCCGGTAGAAAACAGGAGCATCGTCACAACCAGCGACAGGAGGAATCGGCAGAGCAAAAACGAAACGATGTCAGGCCCTGTTCTTGGTGCTCTCCCCAGCCCTGTCCCACCACTGCCCAGTGAGCATGGCCTCATGGGACTCTCCTCCACCCTCGGCGGGGCTGCAGTGAGTGCTCACTGGGGGGAGCCAGGGGGTTGTCTGCAGTATCTGCCCCTATTTGCTGGCTCTCACCTTTCCTCTCCCTAACAGCACCGAGGCCAGCTCTGGGCCCCCTGGAGAGGGGGGTGGGTTTGAGCCTCTCCGCTGAACATTTGGCTCTTGGGGCTGTGGCAGTGTAATAAGTAGGCACAAACTCACACCGACATTTGTGGGGTGAGCTGAGCTGGGTGTCCAGAGCTCACCGGGCAGAGCCAGCCCTGGCCAGAGGGCCCAGAGGATACGGGATCCAGATGTGCACACACAATAGTGCCTCAGATGGCTGATCTGGGCCCAAGCCTGGGCAGCATTCACCAGGGAGTGTGCATTCAGTGCCCTCGCACCACTGTACCTCGCAGCTTATGGCTTGTTTTATTCTTTTTTTCTTTTCTTATTTTTTGCTTTTTTGCAGCAAGCTCTCCCCAAAATGTCCTGAAGAGATAAAGTCTCCAAGCAGGGCAGCTGCTTCCCTCCTCTCCCCGCTGTGTGAGAGCTAACAGAGGGCATGGTGCTGGGTAGCCGCTCTCAGCACAGCCCCTTTGGGGACAGGGACGCTGTCATAGTCCGACCGGTCACCCCATCCTCTGCAGTTTGTAGTACAAGGGGCTTTGGTGGCCTTGGCTTGCTAGCCAGATACCCTCTGGGGCCCCCAGTCCTGGGCTGCCCTACTGGGGAACAGGAGCCTTGCTGGAGGGGTAGAAGGGAGGAACATAGCATGGCATACTTTGACAAAAGCTTCAGCCTCTGCACTACTGCGCACCTGGCAGCATGGAGCAGAAAGGCTGAGTGAGGAGATCTGCAGGCCCCTCCCCTCCCAGAGACATACAGAACCCATGGAAGAAGGATCACAACTCAATGCCTTTATTAACACGAACCACCCAAAGGATGGGGCGTCACCAGACAGGGATGGGCAAACAAAGATCCTCCAAAACGAGGACAAATGGGAGTTTTCCTGGAGGGCCTGTGAAGGAAATGGGCTACATCCGTTAATAATGGGAGGCCAATGGCAACGGGTTTAATTGGCTGCAGTTACTTTGATGCATGTCAGCTTGGCCACCGAGATGAAAACTTTGGCAAATAACACAGAGAGGATCTGACTGACGTGTGGCAACCTCCCCATCCCATCCCTGTGGGAGGCAGGTTCAGGTCTCACATGCCGCCCAGTTCAGCCCTGGGAAGCTCCTGGGCTCCTCACCTGTGTTACCTCTGTATGAGTGTGCTGAGCAGCATGGGGGCGCCAGCGCCGCGGGTCAGCCAGGCCAGTGGTGGGGCCGCGCCTGGGCGGAGCTGCTCCACCCTGACCAGACCACAGAGCCAGGGGAAGGGAACAGGAAGCAAGCTGCCCAGGGAGTGAGCACAGCGGGCTGGGTGGCACCTGTCCAGACGCACAGGGGGAGCGTGAGCCGCAGAATAGGAATGTCCCTTGCTCTGGAGCACTGCCAGGCCCAAGGGGAGCGCCTCTGCTCAGCCAGTGGCTTCATATTACCAAGGGGGCTGTGTTCCCAGCAGCCCCCACCTAAACTTGAGCGCTGAGCAGGTGGGGATGCCCTGTGCTGGAGCGGGGAGCTGGGCCAGAGGGATGATGTGTATAGCACCTGCAATGCCAGGGGAGCTAGTCAGACCTGCCACCCTCACTCGGTCCTGTCATCCCCTGGGACTGGTCCGTGGTCTTCTCTCACACTGTCCGGCCCCCGTGGCAGGGAGGCGGTGCAGAGCTAGGCAGGGTGGGGTGCACAGGTTACATGATGGTGCAGGAAGACAGTGGATTTCGGATGTGGCAGGTGCAGGCTGCGCCGCAGTACTGGCGGAAGGTCTGGTAGCAGCTGCGGTCGGTGTCACTGCTCCACTGCACGGGGTTGGTAGCCAGGGCCTCAGCGGGCAGTCTGTTCAGAATACTGGTGTTCACTGCCAGCGCGGCCAGCCCATAGTCGGTGAAGAGCACGGTTTCCCGCTTGCAGGTGGGGCAGGAGATGAATTTGTACTTGGGGCAGGACTCATAGAGGATCTGCAGGCACTCCTCGCACACCGAGTGCAGGCAGGAGAGGATGCGGGGCCGCTTGTTGGTGAAGTTGTACATGTGGCCGCAGGTGGGGCACTCGAGGGGTTCACACGGTGTGGAGGGGTGCAGTACGTACTGGTTAACGATCACCTCATCTGAGGGCGGCTGGCGGTGGTAACAGACCTCCGAGCTGCCCTTGCGCTGCCCTTGGTATATTCGCTCTCGCCGCGGCAGGGGTGGAGTCCGGGGCAGCCCCAGAGAGCCAGGATTACTGTCCAGTGCAGGAATGTCCCCGCAAGCCTGATTGACAATGATCTCGGACTCTGATGGCCAGGCGCGCTTGGCCACGAGGGGGGGCTCCCGGCGGGGCGCTGAGGTGTAGCGCGGCTGGGAGGCCTGGAGTTCCGAGAACTTCTCTGGGTGGATGATCTTCATCGCCTCCATTTTGATGATGACTTGTTGCCCTTTGAGACACGACATGAGGATGGTTTTCACATTGCTGTCCGCTGCTCTGGGCTCTGCAAGGGGAGCCTGCATGAGGCTAGAACACGCTGGCAGCATGCAGAGCTTTCAATCGTGTTCGGGCAGTGAAGCGATAGGGCTGGAGAAAGCCGCTGGAGCATGGGCACATCCTGGGAGAAAGGTGCAGCTCTAGGCAACCAAGTTCACTCTGGATTCCAGTCACCCTAGCTTCCCCCGCATTCCTAGAGGTGCTGCTTCCGCAGATGGAGGCATGCACAGGAAGTGGCTGCAGTCACAACAGCATTCTGCTGAGCGGAGCCTTTCCGCTCCTAAGTTCCAATCTGATGATCAAAGTTCTTCGTCCCCGCAGTGCCTTTCTCATATGCTTAATCCTGTGGCAGCCCTGTCATGGAGAGATGTCCCACTCTCTGTGTGCTGTCGCTTTCCAAGCCAGATCATCATCAGCTGGAAACGGCAAACTCAGGCAAGAGGCTTAGGGACAGTCAGGCTTTCTCCTGGCCCTGGAGCAGATGAGTCAGGGTTCCAGTTCATCCCAGGACAGCTACCAGCAGGCATATGCTCAGTGCAGCCTGCGAGGAGGGCTCCCTGCACCTTTCCACAGGTGCCCTGCCCCCACCCAGCCTGTATTCCTCTTTCTGGGTAAAATCCTGGCAGGGCTGAAGAATGTGTGTGTGAATTCCTTTGCTCTGACTTTGTCTCTCCCACTCCCAGTCACTGAGGTTCGCGGAGCCTGCAGCTCCCCCAGGGTGAGTAGCTGGGCACCAGACCCAGAGCCAGGAAGCGTCCTGCTGGGGTGAGGAGCGGACCGGGCTCACCTTTGCAGTGGCATGCTCCGTTGGTGGGGATGCAGGGGGTGTAGCACTGATCAGACCTGCCGCGCTGCCCCAGCCTCAGCTCCACGTTCCCTGCAGCCACTCACAGGAAAAGGCTGGAAACACAAAGCAAAAGGAAGTTGGAGACTCTGCTCAAGGGAGATCTGAAATCTGCAAGTGTTCAATGGGGATCACTGGGTGGCTGGAGCCAGCGCCTCACTCTCTGCTCCTTGGGCAGACCCAAGGAGCACACCCTAGAGCCCTGGCTGGCTGCCCAGCACAGCTGCAAGACATGGGAGTCACCACGCATTCCCCACAGGCCTCTGTTCTCCAGTACCTACCTGTCAGTTTCCCAGGGCTGGGCTTGAGGAGGGGGGATTCTGGGGGAGAGGCCAGACCAAAGCCTGGGACAGACTCTGATGTCTCCCCTAGAAATCCCAGATGCATAAGTAGCCTGTTACTCCCCCTCCCACTCCTAGGTCTGAGGGGCCCTTTCTCAGGTGGTCAGGGCTCCCTACTCTGCCTCTAGATTTGTGCATTTGACCCCTGCCATCGATTGTGTCACTCTCCCCACATTATCTCACACACATTCGCTCCGCCCTGGCTTCTCTCTCTCTTCCGTGTCCCCCATCCCAGTCCTCTTGGGACGGGGCCTGAGAAGGCACCAGTGTTTCAGGGGTGAAGGGGTGACTGTCACTGTAGGTATTGCCTTCCTAGTGGCAAGGAGACAGCCCTGTCCCTCTGGAGAGGACGATGGAGGCTCCTTCATTGCAGGCCTGGCAAATTCCTACCTTGTGTTAGCGAGGAGCTGCCTCAGCACGCTCCAGCCAAACTCTGCAAGAACTGATCATGGGGCCATGCACCCATGGAACCACCTAAAGGAGGCTGCTTGGCCACAGGACCATTCAACAGGGCTGTCCGGCTATGGGGCAGCCCCAGAAGGGACCATCTGGCTAAGGGGCTGTCCAAAGAGCCAGCTGAGGGAACTGGTCAAGGGATTTTACCCCATCCAAATCTCTCATTCATCCCAAATGTCTTGCTCTAATGCAGTGGGGATCAGCAGAAAGCGGGTGGAAGAGCTGGTGAGTTAGCTGGGCCACTGGGCCTACCCTGCACCTTCATCACAGCTACCAGGGCTTGGAAGGCAGCAAATCCTCATCACCAGGCTGCCCGCTGAGCCTGGCTGCAGCGTGCTACATTCCACCTACCCAGCCACAGGGACAACATAGCACACACCCTGCTATAAAACACAGGAGTGACACATCCACCACACATACTGACACACAGCACTCCCACTGCTACACAACACAGGAGTGACACACCTGGCACACAACACACACCCTGCTACACAACACAGGAATAATATACCAGGCCACAACACAAACCCTGCTACACAACACAGGAATGACACACCCAGCACACAACACACACCCTGCTACACAACACAGGAGTGACACACCCAGCACACACACTGACACACAGCTACACAACACAGCAATGACACACCTGTCATACACAGCACACACCCTGCTACACAACACAGCAATGACACACCCGGCACACACACTGACACTTGGCACTCCCACTGCTACTCAACACATATATGACACTCCCACACACATTGCTACACAACACAGGAGTGACACACCCGGCACACACACTGACAGGCAGGCTTAGAGGCACACACCACAACACAGTGAATATACGCTCACCAACACCTCACAAGCTAACACACAGCATTCACACTCCCAGCCACACTCCATACTGACAGGCTGGGAGCAGCCCACACAGGCACACCGTGTTCACAGTGACCCATGGCACGATTGTATGCAGCGACAGCAGCACAGATATTCAGCATACCACACCAGCAGCACACAGTTACACAGAACTCACACTTACACATCACACACACTCACAAGCGCCACACAGTCCTGCAGGCTGATGCCCACCACTGACCACACACTGAAGGCAGTAAATACCCTTACCCTGGGATGGGCTGTGGGCTGCAAAGCTCTGTTATTTAAGGAGGCTCCTGCCTTGTGGAGCCGGTCTCTCTTCTGGGCCAGGCAAACTGCCAGCGGTCTGGAGGCCTCAGTCACTAGAGGTTATCTGAAAGGCAAGAGAAGAGATGACTCTGTTATCCACACCCTCTCCAAACTGTGCCTGGTCTTCCTCAGTTCCAGTCCAGCTTCCTGATGGCCCCTGCAACAGCCTGCTCAATGCAGCCTCTTCTGCTGTCAATATCCAGCCCAGCAAAGAGGTGATTATCCCCTAAGGGCAGGGACACAAAGGCCGCACTCAAAGAGGACGGGCTCTCCCCAAGCTGTGCTTGTTCGGATGCTGTGCAACTCGCCAGCCCCTCCAAGGTACATGCAGGCCAGTGGCTCAGGAGGGAGCCCAGCTCCCTGCCAGGCCTGCTGCAGAGGTTCCCCCCTGGGACTGCTCCTGACTGCCACCTCGATCCCAGGGATGCGACTCTTCCAGGCTGCAATGATGAAGGACAACCGCCTCTTCCCAGGGCTTTCGCCTCCTCGACTCCTCGCACCAGTACGACAGCAAACCTGCTCTCTGGGCAGGATGGGATTTTGCTTTGACAGGTAAGAAGCTGATGCAACACTGTCTGCGACGGCAAGTGCACACGGCATCTGCAAGCTACTGAACTGGCAGAACCTTACAAGAGGGTGGCAGCATCTGCGAGTAGCTTTCTGGGATCATCTCTGCAAAGTCAAGATCCTGGCAGCACAGCAGATACAGGGCTGGCTGGAAGCCGAAGGCCTTGCCAATCCTTTCTGTTGCCGGCGGACCACTGTCCCCTGGGGATGCTCAGTGCTGGGGTGGCTCTTTGCTGCTATGGCTGCTGCTGTGGAAGGCTCTCCCCAGGAGCTGTGAGGGAGCTGTCCCCAGGATGCTCAATGCTGGGAGCTGGTTCCTTGCTGCTCTCTCTCCCCCTCTCTCTGTGTGTCTGCAGTGGGTACTGCAGTGATGCAGCCAGCTCACATTTCTCGCTATCAGCAGCACGGAGCCCAGAGGGCCGCAGAGCCCTAGTGCCCAATATCGGCTCCCTCCCCCACGTCATTCATGAGTCTTTTCCCCTCCCTCAGCAGCATTTAGATCAGCTCCTCTGCTCGTGCAGCAGCCTGTTCCAGGAAGGCTGCTAGCTATGCAAGCTCCCTGGGGGAGGGGGTGAAGGGGATTTCCCCCTCAATGGCAGGATGGCTGCAGCTCTCAGCGAGCTCTCCGCTTGCTCGGGTGTGAGAGCACAGACTGTGGTCTGGGCTTCCTTCCTCCCCCTCACACTTTTTCCGCTGTTTGAGCTGCCTGCTGCTGCAGCAGTGAATCTCTGCCACCCTCGCAGCCCAAGGTCAGCCTCGGAGCACCCCACAAATGCACATGCTGCCTGGCTATCGCCTCCCCCGCCGCTCTGGGGGGCCAGCAGAGGCCATTTCAGAGCATAGACCTGCTTTGACCCCCGGTGGAGTCTCCTAGTAGGCACAGCCGGACAGACACAAGTGCAGGGCTGGGGCCCAGAACTTTAGAGGGGCCTGCAGTGACTCAGCAACTATAGGGCAAACCCGCACATGCTGGTGTAAAGAGTTAGGAGTATTGCCGTGATAGCCTGAGGCCATGTGCCAACAGGCTGGTGTCTGCGCTGGCTAGGCCCAGCCGCCCCGGGGCCGTGTCCCAGTAGCCTGGTGTCTGCGCTGGCTAGGCCCAGCCGCCCCGGGGCCATGTCCCAGTAGCCTGGTGTCTGCGCTGGCTAGGCCCAGCCGCCCCGGGGCCATGTCCCAATAGCAGGGCTCTCGGGGACGGGTAGGTCAGCTGCTCTAGGCAGTTAATTCAATACACAGGGCTCTGGAGATGGGTAGGCAGTACCAGCTCTCTATTGGGTAGGGAGAAAAACACACCTTTAAAAAATTGTTTAGCCTGCTTGGCAGGCTCTGGCCAGGGTAAAAGGGACTGTGGGGCCTCAGCAAGCTGAGAATGAATGACTCTCTTTTCCAGGACCCAATCATCTCACATGGGACAGTTTGCAAATGCTCACAGCTCTGTCATGTGTCACATGCAGGGCTCAGTTTCAAACATACCAGCAATTCCCTTTCTTCTTCCTTTTTTAGAAAAAAATCAAATTAAAAAAACCAACAACCCCAAAGTAACCAAACAGTCACACCTTACTCAGTAGTCACAGACCAAATAGCCACAATGGAACCCAGAATTCAAATCCTAACTCAACAGCTGCATCCACACCCAAAAGCTACAACCTTACCCAACAGCCATAACTGAACTCAATAGCCAAATCTTAACCCCACAACTACACCTGAACCCCATAGCTACACAAGAGCTATATCCTAACTCCAAAGTCACATCTGATCCCAAGAGTCACACCCTCAATCAACAGCAATACTCACACCCAGTAGTTACACCCAAACATAACAGCTAACATAACAGCCATAACCAAACCCAAACCATACTATGTTAAAGCATGCTAGGTAGTGGCTCTCAACCTTTCCAGACTACTGTACCCCTTTCAGGAATGTGATTTGTCTTGTGTACCCCCAGGTTTCACCTCACTTAAAAACTTCTTGCTTACAAAATCAGACGTAAAAATGCACACATGTAACAGCACACTGTTACAGAAAAATTGCTGACTTTCTCATTTTTACCATATAATTATGAAATAAATCAATTGGTATACAAATATTGTACTTACATTTCAGTGTATATAGAGCAGTATAAAACAAGTCATTGTCTGTATGAAATTTTAGTTTTTACTGACTTCGCTAATGCTTTTTATGTAGCCTGTTGTAAAACTAGGCAAATATCTAGATGTTGATGTACCCCCTGGAAGATCTCTGTGTAGCCCCAGAAATATGCATACCCCTGGTTGAAAACTACTATGCTAGGGAACTTTTAGTTCACACCAGTAGGGTCTACACCAGGGGTGGGCAAACTTTTTGGCCTGAGGGCCATATCTGGGTATGGAAATTGTATGGCGGCCCATGAATGCTCACGAAATTGGGAGTTGAGGTGCGGGAGGGGGTGAGGGCTCTGGCTGGGGGTGTGGGCTCTGGGGTGGGGCTGGGGAAGAGAGGTTGGGGTGCAGGAGGGTGCTCTGGGCTGGGACTGAGGGTTTGGAGGGCGGAAGGGGGATCAGGGTTGGGGCATGGGAGGGAATCAGGGGTGCAGGCTCCGGGTAGCACTTACCTCAAGCAGCACCCAGAAGCAGTGGCATGTCCCCACTCTGGCTCCTATATGGAGGCGCAACCAGGCAGCTCTGTATGCTGCCCTGTCTGAAGGCGCCACACCGCAGCTCCCATTGGCCATTGTTCCTGGCCAAAGGGAGCTGCGGGGGCAGCGCTTGAGGCAGGGGCAGTGTGCGGAGCCCCCTGGCTGCTCCTACACATAGGAGTCGGAGAGGGGACATGCTGCTGCTTCTAGGAACCGCATGGAGTGGGGCAAGCCCCTGACTCTGTTCCCTGGCTGGAGTGCCAGAGTGGGGCAAGCCCTGGACCCTCTCCCCGGTGGGAGCTCAAGGGCTGAATTAAAACATCTAGAGGGCCGGATGCGGCCCCCAGGCTGTAGTTTGCTCACCCCGGTCTACACAGACCAATTGATGTGCAACACATTAGTACCCTTTAGAAATCACACCTCTATAAAGCACATTGCCACACCATGTAGGCAATCCCGGAGTATATGTCCTACAAAACCAATTTTCTTCAGCCCAATCTAGCATTTATTCCTCTACCATTTAAGGTTGGGTTTTCTCCTTTGGCAAACTACAGAACATTATACGGTCTCTCATTGAAGTCTAACTTATTTTTGCCCCAGATCTGCAGATCGTCAGTTATTGCTTCCAAGTAAAGCTGTCAATTAACTGCAGTTAACTCACGTGATTAACTCAAAAAAATTAATCATGATTTAGAAAAATAATTGCAATTAATTGCAGTTTTAATTGCACTGTTAAACAATAGAATACCAATTGAAATTTATTAAATATTTTGGATGTTTTTCTACATTTTCATATATGTTGTATTCTGTGTTGTAATTAAAATCAAAGTGTATACTTTTTATTACAAATATTTGCACTGTAAAAATGATAAACAAAAGAAATAGTTTTCAGAGTAGCAGCCGTGTTAGTCTGTATTCACAAAAAGAAAAGGAGTACTTGTGGCACCTTAGAGACAAACAAATTTATTTGAGCATAAGTTTTTGTGAGCTACAGCTTACTTCATTGGATGCATCGGAGGCATCCAATGAAGTGAGCTGTAGCTCACGACAGCTTATGCTAAAAAAAAGAAATAGTATTTTTCAATTCACCTCATACAAATACTGTAGTGCAATTGCTTTGTCGTGAAAGTGCAACTTACAAATGTAGGGTTTTTGTTACATAACTGCACTCAAAAACAAAAAAATATAAACTTCAGAGCCTACAAGTCCACTCAGACCAACTTCTTGTTTAGCCAATCCCTAAACAAACAAGTTTGTTACATTTACAGGAGATAATGCTGCCTGCTTCTTATTTACAATGTCACCAGAAAGTGAGAACAGGTGTTCACATGGCATTTTTGTAGCCGGCATTGCAAGGTATTTACATGCCAGATATACTAAACATTTGTATGCCCCTTCATGTTTCGGCCACCATTCCAGAGGACATACTTCAATGCTGATGATGCTCTTTAGAAAAAACTGTAATTAAATTTGTGTCTGAACTCCTTGGGGGAGAATTGTATGTCCCCTGCTCTGCTTTACCCGCATTCTGCCATATATTTCATGTTACACCAGTCTCGGATGATGACCCAGCACATGTTGTTCATTTTAAGAACACTTTCACTGCAGATTTCACAAAATGCAAAGAAGGTACCAATATAAGATTTCTAAAGATAGCTATAGCACTCAACCCAAGATTTAAGAATCTGAAGTGCCTTCCAAAATCTGAGAGGGACGAGGTGTGGAGCATGCTTTCAGAAGTCTTAAAAGAACAACACTCTGACACAGAAACTACAGAACCTGAACCACCAAAAAAGAAAATCAGCCTTCTGCTGGTGGCATCTGACTCAGATAATGAAAATGAACCAGCATCGGTCCGCACTGCTGTGGATTGTTATTGAGCAGAATCCGTCATCAGCATGAACACATGTCCTCTGGAATGGTGGTTGAAGCATGAAGGGACACATGAATCTTTAGAGCACCTGGCATGTAAATATCTTGTGATGCCGGCTACAACAGTGCCATGAGAATGCCTGTTCTCACTTTCAGATGACACTGTAAACAAGAAGCGGGCAGCATTATCTCCTGCAAATGTAAACAACTTGTTTAGTTGAGTGATTGGCTGAATAAGAAGTAGGACTGAGTGGACTTTCTAGGCTCCAAAGTTTTACATTGTTTTGTTTTTGAATGCAGTTTTTTTGTACATTATTGTACATTTGTAAGTTCAACTTTCTTGTTAAGAGATTGCACTACAGTACTTGTATTAGGTAAATTGAAAAATACTGTTTCTTTTGTTTTTACAGTGCAAATACTTGTTATCAAAAATAAATAAAAAGTGAGCACTGTACACTTTGTATTCTGTGTTGTATATTTAAAAATGTAGAAAACATCCAAAAATATCTAAATAAATGGAATTCTATTATTGTTTAACAGTGTGATTCATTTTTTTTAATCGCTTGACAGCCCTACTTCCAACCATAAAAGATCTGGGATATGGTGCATTGGTGTTGAAGCAATCCCCAAAAGAAGTCACTTAAACATATATCTACCAAAAAGGGAGCTGAAGGTCCAGAGTTTTCCATTGTCTCTATTGAATTGGACCTGCCACAAATGAAGATAGTCTTGCCTTTTGAAGTCTAATCATGACCTTCTCAACTGTTCTCATGAGGCAGCTCTCTCATTTGATGGCTGGATGTAAAATCTTTTGAACCTATAACAGTCTTTCACTTGTTTGGTTTCATGGCTGCCTATATTGTTAATTCAGGCAGCTGGTGTCTAAATTCACACAATAACATCTAATTTTACCATCCAGACAAGTGTATGTATTTTTGGTTGTATATTGGGAACTATATCAATATGATATTGTGACACCAGCTCTTGCTACGTCTGTAGGCATCAGCTGAGCAATGACAAACTGAGAGCTGGAAACCAGACCAGCTCACCTGTATGTTAATATTGTTCAAGACAGGTGTTAGACTTGTTAAGGATGTGTTTAGACTCAATAAAATGATTGTCAGCTGCTGCATACATGAATCTTATATTTAATGTCTGTATTCCGTACTGGAAGGTAAAATATGTTTGTTATATAATGGTAAAAATGCCTGCGCTGAACTTGTAAACTCAGAAGGGAGGAGTGGCTCCCCTGACCTGTCCAAGAGTGGCCATTGTGGGACAAAAGTATTATTGATTGCCCCATCAACCGATGGAGAAGTACATGCAGAAGTCTTTGTCCCAGCGGTTGGAATGCCGGAAGTGGGAAATAAAGATAGTAGACATGAAGACTTTTCATCTCTTTGTTGTTTGGACTCTTACAAGGGCTGGAGCTAAGAAACAGCAGAGATCCCAAGGGTCAACCTGGGTTAGTCCTGAAAAGACATTAAATGCTGACAGATTACTACATCTCTCTCACCTTTTGGGACCATAGACTGAACTCATTTGTGTATATATGTTGCCTGCTTTAACCTGTAAATAACTCTCATTTCTTTTTCCTAGTTAATAAATCCTTAGTTTACTATAGGACTGGCTACCAGTATTGTCTTCTGTCTGAGATCTAAGGTACAAATTGGCCTGGGGTAAATGACTGGCTGCTAGGGACTGGAAGCAACCTGAATATTTTGTGATTATTGGGGTAAGTGACCATTTATCACTAAGTCAGTGATCACAAACCGGTCGATTGCGATCAACTGGTTGATCCTGGAAACTCCAAGTTGATCACGATCTCCAGCTGCTAAAAGTCTGGTGGTGCAGTGGGGCTGCCACTAAGGCAGGCTCCCTGCCTGCCCCAGCCCCACGTCGCTCCCGGAAGCAGCCAGCATGCCCTCGGGACAGGGTGGGGCAGGGGTCTCCCTCCGCGTACTGCTCCTGCCTGCAAGCACTGCCCCTGCAGCTCCCATTGGCCAGGGAACTATGGCCAATGGGAGCTGTGGGGGCGGTGCCTGCAGAGAGGGCCAGCACGTGGAACCATGTGCCCCACCCCAGGAGCTGCAGGGGTGCGTTGGCCCCTTCCGGGAGTGGTGTGGGGCTAGGGCAGGCAGAGAGCCTGCCTTAGCCCCACTGCGCCACCGCCTGGAAGCCTCCTGAGGTAAGTGCCGCCGGGCAGGAGCCTGCACCCCAACCCCCAGCCCTGAGCCTCCTCCTGGAGCCAGCACCCCATACCCCCTCCTGCACCCTGAACCCCCTCCTGCACCCTAAGCCCCTGCCCCTCCCTGACCCCCCTCCCAGAGTCAGCACACTGTACCCCCTCCTGCAACCCAACACTCTGCCCCAGCTCAGAGCCCCCTCCTGCACCCAAACTCCTTCCCAGAGCCCACACCCCTGACCACAACCCCCTGCCCTCAGTCCCAGCCCAGAGCCCACCCCCACTCCTGAACCCCAACCCCTACCCCAGCTGGGTGAAAGTGAGTGAGGGTGGGGGAGAGTGAGCAACGGGGGGGGATGGAGTGAGTGGGGTGGGGCTTCGGGGAAGGGGTGGGGCTTTGGGGAAGGGGCAGGGCCTCTGAGAAGGGGTGAGGTAGAATTATAGAATAATAAAACTTGAAGGGACCTCAAGAGGTCATCTAGTCCAGTCTTCTGCACTCAAGGCAGAACTAAGGATTATCTAGACCATCCCTGACAGGTGTTTGTCCAACCTGCTCTTAAAAATCCCCAATGATGGAGATTCCACAACCTCCCTAGGCAATTTATTCCAGTGCTTAACCACTCTGACAGTTAGGAAGTTTTTCTTAATGTCCAACCTAAACCGCCCTTGCTGCAATTTAAACCCATTGCTTCTTGACCTATCCTCAGAGGTTAAGAAGAACAATGCTCCTCCTTGTAACCACCTTTTATGTACTTGAAAACTGTTATCATGTCCCTTCTCAGTCTTCTCTTCTCCAGGCTAAACAAACTCAGTTTTTTCAATCTTCCATCACAGGTCATGTTTTCTAGATCTTTAATCATTTTTGTTGCTCTTCTCTGGACTTTCTCCAATTTGTCCACATCTTTCCTGAAATGTGGCGCCCAGAACAGGACACAATACTCCAGTTGAGGCTTAATCAGCGTGGAGTAGAGCAGAAGAATTACTTCTCGTGTCTTGCTTACAATACTCCTGCTAATACATCCCAGAATGATGTTTGATTTTTTTCCGACAGCATTACACTGTTGACTCATATCTCGCCTGTGACCCCCAGATCCCTTTCTGCAATACTTCTTCCTAGGCAGTAATTTCCCATTTTGTATGTGTGCAACTGATTGTTCCTTCCTAAGTGGAGTACTTTGCATTTGTCCTTATTGAATTTCATCCTATTTACTTCAGACCATTTCTCCAGTTTGTCCAGATCATTTTGAATTTTAATCCTATCCTCCAAAGCACTTGCAACCCCTCCCAGCTTGGTATCATTCTCAAACTTTATAAGTGTACTCTCTATGCCATTATCTAGATCATCGATGAAGATATTGAACAGACCCAGACCCAGAACCGATCCCTGCGGGACCCCATTTGTTATGCGCTTCCAGCATGACTGTGAACCACTGTTCTTTCTAAGCTGTGCGCGTGTGCGCACACAGATCCTAAACCCTGCACACACAGCGAAACACCAGGCGCACAAAAATTTGCACAGAAGGACAACAATTTGCACAGGAGAAATTTTTTGCACATATGGCCTGGCAAAAATTTGCACAGAAGATATTTTTTGTGCACATGGCCTGGCAAAAATTAGAGGGAACATTGCTGTGAACCATTGATAACTACTCTCTGGGAATGATTTTCCAACCAGTTATGCACCCACCTTATAGCAGCTCCATCTAGGTTGTATTTCCCTAGTTTGTTTTTGAGACGATCATGCAAGACATGTTCAAAAGCCTCACTAAAGTCAAGATATACCACATCTACCACTTTCCCCCTATCCACAAGCCTTGTTACCCTGTCAAAGAAAACTATCAGGTTGGTTTGACATGATGTGTTCTTGACAAATCCATGCTGACTGTTACTTATCACCTCACAATATTCATTATATTGCAAATTGATTACTTAATTATTTGCTCCGTTATCTTTCCGGGTACAGAAGTTAAGCTGACTGGTCTGTAATTCCCCGGGTTGTCCTTATTTCCCTTTTTATAGATGGGCACTATATTTGCCCTTTTCCAGTCTTCTGGAATGTCTCCCGTCTTCCATGACTTTCCAAATATAATTGCTAATGGCTCAGATATCTCTTCAGTCAGCTCCTCGAGTATTCTAGGATGCATTTCATCAGGCTTGGTGATTTGAAGACATCTAACTTGTCTAAGTAATTTTTTGCTTTTAGACTCTGATCCTACCTCATTTTCACTGGCATTCACTATATTAGACATCCAATTGCCACCAACCTTCTTGGTGAAAACCAAAACAAAGAAGTCATTAAGCACCTCTGCCATTTCCACATTTTCTGTTATTGTCTTTCCTCCCTCACTGAATAACAGGCCTACTCGGTCTTTGGTCTTCCTCTTGCTTCTAATGTATTTGTAGAATGTTTTCTTGTTTCCTTTTATGTCCCTAGCTAGTTTGATCTCGTTTTGTGCCTTGGCCTTTCTAATTTTGTCCCTGTATACTTGTGTTATTTGTTTATATTCATCCTTTGTACTTTGACTGAGTTCCACTTTTTATAGGACTCTTTTTTGAGTTTCAGATCATTGAAGATCTCCTGATTAAGCCAAGGTGGTCTCTTGCCATACTTCCTATCTTTCCTGCGCAGTGGAATAGTTTGCTCTTGTGCCCTTAATAATGTCTCTTTGAATCCTGGTACATCCTGGGTTGCACTTAAATTCAAAAAGTAATCTTGTGCATAAAAAGGTTAGAGACAACTGCACTAAGTCCAGCTCGCCTGGGTAGCAAGATAGACTGGAGAGCCCAAGGGGACTGTCTGTAACTCTGTAATAAGACAGTTACAGTGATCCAGGAGTTCACATTTATTACTAGGTTGGTGAAATCTAATTATAGAACACACCACCATTTGGGGGTTTCTACCCAGCTTTTGACAGTCTGCCCTGAGGTAGGCACTCATGGTCGTGAACCACTCCAGACAGCATGACAGAAGTATTGTATTGTTGATGCATTTCAGTCCATTAACAAACTGCATTGAATTCTTTAAGAGTATCATTTGCATCCTTTTCCACAGATAAACTATGCACCCATTTGATCATCTGCATTTGCAGACAGCTCTTCAGGTCAAGCACACTTGGTGCTTTCTGTTCAACTATTCAAGCTCTCCTGAGTGCTACCTATCCTTGTACAGGCATGTGCTCATTTTATTCCAGGCATACAAAACAGTTTTTATTTTAAGATCAGGTGCTCATGGATTTCACTGTGATTGCTGTGATTCCTTGCACTCCACTCCAGCATCAAGTTGGAAAATCATGTTTCTAATGTCAAAGATCAATCCTTTGCAGACCCTTGCTTTGTAAATTTATTAAGAGACAAAGGACTCCATGCCAAGTTCTCTGCTGGCATAACTCCATTGAGATCAATAGAATTTGGCTCTAAATTCCTGTATCATCATCAACATCAATCATCATTACCAGAGCTTTGTCCTTTAGCTGCATTTTCAGGAATTTATTCTGCTTTTGCACTTCTTTGCAGTTTTTGCTGAGAGTGAGGCACTTACAAAATATCTGCTTTAATTCCATCACTCTGGGCTGGACCCCTCTTGGAATGTCTAGGCTGGAGTTTTAGCCAACACCATCGTACATATTAATCTGGACACTCCCCAGATGTTTGTCCATCAGATACAAATGTTTGTCATTTCTCCCAGGGTGAGCTCTCAGTGTCGTGTTGTGATTGCCTCCATATTTATTATGAACAGGGCTAGTCTTTACTGTTTGTTTGTCCCAAGTGTTCTGTCTTTGTGCCTTTATCATTGGATGCATTTCTGTTTTTCCATTGTTTGTTAACGCTTTCATTTGGGAAGTAAAATTTTCACTAGTCCTGTAAATATCCATTGTTCTTTCCTAAATCCAGTCTCTTTCTTGTAAGAATCTTGTATTGTTCTGGTTATCAGTTATATCACAAATAATCAGGCCATCTGTTAACTGTTCAGATTTGCATAGCATAGCTTTAATATGTAGCTCCGTAACGTAATAGGCAATAGTCTCACCTGACAGCTCATTTTCTGTAAAGAAAATTCACCTTTGCCTAGTGATGTTCTTGCTTGGATCCCAGAATGCTTGCATCCAGAGAGAGGAGATGGTTCCACAGGCCCTAGAGAAAGGGCTGTGGCCAAGGGAGGTGAAAGTCTGTGTTGGTTGAAGGAGTTTCTTTCATTTGGATGTTCCTTTACCCTGAACGGTATGCAGATTTAGCCAAGGATCAAATTAACAACCTGACTAGGTGACTTGTCAACTAGCTCTCACTTTTATAATCTTATAGGGCTGATCCCAAACATTATGCAGCTGGGGGCAAGACCACAAACAATGAAGATACCTGCCTTCCTCTACATAGCTACTCCAGCATGCTACCAAATATCTCCTCTTTTGCACAGGCCACAAGGATGATTCTTTGCACCTTCAACAGACAGAACCTTATGAGCATCCCACCAGATTCTGAGCCAGTTTTCACCCCTGGATGACCACTGAGCCCTATATTATATTTTTCAATTGATTTTTGTTGTGGTGATTCTCTTATTGTATCACTAAGTCCTGGTGATGCCTGGGTACACTACAAAAAAAAGATTTAGGCCCATATCTTGAAGCTTGCACATGCTATATCCCAGGTTTGGGGTCTAAATTGAAAAAATAAATAATTGTTTGTTGGCCCAAATTTGAAAACCTCTTCCCAGAAAGATAGGAAATGGGGTCACCAGGGAGTAAGTGAGAGGCTACCCTTATTCTGTAAGAGGGCTTGGCTCCCACATTTATGGTGATGGGTATTGTCATAAATATAAGGGAAGGGTAAACGCCTTTAAAATCCCTCCTGGCCAGAGGAAAAACCCTTTCACCTGTAAAGGGTTAAGAAGCTAGGATAACCTTGCTGGCACCTGACCAAAATGACCAATGAGGAGACAAGATACTTTCAAAAGCTGGGCTGAGGGAGAAACAAAACCTCTCTCTCTCTGTCTGTGTGATGCTTTTGCTGGGAACAGAACAGGAATGGAGTCTTAGAACTTAGTAAGTAATCTAGCTACATATGCATTAGATTCTGTTTTCAGGGGACGCCATCATAGGGCCTAATCACATCAGCCACACTAACAGAGGCTCGTTCACCTGCGCATTTACCAATGTGACATATGCCATCATGTGCCAGCAATGCCCCTCTGCCAAGTACATTGGTCAAACTGAACAGTCTCTATGTAAAAGAATAAATGGACACAAATCAGACATCAAGAATTATAACATTCAAAAACCAGTCGGAGAACACTTCAATCTCTCTGGTCACTCGATTACAGACCTGAGAGTGGCTATTCTTCAACAAAAAAACTTCAGAAACAGACTCCAGTGAGAGACTGCTGAATTGGAATTAATTTGCAAACTGGATACAATTAACTTAGGTTTGAATTGAGACTGGGAATGGATGGGTCATTACACAAAGTAAAACTATTTCCCCATGTTATTTCTCCCCCCACCCCACCTTCCACTGTTCCTCAGACGTTCTTGTTAACTGCTGGAAATGGCCCACCTTGATTATCACCATAAAAGGTTTTCCTCCTTCCCCACCCCCCGCTTCCTGCTGGTAATAGCTCATCTTAAGTGATCACTCTCCTTACAGTGTGTGTGATAAAACCCATTGTTTCATGTTCTCTGTGTGTGTATATAAATCTCCCCACCGTATTTTCCACCGAATGCATCCAATGAAGTGAGCTGTAGCTCACAAAAGCTTATGCTCAAATAAATTTGTTAGTCTCTAAGGTGCCACAAGTACTCCTTTTCTTTTTGTTTTCTTTAAATGGCTGAGAAAATAAGCTGTGCTGAATGGAATGTAGATTCCTGTTTTTGTGTCTTTTTGTAACTTAAGGTTTTGCCTAGAGGGATTCTCTATGTTTTGAATCTGATTACCCTGTAAGGTATTTACCATCCTGATTTTACAGAGATGATTCTTTTACTTTTTCTTCTATTAAAATTCTTCTTTTAAGAATCTGATTGTTTTTTCATTGTTCTTAAGATCCAAGGGTTTGGGTCTGTGTTCATCTATGAAAATTGGTGAGGATTCTTATCAAACCTTCCCCAGGAAAGGGGGTGTAGGGTTTGGGAGGATTTTGGGGGGAAAGATGTTTCCAAATGGGCTCTTTCCCAGTTATAAATCTGTTAGACGTTTGGTGGTGGCAGCGATAAAGTACAAGGGCAAAAGGTAAAATAGTCTGTACCTTGGGGAAGTTTTAACCTAAGCAAGTAAAAGTAAGTTTAGGAGGTTTTCATGCAGGTCCCCACATCTATACCCTAGAGTTCAGAGTGGGGAAGAAACCTTGACAAGTATGGAATAAGAACTAGAATAGAACAGAACTTGTGGAACTCAGATGACATACCACGGAGCATGAGCAATCAGTGGGAGGGCACACACTAGGCCTCATGGAGGGAAAAAGAGAGGTGAGTGGATCCTTGGGGCAAACTTGTTTGAACTTCACCCAGGCCACAATAGGCTCCTTTCAAATCATTCTGGCTGGAAAACTGAGCCCGGTTGCTCAAGATTCAGGTACAGATTATTTTACAATGAATTATTATCACAGCTTCTGAGATGTGCACAACAATGCAACTGAACCCAGCTGCTGTGTAATCCAGTGGCATGGCAATAGTGGAGAGGGACTTCTGCCATGCTGCCTGGTAATGCAAGGCTGGCTCTTGTCCGGTCTGCCTGCTACATGCTGACTCCCAAATACCAAGACTACATCCCATCCGTCGTGCTCCTACTCTGAGGCCCCCATAAATTGGCTATCTGAAATCAAATAGCCTGCAGAATAAAGGCAGCATGTGCTTTCCATGGGACTAAGACAGTGGCTGGCAGGCTCTCTGCACAGAGCACCTGCTGATGATCATCACGCTCAGAGTGCCTCTTTGTTTTCCTCCTCCATGTCTTGGGCCTCCCTGCAGTGACTCTCATGCACCTCTCTCCTGCTCCTGCTTACTCAGGAGTAACTGGCACCATTAATACTTGTCTTGCTGCTGAGGAAACATGTCATGGCTCATTCACTTCAGATACACTGACAGCATCTGCATCAGCCTGTGGATGGACAACAGCCTGCACCATCTCTCCCACCAGGGCCCCAGGCCCTGGCTTCTTGCTTTGCCTAGTCAGAGCGTGCAGACCAGAATGATATTCTGACACAGCAGGTTGCTGTGGCTGCATGGGTGGCGGGTGACCCCCGCCCCCACTTCGAGGAGGCTAGCCCCTTCCGCCCAAGGCCCCACCCTCGCCAGAGGCCCGAGCCTTCCCCCCGCCCCATGGTTGGAGCTCTGAGGCCCCCAGCCCCCTCGTGGCGGAAGGAGCCCTGGCTTGAGCACCAGCCTGAGCACCTCTGACCTTCCCAGCCCATGGCTCAAGCCCCAAGCTCCAGGCTGCCAACTGCAGCTGAGCCCCTGGTTTCAGGGAAGAGGGGGAGTGAGGGCGGGGCCTCAGGGCCGAGCGTGGGTGGGGCCACCGCCTGGGTTGGGGATACCCCCTTTGATACCCGCCACCCATGTGTGGCTGCCGCTAGCAGCAGGAGCAGGCTGGGAGCTATACTGGAGGTGCTCATGTTAGCACTGTCTCTCACGCCTGCACTAGGCCTCTATGTGTCCCTACATGGCTGCCATTCCAGTTCACAGTGTGCTGATGACCAGGAAAGGCATTTACAAACCAAGCAATGTTAATTAGCTTGGCAGAAGCACAGACATATTGAAATGTTCCCCAGTCTCTTTGCAGGCCACTAAGTTGGAACAGAATAGGGTAGTGCACAAACGCCAATGGCACAGTTACTAATCACTTTGTGGCCATCACTGGTGACGGAGAATTGGAGGGTCCAATCCAATGCCTATGGAAGTCAGTGGTGTCTCTCCCACTGTGACAGCTTTGGAGGAGGCCCTAAATCTACTTTTATTATAAATGAAATATTTGTATATGGTATAGGACACAGAACATCATCCCAGCACTATGAGCCTTAGGACTGTAAGCCTGTGATGGGGCACTCATCTCTTGAGTGCCTTCTAGCGGCTGGAAGTAGTACTGCAATCATTATCCCACTCCTGTATGCCACCAGTAGGTTGCCGACCTCACTAGGCAAGTCTTCAGTGGCTTAGCCCACCAGCCAAATCACACAGTCAAATGGATGAACCCTTCCCGGGTAGCAAGAAGTCCAACCCACTGTTGGCCCTCACCAGGGTCTTCAGCCCTGTCTCTGGACCCTTTAATCCTCAGGCTTCTCAACAAGCTTTGTGCCCTCCTTGGGGGTTGGGCCACTTTCCCCACCCACTACTCCAGGTCCCAACCCAGGGACACTATACACAGCAGCCCCATACTGCTGCCTCTAGTTAGCTGCTGCTATTTCCTGGGTCTTTTCCCACTTAACTCCTTTCCTTCTACCCCTTACTGTAGGGTTACAGTTCTCAGGTCTTCTCACTCCCAGGACCAGTAAATCAGCCCGTCAAGTTCCTCTAGCCAAAGTCGAGCCCCACATTCCTCTGCCCCCAGCCAGGAACTGTCCTGCTCAGCCCATGCAGCTCCTTTTATGTGAGCTTGCTGCATTCTGATTGGCTGCTTCTGTGCAGTTTTTCTAGGTAGGTCTGAAGGACCTACCTCCGCTGCTCCTTCCTGGGGCGGGGTGTAGTAGGATTGCAGGACCTCCAGCAGGAGCCTCGAAGGGCCAGGTACGCCCTGTCACATGGCCCAATTCAGCTTCCACTGAAGTCTGTATGTCTGTGTCTTTGCATTGACATCAATGGGACATGGATCAGCCCTTAACACAGGTAGGCAATGTGAACAAGGGCATGTGATTCCAGTCTGTGGCTAGAACTGTGGAGAGCTCTTGGACAGAACCACATCACAGATTCAATTAAATGAGACAGAGAAAGATTCACCACATTCTTTGCAGCTGGGACCAGAATACATGTCCCGCATGCAGGAACATTTTAGGAATGTGATGAGAGAAATTAACTTTAAATTTGTCTCTGCATATAACATAATAGCTTGATTCTTCTTGCAGTGATGTCTCAGGCAAGGGAAAGATTGAAAATGTCTTTACAATTCTCTAATCCTTCCAGACTAGCTGCTCCTAACTGCACATTATTCCCACCCACTCCCTGAGGGAATCAAAGGCCCAGCCAGCTGCTCATGCCCTCAGACTCTATGACAATCACATGTACCGGTCAGGAAACGGAAATAATGCCATGTGTCTAAGATGACCAATCACATAGTGGCAATAACAAATAGTGGATACCCACGGTGACAAGTTCTTGAAGAACCCAGAGGATGAAGTGAGTTTGTGTTCAGCTTGTGTAAAGTGTGTGCCAAGCAATTTTGAATAACAAACATGATTATCGAGAGCAAAGTGTGTTCAGAAAGGATCCCCAAAGAGAAAAATGGCTGCCGTACATTGTGTTATCCCTTTTGACCCAGGCAGTTAGCCAATATTTGGGGCCTCACGGGTTGTTTCCGTTAGGAGAAGTTGATGACAGACAAAGGAATTTCTTTGATGAAATCCTGTTTATTTACAAAAATGTCCACAAAGTGCTGTTACCCTGCACACAGCAGGGACTCAAACAACTGGGGGCAGTTTCTTTGCTCATAGCTCCAAGCCCCTTTCCAGCTAGCACTCTGGTCAAAAAAGCTCTCCGTCTTGGCTTTCTCTCAGCGCCACGTTATCAGTGCTCCTCTTGCTGTCTGCTTCTGCTCCCAGATACTCACCTCCATGAAAACAATATCCAGCACCTGTGTTTCCATTCAGCCCGCAAAGAAACTGCTCTGCCCACTCAGCTTCTGACCAGCCTTGCATGTGTCCTGTGTTTTGAGCAGTGGCTCCTATTCCTTCAGCTACCTTAGTCCAAAAAGGAGTTTACTTGCTTCTTATATTTCTCCTGAATATACACTTGCTTCTTATATTTCTCCTGGCATGTCACCAGCTTCAATGAGGTTTTGCCCAACCTCCAGTTGAATAAATTGGCTGTAGTTCATAATGCAGTGATCTCTAGCAAGGGGAGTAAACATATTTCAAGGCTGGAAGCTATTAAAAAGTCTGCCAAGAAGCCAGCAGAATGTATGGGTGCAAGCCAGCTGTTTCTCATCTGGCAGCTCTTATAAAACAGCATAGAGACCCACAAGTTTATAATGGTCAAGATCCAGCCACTTATGTCCTCACAGTACAATCTCACAAAGTGTGTAATGGTTCTGAACTGGTTACTTCTAGGATTACAGTCTCTTCTGAGAAATAAACAGTGCTCAGAGTAGTTTAGAAGTACAGTGGTTGTTTCTAGGCTCATGGCATATTCTGCAAAGACGCTGTCAGATCCAGAAGGGTTGGGAACCTGCTTTTTCTGGAATTCTGACAATTATAAACTCCGCTGGGCAGGTGGCAGACTTTATAATGACCACAAAGCCGTTACGTTTAGGAATATGGTATTACAAACTCCACTGAGCGGCCAAAGAGTTGATACATTCGTGACGACGACAGTGATGATGATTGCGACACTGGCAGACCAGGTCAGATCAGTGCCACAGGCCAATTCACTTGTGTGTTAGTATAGATCAAAGTGAGTAATGTATAAGTGTGTATTCAGATGGTTAAACTTCATGAAAACTAGTGGGATTGTACTTGTATTGTTTTCACTTATCTGTTCCTGTTATAATGTAATAGCACACATCTACGTTGTGTATACCCAGATAACTAAATAACCGCTCAAAAATCTTGTGACATGCTAATGAAGGACTTTAACAGAAAATGCTAATTTCAAAGCAAGTTGCCATTATGTATCATGGTTGGAGGTCAAAAGACTAAGTGCATTCCTTACTCATCATCATCATCGAAGGAAAAACCCACATGGGTAGAGACACTGTCAGCTTGTGTCCTGTCAGAAGAAGATCTAAGAATGGATTCAAAGAAGGATCCTTCATCTCTGGGCTGCTTGGATTCTAATCAGGAGGACTAACTGAACGAGAAGACAGAGATCCCCAGAGTTATTCTTAATAGCCCTGAGAGACTTTTGGGAAACTGGCAGATTTACAACATCTCTGCTGCCATTTGGAATTACAAACTGTGGCTCACTTGTTATTATATTTTACCTGATTTAGCCTCTCAATAATTCTCATTTCCTTTTCTTAGTTAATAAACTTTTAGTTAGTTTACTATGGAATTGGCTGCCAGCATTATCTTTGGTGTGAGATATGGAGTTCCAGTTGATCTGGGGTAAGTGACTTGTCTCTTGGGACTGGGTGCGATTTTTGGTTTAAGTCACTGTTATCACAAAGTTCAGTTTGTCTGGGTGGCAGGAGAGACTGGAGAGTCTAAGGGGACTGTCTGTGACTCCATGGTGAGACTGGTACAGTGATGCAGGAGTTCACATTTGGTCCTGGCTTGGTGAAATCTAATTGTAGAACCTACCACCAGCTTGGGGTGTCTGCCCTTGTTTTCTAACAGCCTGCCCTGAGATAGTCACTCACTGTTGTGAGCCACTCCAGACAGCGTGACAATGATGATGATTGACAGCATTTAGGAGGCCCAGTAATGGATCAGGGCGCAGCTGCACCGAGTGCTGTATAAACACGTAATAGCCAGTCCCTGTTCCAAAGAGTGTACAATTGGAGTATAAGATGTGAGACAACAGGTGGATACAAGAGGGAGTTGGGAGAGCCCCAGGAAACAATGTGACAATAGCCATCAGCAGGAAGAGCAGCGGTCACTGGCTCTTTCTCAAATACATAGACTCTCAGTTCCTCCCACTGCCACGCCCCAGCACTAAATCCAGTGACTCCTATGGACTTTCTCCAGATGTGCACTTGTGCACATGGGAGCAGAATTTGGCCCCAGTGTTGATCATGGCTGTCATGCATTAAAAATCTCCACTCAACAGTGCATGCACAGGCCTGCTTCATATCCCAAGAAGCAGGGGTTTGACTAGAGGTGTAATGTTAAACCGGTGCAACTGTGTGTGTGGACACTCTTCCATGAGTCTAAACCTGGCTTAAATTGGCTTAATTTGCACCTGTACATTTGGCGGGGGGAATGCATGTGTCATGAGAACATCCCAAGGAATTCATACACTGGACAGACTGGCTCAGCAGTAGAGTGGCTATTCAAAAGCAAGGCACACTCTGCGTATGTACTGACCCCTTATACCTAACTGAAGCTCCGAATGCTCCCATTATCTTTTACCATCCCTTGAAGAGATTCTGCCCGGACTTCCAAAAGTGCAGGATTTTCTGTGTTAGGCCTGGTCTAGACTAGAAAGTTTTACCAGTTAAAACTTGTATGTCCTCAACCAGTTTTAGGTCCTGCTAATAAAACCCTGACTTTCTGTTGGCGGCTGAATCCAACCTCCCTGAATGACACACACCATCTGCTGGCACTGTTTTACCAGTAGAATGCCAATGTGCATGCTGCATTACCTGTACCAGTCAAACCAGTCCTCTGGCCCCCATCCCCACAAGAGTGACTGCTGTGGTTCCAGTTTTGAACTCTGCTGCCCAGGTGTCACTGTGACAGCAAGCCCCCCCACCCCCTTTAAAATGAGGGGAACGATCAGGTCCCTTGATCTCCTGGCAATGCCCCTACTTATACAGCCCAAAATGCCGTTAGCCTTCTGGGCAACAAGGGCACACTGTTGACTCATATCCAGCTTCTCATCCACTTTACCCCCTAGGTCCTTTTCTGCAGAACTGCTGCCTAGCCATTCGATCCCTAGTCTGTAGCGGTGCATGGGATTCTTCCGTCCTAAGTGCAGGACTCTACACTTGTCCTTGTTGAACCTCATCAGATTTCTTTTGGCCCAATCCTCTAATTTGTCTAGGTCCCTCTTTATCCTATCCCTACCCTCAGCATATCTACCTCTCCTCCCAGTTTAGTGTCACTGCAAACTTGCTGAGGGTGCAATCCACACCATCCTCCAGATCATTAATGAAGATATTGAACAAAACCGGCCCTAGGACTGACCGTTGGGGCACTCCACTTGATACTGGCTGCCAACTAGACATGGAGCCATTGATCACTACTGGCTAAGTCCGACAGTCTAGCCAGCTTTCTATCCACCTTTTAGTCCATTCATCCAGCCCATACTTCTTTAACTTGCTGGCAAGAATACTGTGGGAGACCATATCAAAAGCTTTGCTAAAGTCAAGGAATAACATGTCCACTGCTTTCCCCTCATCCACAGAGCCAGTTATCTTGTAATAGAAGGCAATGAGGTTAGTCAGGCATTCTGACAGTATTCTTCCCAGCAAGTTAAAGAAATATGGGCTAAGATGCAGAAGTTCTTTCCAGAATCAATTCATCAGGTTATAGTCCAAATAGGGAGTCAATATACGGAGTTTGTTCAATTCTTCCATGACAATTAGCAGGGTGATCCAGATTGGAGCTGGAGACCTCAGTCTAGAGACTTAAGCTTCCCCTGACCAAGATTAAGCTGATCTGAGATAACAGGATCAGGGCTCTAGACTTTGTCAACCTCAGGGAACTGATGGGCAAGATCCCCTGGGAGAATAACATGAAGGGGAAAGGAGTCCAGGAGAGCTGACTGTATTTTAAAGAATCCTTATTGAGGTTACAGGGACAAACCATCCCGATGTGTAGAAAGAATAGTAAACATGGCAGGCGACCAGCTTGGCTTAACAGTGAAATCTTTGCTGATCTTAAACACAAAAAAGAAGCTTACAAGAAGTGGAAGATTGGACAAATGACCAGGGAAGAGTATAAAAATATTGCTCGGGCATGCAGGAGTAAAATCAGGAAGGCCAAATCACACCTGGAGTTGCAGCTAGCAAGAGATGTTAAGAGTAACAAGAAGGGTTTCTTCAGGTATGTTAGCAACAAGAAGAAAGTCAAGGAAAGTGTGGGCCCCTTACTGAATGAGGGAGGCAACCTAGTGACAGAGGATGTGGAAAAAGCTAATGTACTCAATGCTTTTTTTGCCTCTGCCTTCATGAACAAGGTCAGCTCCCAGACTACTGCACTGGGCAGCACTGCATGTGGAGGAGGTGACGAGCCCTCTGTGGAGAAAGAAGTGGTTCAGGACTATTTAGAAAAGCTGGACGAGCACAAGTCCATGGGGCCGGATACGCTGCATCTGAGAGTGCTAAAGGAGTTGGCGGATGTGATTGCAGAGCCATTGGCCATTATCTTTGAAAACTCATGGCGATCGGGGGAGCTCCTGGACGACTGGAAAAAGGCTAATGTAGTGCCCATCTTTAAAAAAGGGAAGAAGGGGGATCCTGGGAACTACAGGCCAGTCAGCCTCACCTCAGTCCCTGGAAAAATCATGGAGCAGGTCCTCAAGGAATCAATTCTGAAGCACTTAGAGGAGAGGAAAGTGATCAGGAACAGTCAGCATGGATTCACCAAGGGCAAGTCATGCCTGACTAATCTAATTACCTTCTATGACGAGATAACTGGCTCTGTGGATGAGGGGAAAGCAGTGGACATGTTGTTCCTTGACTTTAGCAAAGCTTTTGACACAGTCTCCCACAGTATTCTTGCCAGCAATTTAAAGAAGTATGGGCTGGATGAATGGACTATAAGGTGGATAGAAAGCTGGTTAGATTGTCGGGCTCAATGGGTAGTAATCAATGGCTCCATGTCTAGTTGGCAGACAGTATCAAGCGGAGTGCCCCAAGGGTAGGTCCTTGGGCTGGTTTTGTTCAATATCTACATTAATGATCTGGAGGATGGTGTGGATTGCACCCTCAGCAAGTTTGCAGATCACACTAAACTGGGAGGAGAGGTAGATACGCTGGAGGGACCTAGACAAATTAGAGGATTGGGCCAAAAGAAATCTGATGAGGTTCAACAAGGACAAGTGCAGAGTCCTGCACTTAGGACGGAAGAATCCCATGCACCGCTACAGACTAGGGATCGAATGGCTAGGCAGCAGTTCTGCAGAAAAGGACCTAGGGGTTACAGTGGATGAGAAGCTGTGAGTCAACAGTGTGCCCTTGTTGCCAAGAAGGCCAATGGCATTTTGGGATGTATAACTAGGGGCATTGCCAGCAGATCGAGGAACGTGATTGTTCCCCTCTATTCAACATTGGTGAGGCCTCATCTGGAGTACTGTGTCCAGTTTTGGGCCCCACACTACAAAAATTATGTGAAAAAATGGGAAAACGTCCAGCAGAGGGCAACAAAAATGATTAGGGGACCGGAACACATGACTTATGAGAAGAGGCTGAAGGAACTGGGATTGTTTAGTCTGTGGAAGAGAAGAATGAGGGGGGGATTTGATAGCTGCTTTCAACTACCTGAAAGGGGGTTCCAAAGAGGATGGATCTAGACTGTTTTCAGTGGTACCAGATGACAGAACAAGGAGTCTCAAGTTGCAGTGAGGGAGATTTAGGTTGGATATTAGGAAAAACTTTTTCACTAGGAGGGTGGTGAAGCGTTGGAACGGGTTACCTAAGGAGGCGGTGGAATCTCCTTCCTTTGAGGTTTTTAGGGTCAGGCTTGACAAAGCCCTGGCTGGGATGATTTAGTTGGGGACTAGTCCTTCTTTGAGCAGGGGGTTGGACTAGATGACCTCCTCAGGTTCCTTCCAACCCTGATATTCTATGATTCTATGACTTGCCCTTGGTGAATCCATGCTGACTGTTCCTGATCATTTTCCTCTGTTGTGACTGTTCCATCGTATTTGTTACGACTGTTCCATCGTATTTGACTGGGCTGTCTGGGTGGGAGCCCAGGGCTGGATTGCTTTAAGGGAACTGTGTGGCTTCTGGATAACCAGTGAGGTATGGCAGATGCTGTTTTGTTGCTGGCTTGGTGAATCTAAGTACTAGAACAACCACCAGTTCTGGGTATTGTCTGCCCCATTTTTTGCAGTTTGCCTTGACTGAGCAAACTCAGCGTGCACCCCCCCCGCACACCAGTGACCATGGTCACCATCGTTTGGGAGACAGTTAATGCCATTGGCCCCGGTGACCTAGTCCTATCCAGTTGTCATGGTACTGGACTCAGACCCGAGCTGAATGGTGGTGATGTAGCAGAGCCCCGTAGATATCTGGATGCCATGTACAGTAAGGTCGGGGCGACAGCTTTGCTGGTAGAGTGCAGTGCTGCCAGGAAATTGCTGCACACACATACGCCTGGCGCCCTTCCCTAACCACCCTAGCCATAAGCCAGCGGCATTTCCTGCTGTGCATGCACAGATCCAGATTTTCAAATGTGCATCCAGCTCCTTATGGCACCTGGTGCTGAGACTCTGGTGTGATGGCCCCATCCATGTTTGCTGCCAGCAAGATGTAGCTCTGTGTGCTGTTGACATCAGGCCAGCACTAAGCCCATAGTATCTCATCATCTCCCTTAGGGGGCTGACAGCTGAGGTTTGAATAGACTGGATTGAGCCTTGTGGGATTCCACAGGCGGGAGCTGCTGTGGTGGAGTGACAGCTAGCTTCATCATAATCCCCCTCTGGACATCTCTGTGAGAAATGTGGAAAGCCAGCTGAAGACAGCTCTGTCACCCTGCCAGGTGTCAGCAGAAGCTCATGGCCGGAAGCATCGCCGGCTGATGATAGAGTGTCCAGCACTTCGTCTGCCCATGGCATCACCCAGCACTGCCAGCACGGCCTTCTTCCTGTCCACTTGTGTGAGTCTGATTGCCGGGGCTATAGGGTGCTGTTGTGTAGGCCCAGAGAGTCCCTGGCACTGTACAAGGGTCAAGGTTAAACGAGGTTCAGGGGATTTTGAGTACAGACACTTTGGTAAGCTGGGCACAAGCAAACAATATGCATTTTCATATGGCTAAATGTAAATGTGTGTATCTAGGAACTAATAATGTAGGGCAGGCTTACAGGGTAGGGGACTGTGAAAAAGATTTGGGGGTGGTGGTGGATAATCAGCTGAACACGAGCACCCAGTGTGATGCTGTGGCCAAAGGGCTAATGCGATCCTTGAATGCATGAACAGGGGAATTTTGAGTAGAAGTAGGGAGGTTACTTTACTGGTGGGACTGCTGCTGGGATCCTGTGTCCAGTTCTGGTGTGCACAAGTCAAGAAGGATGGTGATAAATTGAAGAGGGTTCGGAGAAGAGCCATAAAATGATTAAAGGATTGAAAAACCTGCCTTGTAGTGATAGACTCAAGGAGCTCCATCTATTTGACTCAAAAAAAGAAGGTTCAGGGGTGACTTAATCACAGTCTAGCAGTACCTACGTGGGGAACAAATATTGATAATGGGCTGTTCAACTGGGCAGCAAAAGGTCTAATACGATCCAATGGCTGGAAGTTGAAGCTGGAAAAATTCAAACTGGAAATAAGGTGTAAATTTTTAACAGTGAGAGTAATTAACCATTGGAGCTCAGGGTTGTGGTAGATTCTCCATCAGTGGCCATTTTAAAATCAAGACTGGCTGGTTAAGTTTTAAATATATACTGTAGTTCAAAAATAATTATTTTGGGGGCAGTTCTCTGGCCTATGCTATACAGGGGATCAGACTAGATGATCACAATGGTTTTTTCTGGCCTTGGGATCTATTACTGTATTCCTGGAGCAGATCTTTAGAAAAATATCCAGTCTTGATTTAAAAATTGTTGGTGATGGAGAATCTACCTCGACCCTTGGGAAATTGTTCCAGTGGGTAAGTACTCTCACTGTTAAAAATTTACACCTTAGTTCCAGTGTAGCTTCATATTCCAGGCATTGGATCATGTTAGACCTTTCTCTACTAGACTGAAGCGCCCAGAATTAAATATTTGTTTCCTGCGTAGGTACTTACAGACTGGGATCGACTCAACCCTTGACCTTCTCTTTGTTAAGTTCCATATATCGACCTCCTTGAGTCTCTCACCGTATGGCAGGTTTTCTAATCCTGTAATCGTTCTCGTGGCTCTTCCCTGATCCCTCTTCAATTTATCAACATCCTTCCTTAACTGGGGATACCAGAACTGGACACAGGATTCCAGCAGTGTCGCCCCAGTGCCAAATGCAAAGGTAAAATAACCTCTTGAGATTCCCCTGTTTATGCATCCAAGGATAATATTAGCCCTTTTGCCCACAGTTTTGCACTGGGAGTTCACATTCACTCACTTATTCACCACCATCCCCTTATCTTTCCCAGAATCAGTGATGAGGGACCAGCCTGCAGGACCTGGCCACCCGACTACACAGATGGCCCATGTAGCTGGGTGCAAGCTGGCCCCATGGGTCATGGGGGCACTGGTGATGGGCACTGCAGCTCCTCTGCAGTCACCATTCCTCCAGATCGAAGGATGCCATTGGAAACTGACAAGCCAACTGAGTGGTTTATCTGCAAATTCCAGAAGCCTGTGGCTGCTGTGTTGGGAGGGAAAGAGTGGCTATGGGGCTAGCCTGGAACTGAGGATTGTTGGCTTCCTCAGCTGCCACGCTCACAGCATCTCTACCCCTGCATTAGTACTGGGGCTTCCCTGCCTCCCTGGAGGGCAGAGCCGTAGTCTGGCACAGGGGAGGTGCCACTTGAACTCACATGATCAGCTCATGTTTTACTCCTGAGGGAATTCTGCGCCAAAAATTTAAAAATTCTGCATATTTTATTTATCAAAATAATGCAGTCTAATCATGCCAGTTTCAATTATTTTGGTAATTTATTAAACTACAAAACAGAAAAAAGTCAGAATAACTATTCAGCATTTCCTAAACACATGAAAGTTAAGTTACAAATACTTGGCTAACCACCTGACGACGGACCTAGGCTCTTCGGTGGGAGTGTCCTTGGCCTGGCCTGGCCAGACCAGCCTGCCGCCTGGGCTGCTGTTTGCAGTGCATTGGCTCAGTTAGAGCGAACACATCACGTCTGCCCAGGGTCCAGTGCAGGCACTGCCAGAGATGTGCTCAGCGCTGGGGTGGAAGGAAGCAGCTGTTAGCAGTGCACAGCAACACTCCATGACACTAGGACGAGGAGTGATCTAAATGCTGTGTTGGGTTGATGCTCCAGGGGTTACTCAGGATGTAATTGCACAGACTGGAGTTTGGCCAGGACTCCCTCCTTGCCCTTACATAAGATGTCATGGGAGCTTTTCTGACTGACAGGGGTCAGGACCTTGGGGTTAGGTCTTATCTGAGCTTGCCCCTTGCAGCAGCACCCCTCACAGTTCTAGGCATGGGGCTGGTTCATCTAGAAGAGGAGGACTGCCCAGGAAAGGTTTAGGGATCCCTGTGAATGTGGGGGGGGGATACAACCACATGTTTCCCAGCTGCGTCAATGCTGAGTCATGCCAGCGAGATCTCTCAGCACCGTATGCAACCTGCCCCATGCCTTTCACCTTCCTCCTTGTGGAGGCTGCTGTAAGGATGGAGGCCAGATCATGGGCAGCCAGTTTGCTGTCACATATCGTCTGCAGCTCCAGCGAGCAGTGGCTTGGAAGGCTACTTTGGGAGAAGCCCAAGAAGGAGCCTGTCCTGCACCCTGGAGGGAGCAGCGATGGGAGAACCTGGAAGGGAAAGTTACCAATCTTCTTCAGCCCTTGCAGCAAGTTTTACAGGCCTTTGGGTCCAACACTGGGCCCCAGGCCGGGCACCTTCACACCCTCGTGCTGCCAGAATCTCAGCAACAACATTTCTGCGAGTGCTCTGTTGGGCCCTGGCTGCAGAAGGCTGAGCATGGCCTGGCCCCAGGCCCTCGGCACATTGTGAGGTTTTGCCCCCTTAACACCCCAGGAAGGTGTGCCTGATGCACACCTGGGCCCTAAGATGGCTGTGTGCTGCACTCACATGCCAGCAGCATCTGCCAGGGCGGGCGAGGTGTGTGGTGTGTCCTGGAGTTGCTCTTGAGGCTGAGCCTGGGAGAGGGCTGTGTTAATTGGGATAATTTCCAAAGCAGACAAGGGACAGGCAAGTGAGGGAGCAAGCCCAGCAAGCAGAGGGGAAACAATGAGCCATTGTCAGGGGATGGCCCAGACAAAAGGCTCCAGTTCTAGCTGGCATCAAGCGCCAAAGAAAGGGGGGCTGTTTGAAGAGAGGAAGAACAAATGGACAGTGGGTCAGCAAACGGCCAACTGCTAGCAGAGAGTGGGAGCCAAGCTGTGCTCTGAGCCCAGGGCTCCCACGTGGCTAGAGCCCTGGGTTCTTCTCCAAGGATCTGCCACCCCACTGCTCAGGGAGAGCTTAGCCTACTCTGCCACGCTGCTGTCAGGGGCAACAGCTTCATTTCTCACTCCCCCCGAGAACAAGGGGCGGCAGTGATCAGTGGGGAGGCCAACTCTCCTGCTTTTGTCCTGAGTCTCATGATAATTATTGTTTCCTTAAAGCCCCAGCTCCTGGAGTCAAGTGGGATATGAGATGATTTCAGCCTTCAGTCTTAAAGAAAAAGTTGGTTTGTAGCCCTTGTGGCTGTGGAGAAAGCTTCAAAATATGACCCCAGTGCACCCAACAGGCTCAAAAAGAAGAAGGCGATAAAAAGAACACCACAGCTATTATTTGTACATAATCGCATGATTTTAAAGCCAATCTCATGATTTTTGGTGAGCCTGACTCAGGATTTTTGAACGTTTGGGGTTGGCAATACTGGAGCCAGGGCACCTGCCTGCAGCCTGGCCCACCGAACCCAACAGGAGCTGGGAGCCATTTTGAATGAGGGCTATTCTTCACGCCATTCTCGAGAGAACATTATCCTCCAGTTGCTGCTGACAGGCAACCCACTGCTCCTACAGCACGGTGGGCCCGGTGGGCCCTAGGCATGAGATCTCAGTGAGGCTTATGTGTATGACAAGGCTGAAGTTTCTGAGTTGTTCGGTTATTACAATAATTTGGGACAAAAAATAGTCCAACCCAGGGGACTATATTTCTTTCAGGAACTTATTTTAAATTAATTTAACTGATAAACGAGTTAATGGATTTCCTTGTTAATGCTCAGAAAAATCATTCGATGTTCCAAGACATAGGGAGGATATGCTGCATTCCTCAGCCAAAAGAAAGGGGGACTACCTGCTTCAAAACTCAACTCTTCCTTAACTATGGCACCACAACTCGTGTGTCTATCACAGCCAAAGCCCTGTGGCTTGTATGAGCCCTAAGCCATGCAGTGGGACCCCAGCTTAACATGGCACTGCCCCTGACCAACTTTCTCCCCCACTCCCTAATTCCAGACCAGTTCTGCAGTATCTCCCATCCTCTGAATATAATTTGTTATTGTTATGGCAGGAATCCCCAGGTGGTGCTATTACACACAGTCTTTTTCTTAGAGTGCAAGCAAATGTTCAGTCTCAGGAAGACATGTTGTATGGTCAGTTTTAGTTAGGCTAATTCTGGGTAGAAAGTGCTGTGTGAGAAGCAGGCAGTGGAGTTTGCTCTGCTGTGCTTTCTGGTTGGAGTCAATTCTTGGTGCAGAGCTGCTCCCTGGGAACTGGGCATTGGTGCTGGGCTGCGATTCCTGCATGCTGTTTGACTCTATGTTCCAGGACTGGTGTATGTGTGAATAAAGCAAGTTACACTGTGACTATACCCAGACTCTGCAACACTGATTGCTCCTCCATTGGCAAACTGGCTGGCCAGGCCCCAGGAATCTGATACTGCTCAAGCAGAGGGGATGCTGGTGTTAGAGCAGGACACTGGGCTAGGAAGAGGGTGACCCTGTGATGCTTTGCCTTGTGTTGCTGCCTTGAAGAAGGTGCTGGGGAAGCTGCTGGTTTTACTCACAGGGTGTAGGACAGCTGGGCCACTTGACACCTGAGAACATGTAGGAAGTGGCTTGGGAACCCGGGGGCAGGTGGGGTGGTATAGTTCCTCTGACTCCCTCTTTTGGGAAGGATCAGAAGCGACTTGCAGTTTGAGGAGATAACTCTGTTGTTCCTTATCTCAGCTGTCCTTGACACAACTGCGTCCCTCCACCCCCAGCATCAGTCAACTGGCACAATAGCGTGTTTCTGCTGCCTAATCATCACTGAAATAATTAACCATACTGTCATGAAATTACCATCGTTAGGCTCTAGTGTTACAGAGCTCAGTGAGACTGTTTCAGGCTCTCTACAGCCTCAGGCAGAGCCCTGCAGCAGGTCATGTCATGTCTGAGTCACATTTGGAAGGCTCTGAGCTGACAATTGTGGATTCGGAGCTGAGATTCTGGAGCATCGGCACATGGCAAGCAGGGAGTAAAGCAACCATTTCCCTGACAGCCCAGTCATGATACATAGGGCCTGTCTATATGTAAGCGGGGGAATGGTCCCGCTACTGTGGGGAACTTTCCTGTCTTATACACAACCCCGGTGAAAAAGAAAAGGAGGACTTGTGGCACCTTAGAGACTAGCAAATTTATTTGAGCATAAGCTTTTCACATCTGACGAAGTGAGCTGTAGCTCACGAAAGCTTATGCTCAAATAAATTTGTTAGTCTCTAAGGTGCCACAAGTCCTCCTGTTCTTTTTTGCCAATACAGACTAACACGGCTGCTACTCTGACAACCCCGGTGGAATTGGCTGGCAAAAGGATCTGAGTCCTCGCTCCCACTCCCTTTACTCAGAGGCCTGCCTGACCTCGAGGGCTCCCCTTCCACTCTCCTGTGTGGCAAAGTCCTTGTAACCCCAACGAGGCTGGGCCCAGGATTCCTAGGGGGCTCGACCCCCCCACTTTGTCGTAGGACAGAGACTAGGGTGTCCCCATTCCAGGGTGCTCTCTCTGCTCTGGCATGTCCCTGACCCACTGATCGTTCCATACAGTTCAAAGCAAATACAATTTATTAAACAGCAATCAGTTTTAAAAATAAGGAAAAAATGGGAAAGGTGAAGGGAAAACCCGTCACCCCGCTCTGTGGCCCGGGGACGTCACAACCAGCATCTCTGGAGCGTCCGGGCAGTTCACAGTCTGTCCCTCCCTCGGCCCAAGCCCCTGCCCAGGCCCTGGCTGTGCTGCAGGGAGGCTGCGGGTCGGACACTTGCTTTGGTGGTGGCCACACGCCCTCAGGCTCCAGGTGGCAGGACCCTTCTTCCCAGTGTCAGCCCCACTCCCCCATCGGGGTTACAATCCCCCTCCAAGTCTGGCCTCTTGGCTGGGGGTGTCTCCCTGCATTGGGCCCCCTTCCCAGGGTCCCCCCTGCAGCTGTTCCCTGCACCCAGCTCCAGCCCCAGCCCCACTCTGCCTCAGCACCGCTCCCTGGGCTGCTCCCCTGGCCCCTCTGTCTCTGGCCATGTGGCTCTGCTCCCAACTCAGCTCCGGCCCCTGCTCTCCCCTTAGCTCAGACCCAGGCAGCTCCAGCTCACATGGACAGGACCCCCTGTCCTGACTCCTTCATTAGCCTGCCCTGTCAATCAGGCTGATCTGGAGCGTTGGCCTCTCCCCATTGCCCCAGGGACTGTCAAGTCACAGGGTCCTGGTTTCTCATTGACCCTTCTCCTTCCTTTTGGTACTGGGAGATGGCCAAACAAAAACCCCACTGAGTTTTAGTAAAGGGGCCAACAGTCCCCTTACATATAGCACAGGCCTCACCAGAGCACCCCTGGCATGACCCAAAGGGAGTTCTGTACAGGGACACAGGGCAGCTCCTGGCTCCCAGCTAAGGGCGCCATCAGTCCCATATTACAGGAGACGTCCCTTAAATAGAAAATTGCCTGTCCCATACTCAGTCAGTGCCCGTCAGTCAAAGGCAGGAGGCTAGTGCCCACAGGTGCATCTTCCCACTCCCCTCAAGGCCCCAGCTCTTCAGTGCTGCACAGGGAAAGCAGACAGGGCCAGAGGGGAGAGGAAAGATGCACCTGTGAGTCCTGGCCTACGCTGGCCCGTGTCCCCTGCTGACTCCAGCCCTTGAGTTTTCCCTGGCAGGCTCTGTCTGGCAGGGCAAGTGGATGGGGCTACGTGCCCTGGAGCTGTGCTGAGGGCTGGGGTCAGGCAGGGGCTCTGTCTGTCTGGCCGGGGGTCGGTGCTCCCGGAGTGCAGCCTCCCTGCTCGCAGAGTCTCTGCCAATGTCCCCAGCATGTTGTCCAGCACTGCAGCAGGCAAAGACCAGCCTTGCAGCCTCCAGCTCGGCACCTGGTTCCCGGGCAGACCCTAACCAGGAGTCGCAGCGGCTGCTGGCCCAGCACCTGAGGCTCTGGGTTCTCTGCATAGGCAACGTGGGGGGGGGGAGAGGGGGAGGGGGGGAGCATGCGGGGTCATGTCCTCCCAGATTTCTGCCTATGTTCATATTTTTATTTCTTTTTTTGTGACTCTCCAGTCAGGCCACCAGGGTTGTGGGTAGGGGGAGAATTCCGCTCCTGCCCAAGGCTTGCAGGGCTGGACCTGCCGAGGGGTCACCACTGGCCCGTGGGGCCAGGCGCCTGCCCTGGTGTTTGTTCAGGTCTCGCACAGGAACCTGGAGGGTGATGAGGTGACTAATGTGCAGGAGCCCCCAGCTGGGGGGGCCTGCCTGAAGGGGGCTGTGACATGAGCTGTTCAGGAGGGCGGGTGACCCCCCCACACTATCAACAGTTACTCGTCACCTCTGCTCCCAGCATCCAGCGCTGGAGCCAGAGAAATCCTAGGAAGCATGGGGGAGCGGGGGAGAGAGGGACTTGCCTCCAGTGGTTCACATCAAGACTGGGGACATCTGAGGTCTGTCCCATGTTTTTCAAATACGATGTTGGCAGCCTACTGCCAGCACACAGCCCTTGGGGAAGAGATGGGAAGCACTTGCTCCAAGACAGGAAATCCTCTCTTTCTGCTCCAGCCAGGCACACAGTGGGCAGCCACAATGCACGCTTCTCTCACTTGTGCAGAGGCCCTGCCTGACACGGGGGCTGGACAGACCTAGCCTTCATCTGCAGGGGCTCGGGCAGGACTGGGGGCGGGGTGATAAGGAAGTCAATCAGCTTGTCTCCAGTGCCTGCAGGCCAGCACAAAGCGAGGGGGACAGCGAGCCCAGGTCAAGCCCAGAGGGACTCCCACTCTGAGTTATTTATCTGACAGTGTGTATGTACAGGGAACGTAGCCGTGTCCCCGCCTGGGCCAGAGACAGGCTCCCAGGCTGGGACGCATGAGCACACAGCACGTACTCTCCCCTCCTCCCCGCTGCACACACCCAGACATACATAGCACCACCCACCGCACATGACAGAAATACACACAAAACCACCACCCCCATACACATTTACACACACACACAGACCACACAAAGCATGGCCCACAGAGAACATGATGGACTTAGCACTGTTTTCTAGCCTGAGCATTGCTGCCTCTTTCCCGCCCCCCCCCCCCCCGGTCTATCCCAGGACTCTGGGGCTGGGAGTGGGGGGGGGGGGCAAACTTTGCCTTCTTGGCGCAGGAGGCTGATTCCAGATGAGCAGAAGACCCTGCCCAAAGCCACCCAAGGCGCAGGCCCCTTTCCAGTCCTTTAGAAGGGAGATCTGCTTGATTCTGACCCTGCTTTTGGGACTGGACTCAGGCTGGGGCCACCCAATTCATTCCCTGTGGGATACAGACAGGCCCCATGCTCCCAGGAGAGGAGATCCACCCCCACTGGGAAGGCTCTGCAAAAATACCAGTGTTACCACGCGACAGGCCAACTCCCCAGGGCCCACGGCAGCCTGCCGTCCCCTGGAGCTAGCACATTGGCCCTGCCAATAGTCACTGCTGCACATTCTCCACCAGGAGCCAAGGGCTGTGCCTGGGCCCAGACCCACCTCCCTGACTTGCAGGGGCAAATCCCAGCATTAGCCAGCAGGAATCAAGCAATCGGGCCCTGAGCCATGGGAGGGGTAGGACTGGCATCTGCACTAGCACCAGGTGCCACAGCACCCACTGCTGCCCTCAGGGCCTACGTGCCACATTTGAGGCAATGGGCACAGCCACGCCGGGGGGGAGGCTGTCAGTCTGCAAGTGCGGCCCCATCCACGGTGACAGAAAGCAGCCCCACGCCGGGCCCAGAGCAGCCGGTCACAGACATATGAGCGCAGAAGAACAGAACGATCTGAAGCCCATTAAGGCCAGCTGGGACAATTTCCACAGTGCCTGGCACAAAGGGTCCTGCTCCATGCCTGGGTGCTAGGTTACAACACAACACAAAGCCTGCCACATGGTGATGTCCCAGCGCACCCAGCACCCAGCTGCATTCATAGGTGCGCTTAGCACGCTGGCAGCAGGATAGGGGTCGCGCTCCAGCCTGTGGGAAATGCTGGCCTGGGCAAGCTTGGAGTGTGGCTCTGCTGCTTTTGCTGTCTCCCCCTCTAGTGGCAGAAAGGGGAACCTACATGTCAGACCGAGCTCTGATTCAAGCCCAGAGCCAGCATGTGGTGCGAGCATCATCTCCAGCCCGCCAGGCACTCGGGTGCTGGCACAGCTGGAGTATCACCTGTGTCAGGTGTGGTTCCAGGAAGGACCCTGTCTCAGAGACTGACAGAGTGGGTGTCCTTCCCATCACCTGAGGTGGACAAGCTGGGGGGTAGGGGGGAACAGCACAGAGGATGCCAATAAGGCCATGAGCAAACCAGTGTACATGGCAACACAGGACAGGTGAGATACCATGAAGCTCCGGGGTCCTGGGACTGCCCCCAAATTCTAAGTAAGTGACCTGACCATGTTCCTGAGCTGTGATGTGTCAGTCTCATCCCCCTATTCTGTCCTGGCATTTGGCTTGTGAGCACTGTGGGGCAGGGACCGTCACTTCCTAGCTGATTGAAGAAGGGCACTCTGGCCTCTAGGCGCCACTGCAGTATTCATTTGATAATAACAGTGATCAATGACTCCATGTCTAGTTGGCAGCCGGTATCAAGTGGAGTGCCCCAAGGGTCAGTCTTGGGGCCGGTTTTGTTCAATATCTTCATTAATGATCTGGAGGATGGTGTGGATTGCACCCTCAGCAAGTTTGCAGATCACACTAAACTGGGAGGAGTGGTAGATATGCTGGATGGTACGGATAGGATACAAAGGGACCTAGACAAATTAGAGGATTGGGCCAAAAAAATCTGATGAGGTTCAACAAGGACAAGTGCAGAGTCCTGCACTTAGGACGGAAGAATCCCATGCACCGCTACAGACTAGGGATCAAATGGCTAGGCAGCAGTCCTGCAGAAAAGGACCTAGGGGTTACAGTGGACGAGAAGCTGGATATGAGTCAACTGTGTGCCCTTGTTGCCAAGAAAGCTAACGGCATTTTGGGCTGTATAAGTAGGGGCATTGCCAGGAGATCGAGGGACATGATCGTTCCCCTCTATTCAACATTAGTGAGGCCTCATCTGGAGTACTGTGTCCAGTTTTGGGCCCCACACGACAAGAAAGATGTGGAAAAATTGGAAAATGTCCAGCAGAGGGCAACAAAAATGATTAGGGGTCTGGAGCACATGACTTATGAGGAGAGGCTGAGGGAACTGGGATTGTTTAGTCTGCGGAAGAGAAGAATGAGGGGGGATTTGATAGCTGCTTTTAACTACCTGAAAGGGGGTTCCAAAGAGAATGGATCTAGACTGTTTTCAATGGTACCAGATGACAGAACAAGGAGTCTCAAGTTGCAGTGGGGGAGATTTAGGTTGGATATTAGGAAAAGGTTTTTCACTAGGAGGGTGGTGAAGCGTTGGAACGGGTTACCTAAGGAGGCGGTGGAATCTCAATGGCTTCCCCGGAGCCCACGCCACCCACACCACTGGCAGCCAGCTCCGCTAGCCTGGCTGACAGGGCGAAGGGGACAGTGATACAACCCCACATAAGTCCCCAGGCCCTCTGTGGGCTGCTCCCAGGCCCCATGGCAAGGAGCTTCCTCACTGACCCTGGGGCAGTTGAGGCTGGTTTCCGCAGAGCGTAGCTATCTATGGTCCTTATCTGGGCTGCCTGGCTGCGGTCTCTGAGCTCCTCACATACCCAGGGGCAGCAGAGCTTTGCCAATATACCCATTGCACAGAGAGGGAACTGAGGCCCAGAGACTTGCCCAAGGGCACACAGGGAGGTAGCAGTCCAGTCCCGGATCCAGGAGGGCTCCAGGCAGGGAGGGCTGGGCTGCAGCTGCCAAGAGACACTGTCACACCTGCTGCCCATGTAGCCCCTCTACCTCACTTCTACCCAAAGAACTGGGGGGAGGGATGGCATGAGTGGCCCACAGGCCCAGGGGTGAGGGAACAGGAGGGGGTGATGGGCCAAGCCCTGGCTGCCCCTGCTCCTGCTCAAAGCAGTGGGGGCAAAAGACATATGTGGCTTCAAAACAAAGCTTGATAAATTTATGGAGGAGATGATATGATGGGATAGCCTAATTTTGGCAATTAATTGATCTTCGACTACTAGCGGTAGATATGCCCAATGGCCTGTGATGGGACGTTAGATGGGGTGGGATCTGAGTTACGACAGAGAATTCTTTCCTGGGTGTCTGGCTGGTGAGTCTTGCCCACATGCTCAGGGTTTAGCTGATCGCCATATTTGGGGTCGGGAAGGAATTTTCCTCCAGGGCAGATTGAGAGAGGCCCTGGGGTTTTTTTGCCTTCCTCTGCAGCGTGGGGCATGGGTCACTTGCTGGAGGAATCTCTGCACCTTGAAGTCTTTAAACCACGATTTGAGGACTTCAATAGCTCAGACATAAGTTAGGGATTTGTTACAGGAGTTGGTGGGTGAGATTCCGTGGCCTGCGTTGTGCAGGTCAGACTAGATGATCATGACGGTCCCTTCTGATCTTAAAGTCTATGACACCGCAGGCCTAGCTGGGGGCGGGGCAGATTGTTTCCCCCCAATTCTGCCTCTCCCAAAGCCTCCGGGCACTACACTGTGTAGGTCACATGGGGGCAGGGAACGGGACGGGACACTGCAGTCCTGGCTCTGGAGCCAGTGAGGGCCAATCTGAGACAGGGTCAGGACACCAACTGCCCTGGCCTACCACAGGGCTCTGTACATACACACACCCCACAGAATGTGGCTGTTCCCAAAAGCTTGTCATTGCGAGGCCCAGGGCTGGATGGGGGCAGGTACCTTGCATAGGGGTGTCACCCAGCCACACCATAGTTAAGGGTTGTATCAGGATTTGTTTCGGGCTGTTTTTCAAAGTGCTTCAAAAGCCACATGTATTAGCATGGGGTGGGCAAACTTTTTGGCTCAAGGGCCACATTGGGGTGCAAAAATGTATGGAGGGCCGGGTAGGGAAGGCTGTGCCCCCCCAAACTGCTGGCCCCTGTCCCATATTCGCTCCCTCCCACCTCCTGCCCTGACTGTCCCTCTCAGAACCCCCAACCCATCCAACCTTCCCTGCTCCTTGTCCCCTGACTGCCCCCTCCTGGGACCCCCTGCCCCAAACCACACCCCCCAGGATCCCACCCCCTATCCAACCCCTCCCCGCTCCCTGTCCCCTGACTACCTCGACTATCCACATCCCCGCCCCCTGACAGACCCTCTGGGACTCCCACGCCCTATCCAATCCCGTTCCCCAACCCGTCTGCCCCATCCAACCACCCCATGCTCCCTGTCCCCCAGGACTCCTACCCAACCTCCCCACCACCGGGCATGCACTGCCGCCAGCCCCTTACCATGCTGCTCAGAGCGGCAGGACCTCGCAACCCCTGCCCGCATGGCGGTGTAGCTGTATGGGAGGGGGGACAGCGGCGGAGGGGCTGGGGCAGCTTCCTGGGCCAGGAGCTCAGGGGCCGAGCAGGATGATCCCACGGGCTGGATGAGGCCCGCAGGCTGTAGTTTGCCCACCACTAGATTAGCAGATGGCCTTGAAAGCTGCTATTTTAAACGAGGAGCAGGGATAGAATTAGTGATGCAAAAGCAGGGCAAAAGATACTGGGCTAATGGACCCAGAATGGCCATTTTTATGAGGCAAACAATTCATTGAGCTTTTCTGTAACAGCCTTTTCTTCCTTGAGTGCTCCTTTAGCACCTCAATTGTCCAGTGGCCCCCAATGATTATTGGGTGGGCTTCATGTTTCTGATGTACTTCAAATTATTTTTTTGCTGTTAGTTTTTGTATCTTTTGCTAGTTGGCCTTCAGATTCTTTTTTACATTGCCTATTTGTACTTTTACATGTGACTTACCTGAGTTTATGCCATTTTCTCCAGTAGGATTTGACTTCCAACTTCTAAAGGATGCCTTTTTGCCTCTTAACTGCCTCTTCTACTCTGTTGTTTGGCCATGGTGGCACTTTTTTGTCCGCATGGCGTTTTTGTTTTTATCATTATTATTTGGGGTCTACATTTAGTTTGAGCCTCTATTATGGTGTTTTTAGTCTCCATGTAGCTTGCAGGCATTTCACCCTTGTGACTGTTCTTTTAATTTCTGTTTAACTAGTCTCCTCATAAAGAAAAGGAGGACTTCTGGCACCTTAGAGGCTAACAAATTTATTTCAGCATAAGCTTTCGTGAGCTACAGCTCACTTAATCGGATGCATGTTTGTGTCATTCCCATTTTCAAAGTTAAATGTTACTGTGGTGGGTTTCTTTGGTATCCCACCCCCCAAGGATGTTAAATATAATTACATTATGGTCACTATTATTGAGCATGTTCACCTCTTGTACCAGATCCTGTGCTCTACTTAGAACTAAATCAAGAATTGCCTCTCTCCTTTTGGGATCTAGGACTAGCTGCTCCAAGAAGTAGTCATTGATGATGTCTATACATTTTATCTGTGTGTCCCATCCTGAGGTGACATGTTCCCAGTCAATATGGGGATAGATGAGATCCCCTATTCTTACTGGGTTTCTGTTTTTGTTACCTTTCTAATCCCCCTAGCATTTCACACACACTGTCACCATCCATCTGGTGTTGGTAGTATATTCCTATTGCTATACTCTTATTATTCAAGCAGGAATTTCTGTCCATAGCAATTCTATGGTACAGTCTGATTCATTTAAGATTTTTATTATATTTGACTCTATGCTTTCTTTCACATACAGTGTCACTCCCCCACCAGCACAACCTACTCAGCCATTCCTACATATTTTGTACCGTGGTATTACCACATCCCATTGATTATCATCATTCCACCAACTTTCTGTGATGCCTATTATATCAACATCCTCATTTAATACCAGGCACTTCAGTTCATCCATCTTTGTATTTGGACTTCTAGCATTTGTATACAAGCACTCACAAATTTGTCAATATTTAGTTGTTTGCCTTCATGCAATGTAATTCAGTGAGACTATTTGACCCTCTCTCTTCAGTTCTACCTGATCTTTATCGGTATCTATCCTCTCCTCTTTACTAGGATATAGATTATCCCCTTTAATAATCCTCCCCTAAAGGATGTGTGTGTCTGTACTGTGTGCTTCTCTGCCCCTGTCCACACCCCAGCCCTTAGTTTAAAAACTCCTCTGTGATATTTTTAATTTTACTTGCCACCAATCTGGTTCCACTTTGGCCCATCCTTCCTGAACAGGCTCCTCCTTTCCCAAAAGGTTCCCCAGTTCCTAATAAACCTAAATCCTTCCTCCCAACTCTATCATCTCATCTACACAATGAGACCCTGTGGTTCTGCCTGTTTAACTGGCCCTGTGCATGGAACTGGAAGCATTTCAGAGAATTCTACCACTGAGGTCCTGGACTTTAGTCTCTTACCTAGCAGCCTAAATTTGGCCTCCAGGACTTCTCTCCTGCCTTTTTCTATGTCATTGGTACCTACATGTAATATAACCACCAGCTCTTCCCCAGCACTGCATATACGTCTGTCTAGATGTCTCAAGAGGTTTGCAGTCTTTGCATCCAGCAGGCGAACATGTGGTTCTGCTCCTCACAAACCCAGCTACCTATATTACTATTACCTGGCACTTCCTAATAATGGGGTCCCCTCCCCGGAGGGGAATCCTTGGTGTGAGAGGTTACCATGCCATTACCTAGAAATAGACCTATCATGTTGGTGCAAACCCGTTTGTGTTAGAAAACAGTCATCTACACTTTTTAAAAAAAGAAAAGGAGTACTTGTGGCACCTTAGAGACCAACAAATTTACTCTAAGGTGCCACAAGTACTCCTTTTCTTTTTGCGAATACAGACTAACACGGCTGCTACTCTGAAACCTACACTTTTTAGAAACTCTAATGCTGTTTTACTACTGACTGAATGAGACCTCCAGCATGTATATTGGCTTGGAGAGTTCATTTTATGGTACCTAGTCAACTGAACTATTAATTGGTTGCACTTTAATAAATGATTTAAGGTTACTTATGACTTGTCTATTTTAAGGATATTCAGTAATTCACATCAGTTATATTAGGGTTTTGTTTTCTAAGTAACTGATTTACTTAGACATTTCTACCATAGAATAAATCATTCAATTTTATCACATGGAATTACCTGACGCTACTAAATATCCCATCCCATTACTTACAGATTGGACCAATTTTTTTTTTTTTTTTTTTTTTACCATCTGTAAGAAGTGAAATGATTACATTCTAGTTATGATCAGGAATCTGGGGGGTTCCGAGGGTAGGTTTACCTACCAGCTTCCACTCCCCAACGCCAGTCCTATTGCACAGCTCCCTCCTGGTGCTTGGCCTCTGGGGTGGCTCACAGCCCCTGCACTGCATGCAGACACCTTTCACCCAACTGTGCTGTTTCCATTAGTGCACACTCCCAGCTGCTATTGCCTGTCCTAATCCAGTTACTCAGCCACTCCGAGGGAGCGTTAAACTTTCACTGGCTGGGGCAGCAGGGATCCTCCAAATGGCCTGCTTACTCTCACCACCACCTCCTCTAGCAACTCCCAGAAATACTGGTGAGCCAATGTCCCAGCAGGGTCCGAAGGCCAGGTGTCTGCTCTGGGGGTTGGGTCAGAGCTATTAAGAGAGCCTTCTGAACTCCCTGGGGAAGGGGCCTGTTTTCTTCTAGGTCTGACATATATACCTGGCATACTTTGGGGCTCTCGGAATATAAATGATGGCGATGATAGAAAGAAAGGATTCCCAGATACTGGGGAAAAATTAAAATCGGCTCTGTGCTTTAAAATGTAAAAAGACTCTTTACTGTATATACATTAAACAGCTCTAACACAGACCTCACAGAAACATCTCACACAGAACCACACACTGTCTGGGAAGGACAGAGAAAAAGAATGAGAATAAAGAGAACAAATTTTTACTTCCAGGTCAGAAACCTCCAGCCTACATCGTGTCACCTCACTGACTGCACATGCATGAGCAGGTCCTTTCCAATTCTTACCAAAAATGCCACTGGACGATAGTCTCTCCCGACTCTGCTGACCTTTCTGACACTCTACAATGGTTTCACATTGGAGCTGGATAGCAGCTGCCATTCTGAGTCGTTCCGTGGAGGTTTGGCCTAATTCCTTCCCTACATTTAGAGACAATTTTGTGTGTGTGACTTCTAAAGAAAGCTCTTTTTATCCAGTTCAGTTTTAAATAACTCAAGAGATGGGGCCCCATCCCCCTAGCTGGGGAAATGACCCACAGCCTAACGGATCTCACTGGCAGAAGTTTTCCCCCAGTATTTGGCCTAGGTTTTCTTTTTCTTAGTTTTATCCCGTTATTGCTGGGAAGTGGGAATTAGTCTCACCCTGCCTGCTTCATTCCACTAGATGATCTCTGTCCATTCTCTCATAAGCCAATGCCAATGTTTGTGCATGAGTCGACCTTTAAGACCCACAGCGTTCAAACAGGTTCTTACCCAATTTTCTAGAGGGATGTGTCTGGTTGGGGCAGTGCCCCGGGGTGAATTGTAATGTGCAGTAGGATGTGCTGCTGCATGTCGGTCCTCTCTCACAGCCAGCTCCGCAGGGGTTAGCAGCTCTGCATGGCTGAAGCCTGAACTTCCCTCTGCTCCTGCACAGCTTCTGTGAGTGCACCTCTGGTAGCCTGCAGGTGATCAGTGCATGCCAGCCCATGGGGGCACAGCCCATGGGGACAGTCACTGGGACACTGAGCCAAGGCTGGCTGCCTGAGGTCTGCATTTGTCCTGTGCTGCTATGGTGTTGCCAGAGGGCTGCAGGGCCTTGGGTGGATGTTTCCCTCCCTGGGGCCTGATGGCCAAGGTTAGGGGCAGGGCCCCTTGGCACTTCCCAGGAACTGATGGCTGAGCTTAGGGGCAGGGCGCGATGGCACAGAGGGGCCAGTCCTTGTGGGCATGCTGGTGCTGGGCCAGGCCAGAGCTCTAGCTGAAGGCCTTGCTGCATTGGGTGCACTGGTAGGGCTGCTCATGCCGGTGGGTGTGCGGGTGCTGCAGGAGCGTGGTACTGTCCCCAAAACCCTTGGTGCACTGTGCACTGGCATAGAGGCTCTGCCCCACATGGGTGCGGTGGTGCTTGCTCAGGGTGGAGCTGTCGCTGAAGCGCTTGCCACACTCGGCACAGGCAAAGGGGCGCTCCCCGGTGTGGGTGCGCTGGTGCTGCAGCAGGTTGGAGCTCAGGCTGAAGCGCTTGCCGCACTGGGTGCAGGTGTAGGGGCGCTCGCCCAAGTGGGTGCGCTGGTGCTGGATGAGGTTGGAGCTGAGGCTGAAGTGGCGGCCGCACTGTGTGCACTGGTAGGGGCGCTCCCCGGTGTGGGTGCGCTGGTGCTGCAGCAGGTTGGAGCTCTGCGTGAAGCGCTTGCCGCACTGGGCGCAGGCAAAGGGGCGCTCGCCTGCATGCGTGCGCTGGTGCTGCAGGAGGTTAGAGCTGAGGCTGAAGGCCTTGCCGCACTCGGTGCACAGGTAGGGCCGCTCGCCCGTGTGCGTGCGCTGGTGCTTGAAGAGTGTGGAACTGAGGCTGAAGCTCTTGCCGCACTCGGTGCACACGTAGGGGCGCTCGCCCGTGTGCGTGCGCTGGTGCTTGATGAGGGTGGAGCTCTCACTGAAGCCCCGGCCGCAGGCCGTGCACTTGTAGGGGCGCTCGCCCGTGTGCGTGCGCTGATGCTTGATGAGCGTGGAGCTGTCGCTAAAACCCTTGCTGCAGTCCGGGCATTTGTAGGGGCGCTCGCCCGTGTGCGTGCGCTGGTGCCGGATGAGATCAGAGCTCTGGCTGAAGCCCTTGCTACACTCGCTGCACTTGTAGGGACGCTCGCCTAGGTGGGCGCGCTGGTGCTGCACCAGCTCCGAGCTCTGGCCGAAGCAGCGCCCACAGCTGGCACACTTGTGGGCTTTCTCCCTGCTGTGCACCTGCTGGTGCTGGATGAGGTAGGAGCTGAGGATGAAGCCCTTGCCACACTCAGTGCACTTGTAGGGGCGCTCGCCCGTGTGCATGCGATGGTGCTTGAGCAGGGTGGAGCTGTCACTGAAGCCCCTGCCGCAGTCAGGGCACTTGTAGGGGCGCTCGCCGGTGTGAGTGCGCAGGTGCCGGATGAGGTCAGAACTCTGGCTGAAGCCCTTCCCACACTCACTGCATTTATAGGGCTTATCCCCTGTGAAGGCTCTTGGTTGGGCAGCAGCATCATGGTGATTCCCTGTAGCTCCTTCCCTGTGTTGGCTTGGAGGGCCTTGCCATTCCCAGCTCGCCTCGCAGTCACTCTTGGGACTCTGGAGAAGGGCCCCGCTGGATCCCCCTAACAGTGTCCCATGCAGATCAGTTTTCTCAGGATCAGGCGTCTCCACCACATTATCACCCAAAAACCCATCTACTGCTGGAACAAAGAGAATCTGGCCATGACTCAGCCCATGTGCCAAGGCAACCTTGGCGGGGAGGGGCAGCATGCAGATACAGGCATGGGGGTTCAGCCCGTTTGAGGCCTTGTCTACACACAAAGTGGCACCTGTTTAACTTAAGATGTGATCCAAAATCTATTTGGTCACACTTGTGCCAAAGGCTGTGTGAATGCGCTTATTTCAGTCTAGCTTAAGTCAACTGGGCATAGGTTTTAAGGCACTCAAAGCAAAATCAGAGTGTCCACACACAGGAGTTTGCACCAGTTTCACTAAATGGGTTTTCACTCCTATAGTGAACACACAGCAACTTCCTAGTGTAGAAGACTGAACATCAGCAGCTGATTTGTACAGCCTCCCAAGACAGTGCACAGGCCAACATCCTGTCTTAACACCCAGAGCAAGGATGAGAATCGTCCCAGAGCCCACTCAGAACTTGGGGAGAGCTCTGGGTTGAAGAGACATTCAACATCAAGCCCCTTTCTCCTTCCTTCTGGAACAGGCTCATTCCAGGCTGGGAATGTCTGCCCCAACATTTGCTCAGTCCTGAGATCCCTGCCTCCCGTGCATGCTCCTCTGCTCCATGAAGTGCCCATACCACACAAGGCAAACTGCCTTCTTGTGCCCAATTACATACCCGCTTCCCATCCAGCTGAGACACATGCCCCAGATATTATAGCACGCCTTGGGATGGTCTCTCCTGGCCCTCCCCTTGCCTCTCCTGGCAGCTTCCACCCCTGAGAAGCACACGTCCATCTCTCGAGTTCTGCTCCATCAGGCTTCCAGATGGAATCTGAGAGGTGGTGTTACCCTGTAAAGCCCTAAGCAGCCACAGTGTCATAGCTGAGAGCCACACACAGGCACTGCAGGTGGAGCCCCTCAATATGGATGAGGAGGAAGGGCTGACGGCACCTCTAGAATGGTCTCCAGCAGTGCTGGACCTTGCTCTCTTTGGGACCCACCAGAGCCTGGCTTTGTGAGCCTGCAATGCCTGTCTACATTCCAGGCTTTTGGGGAGAGAGAGGTTTATTTATTGTCCCCAGTCAGCCCTGGAATGAGCTGCTCTTTCTACTGTATTGTGCAAAATGTGTTCTAATTAACGGGACAGGGCACCTGAAAAGGGGTTATAAATGTCTAAATTACATTAACAAATCATTAAGGTTGCTGAGTCAACACCGCAGAAGTTAGGAAATGGCAGAATGAAGGTTGCTTGGCAGACTTCCCCTTCCCCCCCTGGGGCATATGCACTATGAGACAGTCTTCAATTACTTGACCACATGCTATTTTTCCCACAGTACCCTGCCTCATTCAGTGTGTAGGACGGAAGGTGCTCAGAGAACAGGTACTTCAGTATTTCTTCTTGCCCTCAGTCAGTGTGTGGCCCTATGCAGTACTACATGACCCCTCCAAACCCTCCCCAAATATAGAACTATTCATTTCTTCACAAGCTTCTCTAGGTTGCTCTCATGGCAGCAGCTTAGGCCCAGTCCTCAAGGGTAGTTAGGCAACAAACGTCCATTGATTCCAAGGACTGCCTTAATTCATGAATGGTGGTACAGCACTAGCTCTGAGGTAGGAGAAATTATCTCCATTTTAAACCTGGGGAGCGGAGACCAAAGGTGTCAATGTCAACTCATTGTGGGTGCCCGATTTGGGATGTCAAGGGCCTGACTTTTCAGAGCACTCAGCAAGTATCAGCACTGTGTGTTCATGGCAGAGCCCTCATTTACATCAGCTGCAGCTGGGGGTGCTCAGCACTGCTGCAACTCCAGCCCCAGGTGTTTCAATTGGGCACCCAGAAAATGAGGAACACACAGTGGCCACCTATGAAAATGCTGGTTTATCTGATTGCCCATCACACAGGAACTGTGCGCCAGAGGCAGGGACAGGACTGTCCATCCTGTGCTCTGACAGGCAGGGGTCTCGTGAAAACCGAGAACGGGACGAGACTCAGGGCTCCTGGGGATGCTATAGGGCTCACAGGTCCTGCTGCCTCAGTCCCCTCAAATGGTCTCTGTCCCTCCCCTGCCCCCCCACTCTGCTCCTATACCCACTCCTTCTGCCATGGCTCCTGCCCTTCCCCCTGCTACCCTCCCCAACCCTAGTTCCTGCCCTTCAACCACTTTGTTCTTACCCCCTCCCCTATTTCCCCCCACCCCCTAGGCTTCTCTTCCCCCTTTCCATACCTCCCCTTCTTCCTCCCTTCCTGGCAGCACTGCAGAGTATGGAGGTGCTTGCCAGAAGATGGTCAACCCAGAAGATGCAGCATGAAAACCCCTCCCCCTGAAAATCCTGCTCAGGAGGAGGGGGCCAGCTGGCTGTTCCCTTCCTCACCCCCCACTTTCTTCGCAAGACTGACTCCTGACAGAAGCCGTCCAGCCTTTTGCTTCCAATATGGCGCTGCTCACTTGGTGGAGAATACACAGCTGGTTTTCTGCACTGTCGGAGGACCTTTCCTCCCAACCCCAGCAGAGGGAAGAGCTGCCTTCCAACCAAAATCATGACCTCTCTGATAGGAATAAACAGGAAGACTGATGTCTCTTTCCTGTTCCCGGCATTAAGGGGTTAATGAACTACAGCGCTCCCTGTCCTTGACTCAGGCTCACTACAGTACTGTCAGCACCACTGTCCAGCGCTCCCATCCACCTCTACCAGACACTGAAAAGCAGCACGTCCCCCTTCACCAGCTAACTCGCGCTCTCATACAACCTGGGCATTGTTCAGGCACAACAGAGTTACCCACAGGATGGTGTGAAGGTCTCTTAGTACCAGGCTTGGAGCGAAAGCTGTGTGGTAAAGCGGGAGTTGGATGAAGCTGAGGGAAGTGCTGCTCTGAGGTATCTACTGAAGGTGGAAGGGGAAGAGCCTTGTATAGCGTTTGGGAGGGGCTGTTCAGAGAGCACCGTATGTGACGGGACGATGGCCAGGAATGTGGCAGTCTCTGCCCTTAACCTCTTGTTTCTGTAAAGTTTCTCATGGGTGAGCACTGGGTTGCTGAACCAGACCTGCCATTAAATGAGGCTTTCATCTGGGATTCTCTAATTCCAGGCTGATCACAATGTCTAACCAAGCAGAAAAGCCCCATGGCAGGAAGGTGACTAAGTGTCACAGCCAGATCCTTACTCTGATGGCAGGCTTCAGCCCTTGCACAAGAGACTGGTGGGATGGGGCAGGAAAGTGACAGCTCAGCTCTTCTTGGCTTTCCAGCTTTTGGGTTCATGCACCGATAGTTCCTGAGTTGATTTAGCTTTTAGCCCTCACCTGTGAGCCTTGCGATCTCTGTTTTCTCCAAGTCCTGGGGATCCAGGACCTGCAGCTCTTCCTCTCGCTCCATCCAGGAGATCACAAATCCTGCTCAGGGGAAAGGAAATGGGCAGCAGGTTACAAACTCCAAATCCTGTGCTGGAGGAGACATGCAGCCTGAATGGAGGGGAAAATGCTTGGAGACGTCAGGAAAAGTAAGGCATCTGCTGGGAGATATGCTGTGTCCCACAGAGACCCCACACGCAGTAGACCACCACTATTAGTCGGTTTCTCATTTCTAACCTTGCACAGAGCCCAGGCCCTCCCCAGGACAGGGGACCTGGGGTCCGAGGAATGGGAGAAGGGAATTAACAGGAGCACGAGAACACCGATACACATACATACCTGGCCTTTCTCCAGGAAGCTCTAAGGTGAGCACAAGGGATTGCTGTTCAGGGGTCACATCTACAGCCTCCACACCCTTTCCTGGTGCTTTACCATCCTTGAGTAAGCCCAAAGCTTAATGTCATTGATGGGACAGTGTCAGACCCCCCCCCCCCAGACTTCAGGGGCTCTTATGGGCACATATCACCACGAAACGTGAAAGGAGCCAGGGAAGATGTATGAGCTGGAGTTGACCCATGCATGTCACTGAGAAGAGGTCTGAGTAAAATCAATCCCCTACCCTGAGAGAGCAGAGTCTGGTCATTCTCCTGAATGATGGAGAGGGCCTCTACCCTTTGTCCAAACAGCCCACTCAGCCTCCAAGAATCACAGGCATCTCAGTGAAACCAGCAGCACCTGAAACAACAGATAGCCGCATGCAACATCTTCCCCCAGTGCTGCCCCTGGCCCCAGGTGCTTGGGCCAGGGATGGAGAAGGAGGAGCAGAGCCAGCAACTTGAAAACACACTTGAAATTGGAGTACTGAGGCCAGGTTGAGTCCCATAAATGCAGCCAAAAGGCCAGGAAGACAATGCCAGAGCCCCCCAGGGCCCAGGCCTCACTGCAACCAGCTTTTTCCCCTGCTCCAGGCAGCTGAGCCCTGCATTTAACACCTACAAACTCACTAACCAGGTTCCTTCTCCTGGGGCGACCCTGGAGAGATGGCATGGACACCAGGCACCCAGCTATGGGGACCGGGGGCTACTGCCGGGAAGCTCTTGGAGGGAACAATCAGACATCTCTAGGATCCCGCAGACACAGGGGAGCACATCACTGCCAGGCTTGGCTGGGTGACGCCTAGCACAGCAGGGCCAGCTAGTGCCACGGTCTCAGGTCAATTTGAGCCTTCTGATTGGTTATTCTGCCCAAAGGGGCGGGCAGTTGATCTCTCCCTCTCCCCTCAGCAAACCAAAGCCACCCTGAGTGGGGGGTGGGGCTAAATCCCTGGATCCACTCCCCAGTCTGGAAAGGGTAGAGGGGATCCCTCTGCAGCCCCCCCAGGCCTGGTAGAGGGGTTGAAGAGCCAGGGGGAGCAGAGATTGGGGCAGAATTAATTGCAGGGCAGGGATGGGCAGATGTGGGGCAAGAGCTCCTGCAGCAGGGGCCAAAATCCCCTCACCCAATCCAGCTGGGAGCATGGCAGCACTGATTGTCCCCTGCGCTCAGGGATGGGCAGGGCAATCCAACCCTACAACACAACACAGTCATCCAGAACATCTCAGGATTTTTTCTCTCTTCAGGTTGGCAGCACTGGTGGTGAGATATCCTAGCAGGAGCGTAGGCAGTATGGGGGGGGGAGAATCAGGGCAGGAAGGAACCCGGGGGAGAAATGGCTGCTGGGACCAAGGCCCAGAGAAGAGGCTGCCTGGGAGATGGGCCTGCTGGGCTGGGGCTGGGGCTGGGCTGCAGCAGGCTATGGGGAGAGAGCAGCCCCTGAAAGGACAGTAGCACCTTTATTGCCAATGAGCGTGGAGTTGGGGAGGGGTCAGTGGGAGAGGTGTGGCGCAGGACATGGGGAGACAGTGCCCCATCTCTTACAGGGACAGAAGCCTGTAAAATCTGGGCTGCCCTTGGTGAAGCAAAACCTCAGAAAAGGGAGCCATTTTCAGTGTTGTGGGTGAGAGGAAGGGAGACCAGGCTCAAAGGACAAGAGGAATGAGCTGCAGATTTCCTGGAAGGCAGATTTAAAAGCAGGTCAGCTCAGGATCTCAGCAGCTTGAGTTGGCAGTCACATTCCCCACCATTATTAATGCATACACACTGCCCCAAAAACATAGTTCCAGCTGCCAGCCAGCTCTGTCTCAGAAGAACGCCTTCTGCCTTGGGCTGCCTTTATTTTCCCCAAGATGACTCAGAGCCTCTCATTTGGAACTAAAAATTAATGGTAGCTTAGATGCAAGTGATCACAACCTGATCACATTTTAAATGTGCAAAAAGTTCAAAACAGCAACATGTATACTTCATGCTTTCAAAGGATGAGTTTCACAAATCTGAAAACAAATGAGAAATCAGCTGGGAGGAAGAATTTAATCAGAAAAACATGAAAAACAACTGAGAATTGTTTAAGACACTTTACTGGATGCACAAAAAGCCAACAAATGGAAGAAGGGGGAAATGGACAGTATTGAATATAAATCAGAAGCTAGGAAGTATAGGAAACTGCTAAGGGAAGCAAAGAGACACAAGGAGAAATCTATGGCCAGCAGAGTTAAGGACAATAAGAAGGCATTTTTAAAGTATACCTGGAACAAAAAGAACAATGGTATTGGTCCATTAGTAGATGTAAATGGTAGAAGTATCAATAATAATGCAGAAAAGCCAGAAGGGTTTAATAAATATTTCAGTTCTGTATTTGTGGAAAAAAAACAATGATGTTGTCTCATGGTGATGATGATACTCTTTTTACTCCAATAATATCTCAGGAGGATTTTAAACCGCAGTTATTAATGGGTACAACATGCCCTTCTTAGTTTTAGGCAGTAAGCATGCATGGCTTTGGACCTGAGTAGCCTGGTTGTCTATTGCTTTAAAGAGAATTGTTTTTTTCAAGTAATTCTACTTAGAAAAAACAACAAGGAGTCCTTGTGGCATCTTAAAGACTAACACATTTATTTGGGCATAAGCTTTCATGGGCTAGAACCCACTTCATCAGAAAGTTGCAGTACTGTGAGTGGCTGAACACACTGGGCTGACTTGGAGAGGGCCAAGGCACATTACTGAGCAGAGAACAGGAGGCTGCATAGGAGGCATTTACATAAAAAACCTACATATTACATGTAAAGGCAATAGTAACTGCCCTACTTAAATGGGAATGTTCTGCACCAGCTGCAAAGTTTACCTTTTGAAATGACACTTGCACTGCTGGCCCACAACTTTAACAGAATGAGTGATTTGGCTGATATTCCTAGATTTCAGGGTCACAATGGATCCTGTTGGCCTTAGAATCCATGAATCGCTCTTCTTAGGCCTACAGTTTATTTACCTATCCAGGGAAAGGGCTTTGGGCATGTTTCTTGTGAGAGAAAGCTCCAGGGGTTCGTAAGTGGCGTGCGTAGTCCTTGCAGCATGTTAACATAGCGCAGAAGGACAGACTGGTTCCCTTTCTCCCTAGAGCAGGCAAGGCCACGGCCAGATGAGGGGGTAAGATATATTATCTGGTCCATATTTTTAGAGACCACATTATACAGCAGTGTGGCTATCTCTGAGGTGAAACACAGCAACTACTGTTCACAGCAACACTGGGACAGAAAAGCAAAATTCACATATCCAATTGAAAGTGCGGGGGGGTGGGGGGAGGAGGAGGAGGAGGATAGATTTAGATAGGCAAAATATAGCAAGTTGGAAACGGAATATGGGAAAAGTAGCCACCATCTTTACACTTGTGAAGTGACGCAAGGCTTTTCAAGTCAGTGGGAGTTTGACTCCAGTGGGAGCAGAACCGGGCAAACTCCCACCCTTACGCAGCAAAGCGAGGGCTGCCTTAGACCAGGACTGACCGCCGGTCCCTTTGGAGCGCTTTGAACAGCAGGCTTAGTATGAGCCATGGGACAGGTGGGGAAACTGAGGCACGGGACAGCAAAGTGACCGGCCTGATGTCACCCAGCCGGTCAGTGGCAGAGCTTCCCAGCGCTGCCGAGCCCCAGCCCCTGGGCCGTGCTGGCCCCTCCGGATACCACAGCGTAGCCAGACGGGAGGTGCCGCAGCGCGCCGCCCAGCCCCCAAGCGCAAGCCCGGCCCCGGGGGTGTCGTGCCGGCCGCCCCCGGAAAGCGGCGATGGATCGCGGGACCCGCCTGCCCGGCCCCGCCCCCGCCCCCGCCCCCGGCCCCCGCCCCGGCCCTCACCTGGGCCCATCCGCAGCCAGGCCGGCCGCAGTGCGCGCGGCGCCCGCCTCTCCCCGCCCCACGGGCCCGGGGACGCGCCGGGGAAGCGGCTTTTCGGCGCAGGGGCCTCTGGGAAACGTAGTTCGGCCGGCCCGGGCAGCCCTGACACCGGCCCCGCCGCTGGGGAGCGCCCTAAGCCCCGGCGTCCTTCCCCGGCCGCAGCTGGGGCAGGGAGCCTCCGGCCTCCCCATCCCCAGGACAGGCGACGGCCCAAGGCGGCCTGGGCTAAAGGGGCGCGTTCGCTGCCCATCCCCACCAGCGCCCCGAAGGGAGCGTCACCCTGCCGGAGAGTGGGGCGGCCTCCGGACATGCCCAGCTGCGACAGGGCTCACCGCCGCCAGCCCTGGCCTCAGTTTCCCACCAAGTATCAGGAGTAACCTACTTCCACCCCCAGTCATTAAACAGCATCCCCCCTCTCCTGGTGTCCGCTGTATTAAACAACATCCTGCTCCCAAAAGAACCCAATTGATATTCCCACCCCTTAGGTTTGGGGCTCCACAATCCCTTGCAAGGCCTGCAAACTCTCCCTTTTTTAAGTTCAGGAGTTCACAGCCCTTCTTGTTGCAGCTGGGCCCTGGCTGAGTTCTTCTGAGCAGTCTCTGACTAAGCCTCTCAGCCTGTTTTTTGTCACCCACCTGATCACTCCTTGACCCTTCCCGAGAGGGTCTAATTGCCCCAAACATCTGTCTGAACCAGCACAGGTTTTGCCTCACCCACCCTGCAAGGCTCAAGGTCCCAGGCCCTTAAAAGAATAACAGCCTGGGCCTTCCTTCACCTTCTCCCTCCCAGACACTTCCCTGGCACCATCTTCCTTGCACCCAGCACCCATTCTGATGCTTATTCCTTTGGCTTCCACTTGCCTTCTCAGGTTACCTGGAACAGGTAACGGACCTCTCAGACTAGTTCCTCTAGCTGTGAAGGATCAGGATCCAGTTACAACAACGAGTACTTGTGGCACGTTAGAGACTAACAAATTTATTTGGGCATAAGCTTATGCCCAAATAAATTTGCTAGTCTCTAATGTGCTACAAGAATTCCTTGTTGTTTTTGCTGATACAGATTAACATGGCTACCACCCTGCATCCAATTACAAACACAAATATATTTGGAAAGCTGCTTAGCATGATGCCCATTCCAAGGGGGAGAGATTTTCCTCCTCCTCACCAAGGGAGGAGGCAGCAATCAGCAGAAAAATGAGGAACCACCTCCTGAATGCAATCCTGCTGCTCCAGAAGATGGTTCCTCAGAGACTCCCAGAACACAAGGAGAGTGGGGGGCCCTAGTGATCAGTAAAGAACCCTCCAGAGCAGCCAGGACCAGCACCAGACCGAATCCCTTGCATGACAGGTGCTCTCCACAAAGCCACCAATGTCCTTGTTCAAATCCTTCCTTACAACTCCTCCCTGCTGGGATGACACCCAATGGCAGGCACTGGGCATCCTGGTGCTGCGGCACTATTACGATGGCTTGTCTTCCCTCATTTATCTGTTGTATCCCTCTGTTGTTGTCTCACCATGTGCTTAGCATTCAAACCCTTTGGGGGCAGATACTGGATCTCAAGGAGTTACTGAAATAGAAATAATGAAGTGGTAGAGGGCTTGTCTTGTGCTCGCTCTCTCTCTCTTTGGCCCTATGGCCACATTGGAGGGCTTCACCTTTCAGCATTTCCTGTCATTTTCTGTAGTTGCCTCCCACCCCATGGGGATGTGACAAGGACTCTGGGTCCCCAAACTCTGTGGATCCCTGGGTGTGTGGGGTACTGCAAGCTCGGAAGCGAGTCCAGGAGGTGCTCTGCACTCCTTTAGGCACCTATAAGCTCTAGCGCCGTATGAGGCCCCAGGAGACCCTCACTCCTACAGGTGCCTTCACCTGGCAGAAAAGGACAGGTGAAAATACCCTTGGTACCACTTGGTTACTGAAGAGGTAATACAGTCAGTTCCTAAGACAGCTCCTAGGGGGCAGTGCAGCAGACTAGTGCTGAGAAATACATAGTCAATAAAAATAACGAGGAGTCCTTGTGGCACCTTAGAGACTATCAAATGTATTTGGGCATAAGCTTTCGTGGGTTAGAACCCACTGATTTAAGGGTGGCAATTTTGCAACAGAAAAGCTTCAAAAACAGAGTCCAGTGAGAAACTGCTGAGCTTGAATTAATATGCAAACTAGATACAATTAACTTGGGTTTGAATAGAGACTGGGAGTGGCTGGGTCATTACACATATTGAATCTATTTCCCTATGTTAAGTATCCTCACACTTTCTTGTCAACTGTCTAAATGGGCCATCTTGATTATCACTACAAATTTTTTTTCTCCTGCTGATAATAGCTCATCTTAATTAATTAGCCTCTTAGAGTTTGTATGGCAACTTCCACCTTCTCTGTATGTATATATATAACTTCTTACTATATGTTCCATTCTATGCATCCAATGAAGTGGGGTAGCCCACGAAAGCTTATGCTCTAATAAATTTGTTAGTCTTTAAGGTGCCACAAGTACTCCTGTTCTTTTTTGCGGATACAGACTAACACGGCTGCTAATCTGAAAGCAAATACATTTGTTAGTCTCTAAAGTGCACAAGGACTCCTCATTATTTTTGCTGATACAGACTAACATGGCTTCCACTCTGAAACCTGTCACATAGTCAATAGAGTTCCTGTATTCTAATTCCCTAAAATATACAGCATGTCACTATTGTAACCTGTTCTACTTGATACACTATGTTTGAAATAACCTGGAGCAGTGGTTCTCAGCCATTTTGGGCTCGGGACCCATTTTAAAATGTTTATGGCCTGTTGCAACCCAGAAAATTGTCTGGGTGTGGAGGGTGAGGGGACCCGGAGTCTCAAGTTTCCTCAGCCTGGCAGCGTAGGGCAGAGGAGAGGAGTAGAAGGGACAAGGAAGGTGCCTGTGCTGGATCCCTGGATTCTCTGTCATTGACCATTTTAAAATCTAGCTTGGCTGTTTCTCTAACAGATCTGCCCTAGGAATGATTGTGGGCCTGGTCTCTGGCCTGCATTATACAGGGGGTCAGATTAGATCGGGGTGGCCAACCTGAGCCTGAGAAGGAGCAGAATTTACCAATGTACATTGCCAAAGAGCCACAGTAATATGTCAGCAGCCCCCCTGTCAGCTCCCTACCCCGCTCCCAGCACTCCCACCCACCAGCAGCCCCATCAATCAGCACCTCCCCCTCCCTCCCCGCACCTCCTGATCAGCTGTTTCGTGGCATGCGGGAGGCTAGGGGCAGGAGGGGTTGGAGGAGCAAGGGCATGGCAGGCTCAGGGGAGGGGGCAGGAAGGGGTGGAGTGGGGGCAGGGCCTGTGGCAGAACCAGGGGTTAAGCAGTGAGCACCTCCCAGCACACTGGAAAGTTGGTGCCTGTAGCTCTAGCTCCGGAGTCGGTGCCTATACAAGGAGCCGCATATTAACTTCTGAAGAGCCCCATGTGGCTCCGGAGCCACAGGTTGGCTACCCCTGGACTAGATGATCACTAGATCATCGCAGAAGTAGTCCTTTCTGGCCTTGGTTTCCGTGAATCCCACCTGCTAGCACCATGGCCTCTGCACTGCCTCACAGCACCACCATCTCTACATTGCGCCCAACCATGTCAGAGACAGCACTGCCCTGGGGTGCCATAGATACAGCACTGTGTTCCCGGCGCCATGGCCTTGGCACTGCCCCTGTCATGATAGAGACAGCACTGCCCCCAGTGCCATGGCCTTGGCACTGCCTTCTGGCACCATAGAGACAGCATTGCGCCTTGGCACCACAGAGACAGCACTGCCTCCTGGCATCATGGCCTCCACACTTTTTAAAGACACCATAATAGAGGCTCAATTTAAATGTATACCCCAAATTAAAAAACAAAAAAGTGACACCGTGGCTAAACAACAAAGTAAAAGAAGCAGTGAGAGGCAAAAAGGCATTCTTTAAAAAGTGGAAGTTGAATCATAGAATCTCAGGGTTGGAAGGGACCTCAGGAGATCATCTAGTCCAACCCCCTGCTCAAAGCAGGACCAATCCTCAACTAAATCATCCCAGCCAGGGCTTTGTCAAGCCTGACCTTAAAACCTCTAACGAAGGAGATTCCACCACCTCCCTAGATAACCCATTCCAGTGCTTCACCACTAGTGAACTTCACCACTTCACCACTCAAATCCTAGTGAGGAAAATAGAAAGGAGCATAACCTCTGGCAAATGAAGTGTAAAAATATAATTAGAAAGGCCAAAAAAGAATTTGAAGAACAGCTAGCCAAAGACTCAAAAAGTAATAGCAAAATTTTTTTTTAAGTACATCAGAAGCAGGAAGCCTGCTAAACAACCAGTGGGGCCACAGGATGGTCGAGGGAAGAGCAGCCAGAGGGAACAGGGGAGAGACTGGAGAATAGCACTGTCACCAGGAAAAGGCAGGTCTATGTGATAGGGGACTCTTTATTGAGAAGAATAGACAGGCCTGTAACTAGAGCTGATCCAGAGAATAGAAGGGCGTGCTGTCTTCCGGGTGCTAAGATACGGGATCCTAAAGGGAGTGGGAAAGAATCCCCTAATTATCCTTCATGTGGGAACAAATGATACGGCTAGATTCTCGCTGGAAAGTATTAAGGGAGACTATGCTAGGCTGGGGAAGACGCTTAAGGAAATTGAGGCTCAGGTGATCTTTAGTGGGATCCTGCCTGTTCCTAGAGAAGGGCAACAAAGGTGTGACAAGATTATGACTGTCAACAGATGGCTTAGGCAGTGGTGCTATAAGGAGAGCTTTGGGATGTATGGCCACTGGGAGGCATTCACAGACAGAGGACAGTTCTCTCGGGATGGACTTCATCTGAGTAGGGAAGGAAATAGACTTCTAGGATCAAGGCTGGCACAACTGATAAAGAGAGCTTTAAACTAGGAATTTGGGGGAGATGGTTGGGAGATGTCCAGGTAATCTCCATGCCAGATTTTAGCATTGAGAGGGAAGAAGACGAAGTAAGAAAAGATACAGCCGTGGATAGGAGAATGTATATAAGGAGCGAGGGCGGAGTGGATACTAATCTAATAGGTTATACTGGCTGTAGAATGACTGTGCTTAATAGGGTACAAAATGTGAACGAGGCCAAACAGCAAAAATTAAGATGTTTGTACACCAATGCGAGGAGCCTAGGTAACAAAATGGAGGAACTAGAGCTACTGGTGCAGGAAGTGAAAGCAGATATTATAGGGATAACAGAAACATGGTGGAATAGTAGTCATGACTGGACTACAGGTATTGAAGGGTATGTGTTGTTTAGGAAAGACAGAAATAAAGGTAAAGGTGGTGGAGTAGCATTGTATATCAATGATGAGATAGAATGTAAAGAAATAAGAAGCGATGCAATGGATAAGGCAGAGTCCGTATGGGCAAAAATTACACTGGGGAAGATAACTAGTAAAGCCTCTCCTACGATAGTGCTTGGGATATGCTATAGACCTCCGGGATCTAATTTGGATATGGATAGAGCCCTTTTTAATGTTTTTAATAAAGTAAATACTAATGGAAACTGCGTGATCATGGGAGACTTTAACTTCCCAGATATAGACTGGAGGACCAGTGCTAGTAATAATAATAGGGCTCAGATTTTCCTAGATGCGATAGCTGATGGATTCCTTCATCAAGTAGTTGCTGAACCGACTAGAGAGGATGCCATTTTAGATTTAATTTTGGTGAGTAGCGAGGACCTCATAGAAGAAATGGTTGTAGGGAATAATCTTGGCTCAAGTGATCATGAGCTAATTCAGTTCAAACTGAACGGAAGGATTAACAAAAATAAATCTGCAACTAGGGTTTTTAATTTCAAAAGGGCTGACTTTCAAAAATTAAGGAAATTAGTTAGGGAAGTGGAGTGGACTGAAGAATTTATGGATCTAAAAGGAGAGGAGGCCTGGGGTTACTTTAAATCAAAGCTGCAGAAGCTATCAGAAGCCTGTATCCCAAGAAAGGTGAAAAAATTCATAGGAAGGAGTAGTAGACCAAGCTGGATGAGCAAGCATCTTAGAGAGGTGATTAAGAAGAAGCAGAAAGCATACAGGGAGTGGAAGATGGGAGGGATCAGCAAGGAAAGCTACCTTATTGAGGTCAGAACATGTAGGGATAAAGTGAGACAGGCTAAAAGTCGAGTTGAGTTGGACCTTGCAAAGGGAATTAAAACCAATAGTAAAAGGTTCTATAGCCATATAAATAAGAAGAAAACTAAGAAAGAAGAAGTGGGGCCGCTAAACACTGAGGATGGAGTGGAGGTTAAAGATAATCTAGGCATGGCCCAATATCTAAACAAACACTTTGCCTCAGTCTTTAATAAGGCTAAAGAGGATTTTAGGGATAATGGTAGCATGACAAATGGGAATGAGGATATGGAGGTAGATATTACCATATCTGAGGTAGAAGTGAAACTCAAACAGCTTAATGGGACTAAATCGGGGGGCCCAGATAATCTTCATCCAAGAATATTAAAGGAATTGGCACCTGAAATTGCAAGCCCATTAGCAAGAATTTTTAATGAATCTGTAAACTCAGGAGTAGTACCGAATGATTGGAGAATTGCTAATATAGTTCCTATTTTTAAGAAAGGGAAAAAAAGTGATCCGGGTAACTACAGGCCAGTTAGTTTGACATCTGTAGTATGCAAGGTCCTGGAAAAAATTTTGAAGGAGAAATTAGTTAAGGACATTGAAGTCAATGGTAAATGGGACAAAATACAACATGGTTTTACAAAAGGTAGATCGTGCCAAACCAACCTAATCTCCTTTTTTGAAAAAGTAACAGATTTTTTAGATAAAGGAAACGCAATGGATCTAATTTACCTAGATTTCAGTAAGGCATTTGATACCGTGCCACATGGGGAATTATTAGTTAAATTGGAGAAGACGGGTATCAATATGAACATCAAAAGATGGATAAGGAATTGGTTAAAGGGGAGACTGCAACGGGTCCTACTGAAAGGCGAACTGTCAGGCTGGAGGGAGGTTACCAGTGGAGTTCCTCAGGGATCGGTTTTGGGACCAATCTTTTCTAATCTTTTTATTACTGACCTTGGCACAAAAAGTGGGAGTGTGCTAATAAAGTTTGCAGATGATACAAAGCTGGGAGGTATTGCCAATTCGGAGAAGGATCGGGATATTATACAGGAAGATCTGGATGACCTTGTAAACTGGAGTAATAGTAATAGGATGAAATTTAATAGTGAGAAATGTAAGGTTATGCATTTAGGGATTAATAACAAGAATTTTAGTTATAAGTTGGGGACGCATCAATTAGAAGTAACAGAAGAGGAGAAGGACCTTGGAGTATTGGTTGATCATAGGATGACTATGAGGTGCCAATGTGATATGGCTGTGAAAAAAGCTAATGCGGTTTTGGGATGCATCAGGAGAGGCATTTCCAGTAGGGATAAGGAGGTTTTAGTACCATTATACAAGGCACTGGTGAGACCTCACCTAGAATACTGTGTGCAGTTCTGGTCTCCCCTGTTTAAAAAGGATGAATTCAAACTGGAGCAGGTACAGAGAAGGGCTACTAGGATGATCCGAGGAATGGAAAACTTGTCTTATGAAAGGAGACTTAAGGAGCTTGCCTTGTTTAGCCTAACTAAAAGAAGGTTGAGGGGAGATATGATTGCTCTCTATAAATATATCAGAGGGATAAATACCGGAGAGGGAGAGGAATTATTTCAGCTCAACACCAATGTGGACACAAGAACAAATGGGTATAAACTGGCCACCAGGAAGTTTAGACTTGAAATTAGACGAAGGTTTCTAACCATCAGAGGAGTGATGTTTTGGAATAGCCTTCCAAGGGAAGCAGTGGGGGCAAAAGATCTATCTGGTTTTAAGATTCTACTCGATAAGTTTATGGAGGAGATGGTATGATGGGATAATGTGATTTTGGTAAGTAATTGATCTTTAAATATTCAGGGTAAATAGGCCTAATCCCCTGAGATGGGATATTAGATGGATGGGATCTGAGTTACCCAGGAAAGAATTTTCTGTTGTATCTGGCTGGTGAATCTTGCCCATATGCTCAGGGTTTAGCTGATCGCCATATTTGGGGTCGGGAAGGAATTTTCCTGCAGGGCAGATTGGAGAGGCCCTGGAGGTTTTTCGCCTTCCTCTGTAGCATGGGGCATGGGTGACTTGAGGGAGGCTTCTCTGCTCCTTGAAGTCTTTAAACCATGATTTGAGGACTTCAATAGCTCAGACATAGGTGAGGTTTTTCATAGGAGAGGGTGGGTGAGATTCTGTGGCCTGCGCTGTGCAGGAGGTCGGAGTAGATGATCAGAATGGTCCCTTCTGACCTTAGTATCTATGAATCTATGAGATGCTAAAGGAGCACTCAAGGACGATAAGGCCATTGCAGGGAAACTAAATGAATTCTTTGCATTGGTCTTCATGGCTGAGGATGTGAGAGAGATTCCCAAACCTAAGCCATTCTTTTTAAGTGACAGATCTGAGGAACTGTCCCAGATTGAGGTGTCATTACAGGAGGTTTGGGAACAAATTGATAAATTAAACAGTAATAAGCCACCGGGATCAGATGGTGTTCACCCAAGGAACGTAAATGTGAAATTGCAGAACTAACTGTCATCTGTAACCTATCATTTAAATCAGCTTCTGTACCAAATGACTGGAGGATAACTAATGTGACATCAATTTTTTAAAAGAGCTCCAGAAGGGATCTCGGCAATTACAGGCCAGTAAGCCTGACTTCAGTACTGGGCAAACTGGCTGAAACTATAGTCAAGAACAAAATTGTTAGACACATAGATTAACATAATTTGTTGGGGGAAGAGTCAACGTGTTTTTTGTAAAGGGAAATCATGCCTCACCAATCTACCAGAATTGTTTGAAGGGGTCAAAAAGCATGTGGACAAGGGTGATCCAGTGGATATAGTGTACTTAGATTTTCAGAAAGCCTTTGACAAGGTCCCTCACCAAAGGCTCTGAAGCAAAGGAAGCTGTCATGGGATAAAAGGGAAGGGTCCTCTCAAGGATTGGTAACTGGTTAAAAGATAGGAAACAAAGGGTAGGAATAAATGGCCAGTTTTCAGAATGGAGAGAGATAAATAGTGGTGTCCTCAAGGGATCTGTACTGGGCCTGGTGTCCTCCAGGGATCTGTACTGGGCCCAATCCTATTCAACATATTCATAAATTAACCGGAAAAAGGGGTAAACAGCGAGATGGCAAAATTTGTAGATGATACAAAACTACTCAAGTTAGTTAAGTCCCAGGCAGACTGTGAAGAGCTACTAAAGGATCTCTCAAAGCTGGGTGACTGGGCAACAAAATGGCAGATGAAATTAGATGTTGATAAATGCAAAGTAATGCACGTTGGAAAACATAATTCCAACTATACATATAAAATGATGGGGTCTAAATTAGCTGTTACCATTCAAGAAAGAGATCTGGGAGTCATTGTGGATAGTTCTCTGAAAACATCCACTCAATGTGCAGCAGCAATCAAAAAGGTGGACAGAATGTTGGGAAAAATTAAGAAAGGGATAGATAAGACAGAAAATATCATATTGCCTCTATATAAATCCATGGTATGACCCCATCTTGAATACTGTGTGCTGGCATCCTGGCCTCCACACTTTTGACACCCTTCTATCAGTGTAAGAGCAATTATAGTAGCTTAGCTTGGTCCCAGATATCTATCAACACAAGCCAGACCGCTAGAAAGTCGGTAGCATAGTGCCCTCACACAAATTTACATCCAGTTAAATCATTTCATGTCACGCCTTTAGCTCCTGTAGCTTTTAATGTTGACCAAGCCTAGGTAAGGACTGGTTACCACACTAGCCAATGCAATCCCCCAAATGGATTTTAATTCACACCCTTAGTCATTTTGTCTGTGGATGGATGCTCATTTTGGACAAAGTGTCCTATCTGAATGTAGCTTTAGGCTTTCTCTACACACAGACTTGATACTGGGAGAACTATTTCTGTCAGGGGATGTTATTCTACCCAAATAGTTTAATCAGTCCCCTACTGTGGATGCAGTGAGATTGGTATCAAGGTGCCATATTGCAGTAGAGCTTATTCTGCTTTCCACACAGGAATAACCAGACACTGCTATACCAATATAACTGCATCCACACTGCAGGGGCTGTACCAGTTTAACTCTGTGGGTAGATTTCAGAGTAGCAGCCTTGCTAGTCTATATCCGCAAAAAGAAAAGGAGGACTTGTGGCACCTTAGAGACTAACAAATTTATTTGAGCATAATGCATCCGATGAAGTGAGCTAAAGCTTATGCTCAAATAAATTTGTTAGTCTCTAAGGTGCCACAAGTCCTTCTGCTCTTTCTGTGGGTAGAGTTAAAGTGCTACAACTTTTGTTTGTAGACAAGGGCTAAACTAATTTTTTACCAATTTAAATTAAATCAAAATAGGACATGATCTGTGACAGGAGACTCCACCATAGAGTAGCACAGAGAGCACTGGCCAGTTGTGAGGTGCTTAAAGCTGCTTTGCACCAGAGCAGCAGGAGTGCACATCACCGATCCCCCTCCCCATCTGCACGGTCCCTGTGTGGGCACCCACCCACCTCTTTTCCCCTTCCCTTCCCCACCCTACCCTGCAGTCCCTGTGGAGTAGATGTAGTGCAACAAGAAGATTTTGAAAACAGGACAAAGGCTGAGAGTATGTTCCTCAGCAGAGAATGCCATGAAATACTACCTTCTTCAAAATGGCCACCAGCTACCCCAGGAAGCAAAGAGGGGGAGGGGAAGGCTGGCAGTAGCCATCTTTATTAAGGGCAACCTGTGGCGTCAGTTCTATTGAGAATACCGGCAATGGTGGCCATGTTGAAAAAGGGCAATTATTGGCAGGTATCCCTACAGGAGAATTCTTCATCCTCTACTGCAGGAGGAAGGCTGGGTTCTGGCCGAGAAGAGGAAAATGGCCATTACTTCTAAAAACACCCCTTCAACAACTACCCATTGCACCAGTTCTTGGCCACTTCTCCGCCAAGCTTGGCGTGAACAGGCCATGCCCAGGCTGAGATCAATAGGGACAAGCAAAGGGCTGACTGGCTGATGCACAGCCTAAAGGACCCCTTCCCTGACTAATGTTAACAGCCATCGACTCTGGATTTATTTGTACATCCTCAGAAAGTGGGGAGGGGCGAGGGAGAGCGGGGGTGCCATAGACTGGGCTGGGGGGCGGTCTCAGCGCAGGCCTGGGGGCTGCATGGTGTCAGGAGGTGGGAGAGGAGGCTGCTGCGATGGGAGGTTGGGAGCGATGCCAGGAGATGTCCAAAGCTGGGCTGGGGGGAGAAGTTTGGCTTGGGGGTGTTGGTGGCTGGGCAGGGAGAGTTGGGGGGCTGTCAGAGGCTGGATTCAGGGGGATGTTAGGCTGAGGGGTGTCAGGAGTGTTGGGGTGTCGGCTGGGGTGTCACTAGAGGGGATACGGGGCAGGGGGTTGATGGGGTGAGAGGGCAGGGCCAAGGGAAGGGGAGTCAGGGGCTGGGGGTGCAGGAAAGTATTGAGGCGGGGGAAGGTGTTCGGGAGGCTGGACTGGGGGTCGGAGGTTCAGGAGGCTGGCTGGGTTGGGGGGCTGGTCCGGCCCGGGGCAGCCGCCCTGTCCTTGGCTGAGCCCTGCCCCGGCTGGGGTGCGGCTGCAGGGCAGGAGGAGGAAGCCGCAGCGGTTCCGGGCACAGATCGCGCTGCCCGGAGCCTGCAGCAGCCGCCGCCCGCAGGAGCGTCCGGGGAAGAGGGCGGACCGGAGGGGCGGTGAGTGGCCCCGAAGGGAACCCAGACCCGGGCCTGCTTGGGTCCCCCCGCACCTGGCCCCCTTCTCTCTCCCCCCCCCCGCGACCGGCACCTGGCCCCCTTCTCTCCCTCCTCCCCCCCCCGCGACCGGCCCCTGGCCCCCTTCTCTCCCTCCTCCCCCCCCGCGACCGGCCCCTGGCCCCCTTCTCTCCCTCCTCCCCCCCCCCGCGACCGGCCCCTGGCCCCCTTCTCTCTCCCCCCCCCCCCCGCGACCGGCCCCTGGCCCCCTTCTCTCTCCCCCCCCCCCCGCGACCGGCCCCTGGCCCCCTTCTCTCCCTCCTCCCCCCGCGACCGCCCCTGGCCCCCTACTCTCTCCCCCCCCCCCGCGACCGGCCCCTGGCCCCCTTCTCTCCCTCCTCCCCCCCCGCGACCGGCCCCTGGCCCCCTTCTCTCCCTCCTCCCCCCCCGCGACCGGCCCCTGGCCCCCTTCTCTCTCCCCCCCCCCCCCGCGACCGGCCCCTGGCCCCCTTCTCTCCCTCCTCCCCCCGCGACCGGCCCCTGGCCCCCTTCTCTCCCTCCTCCCCCCCCCGCGACCGGCCCCTGGCCCCCTTCTCTCCCTCCTCCCCCCCCCCGCGACCGGCCCCTGGCCCCCTTCTCTCTCTCCTCCCCCCCCGCGACCGGCCCCTGGCCCCCTTCTCTCCCTCCTCCCCCCCCCGCGACCGGCCCCTGGCCCCCTTCTCTCCCTCCTCCCCCCCCCCGCGACCGGCCCCTGGCCCCCTTCTCTCTCTCCTCCCCCCCCCCGCGACCGGCCCCTGGCCCCCTTCTCTCTCTCCTCCCCCCCCCGCGACCGGCCCCGGGCCCCTTCTCTCTCTCCTCCCCCCCCCGCGACCGGCCCCTGGCCCCCTTCTCTCCCTCCTCCCCCCCCCCCCGCGACCGGCCCCTGGCCCCCTTCTCTCCCTCCTCCCCCCCCGCGACCGGCCCCTGGCCCCCTTCTCTCTCCCCCCCCCCCCCGCGACCGGCCCCTGGCCCCCTTCTCTCTCCCCCCCCCCCCGCGACCGGCACCTGGCCCCCTTCTCTCCCTCCTCCCCCCCCCGCGACCGGCCCCTGGCCCCCTTCTCTCTCTCCTCCCCCCCCGCGACCGGCCCCTGGCCCCCTTCTCTCCCTCCTCCCCCCCCCCGCGACCGGCCCCTGGCCCCCTTCTCTCTCCCCCGCCCCCGCGACCGGCCCCTGGCCCCCTTCTCTCTCTCCTCCCCCCCCGCGACCGGCCCCTGGCCCCCTTCTCTCTCCCCCCCCCCCCCCGCGACCGGCACCTGGCCCCCTTCTCTCCCTCCTCCCCCCCCCGCGACCGGCCCCTGGCCCCCTTCTCTCTCTCCTCCCCCCCCGCGACCGGCCCCTGCCCCCTTCTCTCTCCCCCCCACCCGCGACCGGCACCTGGCCCCCTTCTCTCCCTCCTCCCCCCCCCCCGCGACCGCCCCTGGCCCCCTTCTCTCTCTCCTCCCCCCCCGCGACCGGCCCCTGGCCCCCTTCTCTCTCTCCTCCCCCCCCCGCGACCGGCCCCTGGCCCCCTTCTCTCCCTCCTCCCCCCCCCGCGACCGGCCCCTGGCCCCCTTCTCTCTCTCTCCTCCCCCCCCCGCGACCGGCCCCTGGCCCCCTTCTCTCCCTCCTCCCCCCCCCCGCGACCGCCCCTGGCCCCCTTCTCTCCCTCCTCCCCCCCCCGCGACCGGCCCCTGGCCCCCTTCTCTCTCTCCTCCCCCCCCCGCGACCGGCCCCTGGCCCCCTTCTCTCTCTGCTCCCCCCCCCCCCCGCGACCGGCACCTGGCCCCCTTCTCTCTCTCCTCCCCCCCCCGCGACCGGCCCCTGGCCCCCTTCTCTCCCTCCTCCCCGCCCCGCGACCGGCCCCTGGCCCCCTCTCTCTCTCCTCCCCCCCCCGCGACCGCCCCTGGCCCCCTTCTCTCCCTCCCCCCCCCCCCCGCGACCGGCCCCTGGCCCCCTTCTCTCTCTTCTCCCCTCCCCCGCGACCGGCACCTGGCCCCCTTCTCTCTCTCCTCCCCCCCCCGCGACCGGCCCCTGGCCCCCTTCTCTCTCTCCTCCCCCCCCCGCGACCGCCCCTGGCCCCCTTCTCTCCCTCCCCCCCCCCCCGCGACCGGCACCTGGCCCCCTTCTCTCTCTCCTCCCCCCCCCCGCGACCGGCCCCTGGCCCCCTTCTCTCCCTCCCCCCCCCCCCGCGACCGGCACCTGGCCCCCTTCTCTCTCTTCTCCCCGCCCCGCGACCGGCACCTGGCCCCCTTCTCTCTCTTCTCCCCTCCCCCGCGACCGGCACCTGGCCCCCTTCTCTCTCTCCTCCCCCCCCCGCGACCGGCACCTGGCCCCCTTCTCTCCTCTCCTCCCTCAGAACCCGGCACCTGCCAGTGGAGCCCTTGGCTGTTCCCAGGGACCCTCCCCACTCCCCCCCACCCCACCCCACCCCCCCAGCACCCGCAGACTGGGCCCAGGGCAGTGATTTCAAAACTCCTGGCACATTCTCTATGCCCGCTGTTTGCCTCTGGGACTGGGGCTGGGTTTGGCTGGAGTTTGGGGGGAAGGGCTCAGTTTCTTACCTGCTCTGTGGGGTGAGCTGAGCAGCCTGGCCCGTGCTATGCACATCTGGCCTCTAGGAGCTGGACACCCCTGTGAAGAGCTTCTGTCATTGCTGCCATGGTTCCTTTGGACCTGCCCAGTGACCTGCCCACCCCCTTCTTGGGTTAATGGAGTCTCTCTCTTCTAGGAGCTGGGAAGATCTGCGGCTGCCCACAGAACTGAGCTGAGGCTGAGCCCGTTGGCCTGGGTCTGCTTGAACTGTGGATGGGTGTGATACAGATTTGCTGCTAGCGCAGACTTAGCTCCCTCTGCCGTAGTTCTCTGCTGTAGTTTGCCAGGTGGCTGGAGGCCCTGCAGCAGGAGAGGGCCTGTGATAGCTCGTCTTGCATGGGGAGAACATGGAGAGTGGCATCACGGTTGAAAACCCCTACGCCAGCGTGAATATTCCGCGAGGTCAGCTCGAGAACAGCTTCATTAAGCGCTACCTGGGGGAGGAGCCCTTCTCTCCCACTGTCATTGTTAATCCTGGGGCTGTGCCTACCTACCGAGCCCTAGAGCAGCTGAATGGTGCCAGTAAATCGGTGCCACTGGATAGTTGGGATGGTTCAAAAGTAATGACGCAGGAGTCCTGGGCTCAGCCATATAACCCTTATGCCAGCCTGCAGCTGCTGAACGGGGCTTCCTCAGCGCCGCTGTACACCATCGAGCTAGACAAGCAGCAGAAGAGTCCTGGGGTGGGCACGGACCGTGGCTGCTGTAAGTACTGCCCCTGCTGCCAGAAATGCTGCTGTGTCATCTCCTAACCCCACAAGCCCTGACCCCTTGCCACACCCAGACTGGCACCCTGCTGAGATGTCAGCCTGAGCCAGTCTCCTTAAGGAGGTGGGATCCTGCCAGTAGAACTGCAGCAAGGGGGCTGGGATGGACAGCCCCACAGCTATGGTGCCCATCCTAGCAGGAACTCTGGGATGCCTCTGGGGGAAACCGGAGCCAACAGCAGGCTTGCAGTCTCCTGAGACTCTCAGTGATCTTTGGCTCTCTCAGGGACGCTGGGGTATGGGCAGGGGTGTGACTATATTTGCCCTGGTCGCAGGGCGGCTTTCTAGACCTTGTTTATCCTATGGAAAGTGAGCTCAGGTACCACGGTGACTGGCATGTAGCAGTGATGTGCTACCAGCATCGTGGCCAGGCCTCGGGGGAGTTTCAAGACATGCTGACGAAACCTGAAGTGCTTTGTGCAGTGCCCTGTGGTGGAAACACGACCGCTTGCTCCCACTTACTGTCTGTGCTGGGGAACAGCCCTGATGCAACAGGCCATGCAGCTGTGCTGACCCCCGCGCAGACAAAGACATGCCAGGGTTTCACCCATTGGAGAAGCAAGAACCTGAGCTTGTGGGGGACTGAGCAGTGTTTTCTGGGTGCTTGTGGATTCCCACTGCTCCTCCTTGTGGCTGGGGCATGCTGGGAACAGTCTCGCCTAGCAGCGAAGGCTGTGTGCCTCTTGATTCTGTGGGGAAATGGCCTTGCAAACCAAGGCCTTGTCTACACATGACAGTCATGGTTAATGTGGTACAATTCTCTAGTGTGGCTGCAGTTAGACTGGGGGAAAGGTGCTCATACTGGTCTAGCATTCAGGTAGGGGAAGGGGAATGAGGTCTACTGGTACGAAGCACCTGGATCCTACTCTAGCTGTGTCCACGCTAGGACTTGGGCTGGTGGAACTGGGTAGGTAATGCTCACACCCCTGACCAACGTGGTTGAGAGGTACAAACTTTGTTTGCTAAGCAGGCTGGAATGAGGATTCTGCCAGTCCTTGCCTGCTCACCCTCCTGACAAAGGAAGGAAACACACCCAGGACAAACAAACAAAGCAGCTTGGAGAATGTGCTGGGCTCTGCTCTGGGGATGTGCCATGGCTGGACACACTGGCCTCTCAGTCTGAACTCATAATGGTAGGAGACTGTTCTGACACCTCACACCCCTCTGTGCTGGAGACAAGCACGGCTGGCAGGAGCCGCTTTCCAGGGCTTGGTGGCCTGCTGCCGCACAGGCAGGGGCTGTGCACTTGTGCCCCCAACTTGGTCTGGAGAGGGGGCAGCTGGCCAGCCCTGCTCTACGTGAGCAGTGGGGCCTGGCCAGTGCAGGGCTTTTGGCGTTAGTGCCAGTACTGTTGTGGGACTAGTGCATGCTGCAGAGGAGGGTTCAGAATGAAATGGGGAGGGGAGGGAGTGGGACAAGGGACGTGCAGGACCTGCCAGGCTCCAAGCCACTGGGGTTGTCAGATGACCAGGACTAGGGTGTAATTTGGGTCTGTTACCTTGGGGAAATTCCTAAAGCATAAGCCCCAGCCCTGATGTGGGGGGCAGGGCCATGGGGAGTAGCAGTGCTGTCCTCTGCACGGGCAGAGGGGCACCAGCTGGTTGGTTAATGAGTAAAGGGAATGAGGCAGCACCTCTCTGCCCTTCACACTCGGCGGCTCTTGCCATTCACTGCAGCTGGCTGATTGCTGCTCAGTCCCTCTGCAGCTTGTCAGTATCACCCCAGACTTGGCTTTCCTGCCAGATGTCGTGTGTGCTCTGTGCAAGGCCAAGTGGTTTGCATGTGAAACCTGAACCAGACCCACTGTTGTCCTTCACAAACAGCCCCATGCCGCGCTGGTCCTAGCGTCCGCAGCTGCCTGCTCCGACCTGCCTCACAGATGAGTTTCTGCACTTGAGAAGGGGCGTTTCAGTTGCAGCAGCTGCACTATGGGGGTTTTATCACTGTGCAGGCGTGTGGGGCACGGTGGTAAAACTCCCCGAGCCCTGTGCTAGCATTTGCCCCATTGCTAGACCTGCTGCATCACTTCTCGAGAGCAGACCCTGCCACTGTCTCTGGAGCAAGTGCCCTGACTCTGAGTAGTGCTGTAGGAGGGGCAGGGACCATGCCCTGTGTCCTATGTGCAGAATCTTAGCTTGCCCGGCTAGGAAGATTCTAACCGTTGTGTAGGCTGGGTAGAATTCAGCTTTTATTTGTTTGTAATCTCTACAGACAGTATCAAGGTTTATTTTAAAGAATATTTTTAGTTTTATTGATTTAAATTTTCACAGTAGGGGAAGTTATTGGAGGGTCAGAAAATAATTATTTAATGACAGTAGACAATGAGATTCAAAAAGTTAAAGGTTTATAACCATAAAACACAAATTGTCAAAGTATACAAAGTTAAGTAGGCAATGTAAGAAAAATGCTGCTTTGATATAAGGCTAACTGTAACTTTTGGGTATTATCAATGGAAATATTTTTTGGTCAGTTTCGGTATGTATGGTGAAATCGATGTTCATGGATATTTACTGATAAAAGTCTAATCCTTCCAACCCTATCTTTATGATTATAAAGAAAACCATCCCCGCAGGACTCAGTGAGGGCTCACTGTAAGACCGCCTGAAACAATAGTTCTGAGAGTTGTGAACAGCCGGCCCACCCTCTTGATGTGTGTTGACTCAAACCTAATAATGTCAGCATTTCAACTGTTTCACTGTTGATCACTGTTGCAGAAACACCCAGCTAATTTTTGCTCACCCCTAACCCTAGCTGCCTCCCAGATATCCTCAGGTACCAAAAGCTCCCACTGTCTCCTGCCCAGCTGCCAGAACTTCCCCCTGCCAATGTCTTGGAGTGTTTCCAGCCCAGAACTCTGCAGCAGAGGGGCAGTGTAAGATCCATGGAACGGGATGTCACTGGGATGCTGGGCGTACAGTCCAGGGGGATGGGGTTCCATGCTGTGGGACCAAGGAGCCGTGCTGCAGAGCTCCAGCTCATTGTGGCCTTCACCTAAGTGCATTGAGCCAGGATCGCCCGCAAGGAGTGACCCAGGAGCCCATCTGTGCCTCTTGTTCCTCAGCTTCGTCGCTCCCCCCCACCCCCCAGTGATCTAGAGCAATAGTCCAGTTGTACTCCAACTAGTGCCTCCAAAGACCAGTTTGTCCCTTGCCAGGCGAGTGTGAGCGCTCCATCCACCGTTGCTAGTCCCTGGATCACAGGCTGCAGCATAAAGAGCGCTGCATGGGGTGTCCAGCCCCCATCTCTGAGGGGAGCTGCAGCGCATGCCTCCCATAGAACCCCAGGGCTCCCAGGATGAGGCCTGTGGCTTGCCTGTGGGGGTGCCATGCAGCCACGTTGCCAGGACTGGATGCTGCTGCCCCCAGCTCTGTATGGCTACAGGACTGCCCTTGCTGGGGCACAGCTGCACATGGGCTGCAGAGGTCCTGTCTATAACACGACTGTGGGAGGAACCAGTTCCCAGCAGGGCTCACCCTGGACATGGTTAAAGCCGGATCTGGATTGATTGCACCTGAACTGTGCTAAAGCTTTGGGCTGTCTGTGGTACTGCTGCTACACAGAGCGCCTGTGCTGGGAGTGGGGCCCTGGCTCTGCTCTCGGACCCCGATCATCCCAGCCCCTGTGTGGAGCAGGTGATTCAGGATTTCACTGTAGTTGGCTCAGGTGGCTGCTGAACAATGCCTGGGCCCTGCTGAGAAATCTGGCATTTCCTGGTGCCCCTGTTACTGTCAATAAAGTAATTCCACCTGTATCCAGCACTTGTGTTATTTCTTTGATCTCCTCTGCTCCCCCATCCCCTCCCCCGTTTTGTCACCTAGGCCACAGGTCTGTTTGGAGCTCAGCTGGGGAGTGGGAGGGGAAGCTCCATGTCTCTGGATGGAATATGGGTTACCGGTTTCAGTCTAGCCCCAGGATGGGGAGGATTGGCTGGCTCCCAGAGGCAAGAATAGTGTCTCCAACCCTTTTACACCCAAGATCACTTTTTGAATTTAAGGGCAACCCAGGACCTTCCCTGCCCCTTCCCTAAGGCCCTGACTCACTTCATTCCCTCCCACCGCTCCATCGCTCACTCTCCCTGACCCTCCTTCACTTTCACCTGGTTGGGGTGTAGGAGGCAGTGTGGGCTCTAGGCTGGGGCTGAGGGGTTTGGGAGGGGCTCTGGGCTGAGCCTGGGGCAGGGGGTCGGCATGCAGGAGGGAGTGCAGGGTGCGGGCTCTGTGCGGGAGTTTGGGCGCAGGAGGGGGCTCCGGGCTGGGGTAGAGTGTTGGGGTGCAGGAGGGGGTTTAGGTTGAGGAGGGAGTATGGGGTGCTGACTTTGGGTCAGGGCTCCCGCCAGAGGCACTTACCTCCAGCAGCTCCCAGTCGACAGCACAGCGGGATTAAGACAGGCTCCCTGCCTGCCCTGGCCCTACTCAGGCATATTGGCACCTCCTCCCCATCACGAGCCGGGCCACCCCACACCCTGCCAGCCAGTAGTGCACCATTTAGTAATGCTGCTGGAAGGAGCCAACGCGTCCCTGGAGGGCAGACAGGGATCTCTGCGTGCTGCCTCTCTCTGCAAGCATGGCCCCTGCAGCTCTCATTGGCCAGAGCTCCCTGATCCCAGCCAATGGGAGCTGCGGGGGCGGTGCTTGCACGCAGGAGCAGCACAAGGAGACCACTGCCCCCCCCACCCCCAGGAGCATGCTGCGCTGGCCGCTTCCCAGAGTGGTGTGGGGCCATAGCAAGCAGGGAGCCCTACTGTGCCCCCGTGGCCAGAGATGGCGATCGACTGGGAGAGTCCCCAGGATCAACCAGTTGATGGCGATTGATAAGTTGGTGACCACTGGGCAAGAGCATGGGACACGAGGTCTTCCCCTTCCAGGGCACGGGCTGGGATCCATGCCTGGGGCAGGGGAATTGGCTGGCTGCTGGGGGTTAGGAAATGGAATATGTGGCCTTTCCCCTCTAGGGCACCAGTTCCAACCTGGCCATGTGACAAACAGCTGTTCTCATCACTCAGCTGTCTGGGGGCCTGTGGGAAAGGGCTTGCTCTGGGGTTGGTCCAGTTCCTAGGGGCTGCTGCCAACCCCATAAAAAGCTTTGCACAAGTGACACTGATTGCCCCAGAACTGTCATCCTCAGCAGTGGTCAAGAACTGAATGGGCCACACGGACTCAACTCTGCCCTCTAGAGGTGGCCTCTGCATTTGTGGCACAGTGTTTGTCTGGCTTGCCCTATCCCAGCTGTTCTGTGCGGGCAGGAGCTAGGAGCCCTGTGGAGTGCTAGTCAGCACTGTGATGTTGCATGCACTATCCTTCGCTCACTGTTTGTTTAAACTTTGCCTGGGAGGCTGCACCTCGGAGCTGGAAGTGCTGAGCACAGTTCTGCCTGCCAGCTTTCTTGGCAATGATTAAACCAAGCTCACCCCATACCAGTGCTGAGGGCTAGGGTATTCAGTAGGGAAAGAAACAAGGCTGGATACCTCAGGCTGCACAGAGCCACCAGGCTCTCCCTACTCGAGCAATGGCTCAGGCTGGGTCTGTGCGCTGGAGGGATCATTGGGGCATGAGCCCAGCGGCTCTTTTTAGTTACTGGCCATGAGATATTGCAGTTGTCCTGGATTGAGGTTCTCCTATTGCCCAGCCACTGCACCCTCCCCTCTGCTCCTTTGGCCCTGAGGGGTTTTGCTGGGATACACCCACCTGGCTCCCTCCCCTCCAATCAAGAGCTCTGCAGGAAGCCTCTCTGGTGTCCAGGGATGCTCTTGCTTCCCCTCCCCCAGGCTGGGCCCCGCTCCTTGGGCTGCAGTCCCTGCCCAAGCCAGAGCGATGGGGAGCCCTTTGCCATCAGCCAACCCAGCCCTGCTGTGGGGAGCTGGCAGCCCCACCTCAGCCTGAGCGGCTTGCGCCTCACGTTCACTTTCACTTTAGCTCCAAGTCCCTAGGACCTGGAATGTGATCTGACCAGTCCCCTGCCCAGCCCTCAGCTGGCATCTGTCTGGGAGTGGGGGTTCCTGTTGTTCTGACACAGAGACTGCCACATCGCACCAAGCCCTCACCCGCTCCTGCCTCTGCTCCCCGCCCAGGCCAGCCCCCACCTGCTCCCTCCTTGACTTCGCCCCAGCCCAGCCCCTGCCTATTCCCCCCTCAACTGCCCCTCCCCCCACAGGCCAGCCTCCACCTACTCCCCCCTCAACTCCCCCCCAGCCCAGCCCCCACCCGCTCCCTGTTTTTTAGTTTTGTATTCAAGTAAATTACTAGTTTTAATGATCATTCATTGCAGTACAGTAGAACCTCAGCGTCCCAAACACCTCGGGAATGGAGGTTGGTTGTAACTCTGAAATGTTCGTAACTCTGAAAAAACGGCATGGTTCTTTCAAAATTTAACAACTAAACATTGACTTAATACAGCTTTGAAACTTTACTGTGCAGAAGAAAACTGCTGCTTTTAACCATCGTAATTTAAATGAAACAAGCACAGAAACAGCTTCCTTAGCTTGTCAAATCTTTTTTTTTTTTTTTTTAAAAACTTTCCCTTTTTTTATAATTTACATTACAACACAGCACTGGACTGTGTTTGATTTTTTCCTTTCTTTCTTTCTTTCTTTCTTTCTTTCTTTCTTTCTTTCTTTCTTTCTTTCTTTCTTTCTTTTTGAGCTCTGCTGCTGCCCAGTTGCGCATTTCTGGTCCAAGATGAGGACTGACCGGTTGGTTTGTAACTCTGTTGTTTTTATAGTTGCTGTATTTTTGAAGTTGTTCTGATTACTCATCAGTCTTTGAAGGGATTCTGTTTTTGTTTCATTTTCATAACTTCAATAATACAGCAAATACAGAAGTTAGTCATTTGTGCTAAAAACAAACATTGAAAGCAAGATGAACATTGTCTAGGTTGTTGCCTCCTTCCACATCTAGAACATTCTGTCATATAGTCGTATGTTTTAACTTTCACTCTGTTTTCCTCCATAGGCTTCTTTTTTGCCTTTCCTTATGAAAACTATATTCATATCAGTTTGTTTTCATTCTAGAGTATGCAGTCATTGTTGATTAAGTTCAGCAGTTTGGCAAATTCTCACTGCTTTTTCCAGATTTAGATCTAGCTCTTCTAACAGTCTTTTTCTTATGCTGCACCTTAGAGACTAACAAATTTATTAGAGCATAAGCTTTCGTGAGCTACAGCTCACTGGCTGTAGCTCACGAAAGCTTATGTTCTAATAAATTTGTTAGTCTCTAAGGTGCCACAAGTACTCCTTTTCTTTTTGCGAATACAGACTAACACGGCTGCTACTTTGAAACCTTTCTTATGCTGGTATCTTTTATACCCATCCAAATTTGATCTCTTATCCTTGACGCAGATTCTGGAAATTATATGTCTGACTTCTTATCTTTAGATCGTTAAAAATGATTCAGAAGTCTCTTCCTCCATTTGATTTCTTCAGTGAAACTGAAATCTTTCAAATATTTCTTTTCTTTTTGGTGATCAGTATTCCTCAGATTTTTTTAAGACAAACTCATAGTCAGATCATTCTCTAATATTAAGCTCAAATGAATTATAGAATGAAATTGCTTCAGTACTGGCAAAATGCAAAATTTTGTTCCCCTTCCTTATGAGTAGATACTGCTGCCCTCAGAAAATAAATCAAATTCCTGTTTAAATCTTTTCCAATTTTCTGCAGCATTTCTCCACATTTTTGTAGTTGTGAGAGCTCTTCATTGATCCATCTTATCTCATTCAAACTTGCTTTTCACGTTGGAGTAAATCTTACCTCACGGTTTTTTTGGTTTTTAAAATCTTTTTATCACTTCCCCCCCTCCTGGGAACGTGTGTTATTTCATATTCAAATAATCCATTAGTCTTAGTAATAATTCACTGCTAGTAACTTCGCAACAGTCTTTATTTGATACATACACAGTTAACACAGATACAGGTACAGAGCATCTTAGCTCCAGTCAATCTGTCCATCTAAGTAAAACCAGCAGCCTCCTCCCCCTGTCAGCTCCCACACCCTAGAGCAGGGGTGGCCAACCTGAGCCCGCACACTGGAAAGTTGGCTCCTGTAGCTCCAGCCCCGGAGTCGGTGCATATACAAGGAGCCGCATATTAACTTCTGAAGAGGCGCATGTGGCTCCGGAGCCACAGGTTGGCCACTCCTGCCCTAAAGAGTCTAGTGATTCTCTTAAAGCCACAGTAACACTGTGCTCCCCACTCGACTCCCTCTGGATCCCAGCCCCTGCCTGCTCCCTGTGTGACTCCTGCATTAGCAGCGATTACCAGGCTATGTCTGTGGCCTGAGACATCCCTTTCACAATATACTGAGGTCCAGTTTTGAAATGTAACATTTTATGTCCTTGAAATTCCACACGGAATTTTTCTGAGCTCCTCCACTGAGCTATTTGAGACAATAAAGTGTCTTGTCCTATTGCAGGTTCCTCAACCTCTGCTGGCTGCCAGACCTCCACTGCTCAACCTCAGTGCAAAGCCTAGCCCAATGGACCTTCATGGGCCGTGGAAGTGTTTCAGTGATGAACCGATGGTTGAAGTTCTGGAGAGGGCCAACAAGCAGGTCCAGTACCAGAACCAGAGGGATGTAGGACTAGAGCAAAGGCATGGAGGAAAGGCTGGGGCTTGCTGCACAGCTGGAGGACTGGGTTTCAGTGCGGGAGCAGGCACTTGCAGCATAGTTCTGGAACAGGAGTAATGGCAAAGGGAGAAGGACAGGGCTCAGCAGAGAGAACTGTTGGAGTGGCTTATCTCAGACATGAATCAGACGATGAACCAAAGGCAGGCCCTTTCAGAAAGCAGATGCTTGCTCACAAGTGCACTGTCCGGTACATGAACTTGGCAAAAATATGATTAGCATTGCTAAAACACAGGCACTCCTAAGTACAAGGTACTGGATATTCATGTAAACACACACCCTGAAGACGGTACAGGGACACACCGACCCCTCATCAGATAAAGTCAGGAAGGCAGAACAATGGAGGGGGATGTTTTGTTCAAACCAACATGTGCAAGGTGTAGGGTGGTAACTAGCTATGTCAGGAGGGTAACACGTAACTTGTTTGTATTGACATAGAAAAGAGAAATCATAGGGGAGCATCTCTGTCTGGCCTAGGGGGCAGTAGAAAGCCCCGCTGATGATGAAGCTGGTCCATTGTAACTGGCACATGTGTTAGTGTAGCTGTAGAATCATAGAATAGAATATCAGGGTTGGAAGGGACCTCAGGCGGTCATCTAATCCAACCACCTGCTCAAAGCAGGACCAATCCCAAACTAAATCATCCCAGCCAGGGCTTTGTCAAGCCTGACCTTGAAAACCTCTAAGGAAGGAGATTCCACCACCTCCCTAGGTAACCCATTCCAGTGCTTCATCACCCTCCTAGTGAAAAAGGTTTTTCTAATATCCAACTTAAACCTCCCCCACTGCAACTTGAGATCATTACTCCTTGTTCTGTCAAACATGTATGGGGCACTAGGACTCATACTTGGCCAAGCGTCTTTGCCACTGAACCGAGTCTGCAGGCTTTCTGGAAAATATCATCGAGGTCTGCAGGATCGGCTACCTGCGCAGCGCTGGGGCAACGCATGGAGCGAGCACACACGCACACCAACTGACACCACCCTCACTCCAGAAACAGCACAGAAAATTCCATGAGATCGGGCCCCATGAGCAGCTGGGCAGGACAACGTAGCCCCATAAAGTCTCCTGTCTTGACCCTGTCTCCTGCGGATGTCTCCACCCCGCACTCCTCGTGCCAAGTATGTGGAAAACAGGGACACAAGGGAAAGGAGAAAGGGGTGGGGGGACAGGGGACATGCAGCGAGAGGGGGTTTCTGTGCACTTGTTCATGCACTTTTATTTTTGTTTTGGAAAGGTTGGGATTGTAGCGACAGCTGGCCTGCCTGGCAATGGGTGACTGGTGCACTGTTTTAACACGTTTAAATATAAAGTTTTAAATGTCATCAAGAAAGTTTATTGGTGTCACTGCATTGCATCATCATTTGAAATAACTCAGCTAAACACATGATCAGGAAAATTAGGAATTAGCAAATGCTATTCCTCTATACTGTTAGGTACAGCAAGCCACACTTCAATCACTTACTTACATGAATCCATACTGTGAATCATTGCCCGCTGGAATCATAATTCATCGTCATTCACAACTATATTGCATGGCAGTCAAAGCCCCACCCTGCTCCAAGCACTGCATTTTACTTTTATTTTCTTGTATCCAATTCTGACTTTTGTGCCTCATTACTTGTAGTCACTTAAAATCTGTCTTCAGTAGTTAAACTTATTTTACTGTTTTATCTAGACCAATGTGTTTGGACTGAAGTATTTGGGAAACTCCATTTGGGATAACAAGATTGGTTCATATAATTTTCTGTTAATGAAATGATGGACTTTATATGAGCTTGTGTTGTCCAGGAGAGAGCTGGGCAGTAACACACCCACATTTCTGGGGAAAGCAGTGTAAAAGGCATCCCATGTTGGAGAGCTGAGGGGACACAGCTGTTCAATGGTCCAGATTGTACCCTGGGTAATGTCACAGTTACTACTTGCAGGGTGACACCAACACACTTCCAGACCTGTTCTATATACCAAGGCCTCTAACTGGGGAAACTTGAAGCTCTGTATAGCAGACATAGGCAACCTGTCATTTGGCCAGATTGGATTAGGACAGGGATTTTGACCATCAGTTAATTTATTGAAAATAACACCTTCCTCCCTTTTACAATGTTAAAGGAAAGGTTCAATGTGGAGATGAAGATGGAGTGGAAATATATCTAGCAGCGTAAATATGCCATCTTCCTTCTGCTTGGGCAGAAGCCCTGAGCTCCCCCTGCCCCGGTCTGGTAGGCGGAGAATGGAGGAGGCGTGGGGGGGCTTTGCAAGCCACACTTTAAGTGTAACAGAGCTGCATGCAGCTTGCGAGCCATGGTTGGGCAATCCCTGATATATATAATTAAATGTTTCAAATAACAAAGGTTAGGTAGCAAAGGGTTAATAGAAGTTTGTATGTAGTTTGTTATGTTTGTTTGTTTTTCTGTACATATATTTTTTTAAAATTTACAAAAAGTTCACAGGAAAAAAGAGAAACAGCCAATCTTGATTTAAGAAATTGCCAGTGGTGGAGAACTCACCATGACTCTGGGTAAATTGTTCCAGTGGGTAATTACCCTCCCTGTTAACTAGCTATTTTCCTGTGGAAAATATTGATTTTGCAGGCATACCATTTGCTGACAGAATGCTCCTAGTCACCTCCACTGGGTGGTTCTGGAGCGTGTTAGTACAGTCTGTGGTGTCCAGTTCCTCTCCCAGCACCACATGGTCCAGCTCACCTCGCTCTGCTGGTAAGTTCCTCAGATTGGTGTTCAGTCATTCTGGCACCAGCCCTTTGGTGCCAATCTGGGGGCGGGGGTGGGGGGAGAGGAGACTTAAAGCTGCTATAAGTGGGTAGAGGAGGATTCCCCTCACATGGGGTAATCCCCTGGTAGCTTAAAGACAGTGTAGCTGGCTCTATCCCAGCCCTTGGCACAAAGGCTGGCTCAGGAGCATACTTGGGGAGTGGGAGGCATTGTGTTCTCTAGAAATGCCTGCCATTGTAATAGCCCCAAGGCTGCTGTAGGTTTACAAGGGGGACCTCTGAAATCCATCTTTTCCCAGGATGGAGGGAGGTGGCCTTAAGCCATCTTTGTCCATGCCCCCACCATGCACCATGCAGAAGTCTGGTGCACCTGGGCCTTATAATTTTTATTTCTGGCTTAATTCTCTTTTGTCTGGCCCCAGACTACTTCCCTGAATGATTCCCCCCACGCCCGTCCCTGCTCTTATTCAACCCTTTACCCTCAGACGCCCAGGGCCTGCTGTGTCGCTGCTTTCCATCTCTAGCATATCCCTGAGGGCTCCATTGGCTTCCCTAGCTCCTGGTTTGAATAATCCCCCACAGCCTGTTTATAGTCTGTGCCAACAGCCTGGTGCACCTCTGCTTACTATGGTGCCTGTCCCTTCCCTCCAAAAGTTCCCCAGTGCCTTATAAATTCAACCCCTCCCCTTTACACTGTCTTCTTACCCTCACATTGAGACCCTGGGGTTCCCCCACCCCAGTTGCCCCACGGCATTTCAGAGAAAGCTCCCAGATGCTCTTGTCTAGTGCTCTCCAGGTACTTCTAGGCCCACTGTCCTGTGCCCTCCCACATCACTGGCACTGCTATGAACTGTGGCACTGGCTTCTGCTAGCATTCCCCACAAGGGTCTCTTGAGACCCATCACCTTGCACACTGTGGGTGTTGGCATCCTTTCATCTGTGAGAGACGATGGGAATTGCAGCCTAGGATGTAGATGGTTTGCAATGTCTCATGTGACCGAATAGGCCAATCTGAGATTTGCATGATCTTTGGCAGTTGCTGCAAATGTATCTATCTTGGTTGGGAGCTGCTTGCTTCCTATGGGCTCTTTTCTCTTCAAGCTGTATGAGGCAGCTCCTGTCACGGACTTTGATACCCTGGTGGAGATGATGGTGCCACTTGTTACAATCACTTGCCTTGATCAGGATCAATTCCAAATTCCTTCATATCTCGCTTGCACCTGAAAAACTTGGGATGCCCTGTTGTACTTGTTCCCTCTGATTAGCTCTAGGGTGACCAGACAGCAACTGTGAAAAATGGGAGGGGGGCGGGGGGTAATAGGCACCTATATAAGAAAAAGTCCCCAAAATGGGACTGTCTCTATAAAAACGAGACATCTGGTCACCCTAGATAGCTCCCCATATAGCATCTCCTTGGGTATGTGTCAGTCTTCCAACCTACTCAGATGGCCCAGCCAGTGCAGTCATCTTTGCTTGAGAAGGCTGTAACCCTTGGTAAATTTGCCCTTTGAAGAACCTCTGCGTTGGTGGCTTTATCCTGCCATTTGGTGTTGAGTATGCGGCATAAACAACGTAGGTGGAAACTGTTCAGCCTTTTCTCCTGATGAGCATAAGTTGTCCATGTTTCCCCACCACTCTTGAGAGTGCTGAGGATGCAGGATTGGCACACTAGCATTTTGGTCTTGATGGTAAGCATTGAGTTGTTCCATGCTCTTTTAGTTAGTCAGCAAAAGGTGGTGGCAGCCTTTCCAATGGGAACATTTAGTTCTTCATCCAGTGAGAGGCTGGTGGTCACTGTAGAACCTAAATAGCTGAACTTCGGACTACTTCTTGCTGGTTTGCATTTAAGGTGATTGAAGGATCTCATGGACCCCTGTCCTAATACAACTGTTTTCTTAATGCTGATGGTGAGAGCAAATGCCTGACAAGGACTTGAAAGACAGTCCATGAGCTCTTGTAATAGATCTTCATCGTCGACTATGAGTGCAGCATCATCAGCGAATAGAAGTTCCCTGGTTAGCACCTTTTTGACTTTGGTCTTTGACTTAAGTCGGGACAGGTTGAAGAGTTTCCAAATTAGAGTTAGCTTAAGTTTTGTTAAGGAAATATAGAAAGGCCCTGACTAGAAAGTAGAAGGAAAGGCCTGAAAATCATGAAAAGAAAAGGAGTACTTGTGGCACCTTAGAGACTAACAAATTTATTTGAGCATAAGCTTTCGTGAGCTACAGCTCACTTCATCGGATGCATTTGGTGGAAAATACAGAGGGGAGACTGGGAATGGATGAGTCATTACACAAAGTAAAACTATTTCCCCATGTTATTTCTCCCCCCCACCCCAGCCCCCACTGTTCCTCTGATATTCTTGTTAACTGCTGGAAATAGCCTACCTTGCTTGTCACCATGAAAGGTTTTCCTCCTTTCCGCCCCCTGCTGCTGGTGATGGCTTATCTTAAGTGATCACTCTCCTTACAGTGTGTATGATAAAACCCATTGTTTCATGTTCTCTTTGTGTGTATATCAATCTCCCTTCTGTATTTTCCACCAAATGCATCCGATGAAGTGAGCTGTAGCTCACGAAAGCTTATGCTCAAATAAATGTGTTAGTCTCTAAGGTGCCACAAGTACTCCTTTTCTTTTTGCGAATACAGACTAACACGGCTGCTACTCTGAAACCTGAAAATCATGAGTGATTGATAAGGCCAGAAGGAATGAAGTAGGGAGAACGTCTGGTTCAAAGAATAATTAATGAAACAAAGGGAAGTTCTAAAAAGAAGGCCTCTGAGAGGGGTCATTGCAGATGGCTTTAAGACACAAAGAATCTGTCTTAAAATAAGCCAGCATGGCCCTTCCCACCCCATATACCAGCGTTATCTCAAAAAGTAGAGCCTATGTGAACCCAGAGCCAAAGCAAAACTTGGTCAACAAGAGGAGGGAAGAGATAGGGAGGAAAGGCCTTGGGAGAAATGAGGTTGTAAATCTCATCTGGATTAAGACTGGAAATAAGGGTGAGCGATCATAAAACAGGTGTTTCACAGAAGTCAGTAACTGGCAATGACATCACTTGTTTGTTAAAGCTTATACAAAAATGAACTCTCAATGAGTTCATTGCTAATACCTGCCTGACCACCCTGGGGCCGGACCAGTATGGGCTGAAGCGCCCCTGGTTTAGCCTGTTTGTAAGTCTCTTGAGCAAATGCTTATCAGTGTTCTGTTACTGTTTGGGTGTAGTACATTGCTTATTATTTAGGCTTTTTAGGCATGGTTAGAGCAAATGTATAAATACCATTTGGCACTGGGATTTAATAAAAGAATTTATGGTGAAATTAGTGTTGCGGTAATAGCCTGCAAAATAGTAGTAATTCCAACACACCCACTATGCCAGTCGCCAAAGATTCTCATAGCCAGCACAGGACCAAGATCGCTGTGTCTAATGACACAATCCCCTGCCTCCAGGGGACATCTCCTTTACGCTACCATGGAGCGTCCTCCTTGGTATGACCAGGACTCCTAAGCAACATCCAAACTGCAGGACTCCTGGAGCCATTTGGTACAGAGTGGATGTTCAAGAGCTGGCTCTGCTTAGCATAGGTCCGTTTGAAGCACAGGCCTCCTTGCTGAGGGGGAAGCTCCTGCATTGAAGCTGACTGTGTTAACTACATGAGGTTGTGCCTGCTGCATAACATGTATCCTGTGGCTGCCGGCTGGCACTTAAGATCTGTCGTGTGAGCAGAGTCTTGCATTCACATGTGTAAAGCTGATTTTCTAAACATTTCCTTACCCAGGTAAAGCTCAGGGCATCTTACAAATTGCTTCTTTCACTAATGAGATCTCTGAGCTTGGGGAGAGTTGGGTATTAAATCCTCCCAGGAAGTCAGGAAGGGGAGGGTGTTATTGGATTTCGGAGGCCATTGTTTGCCAGGGCTCTTGTAACCCAACCTAGCTGGGTTGGCTTCCCTCTGGTAGACACAATAGCGCGCCTGTCCCTGAAACGTGAACCCAAGATAATTACCAAAGTGAGGAGCAGCAGCTGGGATCTTCATGAAGACGCTCCCTGAAGAGTCACACATACGCCTGGGCCCTCCACTGCTCCTCCTGAGAGACTGCAGCCCCCCGGCACTGCGCAGCCCTCTCACTGCCTTGCTGAGCTCTGCCAGAGGTGACAGCGCCGCCGGGACAGGTAGGAATGTAGCATTCCACTCAGGCTGGAGAAGGGTATCAGGCAACCAGTCGCACCAGCGCCCCACATGCCACTGGCGGTCACCTCCCTGGACTGCGTGATGGGAACTGGTTCGTGTCTGAGGCCCAGAAGATGCTCCCAAAATGCCCCCCAGTATGGTATGGTACAGCAGGGCACTCAGCTGAGCACCCTCTCCATAGCCCCTTCTCCTTTCCTGTCAGGACTCGAATCATTGGCAGCCGCAGAGGGCTCCGGGCTGCACGGCTCTGCCAGGCAACCCGAGCTGCATGGCTCTCTCCTCCCCATGCCCTGCAAACTCCTGGCCTCTGTCCTGGGTTGGGGGAATCAGGTGGCTCCTGATCTAGTCTGGCCAGTGCCTAATGCAGGGTTCAGAGGGGCTGGCAGCCCCTCGCTCTGTCTTGCCCCCCCAAGCTGCACTGCAAATGTAAGATTCCCAAGGGTGCAGATCCCATGCAGGATGTCACAAAAACAAGACCCTTTCTTTATTCAGTAGGGAGCAGTCAGTCCCAAAGCCCTCGGTAGTGGGGAGCAGCCGGAGCTCAGCAGGAAAGGGAGCATGTCTCACTGGGCTCTCTCCAGGTTTCCTATCTCCCCTCCCATTCCCCATCACCTGCCCTCATGTCCATTTTCTCCTTCCCCAGCTGCTCCTGCCTCCCTTTTCCCCTCACCCAGCCCCGCCTCCCCTCCTGTTCTCCTCCCACAACCCCACCTGCCCTCCCATCCACCCTTGCCCAGCATCCTGCCTCCCCTCCCCTCCCATTTCCCCTCCCCTGACCCCACCTCCCTTCCCATTTGCCCTCCCCCAGACTCTTGTTTCCCCCAACTCCTTTTTCCAAATCCTTTATGAATATGTTGAACAGCATGGGTCCCAGCACAGATCCTTGGCGGACCTTACTGCTTTCCACTGTGAAAATGACCATTTATTCCTACCCTTTGTTTCCTGTCTTTTAACCAGTTACTGATCCATGAGAGGACCTTCCTTCTTATCCCAGGACAGCTTCCTTTGCTTAAGAGCCTTTGGTAAGGGGCTTTGTCAAAGGCTTCCTGAAAGTCCAGGTATACTATATCCACTGGATCACCTTTGTACACAAGCTTGTAGGCACCCCCATAGAATTATAAGAGATTGGTCAGGCCTGATTTCCCTTTACAAAAGCTGTATCATGTTCATCTATGTGTATGATAAGTCTTTTCTTCCATATAGTTTTAACCAATTTGTCTGGTACTGAAGTTAGGCTTAACAGCCTGTAATTGCCAGGATCCTCTCTGGAGCTTTTTAAAAAATAGGTGTTACATTAGCTATCCCCTAGTCATTTGGGACAGAGGCTGATTTAAATGATAGGTTACATACCACAGTTAGTAATTCTGACATTTTGTATTTGAGTTCCTTCAGAACTCTTGGGTGAAAACCATCTGGTCCTGGTGATTTATTATTGTTTAATTTATCAGTTTGCTTCAAAACTTCTTCTACTGACACCTCAATCTGGAACAGTTCCTCAGATTTAGCTGGGGATTGGTCCTGCTTTGAGCAGGGGGTTGGACTAGATGACCTCCTGAGGTCCCTTCCAACCCTGATAGCCTATGATTCTATGATTTGTCCCCTAAAAGAAATGGCTCAGATGTGGGAATCTCCCTCACATCCTCTGCAGTTAAGACTGAGGGAAAGAATTCATTTAGCTTTTCTGCAATGGCCTTATCTTCCTTGAGCGCTCCTTTGTCCACTGATTGTTTGGCAGGCTTCCTGCTTCTGATGTACTTACATTTTTTTTTTTGCTGTCAGTTTTTGTACATTTTGCTAGTTGCTCTTCAAATTATTTTTTGGCCTGCCTAATTATACTTTCATGCTTGATTTGCCAGAGTTTTTGCTTCTTTCTATTTTCCTCCATAGATGTGACTTCCAATTTTTAAAAGATGCCTTTTTGTCTCTAACTGCATCTGTTCTTTTTAATTTCTGTTTAACTAGCTTCAGTGATGAGCTGCCGAAATTTTAACAACAGGTTCCCTATAAAAAGTTGTGATTTAAGGGATGTGCCCCAGTATGTATTTTTTGTACATCTGTATTTTCCCAGGAGGAATTTAAAAATTTTAAAATTCCTCCTGGACAGCGATTTAAGAACCAAAAAACCTGACCTGTCCGTGAAAATACGGATGTATGTTAACTCTGCCTAAAGTTCTTTCTTAAAAAGATGGGCCTGAACTAGAAATGAGCTCCGTTTCACATGTGTGGGTCCCCATCACTCCCCTGGGGTGTGCTAGGGTGACCAGATGTCCCGATTTTATAGGGACAGTCCTGATTTTGGGGTCTTTTTCTTATATAGGCTCCTATTACCCCCCACCCCCATCCTGATTTTTCACACTTGCTGTCTGGTCACCCTAGGGTGTGCACATGTGGGTCCCAGCTGCTCCCTGCCCCCCTCATTGAAGCAGGTGTGCAGGGTTACTGCCCTGGGAACTGCAGGGCACCAGTGGATGTGGGGCCAGCTGCAGACAGTGGCGTGGGGCAGGGCTAGCTGGAGGCAGGGGGTATGGAGCTGGATGCGGGCAGGGCAGGGGGTGCGGAGCTGGCTGGAGACAGGAGAGTGCGGGGCTGGCTGGAGGCAAGGGGGTGTGGGGCTGGCTGGAGGCAGAGCAGGGGTTGACTGCAGATAGGGGCTGGCTGCAGGCAGGGAACGGGGGTGGGGCAGGGCTGGCTGGAGACAGGGGCTGGCTGTGGGCAGGGCAGGGTGTGTGTGCGGCAGGGGCTGGTTGTGGGCAGGGGGTGCGGGGCTGGCTGGAGACAAGGGCTGGCTGCAGGCAGGGGGTGCGGGGCTGGCTGTGGGCAGGGCAGGGGGTGCGGGGGTGGCTGGAGGCAGGGCAGGGGGTGCGGGGTGCGGCGTGGGTGCGGGGGTGGCTGTGGGCAGGGGCTGGCTGGGGGCAGGGGGTGCAGGGGTTGGCTGGAGACGGGGGCTGGCTGTGGGCAGGGCAGGGGGTGCGGGGGTGGCTGGAGGCAGGGGGTGGCTGGAGGCAGGGCAGGGGGTGCAGGGTGGCTGTGGGCAGGGGGTGCGGGGGTGGCTGGAGACGGGGCTGGAGGCAGGGCAGGGGGTGCGGGGTGGCTGGAGGCAGGGCAGGGGGTGCGGGGTGGCTGGAGATGGGGGCTGGCTGTGGGCAGGGCAGGGGGTGCGGGGGTGGCTGGAGACGGGCTGGCTGTGGGCAGGGCAGGGGGTGCGGGGGTGGCTGGAGACAGGGGCTGGAGGCAGGGCAGGGGGTGCGGGGGTGGCTGGAGATGGGGGCTGGCTGTGGGCAGGGCAGGGGGTGCGGGGGTGGCTGGAGACGGGCTGGCTGTGGGCAGGGCAGGGGGTGCGGGGGTGGCTGGAGACAGGGGCTGGAGGCAGGGCAGGGGGTGCGGGGTACAGCAGGAGGTGCAGGGGTGGCTGTGGGCAGGGGGTGTGCGGGTGGCTGGAGATGGGGGCTGGAGGCAGGGCAGGGGGTGTGGGATGGCTGGAGATGGGGGCTGGCTGTGGGCAGGGCAGGGAGTGCGGGGGTGGCTGGAGACAGGAGCTGGAGGCAGGGCAGAGGGTGCGGGGTGCAGCAGGGGGTGCAGGGGTGGCTGTGGGCAGAGGGTGTGGGGGTGGCTGGAGGCAGGGCAGAGGGCGCGGGGGTGGCTGTGGGCAGGGGGTGTGGGGGTGGCTGGAGATGGGGGCTGGAGGCAGGGCAGGGGGTGCTGGGTGGCTGTGGGCAGGGGGTGCGGGGGTGGCTGGAGGCAGGGGGTGGCTGGAGGCAGGGCAGGGAGTGCAGGGTGGCTGTGGGCAGGGGGTGCGGGGGTGGCTGGAGACGGGGGCTGGAGGCAGGGCAGGGGGTGCGGGGTGGCTGGAGATGGGGGCTGGCTGTGGGCAGAGCAGAGGGTGCGGGGGTGGCTGGAGACAGGGGCTGGAGGCAGGGCAGGGGGTGCGGGGTGCAGCAGGGGGTGCGGGGGTGGCTGTGGGCAGGGGGTGTGGGGGTGGCTGGAGGCAGGGCAGAGGGCGCGGGGGTGGCTGTGGGCAGGGGCTGTGGGGGTGGCTGGAGATGGGGGCTGGAGGCAGGGCAGGGGGTGCGGAGGTGTCTGTGGGCAGGGGGTTGGGGTGGCTGGAGATGGGGGCTGGAGGCAGGGCAGGGGGTGCAGGGTGGCTGTGGGCAGGGCGTGCGGCAGGGGGTGCGGGGGTGGCTGGAGGCAGGGCAGGGGGTGCAGGGTGCAGCAGGGGGTGCGGGGTGGCTGTGGGCAGGGAGTGCGGGGTTGGCTGGAGACGGGGGCTGGAGGCAGGGCAGGGGGTGCGGGGTGCGGCAGGGGGTGCGGGGGTGGCTGTGGGCAGGGAGTGCGGGGTTGGCTGGAGACAGGGGCTGGAGGCAGGGCAGGGGGTGCGGGGTGGCTGTGGGCAGGGGGCTGGAGGCAGGGCAGGGGGTGCGGGGTGGCTGTGGGCAGGGGGCTGGAGGCAGGGCAGGGGGTGCGGCAGGGGGTGCAGGAGTGGCTGGAGATGGGGGCTGGAGGCAGGGCAGGGGGTGCAGGGTGGCTGTGGGCAGGGGGTGCGGCAGGGGGTGCAGGGGTGGCTGGAGGCAGGGCAGGGGGTGCGGGGTGCAGCAGGGGGTGCGGGGGTGGCTGTGGGCAGGGGCTGGCTGGGGGCAGGGTGCTGGGTGCTCACAGGGAGAGCAGCAGGATGCAGCCCAGGCCCAGCAGAGCAGCCGGGGACCCACCAGGCAGCAGCCCCAGGGCCAGGGGTTGGGGGAGCAGCAGCAGCAGCACCAGGGCTTGTGCCCAGGGCCAGGGGCAGCCCACATGGCTCCTGCAGCGCAGCGCCCCCTGGGTCCGGAGGAGGAATTACATCACTTCCCGGCGGAGCCCATCCAAGCCTCAGCGGCCCCTGCAGGGAACCGGGTTAACAACCGGTTCTAAAACTGCTTCAAAATTTAACAACCGGTTCACATGAGCCGATGCGAACTGGCCCCAGCTCACCACTGACTAGCTTCCCGTTTTTGTGTCATTCCCCTTTTTGAAGTAAAATGTTACTGTGGTGGGTTTCATTGGTATTTTCCCCACTACAAAAATGTTAAATCTAATTACATTATGGTCACTATTACCTAGTGATTCAGCCATGTTCACCTCTGGGACAAGAACCTATGTGCCACTTAGGACTAAATCAAGAATTGCCTCTCTCCTTGTGGGTTCCAGGACCAGGTGATCCAAGAAGCAGTCATTGATGGTGTCTAAACATTGTATCCTTGTATCCCATCCTGAGGTGACATGTTCCCAGTCAATATGGAGATATCCCCCATTATTACTGGGTTTTCTGTCCTTGTAGCCTCATTAATCTCTCTGAGCACTTCAGTCACCATCACCATCCTGATCAGCTGTTCGGCAGTGTTTCTCTACTGCTATCCTCCTGTTATTCAAGCAGAGAATTTCTGTCCACAGTGATTTGATAGTACAATTTTTACTATATTTGATTCTATGCTTTCTTTCACATATAGTGCCCCTCCCCCACCCGTGTGACCCACTCTATCATTCCTATGTATTTTGTGTCCTGGCATTACCATGTCTCATCGATTGTCATCATTCCACCAAGTTTCTACAATGCCTGTTATAGCAATATCCTCATTTAATACCAGGCACTCAAGTTGACCCATCCTAGTATTTGACTTCTAGCATTTGTATACAAGCACTTATTAAATTTGTCAATTTTTAGGTGTCTGCCTTCATGTGATGTCATTGAATGGGATTCCTTTTCATTTGATTCCCCTCACTTGACCTCCCATCTCCCCTCCCATTTCTCCTCCCTCGCTGCACCTCCCCTCCTGTCCCCCCCCATCTGGCCTTGCTTTTCTCCAGAGATGGCTGTGCAGCCCCTACCAGCCTCTAGCACCTGTGTCCTTCCCCCCCACATGCTGCTCTGCCCTCGGGTGCCCCTTTCTCCCCCATACAGATGTTTCTCCCCTGCTGGGACACCTCCCCCCACCCGCACGCCCTGGCCATAAGGCCTGTGTTCTTCGCCCTGTCTGCCTTGGATTTCCCGTGTGACGGGCTGGCAGCTTCTGCCCCGAAGCAGCAGTTTTCTCCTCCACTCCATTATTTGCATAGCCCTCAGGGAGGCAGCCTGGGTCCGGGCCCTTCACTGCCCTGAGCCCATCACAGCCGCTGCACCTGTGCACAGGCTGCTCCCTGCAGCCTGAAGCCCATTCCCAAGTCTCTGACGGGCCCCTCTCTCCTGCCCCTCCCCAGTATGTCTCAGACCCTGGGCAGGGACGGCGCAGAGGACATGGAGCTTGGAGCCGAGGCTGATTCCCTCCCTACCAGCCGAGGCAGCCATAAGATCGACTGCATCATCTGCTATTCCTCCTACAATCTGTCCAGCAGGCTCCCGCGCCGGCTCTACTGTGGCCACACCTTCTGCCAGGCCTGCATCAAGCGCCTTGATGCCATAGCCAATGGACAGCGGTGGATCCCCTGCCCGCAATGCCGCCAGAGCACACCTACACCCCGCGGAGGCGTCACCATGCTCGACCTGGACCTGGCAGTATTCCTAGCAGTGAAGTCTGAGAAGGAGCAGCCCCAGGTGGCTGACAGGCCCGAGGCCGACTCAGTCTTCAAAGCATCCTCCAAAGAGAAGCCAGTCACACAGCAGCCCTTGGGGCTCTGCCAAGAGACAGTGCCCCAGCCACAGTTTCCCCGAAGCAGCTGCTGCGGACAGTGCCTGTGCTGTGGGGCTATGGCTGACTTTGAGGGCTAAGCAGGTTGTTCCCAGGGCCAGGCTGGGGATGGGCTGCCAAGTTTGGAAGGTGTGAAGAGAATCCCTAACTTAGTTGGGCAGAGAGCGATTGCAGGGAGGACCAGATTGGGTCTCTGAGCCACGCCTCACAGAGTGCAGGCGCTCCTCTCCAGGCCACACCTGGGCAGCAAGCCCTGCTGCCTGAGCTATCTGTAGGGTTTACAGCTCCCCCAGCACTGCCTCACTGCAGCTGCAGCCCCTGACAGCTTGTTTTGTCATTCCTGATGCAGGAGGGTAATTGAACCCTGTCATCTCCCTGGGCCTGGGGCCTGCAGTCCTCTCAGCCACCTAGATCATCACATGGGAGCCCTTACTCCCCGCTGGACCCTCATCATTCTCCATCTGTCTGAGAAGCTCTGTGTACATTATCAAGGGGCCGGTAAGCCTGCCCCTGCCTCTCCTGGGGAAGATGGATATCTGAACCTCCACCCTGCTGGTTGGCTTGCCAGGGCTTTGGGCAAGGGCTTCTTTAACAGAGGTTCATGGGTGCAATACACCCACAGAAACCGCCCAGAAGCGGCTCCTGTCCTGTAGGGCTCGGCCCAGCTCCCCACTCTGGGAGCTGTGGCTCAGTTCACTGGTTCACATGCCTCTAAAATTTGGCCTGGCCATCCATCTATGAGGAAGGGTGGGCCAAACCTGAGTGTCACTGCAACCCCATCTGGCAGGTCGCAATGCCTGGAGCAGGGAGGTGGGCCCAGCTCCAGAGGACAGGAGCTGCCAGTTTGGGGTGAGTGTGGGATGGGGCACTCACACACACCGGGCTGAGGTTAGGGTTGCTGTGCCAGGGCAGAGGTTGCCGCTGTGGGTGGTCAGGGCAAGGAGGAGATGGCAATGGGAGAGGAGTGCACCCATTGAAACAGGAGGCTACATCTGTAGCTTTGGGTAAAGATCCTCCCCATAAAAATACAAAAAGCAGGGGAATGTAGTAGAGAGACTGAGCCTGGAGCACTGGGCCTGGTGCAAGATCTAATCCTGAACTAAAGGCTGTGAACTCAAGTCAGGCCATGTATTAATGCAGATGCTCTCAAGTTCCCTGTCCAGTACATGAACTTGGCAAAGTTGTTACTAGTGTACTCAGCACTAGATATGTATGCAAATATATTCCAGCGAGTAGGGATACTACTCAATCTAGTACAAGATAAGATGGTTTGACAAAATAATGAATAGGGATGTTTTGTCCAAGATATCAGGAACAAGGGGAGGTAACAAACAGATGTCATAAAATACTTAAGGTGGTATGTATGCTGTTTGTCCCAGTCTATAAACATCAGGGTACCTGGACTTAACTCTTTGTGCAGCCGAGGAGAGAGCAGAAGTTCATGCTGCTGACTGAGCCATTCCTTGCCACTGGGCAGTCATATGTTAGGGTAGCTCCTATGGGACACTAGTACTGTGCCTTGAGGGTAAGAAACCTGGCCAAATGGTGCCTGTGGTCTTTCTTTGAGTAACATCAAGGTTTGCTGAATGAGCAGGCTGCATTATCTGCTAGCACTAATAACAATGGAGCTCCAAGGACAGAAGCACTGAGCAGCCTAAACAGCTTTACCAAGGCAATGACATTCCAGCCTTCTACACTTAACAACAGGACTCAGCAAACTCATCTCATGTCGGGGACACCAAGCACCAAAGCCCCCATGAGATGTGAACGATGTTCAATCTCTGCTGAACAGGATTCACACTGGGACCTACAGGGACAGGTTCTGTCACTTTTTAGCAGCACCCTGGGGTATCCAAGCCCCATGATCAGTCACATGACCCATGGAGAGCGAGGCTGATTTCTGGAAAGAAATGTTTATTAAATCGAGTTCTGCCCTTTTTGGCAGGGTCCTCTCTCTGGCATAGGCTAAATCTCTCATGCTTCACTCTCAGTCTCACACATGCTAATGTCTGCCTCAGCCTGTTCTTAAAGGGGCATCTCCCATTAACCAAAGTCAACTGCAGTGGCAGAGGTCTGGTTGACAGATGGTGTTGTCCTCTTGCAGAATGCTGAGCTGAACAAAACTCACACTGAACACCAGGAAATGCAGAATTAAGGTTGTTCTGGCACCGTTAATGCTGCTCTATTTTAGCACTGCCTAATACACCCCACTAACACAGAAACACTCACTCTGCCAACCCCACAGCTGCTGAAATGCACAAGTTCTTCCTCTCCTTTTATAGCCCAGTCACTCACTACAAGCTTCCATCCCACACTGGGAAAGGGCAAAAAGAGAAGGAAAAGAAGGTGGTGCCCATGCCATCTTCTTTCTGTTCCCTTGGAGCCAATGGGAATTCTTTGCATATGCTCCAGGTGCAGTCATGGTGTTCAGTGTACCTGCACTCAGTGGTGGAGGCCATAGCTGGGCTGCTTGGTAAAGGTTCTGAGTAGTTGTAGTAGCCTGTGATAAACTGTGGTTAGACTACATGATCTAGTGGTCCCTTCTGGCCTTAAACTCTCTGACTGTATGACACATCAGCTGTGCCCCACCAGCCCTGCTCCAGCACACCTCCCCAGCCATGCCCCTGGCCCAGTCAATGCATTTCCCCCTCCAGCCAGGTCCCTTTCCACAACTGCACCCAGACCCCTGCTCTGCAAGCTGGGAATGCCTCTCCCTGATGTATTCACTCCCTTATATGTCAATTTTCAGAGTAGCAGCCGTGTTAGTCTGTATCTGCAAAAGAACAGGAGGATTTGTGGCACCTTAAAGACTAACAAATTTATTAGAGCATAAGCTTTCGTGGGCTACAGTCCACTTCATCGGATGCATAGAATGGAACATATAGTAAGATAGATATATATACATACAGATAAGTTGGAAGTTACCATACAAACTGTGAGAGGCTAATTAGTTAAGATGAGCTATTATCAGCAGGAGAAAAAAACTTTTATAGTGATAATCAAGATGGCCCATTTAGACAGTTGACAAGAAGGTGGGAGGATACTTAACCTAAGGAAATAGATTCAATATGTGTAACGACCCAGCTACTCCCAGTCTTTATTCAAACCCAAGTTAATGGTATCTAGTTTGCATATTAATTCAAGCTCAGCAGTTTCTCACTGTTTTTGAAGCTTTTCTGTTGCAAAATTGCCACCCTTAAATCTTTTACTGAGTGGCCAGAGAGGTTGAAGTGTTCTCCTACTGGTTTTTGAATGTCATGATTCCTGATGTCAAATTTGTGTCCATTTATTCTTTTGCGTAGAGACTATCCCGTTTGGCCAATGTACATGGCAGAGGGGCATTGCTGGCACATGATGGCATATATCACATTGGTAGATGTGCAGGTGAATGAGCCCCTGATGGCGTGGCTACTGTGATTACACATATTGAATCTATTTCCTTAAGTTAAGTATCCTCACACCTTCTTGTCAACTGTCTAAATGGGCCATCTTGATTATCACAAGGAAAGTTTTTTCTCCTGCTGATAATAGCTCATCTTAACTAATTAGCCTCTCACAGTTTGTATGGTAACTTCCAACTTATCTGTATGTATATATATCTATCTTACTATATGTTCCATTCTATGCATCTGATGAAGTGAGCTGTAGCCCACGAAAGCTTATGCTCTAATAAATTTGTTCGTCTCTAAGGTGCCACAAGTATGTCTGTTCTTTTTGTGGATACAGACTAACACGGCTGCCACTCTGAAACTTTTCCATAGACACTTTACAAGACATATTGTATAAGATGCAGCATAATTATGTCATAATCATACCAGAGTCACAGCTGGTGAGAAAAATCACAGACAGTATTTCTGTTCCCAAACACTGACAGGTTTATGTTGAGAGAAAGAGCGTCTGAGCCCTGCAGAGTAGCTGGACCCCGTCATTGAGAAACACTGAGGGGTGAGAGATTGTAATGTTTCTATGCCACCCTCCAGTTCTGGTAAATGGGATCTGGCTTCACCTGCTGGACTAGGATTCTGCTGGTGCAGTCTACGTTTTGAGCTGATAATGCCACTCCTTGTCCTTCTCCCTCTCCTTGTGTTGGCACTGCTTCTCCTCGTGCCAGTGCTGGCCCTCCCACTCCACAAGCAGCTGGGTTCCCAGACACTCTCTGTCCCTCTCCTGCTCTGCCTAACGGTCTACAATTCCTGTGCAGTGCTGCCCTCATCCCAATGGAACATGGTTGCTGCCTCTATCACTTATCTCCGGTCTCCCTCCAGGAAGTTGGCTCCAAGATTTCCCCTGCCTGCTGCACTCTTTGCCAGTGAGCTGGATTTTCCCTGTGAACCTGGACCATCCTTCTTCCTCTGGTCATGAAAATATAGCATATCTACCAGCTGTGTCTTTGTCTGGTCTTTAGTGCTGAGCTGCCTTTCTTTGCACAGTTCAAGCAGCCAACCTTTCTTCAGCTGTTCAAAACTCATTTTCCCCATTTTTTTTTTTTGCTGTTCCTTTCCTGAAAGGCTACGAGACTCCATTTTTCTCTGTGTGTTTCCTGCCTACAGTACTTGCTGTGATGATGTAGGTAATTTCTGTAATATGTTTATGAATGATATGCATGGCAGGGACTTATTTGACTTGGGATTGCTCCTACTGGGTGCAAAAGGGTCAAAAGCTGCTCTTGGGACAGAGAAGGAGACATGAGGGGTTGGGTCACATAACTGTCTAGAGTGGTGTGAATGGGTTTGTCAGGGTTCCCTCCCAACTCTGAACTCTAGGGTACAGATATGGGGACCCGCATGAAAGACCCCCTAAGTTTATTTCTACCAGCTTAGGTTAAAACTTCCCCAAGGCACAAATTCTTTGCCCTTAGAGGGTACACTGCCACCACCAAGTGATTTAACAAAGAATCAGGGAAAGGACCACATAGAGTTCCTATTCCTTCAAAATACCCCCCCCCCCAAGCCCTTACACCCCCCTTTCCTGGGGAGACTTGAGAATAATATTGGTTACAAAGTGATCACAGACCAAAATCCCTGGGTCTTAGGACAATAGAGAAATCAGTCAGATTCGTAAAAGAAGGATTTTATTTAAAAAAAAAAAGGTAAAAATCATCTCTGTAAAATCAGGATGGAAAATAACTTTACAGGATAACAAAAGATTCAAAAACACAGCAAAACTTCCTCTAGGCTTAGTTTCAAAGTTACAAAAAACAGGAATAAACCTCCCTCCAGCAAAAGAAAAATTCACAAGCAGAACAAAAGATAATCTAACACACCTTGCCTGGTTTTTACTTACAATTTTTGTAGTATGAGAGACTTTTAGGATGGTTTATAGGAGAAGGAGTTTTCTGACCTGATGCTTCTCTGCTTTCCAAGAGAACACACAAACAAAGCCTCCCCGCACAAGATTTGAAAGTATCTTCTTTCCCCATTGGTTCTTTTGGTCAGGTGCCAACCACGTTATTTGAGCTTCTTAACCCCTTACAGGTAAGGAGGAATTCTAGGCTACTCTTAGCTGTATGATTATGACAGGGTGGTGAAAGGATTGGCTGAAACAGACCCATATCAATGGAGGATCCAGAAGGACAATGGGAACCCCAGTGACTGAACAACTGACACCCACTCATGGGAAACTCCAGCAGGCTGAATATGTGAATTCAGCATGGGTCTTCAGGAGGAAGACAATGGACCGAGAGGTGAGAGGAGGAGGAGAAGAGCTGACCTTTGGAAAACTCTGGGGCTCACACCTGGGACTGACAAAGAGACAGAAGGAGAGAGCTGTGGAGCACTGGCTTGGCCAGAATGGATGGTTTCTTAACCTTTGCTTCTCTGTCTTAACCCAAGCACTTCCCGATGCCGTGCTCCAGTTGACTAATAAACCGTACTGTTTTGAAAAGGTTGCCTGGTGTCACTGCACATACTTGTGGAGGTACATTGGCCCCTGAAGAGTGTCCAAGTCTCAGACCAGGAGTGTCTCTCAGTTGGCCGTGCTAGGCAGAGCTCACAGTGTGAGGAAGGAGGGCGGGACCCTGGAGGTTTTGAGGCTGTGTGGCCTGCCCTTACGGAAGCGTGGGGCTCTTTGTGGGTCTGGCACACTGAAGGAGTTCCTCCAAGGGAAAGCTGGGGCATAGAACAGATCATGTGGATCCGTAACACTTTCACTGCTGGTGGCACTTATGGCAATTCACACCTTCATAGATTCCACACATGCTGCCACCATATATATCACAGCTGAGGCAACTGCTCTTGTATTCCCGCTCCCTGGTCCCCTCAACGGCACCAATTCTAAATTCCTAGCTCCTCTTTTTCTGCGTCTCTCTCTCCCTCCTGACCGAGGTTTTTCCAGGCCACACAGTTCCCTGACTAGGTTGTGATATTCCCAGGAAGTCAGGCTGCCTCTACACTCCAGCACGTGTGCTTTCCTTTCTCTTTGAAGGCGAAGCCCAGTGTATTGCCAGTAGTTACCTGATATCACACAGCTCTTTTGAAACAGGCCCATATAATCTTACCATAAAAGCATTACAGAGAATACATCTAGAAAACAATAAAAGAACCTACACACATGCTAATAAGGTTATCAGAGGTCACAATCATGGGGTATATAGACCCCATATTGGCCTGGTGACTAAGGAGTTAATGAAGCAACCATCTGCCAGCATGGACTGGCAGCCTCACAGAAGCTGAGAGAGGAAAAGAGCTGAGAAGCAGAGGGGCAGGGCGGCTGTCAGAGGAGCAAGCAGGCTGGGGACGGAAAGTCCTGTCTGCAAGCTGGTGAGAAGCTGCCCAGAGACAGCACTCAGAGACGAGGTGACAGGAGAAGGCCACAGAACCCGGGGAGGTAGGAAGGAGTTCAGAAAACTGCAGGAGAAGTTGTCGAAGCTTGATTCTGCCTGCCTGGAGCCCAGTGCAGTGGGTGGGCGTGGGTTCCCCTACCAACCCCGCAGAGACTTATGAACCAAAGGGGTTTCTAGAGCCCCTGAGGGGGAGCTGGAATAAGTCATGCCAGTAAAAGTGCAGTTTTGTCATTATAAACTGTGTCCACAACAGAGTGCTCCGCTGCTAGAACTAGCCTGGCAAGTGCTCTGAGTGTATACTTGGCCCCAGTCTGGCTTCAGGCCATGCTTTTGTAACCAACCTGACACATGGGTGTTTATTGGGTGGTGGACACACCCCTCTAGGTGGTTACCCAGCCCTCCTTCCTTCAACATTTCTGTGCGGTTAGACATCCTGAAGAAGAAAGGTTTCTTCTAGTAACCAGAGGCAGCAACTACACTTTCGTCTTCTTAACTACCTGGACAGGCAAAAAGGGGGGTGTTTTATTGTTGGGTCAGTTCAGCACGAAAATACCCATCAACATCCAGGCAGGCGTGTCTGAAACTGTGTTAGCCAGCTGCATTTCAGCTTCGGGGGAAGGCAAGGGGGGACCAGGCTAAAGCATGTCTTCCACTCTGTTAGCCTGTGTCTGGACAGAGCTTGTCAGGTTGTGAGGCAAACTCAGCTGGACTAATGTGATTGCAACACCACCCCTTTGGCTCATCAAATCAGGGCACTCAGGGCACAAACCGTCGTGCTGGTGACCCAGCAGCAATTCTGTGCTCTGGAGATGGCAGTGCTGGAGACGGCCTGCAGGGGCCCCACAATGCTCTAGGAAAGGAGCAAAGGAAGAGCCTGGAAAGCAGGTAAGCGCTGTCTGTATGATACGTGTGTTTGCATGGGCATGTGTGAGTGAGTGTACATGCATGTACGTGTGTGCTTGAACTAACCCATTTGGGAAGGGTTTGGGCGGATGAGGGGCATGTCCCAGAGGGTGCGGGAGGGTCTGGGTGGATGAGCAGCGCATCCCGGGTGTGGGGGAGGGTTGGTCGGATGAGGGGCGTGTCCTGGAGGTTTTGGGTGGATGAGGGGCGTGTCCTGAGGGTGGGGGAGGGTTTGGGTGGATGAAGGGCATGTCCTGAGGCTCGAGGAGGGTTTGAGCTGATGATGGGTGCATCTCAGGCAGTGGGGGAGTGTTGTGGGGTGATGGAGTGCATGTTCCTGGAGTGGGGGAGGGTTTGGGGAGTTACAGAGGGTGGGTGTGTCTGTGGGACCTTTCCTGTTCTGGGTGACATGGGGGTCTGGGTGCTGTGGGGAGGAGCCAGGCCATAGGCTCTTGGGCCCAGCCCCCTGAAGGGAGCCGAAAGGGGCAGCTCACCTCTCCTAGCCCCATTGTAGCACCAAGAGCCATGCCAGGAGTCCTTGGGCGCTCTGCCCACAGCTCTTCATGCAAACAGAACAGCAGAGTGCCCGAGGGCTGAAGTGGCCTCCAGCAGGGCTGCTCGATGAGCCGAGGCCCAGCAAGACAGGGCCAGCATTTTCTGCCGAGCCCCCGCAGGGAGTACTGAACTGGAAATGTGATTGAGCTTGCTGCCTCCGCAGTGGAGCTGGAAGTCTGGAAGAGCCATACATGCGAGCTGTGGGGATGCTGCACTCCAGCTCTTGGTGCCATGCAGTGCCTGGACTGCGGGGTGGGGTTGGGGGGACTTTCCTCCCACCCAGCAGCTTCAGGGACCCCAAAGGAGAGCACAGAGGGTGACTGTGGCTGTTCTTTGATTTCAGCTGGACATAGCTGCTGCCATGGGGAGGGCTGGCTGTTGCTGGTGCATTGCCATCTGAGTGGCCTTGGAGCTGACCCTGGCCAGCTGTGGTGAGGAAATGGGGGAGAAGTAGGAGGTGTGGAGCTGAGGAAACAACCTTCCCAGTCGATTTCTGCAAATCCCTTGTGCGTGGTGGTCTGTGCTCCTAGGTGGTCCTGAGGAGACAGCCCTAGGGTGAGGCCTCCTGGGCCTGCCCCAAACCAGTTCTGGTTTAACTGATAAGACCCTTCCAGTCCTTTAGTGTCTCACTTCACAGGATCCACAAGCTCTTGGCAGGCTCCTGTTCAGGTATGTGCCAGGCAGAAGGCACCTGCATGCTTTGCACAGTGCAACAGCAGAGCTGCCAGGGGAGCCAGCAGGATGCTGCCTCCAGACCGAACGGGCAGCTTCTGCTCTGGCTTGCACAGGATTTTCTCTGCCCCACTCACGGCAGCCCTGAGCCCCTAACAAACAATAGCCTTTCGTGTTGGCTCAGCTGACAAACCCCTTCATCTGGTCTCCGCTTGGCGTCCCTGCCTTGTCTGAGCTGGCTTGTGTTGGCAGCACCGCAGAGACCTTGCTTTGTCTGTGCGTGGGGCGGGGGCCAAGGCGAGGGCGACGGGGTCTGTGAGGCAGAGGCTCCTTGTTGGGGTGCAAGCCCTCCTTTTTCTCTTGCTGTCCAGCAGTGGGGGCTGTGCCCCTCTGGCTGGGTGCCTTACAGGAACACGCTTTGCCTCTTTGTCCCGGCCAAGGGGCCTGCCCTTTCCTGGAGCCAGGCCAGAGCCTTCTGCCAGGAGAGAAAGGCAGAATTAATTGTCATCATGGATTACAAAAAACAGGTAAGGGCCGAGCCCCGGAGCATGTGCAAGGAGGGAGACTTGGATGAGCAGGAGGGAAATACACGAGGGCAGACTGTGCTCAGAGAGCTGCACTCGAGTTGAGTTTCCCCCTGCACTGAGGGCAGGAGAACGGGCAGCTTATGCCCTGGCACATTCCAGAGCACAGTCCGATACAGAGGAGGGGACTGGGGTTAATCTTTGGGTCACCAGCAGGGATAGTGAGGGGCTGGGTTAATGCACACAACATCGGGCTCAATTCATAGAGGCACAGATGTTACGGCGTCGTTACAATCAGCCAGTGTCCGAGACACCCCACCCCTGAGCCATGGCAGGGTTAGGCTCAGGGCTCAGACTAGTTGTTCATGTTGGGGACAGGGTTTATATTAGCCATGAGGCAGCTGCATAGCGACCCACACTGCACACCCCAAATACCAGGACCTGCATTGCTGTGCCTGTGCTGCCGCCACCGCCACCCCACACCCCCCCTCCTCCTCCTCCTCCTGCCCTCCCTGTCTGTTTCCTTCTCCTCCCCACTCATCACATTAATGCGAGAGGCTAATAGACAGCACCTGTCTGAATCACCTGACTTTCTAGCTTTGTTTCCCTTTGCCTCTGTTGGGGCAGATGTTCCTGACGGACCTCATGGACCGTGAAGGGGGGGCCTGGATCTCAGTACTGGATGGGGCTGGCCCGGCTCGCAGGAGAGGCTGAGCTCACCTGGGTGGATGGCATACCAATTTCAAAGAGCTGGTACAGGTAGGAGAAGGAGCCTCATTTGTGGGTTCCAGAGCACCCTTAATCCATTGATCAGGCCTAGGATTGGAACATTGCAGAGCCCTGTTTCGCCTCTCCTGGTGGGCTTCTGCATCTCCTTTCCTTGTGTAGCAGATGGAGTGAATCATGGTGTCCCTGAGAGGGACATGATGTGAATGAAGGCACTGGTTGGCTTGTTTGTCACATCCCCATTATTTCAGACAGAGCCTACTTTGTCTCTGTGCATTTTGAGACTCCTGAAGCACCTGGTCCACAGTTCCCAGCAGCAGCAGCCTTACCCAGGAGCAGGGGCCTGTGGGTAATGTCCAGAGTAGGGTGACCAGACAGCAAGCGTGAAAAATTGGGGTGGGGGGTAATAGGTGCCTATATTAGACAAAGCCCCAAATATCAGGACTGTCCCTGTAAAATCAGGCTATCTGGTCACCCTAGTCCAGAGGGAAGGTCCAAGGATTGCATGAGTGAGATGGAGTTGGGAGGTTTGGCCCTGTATCTCTGGGGCAGTTGCTCAGCTGTGCTCTCTGTGAGCAGCTCTAGGTGCCCCTAGCTCTCACAGGGTCAATACAAAACATGGGGTCTTGGGGGAAGCATATTTGATTCTGATTTGTGCACGTTCTCTGCCTGGCAGGGAGTACATGGTTGTCTGTTCTGTTTTCTCTTGTGGCTCTTCGGGGGTGACAGTTCCAGCCTCTAGTTCTGCCTAATTCCCCCCATCCTCCTGGGGTTTCTGTGCCTTTTGTCTCCCAGGAATTGGTTGTGGAGCTACCCCAAGGACAAGCACTGTGTGCAGCTTGTGGGCTTCTACCTCAACCAGTGGAGAGACTGGGACTGCAACAGCAGCAGCTCCTTCATCTGTGAGATGCCAGCTACAGGTAGGGGGAACACCCGAGGAATGGCTGGATGGACAAACTGGGAAATCTTTCCAGCACAGACAGATGGATAGATGGAGGGCTCTGGGGTCCCTGCATCCCTGGGGTCACATGCTTGGGTGGAAGAGCTGATGAATGGCTTTGGAAGACAAGTAGCTTTTTCTGCATAACCACAGCTGTAAAGGGACAGACAGATGAGCAAAACTGGTGAACCTCCACTTCTGAGTCATGCACGTGAGTATGGACAGCTTTGGGGAGCCCTCCATATCCCCTAAAGGACACACAGGCATGGACAGACAGACAACCACAGATACAGACAGATGGACAAAGAGCTTTGGGGACCTTTCTCTGGAGCTCATGGGCAGCAGGTATCATAGGCCAGGGGAAGCTAAGCCTCCACAAATAGCCAGGAGTGGCTCCGCCCACGCTCTGCCCTGAAGCCCCCTCCTTCGTCCCGCTTTTCCCCTGTGGCCCCAGGCGATGCTCAGCCTCTTCCCTGAAGTGGGCTAGGGTATATGTTTAGCAGTACTAGTTAGATTAACGCTAGTCGGGGTATGCCATCATCCCTCCAGCTGCAATGTAGACATATCCTTAGTACAGAATAAAACTACCCAACTGGGGAGCTATTGCACAATAGCTTTTCCAGGCTGTTTCCCCTTGATACTGGCACATGCAGATACTGCCAGCTAAGCAGAGAAGCAGTGGACAGAGAGGTAACATATAAGGGGCTGTCCGGATTGGAAAAACCAATGGCTGGGACAGGACAGGTTTCAGAGTAGCAGCCGTGTTAGTCTGTATTCGCAAAAAGAAAAGGAGTACTTGTGGCACCTTAGAGACTAACACATTTATTTGAGCATAAGCTTTCGTGAGCTACAGCTCACTTCATCGGATGCATTTGTTGAAGTGAGCTGTAGCTCACGAAAGCTTATGCTCAAATAAATTTGTTAGTCTCTAAGGTGCCACAAGTACTCCTTTTCTTTTTGGGACAGGACAGTATCCTGACTCCAGCAGGAGCTGATTCCTGATGCTTAAAAGCAAAGTAGTCCCCCATGAGAGCTGGCTGTGGGGCTGGGATTGGATTTCTCAGTTTCTCTCTGTACCAAGAGAGTCAGGAGCCTTTGCCATTTCATTCTAACTCATGTCACTGCAGAGTCAAGTCTGCTGACTGACTCTTTGCTCCTTGCCCTGACTCTCAGTAACTGCTGCACTGCTATCCTGAGGCAGGGAGGCCGAGTGATGGGCAACCCCCAAACGCTTGGAAGTTCAAACATCTGAACAGTTTGAGTGCTTCTTTGAAAAGTCTCAGAATCTTTTGGGATTCCTTCTCCTTCCCTCCCCTCTATTTTAGAGTCTCGTCTATCGCCCTCCTTGCCCCCAGACCCACAGTGCTCTTACCCCTCTTCCTGACCCCTGAGTTATGCTGCCAGCCTCACTCTGCTGGGCTCTAGCCACCTGCTCTATTCACATTTTGCACATTCATGGGCACCTTCAGGTTACAGGCCTTGAGAATACAGGGTCCCCAGCTCCCCATCTAGCCCCAGACCTGAGAACCTGGAGGGAGTGGGAGGCAGCAGCTGAGCCAACAGAGATTGCCAGATCTGTGGAGAGCAGGAGAGGCATTTCAGCCAAGGCCTATTAGGGTATGTCTACACTGCAATTAGACACCAGTGGCTGGCCTATGTCAGCTGACTCAGGCTCGCAGGGCTCGGGCTGGGGGGTTGTTTAATTGCAGCATAGATGTTCCAGCTCAGACTGCAGGACTGCCCCCAACTTCACAGGGTCCTAGAGCCCCAGCCCCAGCCCCAGCTTGAGCCAGAACAGCTACACTGCAATTAAATAGCCCCTTAGCCTGAGCCCAAATCAGTTAGCATGGGCCAGCTGTGGGTTTTTAATTGCAGTGTAGACATAGCCTTAGTGGTCGGGGTAGAGGTTGGGATCATGTGGGGGTCATGGCCAGGTGGGCGATACAGAGGGGCTTAGAAGCCAGATGGGGATGTATAATATAGTTCCTATTTTTAAGAAAGGGAAAAAAAGTGATCCGGGTAACTACAGGCCAGTTAGTTTGACATCTGTAGTATGCAAGGTCCTGGAAAAAATTTTGAAGGAGAAATTAGTTAAGGACATTGAAGTCAATGGTAAATGGGACAAAATACAACATGGTTTTACAAAAGGTAGATCGTGCCAAACCAACCTAATCTCCTTTTTTGAAAAAGTAACAGATTTTTTAGATAAAGGAAACGCAATGGATCTAATTTACCTAGATTTCAGTAAGGCATTTGATACCGTGCCACATGGGGAATTATTAGTTAAATTGGAGAAGATGGGGATCAATATGAACATCAAAAGGTGGATAAGGAATTGGTTAAAGGGGAGACTGCAACGGGTCCTACTGAAAGGCGAACTGTCAGGTTGGAGGGAGGTTACCAGTGGAGTTCCTCAGGGATCGGTTTTGGGACCAATCTTATTTAATCTTTTTATTACTGACCTTGGCACAAAAAGTGGGAGTGTGCTAATAAAGTTTTCAGATGATACAAAGCTGGGAGGTATTGCCAATTCGGAGAAGGATCGGGATATTATACAGGAGGATCTGGATGACCTTGTAAACTGGAGTAATAGTAATAGGATGAAATTTAATAGTGAGAAGTGTAAGGTTATGCATTTAGGGATTAATAACAAGAATTTTAGTTATAAGTTGGGGACGCATCAATTAGAAGTAACGGAAGAGGGGAAGGACCTTGGAGTATTGGTTGATCATAGGATGACTATGAGGTGCCAATGTGATATGGCTGTGAAAAAAGCTAATGCGGTTTTGGGATGCATCAGGAGAGGCATTTCCAGTAGGGATAAGGAGGTTTTAGTACCATTATACAAGGCACTGGTGAGACCTCACCTAGAATACTGTGTGCAGTTCTGGTCTCCCATGTTTAAAAAGGATGAATTCAAACTGGAGCAGGTACAGAGAAGGGCTACTAGGATGATCTGAGGAATGGAAAACTTGTCTTATGAAAGGAGACTTAAGGAGCTTGGCTTGTTTAGCCTAACTAAAAGAAGGTTGAGGGGAGATATGATTGCTCTCTATAAATATATCAGAGGGATAAATACAGGAGAGGGAGAGGAATTATTTAACCTCAGCACCAATGTGGACACTAGAACAAATGGGTATAAACTGGCCACCAGGAAGTTTAGACTTGAAATCAGATGAAGGTTTTTAACCATCAGAGGAGTGAAGTTTTGGAATAACCTTCCAAGGGAAGCAGTGGGGGCAAAAGATCTATCTGGTTTTAAGATTCTACTTGATAAGTTTATGGAGGAGATGGTATGATGGGATAATGGGATTTTGGTAAGTAATTGATCTTTAAATATTCAGGGTAAATAGGCCAAATCCCCTGAGATGGGATATTAGATGGATGGGATCTGAGTTACTATAGAAAATTCTTTCCTGGGTATCTGGCTGGTGAATCTTGCCCATATGCTCAGGGTTTAGCTGATTGCCATATTTGGGGTTGGGAAGGAATTTTCCTCCAGGGCAGATTGGAGAGGCCCTGGAGGTTTTTCGCCTTCCTCTGTAGCATGGGGCATGGTTGACTTGAGGGAGGCTTCTCTGCTCCTTGAAGTCTTTGAACCATGATTTAAGGACTTCAATAGCTCAGACATGGGTGAGGTTTTTCATAGGAGTGGGTGGGTGAGATTCTGTGGCCTGCGCTGTGCAGGAGTTCGGACTAGATGATCAGAATGGTCCCTTCTGACCTTAGTATCTATGAATCTATAAGACCAGGTTAGGCATCCTGCTAGATGGGGACTGGGAGGGAAGTATCTAGCCACATGTCACATTTAGGAGAGAGGTGTGGCTCATTCTGACTGTATTTTTTCTGGCTTGGTTCATCCCTGCTCTGGATTCTTCCCATCACAGAGCTGCAAGGGTCACATTTACCCAGCACTATGGTAACACTGGCATCTCATTATTCCAGTCTTATCACTGTCACTTGCTTTAGGAGCTTTGTGTAGCTGTGTCAAGGTTCCTTCCCCACTCTGAACTCTAGGGTACATATGTGGGGACCTGCATGAAAGACCCCCTAAGCTTATTCTTACCAGCTTTGGTTAAAAACTTCCCCAAGGTACAAACTTTGCCTTGTCCTTGAACGGTATGCTGCCACCTCCAAGCGTTTAAACAAAGAACAGGGAAAGAGCCCACTTGGAGACGTCTTTCCCCAAAATATCCCCCCAAGCCCTACACCCTCTTTCCTGGGGAAGGCTTGATAAGAATCCTCACCAGTTTGTACAGGTGAACACAGACCCAAACCCTTGGATCTTAAGAACAATGAAAAATCAATCAGGTTCTTAAAAGAAGAAATTTAGTTAAAGAAAAGGTAAAAGAATCACCTCTGTAAAATCAGGATGGTAAATACCTTACAGGGTAATCAGATTCAAAACATAGAGAATCCCTCTAGGCAAAACCTTAACTTACAAAAAGACACAAAAACAGGAATATATATTCCATCCAGCACAGCTTATTTTACCAGCCATTAAACAAAAGGAAATCTAACGCATTTCTAACTAGATTACTTATAGGAGTTGTGAGGCTGCATTCCTGATCTGTTCCCGGCAAAAACATCACACAGACAGACCAAACCCTTTGTTCCCTCCGCTCCAGATTTGAAAGAATCTTGTCCCCTCATTGGCCATTTTGGGTCAGGTGCCAGCAGGGTTACCTTAGCTTCTTAACCCTTTACATTTTGCCTCTGGCCAGGAGGGATTTTATAGCACTGTATACAGAAAGGTGGTTACCTTTCCCTTTATATTTATGACAAGCTGGCCCCAGGTCGGGAGTAAGGATGAGCCGTGGGGGCAGAACAGAAGGATGGGGCAATGATTTGGGTGCTAAGCTGGGACTCAGGTGACCCCAGGTCCAGTTCCCTGAGCTCTTAGGCACCTAATCAACTTGCCCAACTCCCATCCTATCTGCATTGTTAGGTGCCTAAATACCTTGGGAGATCTGGGCCTCCGTTCCCTATCTATCCCATGGGGATAGCAGTACTGCCCCAGGGGTATGTGAGGGGGGCGCTCAGACACTGCTGGCATGGGGGCCATGTAGCAGAGGGCAGGTTATTTTAGTACAACTGCATTTTCCAGCCTGATTTGCTTTTGCTTTTGCTTTTCTCTGAAGTTTTTAAGGGACTCAGTGAGAAAAGGCCCTTTTGCTGAAGCATAGTGTTTAGCTGAAGTGGTCGGGAACAGGCTGTCCTGGGCCCCCGTTCTGTGCCAAGCGCGGGTGGCATTCAGTGATGGCTGTGTGCATTACGTGTGTATTCTAGATGCCTTTCCTGCCGATGGCTGGCATATGTGGATTGGGCTGCAGTTCAGCACAGTATGGCAATGGAGCGACACCTCCGTCCCTGTCTACTACAAGTGGCATCATCGTAGGTGTTACCCTACTGGCTCTCCCAGGGTTCTCTCCTTAGCAAACCAGAAAATGTCTGTCAGCTATGCTGGCCCTCCCCCTCTGCCAATGGACCCCGGTACTGAGATGTGCACTCCCTGCTCTTCCACTCTTGTCCTGCTCCCAAAGCTCTGGAGATGGCCCCTCAGCCAGGACCTGCAGCCCCCCTTGCTGCTCCAAGTCAGGACACACACTCCTCCCCAGCTCAGTGACAGGTTTGGGATATGAACACTTCTCCGTGAGAGGCTACAACAGGCTCCCCAAACCCTCCTTCGCCAGGGCCCAGAGACTCACCCCACAGTGCCCCCCATCCTACAGCTCTTGCTATTGCTTAGGTGCCCTGGAGTCTTGACTGGGGTTGCTGGGCAGTAGAAGAGACTCCACAGTCCATAGCAAGCATAGTTTCCTCTCTTCTCTTGAAGCAGTCGTGGCTAATCTGTCTGGCCAATGTGCAGTGATGGATCTCTGCCCATCTGACCTTTCTCGACATGGAACATGGGAGACCAGAGGGTGTGACATTGAGCCCCCTACCAGAAGCACTGGTTTCTTCTGCAAATACAGCCACGGTGAGTGGGATGCAGACTCACACAGCCAGGTGACCTGAGCACACAAGGGGGCTGTCTTGTGGAATATGGCCATTACCCTAGGGTCAGGGCTGCCCAGAGCCCCCCAGCTATGCCTCTTGCACCCCATGGCACACTTGGGCCTGTGATCAGTTTTCCAGTACTAGCCTGTTGGGGCAACATGTCTGGGATGTGCAGATAAAACAGGAATTCCTGTCCCAAGAGCATGGATTTTTTTTCCTACACCAGTGAAAGCTGGGGGTGATCTGAGGATATAGGAACTCTGTGACAGAACAAGGAGTAATGGTCTCAAGTTGCAGTGGGGGAGGTTCAGGTTAGATATTGGGAAAACCTTTTTCACTAGGAGGGTGGTGAAACACTGGAATGCGTTACCTAGGGAGGTGGTGGAATCTCCTTCCTTTGAGGTTTTTAAGGTCAGGCTTGAGAAAGCCCTGGCTGGGATGATTTAGTTGGGGATTGGTCCTGCTTTGAGCAGGGGGTTGGACTAGATGCCCTCCTGAGGTCCCTTCCAACCCTGATATTCTATGATTCGATGATTCTATGCTGCTGAGAACTGGAGCTCTGCCTGCAGCATGTTCATGTGCCAGGGGGCCGAGAGGTTCAGGGCATAGCTGGAGTAGGATACATGTCCATGCTGTTTGCCAGTGAGCATGGCATTTTTATTGGGAAATTCATAGGAATGTAGGACTAGACAGGACCCCCTGCCTGGATCATCGGATCCAGTCACTGCTGTCGTAGGCACCCCTATCATGTTTCCCCAGCCTTCTGGCAAAATGGGAGGAGATGGGAATGTTTGCCATATGTGAACATGAATATTGTTGGGTTTGTTTGGTGAGGACTGGCTGGCCCATGGCCCTGACAGTGGGATACAGAGACTTTCACCTCCGGGCCATGGGTGCCAGCCTGGCCAGGTCAACGGTGCAGTGAAGTGCAGTTCTCATCTGCTGGGTTGTTGGGGGACTTTGTACAATAAGATGCTGGTATCAGTCCGAAGCCAAGGGAAGAGGTCCCCTGCCCCTCACTCAGAAGCACCATTCAGCCCCTTTGTTAGCAGCCTTGCCGATAGGGCACTTACTGAGCTCCCCTTTCACCTTTGCAAGGAGTTTCCGGGAGAGGCCCATGGGCAGTGGAAAGCTTGCTGTGCTTTGGTCTCAATCTCCAGGCTGGCAGCACCTGGACAAGATGCAGAAAGAATCATGGTCCGGACCCTGTGCTGTTCCCACCCTGGCACTGGCGGCTGATGAGAACATTGCTGTTAGCCCCCGTAGCGGGGTCGTATTAGAAACCCGCTCCCGGCCCAAAAGGGTTAAAAGCCTGCCCTTGGAGAGGGCCGGGGCTGGGAGCCTTAGGCTGGGCTGGTTGGGAGGCAGGCTCAACTGTGGCCACGCCCCAAACAGACTCAGCTGACCCTATAAAGGGGCTGCAGCTCAGGAGACTCTCTCTAGTTTCTGAGAGGGAGGGATCTGGCTGCAGGGACCTAAGCAGGGTACCGAGATTGGAGCAGGGCTGGAGAAGGACCTGAGGAGCTGGGGAGCTCCAGCCAGGAAAACCCCAGGCTGCAGCCTAGTATTAGGCCTAACAGGTACTGGGGTTGCAGGGGACAGCCCAAGGTTAGACAGAGGCCGCAGGTCCAAACCCAACCTTGCCTGTGATGAGTGGCTTATACTGCAGTCTGCCCCAGGGCACGGGGGCTAGCTGGTGACTGGCAGTAGCCTACGACTGAGGCAAGGTAGGGATAGGAGGGTGGGGGTTCTCTGAGGAGGGGAGACCCTGCAAGTGAGGGGTTACTACCAGGGGCAGCACCCTGGCATACAAGGGGCACTGGGTCTGGGAGGGACATGGGGGCCCAGCATAGGCGGGACACCAGTCTGCAAAGGGTGCTCCAAGGCTGGAAGTAGAGCTGATTCCCAGGACACCAGCAGGAGACACCGCAGCGGTGAGTCCCACATGCTTACAGCCCCATGCAGAGCCCAAGCTCCGCTTGGCTCCATTGGCACCCCAGCTCTCTGGAAAGGATGCTGCATGGGGCAAGAGCCTCCAAATGCAGCCTGCAGCTAACCCGGTGTGTGCTTCATTGCCAAGTTCTTGTGGGCTCCCTGTTCCTGTGGAGTTCCCCCTCCCTGGCGGGATGGGCCCGTATGCCATGGCTGATGTTTTCTCCTTTCCCTGCTATTCTGTGTGCACTGTGATGCTGATGAAGGCCTACGCCAGGGCAGCGCTCTTCCAGCTGCGCCTAGAGTCCAATGCCACACAGGTGTATGGCAGCATAGCTGCTGAATTCACTGGGGCTTTCGTGCAGAAGGAGTTGGTTCCAGTGCCCGTTTCCGCTGGGCTCGATACATGGGGCTTCATCACTTTCCCAGCTGGCATAATTGGTTTCTTCAACCACCAGGAGCATTTTTGAGTGTTCAGTGACCAGGCCATCTCCTTTGCTAACCTTGGCTTCTTGCTGATCTCTGGAGTGACCATGGCTAATGCATCTCTAGGTAAACACGCATCCTGGAAGCTGTGTTCGAAAGAGAAATTTGAGCTCATTGGTTCCAATCAGACCCAGGCCAGGAGTAAGCTTGGGGGCTGTGTGAAGTGAATTGGTGATCTCAGCCCGTTTCCTAGTGGCCAAGTGTCAATAGCACACACTCACCATTGCAGCTAGCACTGATTTGTTTAGTGGGGACTGGCTGGCCCATGGCACTGAATGGGGTACAGAGACCTTCACCTCCGGGCCATGGGTGCCAGCCTGGCCAGGTCAGTGGTGCAATGCAATGTTCATCTGTTGGGTAGTCCAGAGAGCAGGCAGGGCCAACAGCAGACTGGTCCACAGAGCCCTCTCTCCCCTCCAGGGCAGGTTGGAGGCTCATTGCGGGGGGCGGATTAGTTTAGGGGAAGCTTGGTCTGCCATTGCCCATGCTGTGGTTGTGCCTGCTGAAGGTGGTCGGTTCCCAGGGCTTTCAGTACGGGTTTTTCATCAGCACCAATACACAGGTGTGTGCAAAGTGCCTGGGATATGGGCCTGGGAGACTCCTATTGACCCTCTGGCTGGTGGCTGCCAGGCATGCCCACTGCCCCGAGGATCGTTCCGAGGCCCCTGCCTGGTGTGGTTTTACTCTGTGAAGGCTTAATGTTGAGGAGCCATCTGATATACTAGGGGTTCCTGTGGGGCTGTGCCACGTGCCCCACTGGAGGCATGGGGAGCAGCAAGCAGCGTACAGAGAGGGCAGTGGAGCTGCATTCATTCTGCCTGAGGTGTGGGAGGCTGGCTTCTGCTGCAGGTCTCCTTGGAACAGGGATGGTAGAAACAGACCCTTGTTAGTCAGCAGATCCCCAGGAGTGTCAAGGGGCAGAACTGTCCCCATTTGCAGATCTGAGTCCCAGACCCCTCCTCGCTGGTATCTCAGGGTCCCAGTTTCCACTCCCCAGGTGTCTCAGGGTCTGACCTCCCCCCACCCCAGGGGCAGCTGGGTGAGCAGCCACTCTGTCTGGCCAGGGTGAGCTAGCAGCTCGCTCCAATGGCAGTAGGCAATAGCTGTTCTGCAGTTGCTGGCTGTCGCTCTTCAAACACACCATGTCCCAGGGGCATCACCCTGCATGCATGAGCTGCTCACTAGAGAGGGGAATGCGGTTTTAGATTTTTGTCCTGGCTCCTGGCATGCACAGAATGGTGAACTGAGTCTGAGTCCGTGCTGAGGAACCAAGTCCTGCCCTCCATTGGAGCCATGCAGCCTCACTGGGCTTGCGCCGTGATAACTGACATCCATTTGTCCAATGCTGATCCCTTACTGCTAGTGAAAGGTGAACTATTCCCCTGCCATTGCGGGGACCTCGTGCGCTGGTGCACCTCAGTTCCTCTTATTCTCTGCCTGTGGCACATCGTAGTGTAGTCTCCTCAGGGCTGTAATCCTTTGGTCTCAATTCGATTGTGGGTGCTGGGTGGTATTGGTGGCCTGTCATACACATGAGGTCTAGGAGATCCAGTGATCTCTTATGACCTTGACGCCTGTGATTCTAGCTGTACGTAGGCCGAGCCCATGTGATCTGGAGCCAGTGACAATAAATGAGGGAAGCATCTGCCCTAGCCAGTGTCCTCCTGAGGGTACTGTAGAGCACACTGAGCAAAATAGGCCGCTCCCCTGTGCACAGCAGTGGTGCACTGTGGGTGGTAGGGGTGGCAGCAGGGTAACGCTCAGGCCTTGGATGTGGTGTGCTTGGAGAGTGACAGCTGGTGGCTGCAGGACATCTACTGCCCACTGGTGTTGGAGTGGGCTGGTCACGTGGAGTGGCACATCACAGCCTTCTGGGAAGAAGAAGCAGGGTGGTCCCGAAGAGGGAGCAGGGCCCTGGTTCATTCAGGTTCAAACCCCAGATCCTCATACCCCAGGCATAGGGCAGGTTTGGGGCTCATGCCCATCTCTGACTATTCCTGTGGGAGGGAAGAGAACCCTTAGAGCAGCAAAACATTTAGGTCTGTGAGTCCAGGCAGCAGGGCTACAGGCTGCGCCTGGCGCTGGGCTCCCTGGGGTCCCCATTGGCTTTGTGCTGGCTTATGGGTCAGCACTGGTTTAATGGCTACTCTCTTTGCATCCTCACTAGAGTATCAGGTTTCATCTGCCATGCGTTTCCCTAGCGGCAAGCCTGCTCTGAGAAGTGCCATGCAGCTGGAGAATGCAGTCACCCTCTACCTGAGCAGCTTCACCCTGGGCCTGTGGATCCGAAGCACCTTTGTCTCCACCAACAAGATGGGGCTCCTCAGTTATGTGGTGAGATCGAGGCCAGCTGAGCTTGCACTCTTCCTCTTGGCTCCAGCAGGCCTGGAGTTTGGGCTCAAAGGGTGAGTGAGGTCCCTCGGCACCAACGGGCGACTTCCTGCTTGGCTGGGGCTAGGAAGAGTGAGTGAGTGTGTGTGTGTGTGTGTGTGTGTGTGTGTGTGTGTGCGCCTGCTGCCCTCTGCGGGATGGGATGTGCGGGGCTGCTGAGGGTTTGCCAGGGTGATGGCCATTCCATGATCTTGTGTGGGATCAGTGTCAGGCTGACTGGGCTGTAACTACCCAACTCAGCCCATTTACCCTTTTAAAATATAGGCACAACACTCGCTCTTCATCTTCTGGAAGTTCCATGTTTTTCCAAGACTGATTAAACATTAACATCAAAGCCCCAGAGTTGGCTTAGGAGCTCTCTTTTAAAAGTCTTGGGTACAAGTTACCTGAGCTTACTTATTTTAAAGTTTTTAATTGAAGCTGCTTAATGTCCTCCTTAATTGCCATTGGAAAAGAAACTATTTCATCATTATATGACATTGACACATCATCCAGAGGAGGGGTATTGATTGAACACTTTTGCCTTTCTGCATCACTATTGACTGTTGCCATATCCATCTCATAACAGACCTGTGCTGTTGGTAGGTTCCCTGTTGCTCATGATGATTAAAAATTCTTTCTCCAAGTCCTTAACTCTGTTGGCCAGAGATTCATTGCTGAACTTTCCACATACATTTCTTCCTTCTGCAAGTGTGGCCAAGGGCCAGCAGTGAAAGAGTTGATAGATGCTGCCATGCTTGGGAACCAGGCCTGAAAGACAGCTTGGAAGAGGACAGGGGAAGCTGATCGACTGGGCTGTGGGTCAGGGACATGCCCAATTTAGAAGTCTGCTCAGCCTTCATTCACCCCATTGCCCTCCTTTGCAGGGCTGTGATGCTCAGGGGCACCACTGGCTTTCTCCTGGATGGGTCCTGGCACCATCTTGCCATTTCTATCTCTAGTGACCTGTCTGCCAGCCCCTACATGGTCTTCATTGACGGAGAGCCCTGGGAGCCTAACTTTGCAGACAGTGCCTGGTTTCTGTGGAAGGGACTGGCAGTGGGAGGGGTATAGAACGTTGGACAGCCAGAGATTATGGATAAAGGTAAGCTTGTTGGCCTTGACCTGGATTTTGCCAAATATCTCTTGAGTACCAAAAAGAAATTGGTGACTGGGTGTGAGCCTCCATCCCGGGGCCCTTCAGCAGCATTCAGGCTACAATGCCTGGGGAGTGACTGGCACCCACAATCCCTGCATTGAGTTGTGTGTGACTGAGCACACCTCAGCCACTGCAACACCTCCTCTCTGCCTGCACAAAAGCAGCTGAGTGCTAAGAGAAAACTTAGAGTATGTTAGACACTGTATTGGCCTTTTGGAAATAGCCATTGCTAGTAACACAGTCACTATGACGTGACTGTGGCTCAGGGCCCCCTGAACTGCTATTGGAGTTCTTAGCTGCAGTGGAGCTTGGAGCCTCATTTGCAGACCAGCTTCTCAATTTGCACGTGCAGTTTTGCATGTACAGTTTTGGGGTAGGGAGTTGTTTGCCTGCGATCTACCAACCTGAGGTGAGCACTTGCATGCTGCCTGCACACACGAGCAAGCTGAGCTCTGGCCTCAGCTGGCAGGAGTACACCAGGCCACCTTCCCACTAGGGGGCTGTGTGGAAATTTACATGCAGTGATTTAGTGGATGCTTTTGGAAATGTGGCTCTAAGTGTGTGTGGGGCTCTACAATATAGTGGTGTGTGCATGTTGGTGGGTGTGTTTTTGATCATGCATGTGATATTGCCTCTGTTGGTGGTTTTTGTGTGTGATGTGCTGCGGTGTATGTGTGTTTTGTGTATCTGATACAGCTTCTCTTTGTGATAGGGTGTGTGTGATTGTGTATCTGTGATAAAGCCTGTGTATGTGTAGTTAGGTGGGTTGGTGTACGCTGTGTGTTGAGGTTTGTGCTGGTGTGTGTACATATGAGATTGCTGGTTTGCATATAGAATGACCAGATAGCAGATGTGAAAAATCGGGACCGGGGGGGGTAATAGGTGCCTATATAAGAGAGAGCCCCAAATATCGGGACTGTCCCTATAAAATCGGGACATCTGGTCACCCTATTTGCTTATGATAGGGGGTGGGGGGCTAGGAGGCAACACAGCCTGCATGTATGTGATGGTGTGATTGTTTTGTAGGGTCAATATGTGTATTGGGGATACAACCAGTGTGTGCCATGGTGCTGTGTGTGTGTGTGCTGCTGTGTTCGTGTTGGAGGGATATAGCCCCTGTGTCTGACAGACACTGTTCTTCTCGTTAACTCCTTTCACCGCCTCTCGCAGGCCTTGTCTGCACCACCAGGCTTTGTGTCTTTCCCTACAGCTAATCCTGAATCAGCTGACAATAGATGAGGCAGGGATGCCACCAGCAATTTAGTCTGCATGTTGTCTAAACCTGCCCTCAGCAGGGATAGAAAACATGGGAGATAATACAGTTGCAACCAGTTCATACTACAGTCCCTGGGTGGGGCTCCCACGGAGGCTGGTCTGTGGTAGTGCCCCCAACACCCTGGAGAGGCTCCACTGGTGGCCAGTCTGTACTGATGGTAGTGATGGTGGGAAATGTCCCAAAAGCAGTCTAGTGTAGACACAGCCTGAGTGTGTGAGTTGCAAAGCTCAGTTTGGGAGCAGTGCTTGGGACCCTCTATTCTCCTCTTTACTTCCTCTCCCCTCAGCATGGTGAGTGTGACCTGCCCTCTAGCCTGGAGGAGGCCAATGTGTCTGTTGTGGACTCATCAGTGCCGCTCCAAGAATCCATCAGCGCCCATTTCCCAGGAGCTGGGCACAGTGCACCAGAACTGCCCAGATGCCTGTTGTCCCATGGGTGTGGTGAGGTGCCAATGAGCCCTCTCCCCTTCCCAAGCCAGCCCCATGGTCGCGGCTGAGTGTTTGTGTACCTGAGCTCGTTCTGTGGGTTTGGCATTGCAGGGGGCCTTGCTCTGGGCAGCCTGTATATGGGGGAGCTGAGTGAGGTGAACCTGTGGGACAGGGCCCTTCCCAGGCTCTCTGTGAAGCAGCTGGCAGCCTCCAGGGACAAATGGAAGTTTCCTGGGAACATGATGAGCTGGAGCTAGTTGGCTGATGCAAGGTCTGGAGCTGTGGAGATCACGACTGCAAGCCACAGTGCAGATAAGGAGGGGCATGACGAATGTCTCAGGGCAAGACACAGCCTTCCGTTATCTGCCTCCAGATTCTTCCTGCTGTAGCCCAGAGGTGGGAAGCAGAGACTGCTCTTGGTAGAAGGTGTATGTGGACCTGTCCCTTGTGGCGCTGGGCTGCATGGCAGGTGCTGGAGTGAGCCCTGATGATTCTGGCTGTGCTGTCTGGCAGCATGGTCCCAGGGGCACTGTGCCTCTGTCTCCTGCTTAGCTGTGAAAGTTGCTGTTTGGGACCCTGGGGTGTTGGAAGTCTGGGGTGATCCAGGGGGACTGTCCCCACTTACTCAGTCCCAGGAGGTTGGTTGGGGTCAGTGCGTTGCTAGGAGTTGTTAGCAGAAATGGTCCCTGGGTATGGGACTGCGGGTGCTTGCCCAGCTCTGGGTTCCAGGAACATCAAGTTACCCCACAGGAATTGTTGTTACTTGTACGATGCTAACACCAAACGGCTCCAATGGCAACCAGGGCCCCACTGTGCTGGGGCTGCCCAGACTCGTGGGGAGAAAGCCTGCCCCAACGAGCTCACAATGTAACAGGCAGGCTAAGAGAGCAGAAAGGTGACTGTTACAGAGGGGCACTGAGTCACAGAGAGATGCAGTGACTTGCCCAGGACATTCCGGGGGCCTGGGCAGAGCCAGGAGTCAAGTCCAGGTCTCCTGAGTTCCAGTCCCATGCTGATCTTCATGAGAACCCATCATGCCCTCCCAGCTGAAAGGCCAGCCCAGTGAGCCATGGTGCCCCGCCTGGAGAGCCAGCACATCCCTGTCGCAGGGAGGGGCCATGCCAGGGTATAATCTTATCCCAGAGCGGGGCTAACTTGCTGCAAGTGGAAGGGGATGCTGGAGCACACTGCTGCACCCCCAGGGATGTCTTCACTGCAGAGTTAGCCCAGGTGATTGGCTGCCTGGCCCAGGCACCTGCGTTAGCCTAGCCCAGATGGAACAGCCTCACCCAAGTCAGTGAGTCCTCCCTGGTGCTGCCCCTGCGGATGGGATGTCTGGGGACATATCTGGGGATGTGCTGTGTGATTCAGTGAGCTGAGCGCCTCTGTGATCCTTTCCCAGTGAGTTGTGGGGAAACTTGTCTGTTCTTTGTGGCACACAGACCTCCAATGCCTTCCCACCATTCCCCTATCAGCATTCGGGTGATTTAGCCTGCGTTCTCACTGCAAAATGAGAGTAAGTGGTATTCTGGCTTTAGCCCATGTCCCTGGCTGGGACAGCTTGTTTTGACTGAAGCACCACCACACTCAGGGGTGAGGTTTTTGTATGTGGGGAGGGTGGAGCCTAGGCTAACTCTGCCATGCAGACAGACCCAGAGAGGACAAAGCACCAGCCAGGTCTTCCCAGAGCAACCTGCATCCTCACTGGGAGTCAAAAGGCCACTTAAGTCACCCACGCCCTAGTTTCAGAGTAGCAGCCATGTTAGTCTGTATTCGCAAAAAAGAAAAGGAGTACTTGTGGCACCTTAGAGGCTAAGGGATGCCCCCAGAGTGAGGTCACTGCTTTGGCTAGATTGCCCTCCATGGCCTTTGGGTCACGCCCCTGCAGCATGATCTGGCTAAACCTCAGTGCAAATGTGTGTGCCCCCAGCCTGGATGGAGTGTACATTGCTCCTGTCCCTACACCAGGGCCTCACCCCAGTCTACTCTGCTTCCCCAGCTGCTGGCTTTGTGTGGCTCAGATTGCTCTGGCTTGTGGGACACCCCTCAGTCCTGCGCTCTGATCCAGAGCGTGCCCTGGTCTACGTGGAGCCTGCTGCGGAGTGCTGCCCCAGGAACTCCCTCTGGGGACTGCAGCTGGACGCCCAACTCCGCAGCCTCGCGGTGCCTTCCTCGTGTCTGCTGGTAAATGGAGCTGACATCCCTCTGCACTGCGTGGAGTCCTTCATGTCCAGCTCACCAGCTCCAGTCCAGGCCCAGGCTGGGCATCTGGCTGGCTCTGTGGAGCTCCAGGCTGTGAATAGGGCTGATCTTGGTTCTGGTCCTGGTTAATATAACTGAGCCCCTCTCTGCAATCTCAGGGCGGAGACCTGGATTTCCCTAGGCCATGGAGACAGCATTGCCTGCTCAGCTGTGGCAGGGCTACCTTCCCGTTGGGGTGGAGGGCGGTGTGTGGTGGCTGTTTGCTGCTCCTGTTGATCCAACTCTACATTCATGTTAGAGCCAGGTCCTCTCCAGACAAGCCAAACCTGTGGGGGGGGAATAGCAGAAATTGTGAGTTGCTTGTTGGCTAGTTCTGTCTTTCTTTCCGCTCCCGGCAAGCAGGGGCAAGGGGGGAGAGAGTCAGGGGTGCACAGTGCACCCACGACAGTCCCAGACTGCACACTGTGGGGATCTAGTCACATAGAGTATTGGGGTTCTTAGGGATTGGCTTGTTTTGAAATGGGATTAGCTTGATTTTTGATTTATTGTGAAAGTCGGGGTGCTTATTTACCATGCAAAAGTTGGCAGCTGTGGTCATCTCCCCTCTCCTGTAATGTCTCTGCTCCAGAGCGATGGCACCTCCTGTCGGTTACATGAGTCCCTGTAGGCATTAAACATGTCACGTTGCCAGGGGATGCTGCACTTTGGCCCTGTTATGTGTAGACCCCCAACCTTGTGAGGTGACTAGGGGGATCCCTGGTAGGTGTGCAATAGGCCACTTGCCCCCTCTGGGGCGGTTGGCGAACCTTGCTGCTTAGGGGCACACTGGGAGCTAGAGTACAGCCTGGGGAGGGTGGGGCTCTAGGAATTGTGCTTTGCATTGAATTTCCTTCCCTGATGAGAGGCCCCTCTCCCAGTCTCATGGCTGCATGTGTGACTCATCCCATGTCTTCCCCACAGGTGGGGCTGGATGGAGTCGGCCTGGGTGCAGCTCAGACTGCTCCTTTGACGGGAGGAGCTCCTTCTGCCTGCTGCCGGACCAGCGCCTCCAGAATCTGCACTCTGGCTTCTGCGTCTTTCAGAAACCCAGGAGCCCACGGCTCTTCCTGCAGAAGGGCTCCTCCCATGCCCTACGCTTTGCACTAGATGAAGGTGATCGTGAAGATGTCCTTCGCACATGCTTTGTCTGGTTTCTCTCTCAAAATGGCTCGCTACCCTCTCTCCTTCCCCCTGCACACTTTGGGAGGGGAGGTTTCTGTCCATATCTGCAGTGGCTAACTCGGCCAGAGTCCTGAATGTTCCTGCTGGGAGCAAGGCCAGGCCAGTAGGGGGGCTACCACCCTGCGCTTCCCATATGGCTAAGCAGGAGGGGTCCTGGCTGGATGGGGCACCCTTGTTTGGAACCCCTGCCCCACTTCAGAGGGCTCCCACCCACAGCTCAGGAGCCACTCTGTCCTCAGGGCTCTGAACAGTGGCCTCAAAGGCACTGCGCCGCAGGCTGTGTGTCTGGCTGGGATTAGTGGATGTGCCCCGAAGCACACAGCCCATGGAGAAGAACAGGGTGTGAATCGCTCTGGTTGTTCTCTGGCGGTGGGGGCAGCACCTTTCCAGCTGGCTCCCCTCAGCCCCTGGGCGACTCTGACATGGGCCGGGAGTGCCCCAGCATGTGCTGCCCCTTCCCTGCTGCAGCTGCTCAGCAGGGAAGGGGCAGGGTAGGGTAGGGTAGCCTGGGGGCTGCTCTAACTTCCCGCAACTGGTTATGATTCCCCAGGGACCCCAGAACACAATGCACCCCAGCCCTTACATCTCCTTCTGTGTTAAGAGCTGCAGAGCTGGGGGAACGGGCATCCCATTTTGGCCAGGACAGTCCTTTTTTTAAGTTCTGTCCTGGACATCCCAACTTTTTTGGCAAAACTGGGCATTTGTGCAGTGCCAGTAGGTATGTCTTTGGAGAGGGGTGGGAGGGGGTTCTAGGGCAGTGCCAGTGTGGGATTAGAGGGGAGGTTACATGCAGCTCCCTCACCTCACCCTGGGCAGACAGCACCCAGCCACATTCCCATGGAGCAAGCAGGTCCCCCCAGCCCTGTGGGGCCTGGCAGCTGTGATATAATTAGCTCCCCATGCAGCACATGATCTGGAACACGGGTCTGGTGCTCACGAAGTTGAGCGCGCGGGGCTGTGGCAAGGTGTGGGTGGGAAGTCAGGAGCCACCATGCTGTCCCATTCCCGGCCGAGGCGGAGCTGCCCAGATGTGCAGCCAGACAGGCGATAAGGCACATCTCACTCGGCACTGGTAGGAGGAGGCACTGAGAGTGGTGCAGATCCTCCCCCCTCCCCCAAGCATTGCAGAGCTGAGCTTGTTGGGCGCTCAGGAAAGTGTCCCGTTTTCAGTTTGGGGAAACATGGTCACCCTATGCAGAGAGAGCTATACCTCTCTTTGCAGAGATTTCCTCTCCTTTTATGCCACCGTGGCAGTGCAAAGGGAGCAAAACACAGCAGAGCCTGCCCCTGTGCTTTGATGGTGACCCGTGGCCTTTTGGAAATGCTGTGTTCTGCCCTTGGGCACTACTGCTTTAGCTGATCTTCTGCACAGTTATGAGCTCGTCTCTGGGCAGTGGGGTGTTTACCAGAGGGTGGAGCACTGTGATCCTGACACAGCTTTGGTTTGTCTTTCCCCCTCAGACGTGCATTGCCCCAGAGCTGGAGATCCAGGAAAGATAAATTTCCCCATGTTGTAGCAAGTGCTGCCCTTGAATAGAATCAGGCCCTGAAGTACTGTCAGAGATTCCAAAATGGGAGCCTCCTCACATTGAGCAGCCCGGAAGATCAGGTGAGCATCCTTTTGCCCAGGGACTGGGCCCTGGCCTCTGGCTAGGCTAGAGGTAACTGACATGACTGTAAATGTTAGACTGCCTAGTGCCGGGGACCATCGAGGGCTGAGGTGTTAACCTGCTCGCTAACCTGTTAACTAGCACCTGTTTAAATCCTAGTATAGACAAGGCAAGCTGGAATTTGAACATGTTAATTGGTCGAGGCAGATTAGCATTTACAATCGTGTGTTAACTCAAGATACCTGGCAGTCAGTTAACTCGAGTTTAAAACATGGCCACAAACTGCAGCAGACAAATCCTCACTGAGCCCATGAGCAGTTGTCACAGTGTTGGACGGTCACAGGGCTAGCTGACATTTGGCCCCCTCTGGACTCTCTGGGGGCGTTGGTGGCTAGTTCCCTGTGCCATTGGCATTGCCTGTGGGATAGCCATGAGAATTTTGGCTTTACTTTCCCACTGCTCATTGCTCTTCCCCTCTTCTTCCCCAAGAGTTCAGATCTGAACATCCATCTCTGTATGAAGAAACCAAGAATCTTGAAACTCAGATTCCTTAGAGTGGAGTCTCTCTCCAGTGCTAACCATTCCCCGGAGGCTGAGCAATGGCTGAAGGGTGTGATAAGGTGCTGCTTAGTTCTTTGCATCAGGATTTCTTCATAACATGAGTGTCTCTGCAGAGGGCCCTGCAGGTGTGTTGGTGCTTTTGGGCAGGGCTGTGTCATGGAGTCCCCGGGTGATGCTCTGGAACTGCTCCCTATGAAGCCAGGCAGGATCTGGGGAAGTCTCCTTTCTGTGAGCAGACTGTCCTCAGTACACACAGCTCGCACAACTTCCACCTTCCTGGGTCTGACCTCGGAGCATTCAGCATCCTCTGCCCCTCTGTGCGATTCCCACAGCGAGTCCACCCAGGCGGAGTCCTGGGGAAGCCAGAGGGTACTGCACCCCAACTTCGCAGTCAGACGTGACTCTCAGCTAGCCAGTAAAACAGTTTATTAGACGACAGGAATATGGTCTAAAAGAGGTTTCAGAGTAGCAGCCGTGTTAGTCTGTATTCGCAAAAAGAAAAGGAGTACTTGTGGCACCTTAGAGACTAACAAATTTATTAGAGCATAAGCTTTCGTGAGCTACAGCTCACTTCATCGGATGCATTTGGTGGAAAAAACACCAAAAGAGGTCTAAAAGAGGTTGTAGGTGCAGAGAATGGGACCCCTCAGCTGGGTCCATTTTGGGGGGGGCAGTGAGCCAGACAACCACGTTTGCACTTCACTCCATGTCCCCAGCCAGCCCCAAACTGACTCCCCCTCCAGCCCCTCCTCCTCTGGGCTTTGTCCCTTCTGGGCCAGGAGAGCACCTGATTCCTTTGTTCTCCAACCCTTTAGTTCTCACCTTGCAGGGGGGAAGGGCCAGGCCATCAGTTGCCAGGAAACAGGGTGTTGGCCATTCTCTGTGTCCAGACCCCTGAACATACCTGCCCTCTAGGGCTCTGCAAGGATCATACACCCTTATCCCACCACCTAGATACTTAACTGCATAGGGGAAAGTGAGGCACCCCCACAATATTTAGAGGAAACATTTAAGAACAGTCCCGCTTCATCACAGGCTGGCCTTACCATGAGGCGAACTGAGGCAGCCGCCTCAGGTGCCAGACTGTGGGCGGGGGGGCATCACTAGGACTCAGTTTCAAAGTTTTGGTCCAAGTGAGGGGGCATGGGGGCATCATTTGAACTCCCTGCCTCAGGTGCCAAAATGTTGTGGGCCGGCCCTGCTTTTGGGACATAGTTGTGATGTGCTCCCCATCGATGGAGGCGTTTCCCTCCCTCCCCAACACACAGACATGGCGCTCAGAAGGTTCACATCTCATCCCTTCCTGCTGTCTTGAATGTTAGTGTGCAAGCAATTGCATTTGTAGCTAGAAGTGACTGCTAGGTGAGTAGATGCTGAGATGTCTTTAGCCTTCAGCATCGGTGTCCAGCACTTCATCAAACACAGAACTAGCTGCCTTGTGCTAACCCTAGAGCTGGTTGCAAAAGGAGTTGCCTAGGAGTGTCTGGACTGGTTTGCATGGCGTCCGCAGGGGTTCTCTGCACAAATGGGCCGATGGGACCTCCTTTAACAAGGATTTGCACAGGTAAGAAGCCCTGAGCCTCATGCAGTTTGCCCCCTGGCAATGGGCAGCCAGCTGTCCCTGAGCTCAGGAACAATGGTGCCACCATGGCAGCACCATCTATGTGCATGGGAGCACACATGCAATGGCTGGACATTGCGCTTGACCTTTGCAGAAGTGTAAGGGATGACAGGAACTTCCATTGCCTTGCCTAGAAGCCTGGCACAGGGCTCAGCTGTGGTGTATGTCCACCTAGAGGCCATTCCAAGTTCTTAGCCGTAAGCACTTGTGAGCCACCCAGTCGCAGTGCCAGGTCTATCTTACTCGTGAATTTGGTGTTTATGTGGCTAAACTGAGCCCTGTGCCCTGGAAGTGACCCCTCTAGTGCATGCTCTGGGATGTGGCTCTCCGCCACCCCACCATGCTGCTCCTCACTGATGCTTCACCACCACTCTCTGGTTCCAGCTGGATTCTCCCTGCAGAGGTTCCTAGTGAAATGGTCTGTCTTGCTGTTGCAGTCTGGCTTCCTGAAGGAGGAGGCGTGCCAGACACCTCACCCCTGGGTGTGTCAGACCCTGCAGAGGAACAGTAAGAATCTGCAAAAAGAAAAGGAGTACTTGTGGCACCTTGGAGACTAACAAATTTATTAGAGCATAAGCTTTTGTGAGCTACAGCTCACTTCATCGGATGCATTTGGTGGAAAATACAGGAGTACTTATGGCACCTTCCACCAAATGCATCCAATGAAGTGAGCTGTAGCTCACAAAAGCTTATGCTCAGATAAATTTGTTAGTCTCTAAGGTGCCACAAGTACTCCTTTTCTTTTTGCGAATACAGACTAACACGGCTGCTACTCTGAAACCAGTAAGAATCTGCAGAGCCATCTGCTAGGCTTCTGGAAAGGAGCCTGGATGTCCAATCTGGGGTGGGTTTTTTCTTGCTGGAGGATCCCGGGGCTGTGTGTGCCTGGTTCATTCTCCCACTGCTCCACGTGCTGCAGAGCCACGAGTGCTGTTGTGTGCAGGGCAGCGCAGGTTGGACAGGCTGGGAGGCTGCATGTTACCATCCTGGATGCATGGACAGCAGCTTTGCTTCTGGGAGGATCTGCCCAAGGGAGCATGTGTGAGACTGATCCCAGAATAACCACCCACTGAGCTCCTCTGCCCCTGCAGGGTTCTACGTGGAGGTCTCTGGGAAATCCTTTTATTGAAACTTGTCTGCAGAAGGGAGCTTCTCCTCCCTGCCAGACGCCAAAGCACACTGCATCTCCCTGGGCAGGGGCTGCAGCGCAGTGGTCAGCAAGGCTGGCTCGTACTACCTCTATCGTGGGACACGCTTGGTGAACCTGGAGGGTCCATGGCTGGATCCTCCAGGTTCACCAGCAGCTGCTGTGCACATCAAAGCAGGTACCTGGGGAACCATTCACCTGCCCCTCTCCCTGCAGGCTGCAGTGGTTCCTTCTTGCCTCTGAAAGCAGGGCCAGGAGGTTTTTCCCACAGCTGTCAGGGAGCCCGGGTGCTGTAGCTGCAGCATGTGCCTTTGCCCTGCAGGGGATCCAAGTCCACAGACGGTCTCTGCTCCCCAAATCTGGGAGGGACTTTTCCTCCTTGCCTGAGATCACCTCCCTTCTGTGGCCCTGCATGGAGCTCAAGAGTGGTGGGCCAGGATGTTGGAGCTGGAGGGACCCAGGGGATTCCTCAGAGGGAAGGGGTTGGATCACGTGTGTCTATTTCCTAATGCAGGGTGTGTTCCGGGCTTTATGGGGCAGGACTGTCAGTCAGAGTGTCCTGTGTGTGACACTGGAGTGAGCTGCAACCCCCTCAAAGGCACCTGTGATGGCCTGTTGTACTCCAGACAGCACGCTGGCACACAGGCAGCAGTCAGCAACATGGGGGAGAGGGAGATAGGTAGGGACTCCGGGCATTGCCAGGCTGGCTGTGCTTAGCTCTGACAGCCCAGCAGGGGAGTACGGCAGCCTTGGCTATGCGGGGAGGGCAAAGATGTGAAGGCCAGGTCATCTCACAGCAGCTCTGCTGCTGACATGGAAACTGCAGCGAGTACTGGCAGATTCCTGTGAGCTCCCGCCCCAAGCCAGGGTCTGCGTGGGACTGTGCTGTGGACTCAGAGGCTACTCTATATCCAATTTGTGCTGGGGTAACGGAAGGTGTGCAACTGCACTGCGTAGATGGGTGGTGGAGATTGACTTTGACCCAGATGAAGTTAGCTGAGCTTGTAGTATGTTGACCAGAGACTGCTAGTGCCCTGGCCTGTGTGACCAGCCAGTTCACTGCAAAGCTGACTATGCCCCTCCTCTTTTAGGGGCTCTTCTCCCTCAGTGTATCCCCTACGCTGCCTGGGATGAGAACATCCCAGTCCCCCTTCTTCTGGGCTACGCCGATCCTGTCAAACTGTTCATCCACTGGGACCATGCAGTGCACCTGTGGAGGGGCAGGGCCTCCCTAGTCCAGTATTGCTTTATTCATCACACTAATCATCTGTTTTCTCCTGAAATGCCCCAGCTCCCCCACCCCCCTCAGGGTCGCCAGTAGCTCTGTCCCAGGACATGGAATGACCAATGTGTCCTCTGAGTGTCATGTTGGCAGGATGGGGCAGGGACATGGGTCAGAGGGACAGCACAGTGCTAGGGTGTCACTGGTAAACGTTGTCACTGCATTGTTCCTTACAGTGACACCCTAGCGCCATTCTGTCCTGCATCATCTGCACAGCTTCACTGCCCCTCTGACTGTGACAGTAACTAGGCACTCCCGTTCTTTGGCAGCATACGTCTCTCTGAAATGTCCTCCCTTTGCCGATTGGGTGTTCAAGGATGGATCCTGTGTGTTGGAACACAAGGGCAGTCAGCATGAAGCGGAGCCCATTTGCAGAAGGTATCTGGCTGCTGAAGTCCTGGAAATCAAGCCTGCCCCAGACTTGGTGAGGAGATGCTTACCAAACCTTGGATCTGGAGTGGATGGTGGTTGGAGATGTATGTCTGATGTTGTCCCACATCACAGGACAGAGAGGTCCTGTTGTGTGTGGGTTTGCTGCTAGGGATCCTGTCTCCTATCAGAGTTTGTCTGGAGTCCATATGGACACTTCCTGGGTTGCAGAGAATGCTAGGAAGCGTCTGGTGTACGTTACATGGAGTCATGTGCAGTGATGAATGCATGGCCCTGGTTGTCATATACCCCTGAGAGCAGAATTTTCGGGTTCTTTCCCTGGAGGATGTAAGTTTGGAGTGCGTCTGTGAGGCCCCGGGAAGCAATCCTGAGACTGAACGTGCTTTACAAGGGTTTGAGCATATTTCAGGGGCACAGATGATCATCCCTGGATCATCCCTCTCTCTCTTCACCCAGCCAACCCTTCCGTTTGTCCTGCTGACCTAGCCTTGCATGACTCAAGCCGTGTCACAGTCAATGGAGAGTAGCTCTGGTATAGGCCGGTATTGCACTTAACCGTGGTTTGGGCCCAGCATTCTGTGGCCCGCCCTCCCCCTCAACCCAGCTGGGTTCAGACAAGAAACCAAAGGTCAACATAAAAACATTTTACAAATATATTAGAAACAAAAAAGAGACCAAGGACAGCGTAGGCCTATTACTTAATGAGGAGGGAAAGCCAATAACAGATAACACAGCAATGGCTGAAGCGTTAAATGCCTCTCTGCTTCAGTTTTCACCAAAAAGGTTAACAGTGATTGTATGACTAACATGGTGAACATCAGTGTAAATGGGGTAGGATCTCAGAGGCTAAAAAAGGGAAAGAACAGGTTAAGAAGTTAGACAAGTTAGATATCTTCACGTAGGAAATGCGTCTTAGAATACCTAGGAAACTGGCTGAAGACATCTCTGAGCCACAATCAATTATCTTTGAGAACTCGTGGAGGATGGGGAAGAACCTAGAAGACAGAGAAAGGGCAAATACAGTCCCTACCTATAAAAAGGGGAATAAAGACCACCCAGGGAATTATAGACCAGTCAGCTTAAGTGTGGTAACCAGGAAGACAGTGGAGCAAATAATCAAACAATCAACTCGCAGGCACCTAGAAGATAAGGTGATAAGAGTCCACGTAGATTTGTCAAGAACAAATCATCTCAAACCTTCTTTGACATGTTTCAGAGTAGCAGCCGTGTTAGTCTGTATTCGCAAAAAGAAAAGGAGTACCCGTGGCACCTTAGAGACTAACAAATTTATTAGAGCATAAGCTTTCGTGAGCTGCAGCTCACTTCATCGGATGCATTTGGTGGAAAAAAGTTTTTCCACCAAAACTTTTTTCCACCAAATGCATCCGATGAAGTGAGCTGTAGCTCACGAAAGCTTATGCTCTAATAAATTTGTTAGTCTCTAAGGTGCCACGGGTACTCCTTTTCTTCTTTGACATGGTAACAAGCCTTGTGGATAGGGGGGAAGCCCCTCAATTTTAGTAAGGCTTTTGATACCATGTCACATGATCTTCTCATAAACTAGGAAAATACAGCCTAGATGAACCTGTTATATGGTAGATGCACAACTGGTTGGAAAAGCATACTCAGAATAGTAATTAATAGTTTGAGCTGGAAGGGCATAGTGAGTGGGGTCCAGCAGGGATGTAGGGTTACCCACAATTAAAAAGGTGGCAACTGGACTCCTGAGGCCCCACCCTTTCTCCACCTCTTCCCTCCCCCACCCCAGTTGGGCTCCCTCTGTTCCAGGGCTGGGATGGGAGCTGCTTCAGCCTGACAAGGAGCCTGCCTGCAGGTAGGGGCTGGCATGGGTTAATGACCAGGCACCTTCCCATTCCCTGTGGTAACCAGGCTTTTGGTTTGGGTGCCATTTAGGCTTGCCAGATCCCTGAAAACCAGACACCTGGCAACCTTAACTGGCACCTGGACACAGAAGCCAAAAACCAAACTGTCTACCTGGACAGGTTCTGGTTCTAGTCAATATTCATCAGTGATTTGAATAATGACAGGGAGAGTATGCTTATAAAGTTTGTTGATGATACCAAGATGGGAGGGGTTGCAAGTACTTTGAAGGGCAAGACTAGAATTCAAAATCTTTACAAACTGGAGAAATGGTCTGAAATAGGATGAAATTCAATAAGGACAAATGCAAAGTACTACACTTAGGAAGGAACAAGCGGTTGCACAAATGGGAAATGACTGCCTAGGAAGGAGCACTGTGAAAAGTATCTGGGGGTCATAGTGGATCGTCAGTCTGGGATGTATTAGCGACAGTGTTGTAAGCAAGACACGAAGTAATTCTTCCACTCTGCTCAGCACTGATGAGGTCTCTACTGGAGTACTGTGTTGAGTTCTGTGCACCACACTTGGAGAAGGATGTGGACAAATTAAAGTCCAGAGGAGAGCAACAAAAATGATTAAAGAACTAGAAAACCTGATCTGCAAGGAAAGACTGAGGGAAAAAAACTGGTTTCAGAGTAGCAGCCGTGTTAGTCTGTATTCGCAAAAAGAAAAGGAGTACCCGTGGCACCTTAGAGACTAACAAATTTATTAGAGCATAAGCTTTCGTGAGCTACAGCTCACTTCATCGGATTCATCGTAAATGCATCCGATGAAGTGAGCTGTAGCTCACGAAAGCTTATGCTCTAATAAATTTGTTAGTCTCTAAGGTACCACGGGTACTCCTTTTCTTTTTGAAAAAAAATTGGGTTTGTTTAGTGTGGAGAAGAGAAGTCTGAGAGGGGACACAATAAGCCTTTATGTAAAAGTTTGTTATAAAGAGGGTGAAAGAAATTGTTCTCCTTATCCACTGAGGACAAGATAAGAAGCAATGGGCCTAAATTGCAGGAAGGGCAGTTTAGGTTGGTGTGATAGACCCAGGCCAATTGGGTGTAGCAGAAGGCAGATATACTGGCCACTGGATTAACAATTTTCTGTACCCTGACTGACCAGAGCAGGGGCTGCTCCAGGCTAATGAGAACATCTGACTCCAATTAACCTGCAGAGTCAGGTGAGGCCATTAAGATAATGTGACCACCTGATTCTAAAGCCCCTCTGATACTATAAAAGGGCTCACTCCAGTCAGGCAGAAGAGAGTCAAGGAGCGGAAGTGCTGGTTAATGAAGACACCCTCAAGTCATTGATATCCCTTACCTTAGGGTAAGGGAGAAACAGGAGAGCTGTGAGGAAGTGAAATGTAGCAACTCTGGCAGTAAAAGGTTGGCTACCAACAGCTGCTACCATTAGGGTCCCTGGGCCGGAACTCGGAGTCAAGGGTGGGCCTAGGTTCCCCTATAACCCACCACTACAGAAACACCTCCTGGGAGTGGAAGATAGGCCCCTGTCAGGACAGGAGGCTAAACTGTTTTGGTATGAGGCCGTAGGAGCAACAGACTGTGGGAATTCTCTCACCAACCTCCTTGCTGGCTTATGATGAAAAGGGCTCAGTAGACTGTAACCCTGGCTATGTGGAGGGTTGCAGTGAGCCTTTGAAGCTAGCATAAACCACTTGGAAGCACAGGACCCACGGGGACAAGGTCGGAGTACTTTCAGGGCAGGGACCTTCTGACTGTGGGGTCCTAACCGCCCCCTGCCCCAGAGCTGGCCAGCATGGGGGAACTGCTCAAGGGAACGGGCCATGCAACCTTTGCTCACCCCCAGGGGCCAAGCCTCCCAGAGTGTGCAGAGCACAAGGTGGGGTTTATAACACTTGTCAGAGTTGCCCCCGTGGTGGGGGGTGGCCAGCAACAGGACAGAGGGAAGGCCTCCTGGTTGAGGGAGCTCTGGCGCATCCTTCAGAGAGCATGGAAGGAGTGGCTCTGGGCTCTTCCTATTCTAGGGCAGTCAGTCTGCTCTGCAGCTCCCGGATGCCCTTGCCTCTGCCTTTCTCAGCTCATGGCCCTGTACTGTGCTGGCACCAGCGGCCGGCCCTCTCCGGCTGTAGCCCTGGGGAAGGTTTCTTCAGCCCAGCATATTCCTGATCTGCTTCTTTCAGCTCTGCAGGACCCCTTCCGAAGGCCAAGGTCCTGAGAAGCACTGTCCCTCGGGCTCTCTGTGGTCTTGCCAGCGAGCAGAAGGTCAGAACATTGGCCTCCCCCACAGGAACTTTCTCTGCTTGTGTGAGGGGGGGCTGGGAGTCAGGGAGCCCAGGGGGAGCGTGGGCCATTTCCCTGTGCTCCAGTGGCAGGCTCCTAGCAGGGATTGCCAAGCAGAGCCCTCCACGTGCCGCGCAGCGCAGAAGCAGCTCAGACTTGCTGGCCAGTCGCTGCATGAGGAGAAGTAGGGCTCAGTCTTGGCAGCTGCCAGACACCTGAGCCAATTCTCCTCAAGGGCCTCTCTGGAAGGGGCGATTTGTTATTCTCATGCTATGCTGTGTGAGGGAGATGTCCCTTGCTTTCCTTTCCTGGCAGCTCGGTCTGTTTGGTGTTCGATCCGGGGCAGGGGGATGCTGCAGTACTGATAGCTGCTTCTGTTGTGGGTCAGGGATTTGGGGCCTGCTGTGCCTGAGCAGCGCTGCCCCCCCCGCCCCCACAACCTAATCAGCCATTGAGTCATGGAGCACGGATGTTGTGTTTCTGGAGGCTCCCTGCTTGTCCGAGCCACAGAGCCTGGTTCTGCTGGCACACGTGCTGGTGGAGATCAGGAGTCTGCCCGTGGCAGCCATGGGAGTTCTGGGGTGGCATTCAGAGGAGAGTCAGGCCCATGGATTTGAAATCTAACCATTTGCCCCTCTAGGCTGAGCTCCAGTATGGCCCTGTGCTGAGAATCTCACTGCCTTGGCCCTGGAGTGCTGAGGCAGCTCCTTCCAGAGCTCCTGGCCGCTGCAATGAGATTTGGAGCTGGCTGCTGAGCTCAGGGCTGTGCAGAGCAGGGTCCCAGCCCCCTCTGTTCCTAACTCCTACCTGCCCAGGGACCAAGGTGCCAGGGCTGGGCTGCCATCGGGGCTGAGAAAAGCAGCCCCCTCTAGTTCACCTGAACCCCCCCAGTTTCTCTGTGCCATTGCTGTGGTATCTGTGCAGGGTGCTTGAGACTCTGAGCTGGAATGGTGCCTGCAGAGGCTGCTTGTCTGCCTGGCCTCCAGAGCTCCTCAGCCAGCTCTAGTCAATGCAAGGGAACCCCCGGCAGCCCCAGGAACTCGCCTTCCCATGCAGCCGCAGCCCTCACCATTACCCTGGAGCAAGACCAGGCCTGGCACGTACAGGGAGTGCTGTGAGCAGAACTGTGAGGGGCAGGACCTGACCTTGGCCCCTCTCCATTCCCCCCTGCCCCGCAGCCCCCTGGGAAGAGACTGTTGTTGCCTGTGATGAAGGCTGGGAAGGGCGAGGGGCAGGGAGTCTGTCCCTGCCTGTGGTGCAGGTCGGGGGGAGGCTGCTGCTATGGGGGGCAGGTGTGCACAGGGAGGGTGTCACTCATAGGATTGCGGGGAATCCTTTTTGCAGAGGTGGAGCTGCCAGCTCTTCGGGAGAAGCTGCTCATTTCCTTCCAGGATTTTGTGTGGCAGAGACGTGCTTCACTGCAGGCAGCCAAGGACTCCTGCTTCCTGCAGAGAGAACTGCACCGGGGTGATGCATCTGCATGGCGCCCACTACACCATGAACGGAACGGTGCTCATCAACAGTCCTGGCTCTGGTGCCACCCTCTATGTCAAGTCAGGTAGGCAGGCCTCACTTTGCTGGGTGGGTCCCAGGGTGCAGCAGTCTGGGCTGTCTTGTGGCTGGGCTTTTCTCCTGTGTGGGGCTAAGCCCCGTTCACTGGGGCTCCTGTGGTCTGGAAAGCCCTGCTAGGTGCTGCCCAGCCCTGTGGGGAAGGGGCAGACTGGGTCCCTATTGTAGCTCCGGAGCTCGGACCAGGCTAGTTTGAAACACACAGGGCCTGCTCCCACTCCATCAGGCATTGAGCGAGAGCAGGATTGGGCCCTATCGCTAATAGACCCCGCGATATTGCTGTGCGGCTGATGTGCTTGTCTTTGCAGCCTGCTCCCCTGGCTATTCCGGCATGAGGTGTGCAAGGCTCTGCCTACTCTGTCCCGGCACTCGCCACCTGTAACCCCCTGAGTGGCCGCTGCAAAGGGCTCCTGAGCTGTGGCTACAGGTTGGCCCTTCCTGTCTCCATGGTAAGGGTGCAGCCCCCCTCATTGTGGGGGTGTGTGCATGCAGTGCTCTGATGGGAGGCACGCACCATTCTGCTATCTGGGGAGGGACTGGGTGGAGCCCAATTATCATGGAGGGGGAGGAGATGAATGGAGCCAGGCTGAGCTGAAGGGCAGAGCAACCAGCCCCGAGCTCCCACCTGCCACTTTGTGTAGCCTAAAAGCATACCACGGAGAGGAGAACCCCTACCCGTCTGGCTCTGTCAGGGCACAGGGTGGGTCTGGGGGGTTCTTACCCTCAGGATACCCTGGAGTAGATGTCAGCCAGGCTGCAGCCGTGGCCAGTGATGCAGGGGCAGCTCTGTACACTGCAGCCTGTGTGCTGTGCTCCTTCCCATATTGCCCAGAAGTGGCATGGCCTCTGGAAACTCTTCTTCTCCTACGCACATTCGGCTGGCAGACAGCATCTGGGAAAGGCAGGCCAAGCCCCTGGTCCTCGCCCTCCCTGGATTGCATGGTGGCACTGGTGAGGGCATGCCCCAGTGCAGGATGCACTGTCAGTACTGAGGCATGGGAAGGCACCACCACACCCTGCAATGCCTTTCCATCCCTCAATGGGTGCATTGGGATTCCCCGAGGGAAGGAAACATTGCATGGGAAAGGATATGTAACATGCTGCTGGGGTACCCCAAGCTGGAAGCCATCATGTTATCTTCCCCCCCTTCCCACCCCCTCCGCCAGCCACAGCAAGAGGGAGCTTTGCTGGCATTAGATTGCCACACCAGCCTGTCTGCCTCCACAGCAAACTCCTCTAGGCCCTCCTGGCCCTGACCTCACCTAGCAGGTAGCAGCCAGGGAACTCCTGTCCCCAAGCTCCTCAGAGCTGTTTCTCTGCAGGGCAAAGTCCCTGCCATGGTGCAGTCACAGAAGATAGGAACTTCGCTGCTCTGTTAAAGAGTCGCTACGCCACAGCTTATTAATGTACCTGGGTAAATACACCTTCCCCTCAAGCCTAGCACTGACCTGGTTCATAGTAAAAGTGAAACAAGTTTATTAACCAAGGAGCTGGGTCAGGCGATACCAAGGAAAAGGGATAAAGGCAGAGACAGTTACAAGCACATAAGTGACAATGTGCATCTAAATGTCTAAACCGTAACCCCAGCAAGATCCAGTCAGTGTTCAGGATGGTTTCTATCACCCCAATCTCCTTTCCAGCTTTCCACAGGCCAGCCTGGCCAGGGCTGAACACAGCGATTGGAACGGTTGGCTTCTTTGTCTCCTGAAGTGAAGGATTAAAAATGGTGTTTCCCTCTGTTCCTTATACCCTCAGGGGATGTCTTTATCTTACAAGTCAGGAAGGGCCCCAGAGTCAGTCTCCTGTGTCTCTCTGGGGTGCAGGAGCCATGTTAGTTCTGGTTCTCAAGTTCAGTTGCAGGATAATCCCCACTGATTTTAGCTCCATGGCTTTGTGTGCTGCTAATATGTACATTGAGTGAAACCCACATTCCTTTGTCTAGGACAGACTCCTGTTTGTCTCCTTTACCTGGGCTCAGCTGTTGAGTCTTAAATGCGTTCTAATAGCGTCATACAGAGGAAATTCATAATGTCGCATGTAAGGTTAACTCATGCCTGTTACGCTGGTTATTGATAGCATTGTGTCATTAGCTTTCCTATGACCCCTCACAAGGCACATTTTGTGCAAAAATCCTTGTAGAGTGTTGCAGGTATGAGTCCAGGTGTGCCTGGGAGGACAGACTGCCTTTGTCCTGGCTCCTGCCCTGCCTGGGTAATGGGTACTCCCCCATCCCTGAGACTGGCCACTCTAGGGAATGTCCATGGGGGAGCAGGGGCTGGGAGTTGGAGTTGGGACAGAGATTCTGACTCTGCCCCATCCTTGGGCCGGTTCCTGCACCCTCCTGTACTTCAGCCTCCCCTCTGGAGGTGGAGACAGTGACAGGTGCTGCTGTGCATGAGGGATGGCAGGAAAGCCTCTACCCGCTTTGGGCCTGCACAGCACTTTGAGATCCCTGGATGGAGCAGAGATCCATCAGTGTGACTGTGATATATGGGGAGGCCCTGCCAAGTCAGTGGGCGAGAACTGCAGGCCCTGGCCCAACGGGCATGTCCCTGGTGATCGAGGGCTGTCTCTCACCAGGTCTCATGAGTGGGAGGTGACCCGGAGGAGCTGGCTGGTGGTACTGAGATGGACACTTACTATGTGGAGCAGAGTGATGCCAAGACGTGGCAGCAAGCGGAGGCAGCCTGCAGTGCCTCTGGAGAAGGCAGGGGGCTGCTGGCTCTCAACAGCCTGGAGGAGAAGGTACAGGGGGCCATGCATGGTCTGAGGCAGGACGCCTTGGCCCCTCCCTAAGCAGAACAGGAGCCTTCCTAACTCCAGCCCCTGGCTGCTCTCTCTGCCTGTCTATGTGAAGGAAGGTGACTCTTGGGCTCAGGTCTCCTTTTCCCCAGGTTCTTCTCACTGACAGTCACTGCAGTGAAACACCCTGGAGTCGCCTTGCATTTCCCCCACTGTACCTGGTCCCGCCAGTGCAGCTGTGCCTGTTGGTGGGGTAGCAGCACAGGGGAAGGGTGAGAGGGCCAGCTGAGCTCCTTGGGTAGAAGGAAAAAAAAAATTGTTGCAGGACAGGGCTCTCCAGAGTCCTGGCCACACACCTGCTCCCTGCTGGTAGTCCAGGGATAGTCCCCTCTCTAGAGGGACACATGAAGCCACTTCCCTGTGCTGCCCCCTTTCCAGTCACTGAGTGGCGGGGCAGGAAGTCTGGATACACTCTGTGCTCTGCATCCTCCCCCAGGATGTGCTCAGGGTAGTAGAATGCCAGGGAAGGAGTGCAATGGGGCAGGGTGAGCTCCTCCTGGCTGATTGTACCACCTGCCTCTTGCCCCAGGACTTGCCCTACATGTCTCCTTCCTTCTGGGCTGCCCTTGGCTACTTACTACCCCACAGGCCCGCTCTCTGACTCAGCAGAGCTTAGGGAGGAGATGTGCCCTGCACTGACTGAGGTCCTGACTCCATGCAGGCCTGGGTGACAGCCATGGTGCAGAGGGACAGCTGGACTGGGCTGAATGACCTAGATGGCGATGGCAACTGGACGTGGGCAGTGGCTCAGTACACAGATGGCGCTGCCCCCTGGTGAGTGTGTAGCTGACCGTGCCAGATGGGCCTGCTAGGGGAGTGCTGGTGTGTTCCCTTGGAGTGGGGATACTTGCACACAGACAGGCGTGTTTGCCCTCCAGCTGCTCAGCGCAGCCTGCTGTCCTTGGGGCAGTAATACCTGGCACTGCTACTGCATAGGGGGCAGTGCTCACTCCCTAGTTGGGCCTGGTCTTGCAGCAATGAGACCTGAGCGACTCTCCAGCCAGTCCTACTCACCTGCCCACCCTTGCAGAGCGGCTGGCACGGCCTGCATACAGGGGCACTGTGAGGGACTGTAGGTGAGTCCAGCACTCCTCCAGGGGATCAGCCCCATGGAGTGGCATCCCCCTTTGCTCCCTCACGCATGGGGCCTGGGGCGTTTCTCCCCCTCCCTGCCTGTGAGGATGGGTGCCTGGGGTGTTTCTCTCACCCCACCCCATCTGTGGGGCCGGGGCCTTCTCCATTGTTTAGGGACTGAGGTACCTCCTGAACCCCCCTCCATGCTGCATGCCCCCATCAGTAGGCCCAAAGCATGGGGCATCCTGCCCAGGTGGAGGTGTCCACCATACCCATCTCTTTCCAGTGGGCTAAGTCTGAGGTTCCCCTTGGACTGATGTGTGAGCTGCAGGGGCTCCCTACAGTGCATTGTCCTGTGTAGCAAGGCTCTGGCTGCTGCTGGAGAGACTGTTCTGTGTTTCCGCCTCAGGCTGGCTGGTGTGCCACTCCTTCTAGGAGGCTGCCTGAGTATCGGAGCCCTGGGGGATACTGGTCTCACCGTATCCAACTGTTCAGGACTCAAGCCGTGGGTCTGCAAAGGAGTGGAGGGTAAGTACCTGCCAAGCTGCCCCAATGGAGAATTCAGTGCTGAGACCCTCGGGATGGCCTGGGACACCACACACTGACCAGAGAGCCTGGCAGCCTTGAGCCAGACTCAGTAACGCTCACCATTCAGCAGCGGCCGAAGCTGCTGTGAAAATACTGCATGTCTAGTCTGGCAGCTGGTCTCCTGGGCCAGCCCCAAGGGCAGCGGGGGTGGGGGTGGGGAGCTCCTTGTCTCCTGTCAGGGCGTGGGTTGAAGGCTTCTGCACGGTAACAGTTCATTGTGCTCGGAGCATGGCCTGTGGGCCTGGTGCACAGCCGGCCGGGGGTACAAATGTCCTGACTTCCATACTGCAGCCTTAGCTGCCCTGATGTGATGACATGAATGCTGGCAGTTCTTTTAGGCTAATCACACTCTGGGCAGCTGGGTCTGGCCCGAGGCCTGTGCTAGCTACGTGACCTTCACCTGAGGAAGATGCTGCACACTGCTGCTGGGCCAGGGAGTCCCTATTTGTGAGCCCTACCGGTGCTGCTGGGTCTGAAGAATGCTGGCAGGGGTGGCATTCCCTGTTCCTTCTGGCTCCTTGGCACTTTTGCTCACTGGAGTTGCCAGTTTTGCTTTCCAGTGCTCTGCCAGAGGCAAGGTTGGGGACAGGGACTTGCTGACATACAAAGGAGGGAAACCAGCTGGCCACCTGAGGGCTCAGATAAAGCCTGGGGCAAGGAAAGTTCAATTCCAATTGTGGGAAGATCTCAGCTCAGTGTGGTGCCACCAGGGGTGGAACTCGCTTCCCAAGAGGCATGACAGGAGTCTGTGGCACAGGGTCTCCTCAAGCCACGCTTGGTGAGCATCTCCAGTGTCTGCTTATGAATCAGAGGCCCCCACTGCTCTGGGTACATGGACATAGGTCCCTGGAGCAGGACAAGTGAGAGCAGACGCAGCTCAGACAGTGGCAAGAAGCAAAGCAGGTCAGGGTTGAATATTGAGAAAGTAGGCTAGGATCTAGTCCAGCTCGGCATGCCATGGCAATTGCAGCCTGGTACAGCCCAGCACCCTGTGGCAGACACAGTCCAGCCCGGCATGTTGTGTGGGGAATGGTACACTATAGCCCAGACTCCATCTGGATAAATAGAAAATTTAAAGTGAGAATGTGAGCTCGGACTGAAAAGACCAAAAAGGTGAGAGTGGGTAAGGACTGCATGGCTATTAGCCTGGGGGGCTCTGTGTGTGTGTGTGTGTGTGTGTGTGTGTGTGTGTGTGTGCCCGCCTGCTTGCCCTGAGAGGTGGGCTGGGCCTAGAGATGGGTCATGTTTTTGGGTTTGGACTGAGTGGGGGGGGGGGGGGTTTCTGTGGTTCTTCCTGATCAGTTCCTGGCCACCCCACCCCCGCTGCTGAGTGCTGTGCTTGCTTGGACGCTCGCTACTATTCCACAAGCGACTCTCTCCGCCATGGAGATAATCCTGAGCCCTTGTTTCTGAGACAAGGTTTTCTTTCCATGGCAGTTCCCTGGAGCCGCTGCCCCACGTTATAATTCTTTGTGTCTGATTTATGTCCATTTATTCTTTTGCGTAGAGATTGTCCAGTGTACATGGCAGAGGAGCATTGTTGGCACATATCACATGGGTAGATGTGCAGGTGAACAAGCCTCTTATGGTGTGGCTGATGTGATTAGGTCCTATGATGATGTCCCTTGAATAGATATGTGGACAGAATTGGTAACGGGCTTTGTTGCAAATCAGACATCAAGAACTATAACATTCAAAAACCAGTTGAACACTTCAACCTCTCTGTCACTCAATTTCAGACCTAAAAGTTGCAATTCTCCAACAACAACAACAACAAAAACTTCAAAACCAGACTCCAACAAGAGACTGCTGAATTAGAATTAATTTGCAAACTGGACACCATTAAATTTAGGCTTGAATAAAGACTGGGAGTGGATGGGTCATTACACAAAGTAAAACTATTTCCCCATGTTTATTTTCGTGCCCCCTCCCTTACTGTTCCTCAGACGTTCTTGTCAACTGCTGGAAATGGCCCACCTTGATTATCACTACAAAAGGTTTTTTTTTTCCCCTCTCCTGCTGGTAATAGCTCACCTTATCTGATCACGTATGGTGTCATAAATATAAAGGGAAGGGTAAACACCTTTAAAATCCCTCTTGGCCAGAGGAAAAATCCTTTCACCTGTAAAGGGTTAAGAAGCTAGGATAACCTCGCTGGCACCTGACCAAAATGACCAATGAGATGACAAGATACTTTCAAAGCTAGAAGGGGGGAGAAACGAAGGGTCTCTCTGTCTGTGTGATGCTTTTGCTGGGGACAGAACAGGAATGGAATCTTAGAACTTAGTAAGTAATCTAGCTAGATATGCGTTAGATTATGATTTCTTTACATGGCTGAGAAATTAGACTGTGTTGAATAGAATGAATATTCTTGTCTTTGTGTCTGTCTTGTAACTTAAGATTTTGCCTAGAGGGATTCTCTATGTTTTGAATCTAATTACCCTGTAAGGTATTTACCATCCTGATTTTACAGAGGTGATTCTTTTTACCTTTTCTTATATTAAAATTCTTCTTGTAAGAAATTGAATGCTTTTTTCATTGTTCTTAAGATCCAAGGGTTTGGGTCTGTGGTCACCTATGCAAATTGGTGAGGATTTTTATCAAGCCTTCCCCAGGCAGGGGGGTGCAAGGTTTTGGTGAGGATTTTGGGGGGGGGAAAAGACTTTTCCAAACCACTCTTTCTCAAAAAATAAACCCGGATGTTTGGTTGTGGCAGTGGAAGTCCAAGGGCAAAGGGTAAAATAGTTTGTACCTTGGGGAAGTTTTAACCTAAGCTGGTAAAAGTAAGCTTAGGAGGTTTTCATGCAGATCCCCACATTTATACCCTAGAGTTTAGAGTGGTGAAGGAACCTTGACATATAGTAACACCCATTGTTTCATGTTCTGTGTTTATAAAGTCTCCCCACTGTACTTTCTACTGCATGCATCTGATGATGAAATGAGCTGTAGCTCACAAAAGCTTATGCTCAAAATAAATTTTAGTCTTTAAAGTGCCACAAGTACTCCTTTTCTTTCTGCAGAAATAGAGTTGCACTCCTGGAGAGCTCAGAAATTTCACTTGAGCCAGCCCCCTGTGAGCTCTGACAGAGCCCAGCCCCCAGAGGCAGGTCAAGGGACAGAGAAGCTTTATACAACAAATGAGAGAAAGACGTCACAAAAGAAGGACCTCCCTGAATCAAGAAGATTCAAAGCAGCCCCACATTATGCCTCTGGCCACTGACCAGACACAGGACCTTGGTGAGCAATGGCTGGGGCCAGGGATGACACTACACTTCCACTGGAGAGACCGTCGCACACTGGGAAGCCAGCAAGCATCTCTCTGCAGTTCTGTCAGGCTGGGAGGGACTAAAGCCAGGGCTGTTCGCTGGCCCCAGAGGGAAATGAGCTGGGAGGTCCCCGTCTGTCCTGTTCTCTGTCCAGCCCTACAATGGACGCTGCTTTGCCTACTTATTGGCAGTCATAATGGCAGGGCCAAGGACCAACTAGGCTACAAAGAACAGGTTCCTCTGTCAGCCTCCTCCCATGGCAGAGGAGGCGGATAAGGCAGCTTCCACCATCAGAGCCCAGGCTGCTCCTGCTCTGGGGTTAAATAAAGGACTCAGTCCCCAGGGATGTCAATGCAGCAGAAGTGCTATCCTGCTTTTGGGAAAGCCAGTGTGGGGCTCAGGCTCTGGGCTGGCACTGGCTAGTCCCTTACCCTCCCTGCACTTGCAGATGAATGGCTTTGTCTCCTCACAGCTGGCATCTGTTAGAAGTCCACTTGCTGTATCCAGCCACACACAATCCTTCAGGCTGCCATCCGCTAGGTCGTCTCGTAAGTGCCTTCCCCAAAACATAAATGAACAGCAGGGCTGTTACTGTGTAGCAAGCAGTGGCCAGCTCCAGCACTCGGCTTAGCCCTGCTTTGCTTGTCATGCCCAGCACTGCTCACCACCCCTTCCTTTCAGCAGCCTCATGCACCTCCAGGCAGGCTAGGGGATTCTGTTGGGGTAGGAAGGTGGGAACTCCCAGGAGGTCCTGGCACAGACCTGCCCTTACAGAGAGAAGTTGGGTTATGCTGTGTCTGATGCTCCCTCCAGTGCAGCTGAAAGCGGTGGCAAAAACACCTTTCTGCAACTGGAAGAAGCAGCTGAGGAACCAGGCAGCACCCTGTTCTCCCCACTAGAGAGACATGCAGCCTGCTGTGTTGGAGCAGCTTGCTTGAGTACAGGTTTCAGAGTGATAGCCGTGTTAGTCTGTATCAGCAACAAGAACGAGGAGTACTTGTGGCACCTTATGCCCAAATAAATGTGTTGGTCTCTAAACTTTCATGGGCTAAAATCCACTTCATTGGATGCATGCAGTGGGAAATACAGTAGGAAGATTATACACACACACACACAGAGAGAGCATGAAAAAATGGGTATTGCCATAACCACTGTAACGAGACCAATTAAGGTGCGCTATTACCAGCGGGAGAGGGAGGAAAAAAAATCTTTTGTAGTGATGATCAAGGTGGGCCATTTCGAGCAGTTGACAGGAACATGTGAGGAACGGGGGGGGGGGGGGGGGGAGAGCGCGAAAATAAACATGGGGAAATAGTTTTACTTTGTGTAATGACCCATCCACTCCCAGTCTTTATTCAAGCCTAAATTAATGATGTCCAGTTTGCAAATTAATTCCAATTCAGCAGTCTCTTGTTGAAGTCTGGTTTTGAAGTTTTTTTTGTTGGAGAATTGCGACTTTTAGGTCTGAAATTGAGTGACAGGGAGGTTGAAGTGTTCTCCAACTGGTTTTTGAACGTTATAGTTCTTGATGTCTGATTTGCAACAAAGCCCATTACCAGCTCTGTCCACATATCTATTCAAGGGACATCGTCGTAGGACCTAATTACATCAGCCACACCATAAGAGGCTTGTTCACCTGCACATCTACCCATGTGATATGTGCCAACAATGCTCCTCTGCCATGTACACTGGCCAAACTGGACAATCTCTATGAATATAATCTCAAAAGAATAAATGGACATAAATCAGACACAAAGAATTATAACATTGTATATATAACTGCCTACTGTATTTTCCACTGCATGCATCTGATGAAGTAGGTTTTAGCCCACAAAAGCTTATACCCAAATAAATTTGTTAGTCTCTAAGGTGCCACAAGTACTCCTCGGTTTTTTTTGCTTGATTAGTGACTTTTTAATCTGGGGGTCATTTAGTGGCCAAATTGTGAACAGTCACTTTAAAGGAGGTAGGGCCTTCGGATGAAGCGTTCTGTTCAGCATCACAGATTCCAATGCCAGAAACTACCACACAGACTATGCTGACAGCTTGTGCCACACACTCTCAAAGAAATTGTGGAACCACCTGATCAACATCCTCTACAGCAAACAGGGAAAGATTAAGAATGAGCTCTCAAAACTGGATACTCTCATAAAACTTCCACACAAACTTCCTCGTGGCTGGACTTTACAAAAACTAGACAAGCCATTTACAACACACACTTTGCTTCTCTACAAAAGAAAAAGGACACTAAACTATCTAAATTCCTACATGCCACAAGGGCCCACAACAGTGGTTCCCTTAACCCATCCAGCAATATTGTTAATCTATCCAACTATACTCTTAGCCCAGCAGAAGAATCTGTCCTATCTCGGGGCCTCTCCTTTTGTCCCTCCACCCCCACGAGTTCCGTGGTGACCTAGAATCTTATTTTCAACGTCTCCGACTCAAGGAATATTTCCAACATACCTCTGAACAACATACTAACTCACAGAGACCTTCCTACTCACACTACAAAAAGAAGAATTCTGGGTGGACTCCTCCTGAAGGTCGAAACAACAGACTGGACTTCTACATAGAGTGTTTCTGCCGTCATGCACAGACTGAAATTGTGGAAAAGCAGCATCACTTGCCCCATAACCTCAGCTGTGCAGAACACAATGCCATCCACAGCCTCAGAAACAACTCTGACATCATAATCAAAAAGGCTGACAAAGGAGGTGCTATCGTCATCATGAATAGGTCGGAAGATGAACAAGAGGTTACTAGGCAGCTCTCCAACTTTCTACAAGCCATTACCCTCTGATCCCACTGAGGGTTACCAAAAGAAACCACACCATTTGCTCAAGAAACTCCCTGAAAAAGTACAAGAACAAATCCGCATAGACACGCCCCTGGAACCCCAACCTGGGGTATTCTATCTGCTACCCAAGATCCATAAACCTGGAAATTCTGGACGCCCCATCACTCAGGCATTGGCACCCTGACAGCAGGATTGTCTGGCTATGTAGATGACCTCCTCGGGCCCTATGCTACCAGCACCCCCAGCTATCTTCGAGACACCACTGACTTCCTGAGGAAACTGCATCCGATGAAGTGAGCTGTAGCTCACGAAAGCTTATGCTCTAATAAATTTGTTAGTCTCTAAGGTGCCACAAGTACTCCTTTTCTTTTTACAATCCATCAGTGATCTTCCTAAAAACACCATCCTGGCCACTATGGATGTAGAAGCCTCTACACCAACATTCCACACAAAGATGGACTACAAGCCGTCAGAAACAGTATCCCCGATAATGTCACGGCTAACCTGGTGGCTGAACTTTGTGACTTTGTCCTCACCCATAACTATTTCACATTTGGGGACAATGTATACCTTCAAATCAGCGGCACTGTGATGGGTATCCGTATGGCCCCACAGTATGCCAACATTTTTATGGCTGACTTAGAACAACGCTTCCTCAGCTCTTGTCCCCTAATGCCCCTACTCTACTTGAGCTACATTGATGATATCTTCATCATTTGGACTCTTGGAAAAGAAGCCCTTGAAGAATTCCACCATGATTTCAACAATTTCCATCCCACTGTCAAACTCAGTCTGGACCAGTCCACACAAGAGATCCGCTTCCTGGACACTACGGTGCTAATAAGCGATGGTCACATAAACCCCACCGTATATCAGAAACCTACTGACCGCTATTCCTACCTACATGCCTCCAGCTTTCACCCAGATCACACCATACGATCCATTGTATACAGCCAAGCTCTACGATACAACTGCATTTATTTCAACCCCTCAAACAGAGACAAACACCTACAAGAGCTCTATCGAGCATTCTTACAACTACAATACCCACCTGCTGAAGTGAAGAAACAGATTGACAGAGCCAGAAGAGTACCCAGAAGTCACCTACTACAGGACAGGCCCAACAAAGAAAATAGAACGCCACTAGCCATCATCTTCAGCCCCCAACTAAAACTCTCCAATGCATCATCAAGGATCTACAACCTATCCTGAAGGACGACCCATCACTCTCGCAGATCTTGGGAGACAGGCCATTCCTTGCTTACAGACATCCCCCCAACCTGAAGCAAATACTCACCAGCAACCACACACCACACAACAGAACCACTAACCCAGGAACCTATCCTTGCAACAAAGCCCATTGCCAGCTCTGTCCACATATCTATTCAGGGGACACCAACATAGGGACTAATCATAGATTCATAGATACTAAGGTCAGAAGGGACCATTCTGATCATCTAGTCTGACCTCCTGCACAACGCAGGCCACAGAATCTCACCCACCCACTCCTACGAAAAACCTCACCTATGTCTGAGCTATTGAAGTCCTCAAATCGTGGTTTAAAAACTTCAAGGAGCAGAGAATCCTCCCTCAAGTGACCCGTGCCCCATGCTACAGAGGAAGGCGAAAAACCAATCTGCCCTGGAGGAAAATTCCTTCCAGACCCCAAATATGGCGATCAGCTAAACCCCGAGCATATGGGCAAGATTCACCAGCCAGATACTACAGAAAATTCTTTCCTGGGTAACTCAGATCCCATCCATCTAATATCCCATCTCAGGGGATTAGGCCTATTTACCCTGAATATTTAAAGATCAATTAATTACCAAAATCCCATTATCCCATCATACCATCTCCTCCATAAACTTATGAAGTAGAATCTTAAAACCAGATAGATCTTTTGCCCCCACTGCTTCCCTTGGAAGGCTATTCCAGAACTTCACTCCTCTGATGGTTGGTTAGAAACCTTCATCTAATTTCAAGTCTAAACTTCCTGGTGGCCAGTGTATACCCATTTGTTCTTGTGTCCACATTGGTGCTGAGGTTAAATAATTCCTCTCCCTCTCCTGTATTTATCCCTCTGATATATTTATAGAGAGCAATCATATCTCCCCTCAACCTTCTTTTAGTTAGGCTAAACAAGCCAAGCTCCTTAAGTCTCCTTTCATAAGACAAGTTTTCCATTCCTCGGATCATCCTAGTAGCCCTTCTCTGTACCTGCTCCAGTTTGAATTCATCCTTTTTAAACATGGGAGACCAGAACTGCACACACTATTCCAGGTGAGGTCTCACCAGTGCCTTGTATAATGGTATTAAAACCTCCTTATCCCTACTGGAAATGCCTCTCCTGATGCATCCCAAAACCGCATTAGCTCTTTTCACAGCCATATCACATTGGCCGCTCATAGTCATCCTATGATCAACCAATACTCAAAGGTCCTTCTCCTCTTCCGTTACTTCTAATTGATGCATCCCCAATTTATAACTAAAATTCTTGTTGTTAATCCCTAAATGCATAACCTTACACTTCTCACTATTAAATTTCATCCTATTACTATTACTCCAGTTTACAAGGTCATCCAGATCCTCCTGTATAATATCCCGATCCTTCTCCGAATTGGCAATACCTCCCAGCTTTGTATCATCTGCAAACTTTATTAGCACACTCCCACTTTTTGTGCCAAGGTCAGTAATAAAAAGATTAAATAAGATTGGTCCCAAAACCGATCCCTGAGGAACTCCACTGGTAACCTCCCTCCAGCCTGATGGTTCGCCTTTCAGTAGAACCCGTTGCAGTCTCCCCTTTAACTAATGCCTTATCCACCTTTTGATGTTCATATTGATACCCGTCTTCTCCAATTTAATTAATAATCCCCATGTGGCACAGTATCAAATGCCTTACTGAAATCTAGGTAAATTAGATCCACTGCCTTTCCTTTATCTAAAAAATCTGTTACTTTTTCAAAAAAGGAGATCAGGTTGGTTTGGCACGATCTACCTTTTGTAAAACCATGTTGTATTTTGTCCCATTTACCATTGACTTCAATGTCCTTAACTAATTTCTCCTTCAAAATTTTTTCCAGGACCTTGCATACTACAGATGTCAAACTAACTGGCCTGTAGTTACCCGGATCACTTTTTTTTCCTTTCTTAAAAATAGGAACTATATTAGCAATTCTCCAATCATTCGGTACTACTCCTGAGTTTACAGATTCATTAAAAATTCTTGCTAATGGGCTTGCAATTTCAGGTGCCAATTCCTTTAATATTCTTGGATGAAGATTATCTGGGCCCCCCGATTTAGTCCCATTAAGCTGTTTCAGTTTCGCTTCTACCTCAGATATGGTAATATCTGCCTCCATATCCTCATTCCCATTTGTCATGCTACCATTATCCCTAAGATCCTCTTTAGCCTTATTAAAGACTGAGGCAAAGTATTTGTTATTGGGCCATGCCTAGATTATCCTTAACCTCCACTCCATCCTCAGTGTTTAGCAGCCCCACTTCTTCTTTCTTAGTTTTCTTCTTATTTATATGGCTATAGAACCTTTTACTATTGGTTTTAATTCCCTTTGCAAGGTCCAACTCTACTCGACTTTTAGCCTGTCTCACTTTATCCCTACATGTTCTGACCTCAATAAGGTAGCTTTCCTTGCTGATCCCTCCCATCTTCCACTCCCTGTATGCTTTCTGCTTCTTCTTAATCACCTCTCTAAGATGCTTGTTCATCCAGCTTGGTTTACAACTCCTGCCTATGAATTTTTTCCCCTTTCTTGGGATACAGGCTTCCGATAGCTTCTGCAGCTTTGATTTAAAGTAATCCCAGGCCTCCTCTCCTTTTAGATCCATAAATTCTTCAGTCCACTCCACTTCCCTAACTAATTTCCTTAATTTTTGAAAGTCAGCCCTTTTGAAATTAAAAATCCTAGTTGCAGATTTATTTTTGTTAATCCTTCCGTTCAGTTTGAACTGAATTAGCTCATGATCACTTGAACCAAGATTGTCCCCTACAACCATTTCTTCTATGAGGTCCTCGCTACTCACCAAAATTAAATCTAAAATGGCATCCCCTCTAGTTGGTTCAGCAACTACTTGATGAAGGAATCCATCAGCTATCGCATCTAGGAAAATCTGAGCCCTATTATTATTACTCGCACTGGTCCTCCAGTCTATATCTGGGAAGTTAAAGTCTCCCATGATCACGCAGTTTCCATTAGTATTTACTTTATTAAAAACATTAGAAAGGGCTCTATCCATATCCAAATTAGATCCCGGAGGTCTATAGCATACCCCAAGCACTATCGTAGGAGAGGCTTTACTCGTTTTCTTCCCCAATGTAATTTTTGCCCAGACGGACTCTGTCTTATCCATTGCATCGCTTCTTATTTCTTTACATTCTACTTCATCATTGATATACAATGCTACTCCACCACCTTTACCTTTATTTCTGTCTTTCCTAAACAGCACGTACCCTTCAATACCTGTAGTCCAGTCATGACTACTATTCCACCATGTTTCTGTTATCCCGATAATATCTGCTTTCACTTCCTGCGCCAGTAGCTCTAGTTCCTCCATTTTGTTACCTAGGCTCCTCGCATTGGTGTACAAACATCTTAATTTTTGCTGTTTGGCCTCGTTCACATTTTGTACCCTATTAGGCACAGTCATTCTACAGCCAGTATAACCTATTAGACTAGTATCCACGCTGCCCTCGCTCCTTATATACATTCTCCTGCCCACGGCTGTATCCTTTTTTACTTCATTTTCTTCCCTCTCAATGCTAAAATCTGGTGTGGCGTTTACCTGGACATCTCCCAACCATCTCCCCCAAATTCTTAGTTTAAAGCTCTCTTTATCAGTTGTGCCAGCCTCCATCCTAGAAGTCTATTTCCTTCCCTACTCAGATGAAGTCCATCCCGAGAGAACTGCCCTCTGCCCATGAATGCCTCCCAGTGGCCATACATCCCAAAGCCCTCCTTATAGCACCACTGCCTAAGCCATCTGTTGACAGTCATAATCTTGTCACACCTTGTTGCCCTTCTCTAGGAACAGGCAGGATCCCACTAAAGATCACCTGAGCCTCAATTTCCTTAAGCGTCTTCCCCAGCCTAGCATAGTCTCCCTTAATACTTTCCAGCGAGAATCTAGCCGTATCATTTGTTCCCACATGAAGGATAATTAGGGGATTCTTTCCCTCTCCCTTTAGGATCCTTTTCAACCTCAGGTCTACATCCCGTATCTTAGCACCCAGAAGACAGCACATCCTTCTATTCTCTGGATCAGCTCTAGTTACAGGCCTGTTTATTCTTCTCAATAAAGAGTCCCCTATCACATAGACCCGCCTTTTCCTGGTGACAGTGCTATTCTCCAGTCTCTCCCCTGTTCCCTCTGGCTGCAAGTTCTTTCCATTCCTATTTTCCCTTATAATCCTCTTCAACCCATCCTGTATCCTCCTGGGGCTCATATTTGGTGTAGTCTCCCTTGACTCTTCCCCTTTTCCTATAGGACTTGCCCCTCCACCTTCAGCAACTACCTGCTGAGCCCCTTCTTCATTTTCCAACTCTGCAAACCTGTTCCTAAGCTCTATTTCTCCTTCACTAGCCCGTCTTTTCCTCTGCCTTGTTCTTTTAGTCACATGCTTCCACTGACCACTTTCCTCACCCAGTCTCACCTCAAAATTCCCCAGCCCTGCTTTCATCTGTAAGTCTGAGCTTTTCCCTTCAGATACCTCATGTCTTTGCTCCATCATCTGCTCAAACCCCTTCCTAAACTCAACCAGACTTTCCACCTGCATCTCCAAACCTTGGATCTTTTCCTCCATCAGCTCTATCAGATGGCATTTCATGCAGAAAAAACTCTTACCAGGTCCCCCCCTCCAGGATCATGTACATACCACAGCTTCCACATCCAGTCATCCTCATTGTGTTTTCCACTACATGAGCCACTCCCACTGCTGCCTCCGTATCCATCATCGCCTTCTCACCTAAATCCTGTTAATCTGGGAAACACAAGCCACACCAAAAAGACCACCCCCCCAGCAAAAACAAACCCCAAACAAGCACCACACTACAAACTCCCCCTCAAGCTCCCCTGTTTACAGCTCTGTTTGCTGGCTCCTGTGCCGCTGCAGCTGTCTGATCACATCAGCCACATTCTCAGAGGCTCATTCACCGGCACATCTACCAATGTGATATATGCCATCCTGTGCCAGCAATGCCCCTCTGCCATGTACATTGGCCAAACTGGACAGTCTCTATGTAAAAGAATAAATGGACACAAATCAGACGTCAAGAATTATAACGTTCAAAAACCAGTTGGAGAACACTTCAATCTCTCTGGTCACTCGATTACAGACCTAAGAGTGGCTATCCTTCAACAAAAAAAACTTCAAAAACAGACTCCAACAAGAAACTGCTGAATTGGAATTAATTTGCAAACTGGATACAATTACCTTTAGGCTTGAACAGAGACTGGGAGTGGATGGGTCATTACACAAAGTAAAACTATTTCCCCGTGTTATTTCTCCCCCTCCCCCCACCTCCCACTGTTCCTCAGAGGTTCTTGTCAACTGCTGGAAATGGCCCACCTTGATTATCACTACAAAAGGTTTTCTTCCTTCCCCCACCCTCCCTACCTGCTGGTAATAGCTCATCTTAAGTGATCACTCTCCTTACAGTGTGTATGGTAATACCCATTGTTTCATGTTCTCTGTGTATATAAATCTCCCCACTGTATTTTCCACTGAATGCATCCAATGAAGTGAGCTGTAGCTCACGAAAGCTTATGCTCAAATAAATTTGTCTCTAAGGTGCCACAAGTACTCCTTTTCTTTTTGAGAAACTACCACTGTGATCAGCTAGTCTGACCTTCCTGCATAGCTATATGTGGTCTAGCCACTAGATGGGGACAAAGGTCCACACTGTGAGCGTGTGTTGCGTAGATTCTTGACGTACATTCCCAGGAGAATTTCCCAGGAGAGCTTGGTGGATTTTTCATCACTGAGCATTTTTAAATCAAGGCTGGATGTTTTTCTGAAAGCTCTACTCTAGGGGTTATTTGGGGGCAGCGCTCCAGCGCTATTGTGGAAAAATAGCATCACTTGCCCCAGGAAAAGTACTCCTTTTCTTTTTGTGGAGACAGACTAACACGGCTCCTACTCTGAAACCTCTCTATTTCTGCAGAGTTTAGGAGCTTGCCAGAACTGCTGCCTCCTCCAACCCCTTAGTAGCCTCTTCCTGCAGGTTCTCCCCAGTGAGCTCTGCCCTCCAGATTCTTCCCCTCTACCCCCACACACGACCCTCTTGTCCAGGAGCACTACTAAGCCAAGGGGGTTTGGGATGCCTGGGAGGGAACCTGCAGAGTTTAAAAGCAGGCTCCTAAGATTGGGAGGGCCTAGTTTGTGGTACTTAGTTTGTAATTACATCATCTTTAGAAGCGTCTTCCTTATAACCACAGGCAAATCATCCTTTTATTATTAATTTGAGCTGAAAATAACCCCTGGCACCATGGCAGTCAGAGAAAGTAACTTGCCTTTGATCTTTTTGGGGACACACCGACAACTCTGAACTCCTGGGTGGCTGTGGGTTTCTGTTCCTGGTCATTGTCATGGGCACTGCCATACCTTCAGCAGGATCTCCCCTCGCAGCCCCAGTGTGATGGTGCTGCTGGAGGTGATTAGTGCAGGGCATTCGCTGGCTGTGCTGAGTGGCAGAGAGGCCGTGGCTCGCAGCTGGGTATCCGACAGCAAAAGTGTTTCATGAGAGACCCAGAGAAATTGTTTTTCACCCTCTGCTTCCCCCAGCTACCGAGTGGTTTGTGAAGCAGCCTGGCCGGGGTGTAGTGGGAGACCCAGCATTCCTGCACCCCTCTGCCGAGAGCCTGGAGAAGGCCAAGCAGGAGTGCCTCCGTGAGAGGAGTGTGTGCACATCCATTCTGCATGCTGGAACAGGCTTCTACCTGATCGGCTCCACGGCTGGCATCATCTCCCGCCCCAACTCCACACTCTACATATGGACCAGTAAGGGCAGATCTCCACTCAAAAGCCTCCCATCCTCATCCTCATCTGCAGATATAGCGTAGCCTTGTGCTGAGAGCAAGGCATTGCGGGCCTGATCCTACCCTGCCTGGCTCCTTGCCAAGTCATTGACACCCATGCAAGGGGAGTGCCTGGGTGTTGGTGCAGGATGATGGAGGATCAGGCCTGGGGACTCAGGACTCAGCAGACCTGGATTCTAGTTCTAGCTCTGCCACTGATCTGCTCTGTGACTTGGGTCAGTCAAGTCCATCAATCAATGCCTCAGTTTCCCCCTAGCCCTAGATTCACTGTTGGGCTGCAGGGCACATAAACTGGGAATAACCCTGGTGCAGGGGGGGCATCAGCATTTCCTGTATCCCAGCCTCTGGCACAGGGTGTGCTCCAGCAGGCTGGGGGCAGGGCAGAGACAGGCTGGGAGCTGGGTATTGGTAGGGAGGGAGAAGAAGGAGGCATGGCTGGGGAGGTCGTATGCCCTGTTGATTCTGTACCTCTACACAGCCCCATAGAGGCTACTGCAACAGGGTTGCAAGTCAGGACCTGCATGTCCTTTGTCCCGGTGCAGTGCAGGATGAGTCTGTTAGCCCATTTGTGCAACACTTGCTCTGCTCTGTGAAGGCTGTCAGACCTGGGAGCAGGGGGCTGGGTGGGTGCCAAGGGCTAGATCTGATCGCCCAGCCTATGGCCTGGTGCAGTCTGCTGAGCATCCTCTCCTCTTTGGTTGCAGTATGCGCTGAGGGGTTCAGCGACCTGCGCTGTCATACATACACTGCCCCCCAGCAGCGACCTGCGTGTGACTGCAGTGGCAGAGTCCAGGTGTCGGCAACCCAAGGTGAGAGCCTTGGCCCTTCTGCTGCCTGGGCTGGTGAGGTGAGAAAAGGGGCTGGCTGTGGCAGGAACCTCGGGCGTGTCATTCCATAGGGAATGTTAATTGGGAATCCTAAGAAAAGTGGAAACGGATGAATTGCTAAAGAGGATTGCAAAACAATAGCATAAGCATAGAATCATAGAACTGGAAGGGACCTCAAGAGGTCTAGTCCGGTCCCCTACACTCATGGTGGGACTAATTATCTAGACCATCCCTGACAGGTGTTTGTCCAACCTGCTCTTAAAAGTCTCCAATGATGGAGATTCCACAACCTCCCTGGGCAATTTATTCCAGTGCTTAACCACCCTGACAGGAAGTTTTTCCTAATGTCCAATCTAAACTGCCCTTGCTGCAATTTAAGCCCATTGCTTCTTGTCCTATCCTAGAGATTAAGAAAAACAATTTTTCTTCCTCCTCCTTGTAACGACCTTTTACGTACTTGAAAACTCTTATCATGTCCCCTCTGTCTTCTCTTCTCCAGACTAAACAAACCCAATTTTTTCAATCTTCCGTTATAGGTCATGTTTTCTAGACCTGTAATCATTTTTTCTTGTTCCTCTCTGGACTCTCTCCAATTTGTCCACATCTTTCCTGAAATGTGGTGCCCAGAACTGGACACAATACTCCAGCTGAGGCCTAATCAGAGCAGAGTAGAGCGGAAGAATTACTTCTTGTGTCTTGCTTACAACACTCCTGCTAATACATTCCAGAATGATGTCCCCTCCCCCCCCCCCTTTTTTTTTTTTTTTGCAACAGCGTTACACTGTTGACTCATATTTAGCTTGTGGTCCACTATGACCCCCAGATCCCCTTCCGCAGTACTCCTTCCTAGGCGGTCATTTCCCACTTCAAATGTGTACACCTGATTGTTCCTTCCTAAATGGAGTACTTTGCATTGGTCCTTATTGAATTTCATCCTATTCACTTCAGACCGTTTCTCTAGTTTGCCCAGATCATTTTGAATTTTAATCCTATCCTCCAAAGCACTTGCAACCCCTCCCAACTTGATATCATCCACAGACTTTAAGTGTACTCTTTATGCTATTGTCTAAATCATTGAAGATATTGAATAGAACTGGACCCAGAACTGATCTCTGCGGGACCCCACTCATTATGTCCTTACAGCATGACTGTGAACCACTGATAACTACTCTCTGGGAACAGTTTTCCAACCAATTTTGCACCCACCTAAAGTCAAGATATACCACATCTACCGTGTGTCCCTCACCTCCCATCCACAAGGCTTGTTACCCTGTTAAAGAAAGGTATAAGGTTGGTTTGATATGATTTGTTTTTGACAGATCCATGCTAACTGTTACTTATCCCCTTGTCTTCTAGATGTTTGGAAATTGATTGCTTAATTATTTGCTCCATTATCTTTCCAGGTACAGAAGTTAAGCTGACTGGTCTGTAATTCCCTGGGTTGTCCTTATTTCCCTTTTTATAGATGGGCATTATATTTGCCCTTTTCCAGTCTTCTGGAATCTCTCCCATCTTCCATGCCTTCTCAAAGATAAGCATATAGGGACAAAATCAGAAACGCTAAGGCACAAAATGGGTTACACCGAGCAAGGGACATAAAAGCATAAGAAAAGGTTTTTTAAATACATTAGGAGCAAGAGAAAGACAAAAGAAAGTGTAGGGCCTCTACTTAGTGGGGAAGGAGAGCGAACAACTGATAACCTGAAGAAAGGTGAGGTATTTAATGCCAATTTTGTTTGTCTTCGCTAAAAAGGTTAATGGTGACCAGATTAATATTAACAACAAGGGGGGAGGAACACAAGCCAAAATAGGGAAAGAAGAGGTTAAGGAATATTTAGATAAATTAGATGTACTCAAATTGACAGGCCTGATGAAATTCATCCTAGGGTACTTAAGGAACTAAGTGAAGCAATCTTGGAACCACTAGCAATTATCTTTTGAGAACTTCTGGAGGATCAGTGAGGTCCCAGAGAACTGGAGAAGGAAAAACATATCGCCTGTCTTTAAAAAGGGGAACAAAGAGGATCTGGGGAAGAATAGACCAGTCAGCCTAATTTCAATACCTGGAAAGATACTGGAACAAATCAGTAAACATTCAGTTTGTAAGCACCTACAGGATAATAGGATTATAAGGAATAGCCAGCATGGATTTGTGAAGAACAAATCATGCCAAACAACCTAATTTCTTTCTTTGAGAGTGATACTGCCCTAGTGGGTAGGGAGGAAGCATAGATATGGCATATCTTGATTTTTATTAAGGTTTTTGACATAGCCCCACATGACGGTCTCATAAGCAAATGAGGGGAAATGTGATCTAGATGAAATTACTATAAGGTGGGGGTGCACAACTGGTTGAAAGATTATACTCGGAAGAGTTATCAGTGGTTTGCTGTCAAACTGGGAGTGTGTAGTAGGCCCCACAGGGGTTACGCCTGGATCTGGCACTAGTCAGTATTTTCATAAATGACTTGGATAATAGATTGGAGAGTAAGCTTATAAAATTTGCAGATGACAGCAAGCTGGGAGGGGGATGCAAGACCTTTGGAGAACAGGATTAGAATTCAAAACAATCTTGACAAATTGGAGAATTGGTCTGAGTTCAACAAGATGACATTCAGTGAAGATGAGTGCAAGGTACTACGCTTGGGAAGGAAAAATCACACGCACAGCTACAAAATGGGAAGGAACTGGCTAGGCAATCACACTGCTGAAAGGCTCTGGGGGTTATACTGGGTCACAAATCGAACAGGAGCCAGAACTGTGATGCAGCTGCAAAAAAGAGCCCTATAATTCTGGAGTATATTAACAGGAGTGTTGTATGCAAGGCCAGGTCTGCACTATAAACTTAAATACTATACTATAAATACAGCACTCAAAATCCACACGCCTGAGCAATGCAGTTATACCAACTTACCCCCTGTTGTAGACCGCACTGTGTCGCTGGGAGGGCTTCTCCTGTCAGCATAGCTACCGCCTTTCCGGGCATGGATTAACTATGTCAATGGCAGAAGCTGTCCCATCAGCATAGTAGCGTCTTCACTGGAGCACTACAGCGGCGCGGGTGTATTCGTGTAGCTGCGCTGCTGCACCATTTTGTGTGTAGACCTGCCCTCAGACATGGAAAGTAATTTCCCCACTCTGCTTGGCACGGGGGGGGGGGGCGTCAGCTGGAGTCCTGTGGCCAATTCTGGGTGCTGCACTTTAGGAAACATGGAGACAAAATGGAGAGAGTCCAGAGGAGAGCAACAGAAATGATAGAGTTTAGAAAACCTGACCTATGAGGAAAGATTAAAAAAAAACTAGGCATGCTGAGTGTTGAGAAAAGAAAACGTGGCTTAGTCTTAGTCTTCAGCTAAGTTGGCCGGTGTAAAGAGGACTATGATGGATTGTTCTTCATGTTCACTGGAGGTAGGACAAGAAGCAATGGGCTTAGATTCATAGATTCCAAGGCCAGAAGGGACCACTGTGGTATCTAGTCTGATCTCCTGTGTCACGCAGGCCAGAGACCTGCCCCAAGATAATCCCTAGAGCAGAGCTTTTAGAAAAACACCTAGTCTTGACTGAAAAATTGTTAGTGATGGAGAATCTACCACATCCCTTGGTAAATTGTTGCAATGATTAATTACTCTCACTGCTTTTTTTTTTTTTTTTTTTTTTTTTTTTTTTAAATGTAGGCCTTATGTCCAGTCTGAATTTGTCTAACTTCAACTTCCAGCCATTGGTTTGTGTTATATGTTTCTCTGCTAGAATCCCCCACCCTGTCAGTATGGCCTACATTCTTTGTTCCTAGACAAATACATTTACATTTAGCCGTATTAAAACGCATATTGTTAGCTTGCACCCAGCTTACCAAGTGATCAAGATTGCTCTGAATCAGTGACCTGTCCTCTTAATTTACTGCTCCGCCCACAATGTTTGTGTCATTTGCAAACTTTGTCAGTGATTTTCTTTTAGATCATTGATAAAAATGTTAAATAGTGTAGAGCCAAGAACCGATCCCTGTGGGACCCCACTAGAAACACACCCACTCAGAAAAGATTTCCTCTTTACAGTTACATTTTTGGAACCTATCAGTTAGCCAGTTTTTAATCCATTTAATGTATGACATGTTAGTTTTAATCTGCAGCAAGGGAGATTTAGGTTAGATATTAGGCAAAATTTTCTAGCTATTAAGGTAGTTAAACTCTGGAATAGGCTTCCAAGGGAGGTTGTGGAATCCCCATCACTGAAATTTTTAAGAACAGGTTGGACAAACACCTGTCAGGAATAGTCTAGGTTTACTGGTCCAGCCTGATGCAGGGGGGCTGGACTCATTGACATCTTGAGATCCCTTTCAGACCCACACTTCTGTGCTTCTATATATGTGGGATCCCACACTGAGCGCCCCCCACCATGCTGCCCCCAGCAAATGAGATCAGAGAATGGGTAACTGCCCATTTCACAGGTTTTGCATATTGTCAAAATATATTGTGTCTCCATCCCTGTAGCCTCTGGGTACATGACACATAAAGCAACCAACAGTTCATACCTAGCCCTGCTCCAGCCACCTCCACAAGAGACATCAAATGCAGAGACAAGGTGCATGAGATAATATCTTTTGTTGGACCAACTTCTGTTGGTCAAACTTTCGAGCCATACAGAGCTCTTCAGGTCTGGGACAGGTACTCATAGCATCACAGCAAAATGCAAGGTGGAACAGATTATTTAGCATAAGTAGTTAGCTCATATTCTAAGGGACCATTCAAAGTGAAGTGGACCCTTAACATCTCTGCAAGTTATAGTACAAAAAGTGGGGTTAGTGGGTTACAGATTGTGGTAATAAGTCATAAATCCAGTGTCTCTGTTCAGTCCGTGACTTTTAGTGTCTAACAGGGTTATGAATTTAAGCTCCCAGGCTCGTCTTTTGAAAGCGTTGTGCAGATTTCCTCTGAGAATGAGGACTGACAGATCAGATATGGAGAGATCGCTTTATGAAAAGGGTTCACCCAAAGGTGACAGAGTGTTTTTGTCTATCATTTTCTTGTGAGTTCATTCGAGAGTGCAGTGATTGTCTGGTTTCACCCATGTAGTTATTGGGGCATTTAGTGCTCTGGATGAGGTACCCCACATGTTGTGATTGGCATGTGTAGGATTCATGGGTCTTGGAAGGTGTGTTGTGGGGGAGTGTTGATCGTTGTAGCAGTGGAGATATGGCTGCAGGTTTTGCATCTGTTCTGGCAGGGCAGCCGTTGCCTGTGTCTAAAAAGATGAGCCAAGCCCCACAGAGCTGGGAGTGGGGGATGTGTCATGGAGAACCTAGCTCCATCCCCGGCGAGGGTGGGGACAAAAGGAAGGGCTTCAGGTGATTTGTGCCACCAGGACAGGCTGCAGGAGACTGGTAGGCTCAGGCGTTGTCAGTGTTGGAGACCTTAGCTTAAGCCTGAACGCCCATCTCCTGAATGGCGCTGAGGGGCGGGGACAGGGCTCAAGAAAGCTGTTTAGACCCCTGCATTGCTGCATATCACGAAAACAAGCTGCCTTCCTACTTCCCAAACTGTGTGTGTTCACATGGCTATCCAGAGTGCTCCCCATGGCCCTGACCCAGACCTCCAGCTGAGCCTGGCTTCCTTCTCTTGTAACATACTCAGACTGATGCCTTGCACTGCAGCTGGAGACAGGTGGGAACCAGGACCATGCAGGGGGCACAGGACTAGTAGCTCATACTGCTGCTTTCTGTACTAGCCAAAGCTTGTGTATAGTCTCCTGCAAGGTGCATTGCAGTATTGTAACCTGGGAAAGACACGGGGGTCAGTTTGGCCCATGGGAGCCATGGGGGTCGGTCTGCATCATCAAGGAAGGCTGCAGCCTTTCAGCTAACTGCAGCTGGAAGGATACTAATCCCTTGAGTGCTGTGCACACTAACAACTGAACCTCTGGAGTGCCCCATGAGCCAGGTGAATGAGTAGCCCTAGCCCATATGATGCCAGTAGAGCTGAGGCAGGGAGAAGTCTGAGGGACTTGCTCCCACAGCATGGAGCCAGGGTGAGAAATCGGGAGTTCCCAGCCTGTGCTGGAGCAGCTAACCATGCTGCACCTCGAGTGGGACAAGCCAGTTGGAGCAGGGAGAGGAACCATTTCCAAAGGGTTCCTTGAATTCCTTCCCCAGCACTGGCGGCATGGCCAGCCCCAGAGTTCAAACATCCGAGGTCAGGCCCCAAAATTGTGAGATTGGCTTTACAAATCTAGAGATTTGAAAGATAAGACCTGCTGGGTTCTTGTACTGGCCTTGGGGGGTGTCCTTTTCTTCAAAATCACAAGGGCTAGAAACTGAGTCTTTTTTTAAAATGGATGCTGAGATTCCACCTAATCCCACAACTCCAGGAGCTGGGGCTTCCAGGAAAGCACCAAATGTGATGAGACTCCTGATATAATCACGAGATGGCAACTCTGGACAGGGATGGTCAAGGGCCAGTGCTCTGCGTGGCCTGTGTTGTGGGACCCTGAGTCCTGAGTGGCCTGGGGTGTGTTGTGGGACCCAGTGTTGTGTATGGCCTGAGCTTAGGTTTGCCAACCCTCCAGGATTGTCCTGGAGTTTCCAGGAATTAAAGATTAATCTTTAATTAAACATAATGTCATGTGATGAAACCTCCAGGAATTCATCCAACCAAAGCTGGCAACCCTACCTGAGCTGTATCGTGGGACCCAGTGTTGTGCGTAGCCTGGGCTGAGTTGTGGGAGTCACATGGAGCATTCCGGCTGGGGATTAGTGTTGAAATCCAAGCTTGGCTTTAGGACAGAATAATATCAAGCCCTTGGCATGTCAGGATCATTAAACCAGTTCCTGCTCTGTGCCTTTGGTGTTTCCAGGAGGTCTGGCAGGATGTGGGGCGTTGGTTTGTCAAGGTACTTTTCTCCCTGGACTCTTCCAGGTAGAATGATTGGGAAGATCTCCCTTAAGGAGGAAGGATCCCATGATTCCCCACAGATCTGTAGGCAAGGTCTTGTACTGCTGGTGTCCAGAGCTCAGATACAACGGAGCTGCTGTCCCCCTTCCTGCTGGTGCCCAGAGCTGTGCTCCTTCCATGTGACTGTTCAGGACCTGGCTGGGGGGTTCCTGTGGTGAACTTAGTGCCAGTGTCAGCTGAGAGCCTGTAGCCCAGACTCTGTTTATTCACAGGACAGGTCTAGTGTGGGTGGGGGCAGCAGCAGCTTCCCTCTTGCCCCACACCAGCTGGCGGTGTGCCTCAGACCCTACACTCACCCCCCATGTCCTGGTAGGCTGAGAAGGGTGCAATGGCTCAGTCAGTCTTGGGCCTCTCTGCTGAGATGCCAACAATGGTGCTTCCCTGCCCACTGGCAAGTGGGTTGAGAGCACCTGACTCGTCTCCCTGGATTGGGAGCTCTTTCGGGCAGAGACTGTGGGCTGGGTTCTCCAGTCTGCTATGGCTCCGCAGGGCCACTTACACGGCTCAAAGTGACCCTAAGGCAGCTGGAGAATTTAGGGGGTTCTGGTAGGCAGGGGACTCCTTGCTGGGGTAAAGCTGGTGGCAGAGGCTCTGACGTTTCCTGTGCAGCTGCCCCCTTGCCCTTGGCGTAAACAGGAGGAGGGGGCATGCTGGGAGGGAAGGGGCAGCACTACCCCAGAGACCTTGTGCCAGTGGTGCCGTCCTGCCTGAGCTGTGGCCCGGCAGCCCTGAATCGTGAGCTGCAGCCAGCACGGATGGGGTGGAGCCTGGATCCCCGTGTCACGCTCAGCGTCTCGGAGAGTCGCTGCCAGAGCTGGGTAAACAACAGCAACAGGCCATTGACCAGCCAGAAGCTGGGAACTTGTCCACCGCTCCCCCTGCAGAATTGCCATTCTGGTTATGGTCACCTGTTGGATCCCAGCGGAGCCCATCGTGTGCACATGTGTGGGTGTGAGTGAGTGTGCATGTGTATTTGAGGGTGCACACATTGTGTCCACACACGTGGATGTGGGTGTGTGCACAGGTGCCTAAGAAGAAGTGATGTTTTGATTAGATCCCCAAATCTCTTTCTCTCTCTCTCTCTCCCCCCGCCCCTCCTTGCCCCGGTGATGTGATGCCTTTTATGCCAGTTCTTCCCAGGGCAAGATATTCACAGCCAAGTTCCAGAGCCTTGAAGAGAGCAGGCTGGAGCAGGAGCTGGCTGTGTCGTGACAGGGCCCTGGGGCTAGCACCTAGTAAAAGCATGAGGGCCTGGGCTGAGTCCAGGACGACGCCCCATGCTGAGCTGTTCGCTCTGCTCTGCAGAGCAGGGCACTGGATTATCACTTACAGACAAACCGAACCCGCTACAGGGACTGGAGCGCTGCCTTCTGGGGCTTGTCGTTCTTCAGCTACCCGACTGCTTGTTTGCCAAAGGAATGGCCTGGAGCCACTTCTCTCAGGAGTTCGTTGTTGGGGGGGCTAAGGTCCTGGGCATTCAATACAGGTGCCCTTGTTGGTGGAGGTAGGGTGACCAGATACCCGGATTTTTATAGGGACAGTCCTGATATTTGGGTTTTTTTTCTTATATAGGCATCTATTACTCTCCCCCCCGCCCCCCGCTAATTTTTCATACTTGCTATTTGGTCGCCCTGGGTGGAGATGATGCCTCTGCAGGCTGCCAGGGGATTGTGAGAACTCCAGACTGGAGTTACACTCGTGCACACATAATCGATAAAACCCTACACCTGGACAGGAAACCGGCCCAGGGAATGGGCAAGTACTGTGGAGGGCTGGCTCTTGCTGTCTGTCACATCTAGTTTGACTGTGAGGTTTCAGGGTGGTGCTGGGGTGTTTGTCACTCAAGGTCTGGTGGGGGGTTGTCTCTCTGGGGAGAGGATAACAGCCACTCGTGTCTCTTTGCAGTATGTGGTGTCCCTGTGCAGAGCTGCATTGACTACTGTCGCCACACAACAGCCCAGAGCAACTGCTCTCTCTGCCTGCCCCTCTGCTCTGGTGAGTCCTCATCGCCCATGGCCTAGCTGGGTGCTTTTGTGCCCTGGGTTGGAGCAGTCACTGAGTAGCACAGCTTCTCCTAGCACAGAGGGCAGGGCTGTGGCTCCAGCCCTGGCATGGCAGGGGGCAAGGGAATGGCCTTCTGCAGCACAGAGAGCCTCCCAGCCCAATCTTCTGTTGGCTTCATCAGGCTTTGAGGAGGGGTGGGGAGAGGGAGAGAGAGAGACTGACTGACTCTCTTCCCCTTCCCCCAAGCTGGAGAGCTCACGGCATTCCCACTTTGCCTTTGTTTGACCTGACAACTGGTGCAAAAAGCCCTGATGCAAATGCCCCCCATGGAGACACAGTCCCAGAGAGCAGCCAGGGAGGGGGTGGCCAGCCTGCAGGGTCCCAGGGCGTAGAGGGTTGCGGCCTGTGGGTCTGTCAGACCTTGGCAAGCAAGGGGTGCATGGCATGTCCCCTCCTGTGCTGTCTGGGGATGACACTATCTCTGGCCACGTCTGGATGAGGGAAGGAGTAGGTAATTAGAAACATGTTAGCTAGTGTGATTTTAATGAATGGAGTCTAAATACTAGTGTAGACGGGGCACAGCACCTTTCAAACCTAGCTAGCTGGTCACAGTCAGCCCAAGATGCTGCTAGGGTCCTCTTCTATGACTCAGGGGCTGGCAGATTTGCTAAATGCTCCACCTCCCCAAACAGGATGGGAGGTAGGGAGACCTGCTTCAGCTGTGCAGCTTCTTTGCTTAAAGGCTATTGGCCCATGGCAGCCTGTCTGTCAAAGTCAGGAGGCTTCAGGGTTTCTTCCAAATGTGGCTCCACCCAGCCTGGGAGCAGCGGGTCTTGGCCACAGGGACCCGTGGTTATTTAGTGTCACGCTGTGCCAGTCTGTCCCCCATGGCTCTTAGGAATGGTCAAATGGGTAACGGCCCAGGAGCAGCCCCTTGCTATCCGGAGGGGCGTTCCAGGAGGGGAGATCAGAGAAGTTGCCAATGCAGTTTGTTGTCTGCAGTGCTTCAGGGACTTCCACCCAATCCTGAGCCTCCTGACTCCAGGGTCTGGATTCTGGGTCTCTGGCAGTTCCTGTGAGCATACAGGGGCCACGCAGCGACCAGCTCTCCCCAGGCATTGGCCATGTTAGCCAGCACAAGTCAGCCATGATGGTAGTGGGACCTAGGGCTACCTGCAGGAAGAACCCTGAGTTTGCTCTTAGCCCGGGATCTGGACAGCAGAGCCGGCCCCAGCATAGCCACATCCAAGTCTTCTCCAGGGACAGGGACTTCTCTGGAACTGAGGTGCTGGACATGCCAGCCGTGACCATGTGGCATTGGCCACCAGTGGTAGGAATAGGCCGTACTCGGTCCCTGGCTAGGACCTGTTTTGCCAGGTTCTGGGCTGCACAGGATAGCTTTGGAACTCCCAGGGCAGCTGGCTGGTGTCACAGGGTCCTTTGAATTTCCAGCTGTTGGAGGCTGTTGTCTGGGGCAGCATTCTCCTGGACCCTGGAAGAGGCATCTAGAGCTCAGCTGCCCCTTTGCTGGGGCTGCTCTGTTCTGCAGGGAGGTTTGGAGCACTTCCAATCTGGGAGTAGCTTCTATCATCCCAGGTAGCAAATGCTCTTTCCTTTCCTTCCAGATTCCAACCTGGGCCTCTTGGACCCCGAGGAGCTGGCTGTGGTGTCCATGGTGCAGTACAAAGTGTCGCAATCCCTCAACCTCACCTCGGAGGATGAGCATGATCAAATGAATGCATCTAAATAATCTACCACAGCGCACTCCCTTGAGCAATCAGGTGCCTCAGGGAATGCTGGGAAAGGGCAGAACAGTGACGGCTGTCCAGTGCTCGTCTTTCAAAGGTTCCCACAGTTATTCCCTTTCCCATTTGGTTTTGTGCTGCTGTTTTGTTGTAAACGTGCTTGGTGAAGGGGCTCAATGTAATGTTCCCAACGATCCCTTGCTGTGGTCTGTGAGTGGCGGGGGGGCTAGCAACTTTCAGCCAATGGAGAATTCAGCTGCGTGAACTAGGAACCTACTCCCAGCTGAGCCAATCCGGGGCCCTGGGAAGAAGTATCCATAGCTAGCCTCTTAGCAGGACTCAGCATCATCCCTGACTCACTAGTGAGAGCATTAAAGGGAAAGACTAGGAGCAATTCTTGGGAGACGGTTACCTGTCCATGCACCAGCCTGGCAGGGGCCTGTCGCCTCACTCGGATGCACCAGCTGCAGATGCAGTGGTCACAGCCCAGTGTTCTGTCAGCTCCAGTGAGCACAAGTGCCTAGGAGCCAGGGTGTGGGGCAGAGCAGGGGGGGAGGTACCTCAGCACTTGAGGTGAGGGGCAGGAGATGCTGTACCAAGGGGCTAATCAATCTTTTCAGCCAGGATCAAAAGAATTTCAGACCAACAAAGTGCCAGTTTCAGGATGCAGCCCCAGGCCTTGGCTGGCACACGTACACTGCTGAGAGCCAAGCTCCTCCCCTCCCATCCCACATCTCTCCAGGTGGGGCTGAGAGCCCTGCCCTGAGACTGAGCAGTGGCCCTGCAGGAGCCTGGAGGCTGGGAGAGCAGCTCCCAGAAGGAGGGGCTCGAGTGCATAAAAGGAGTTAGGCACCTAAGTCTGGGTTCGGCACCACTGCAATGCACAAAAATCCTGCTGAAACTCTTTAGGTACCTAACCCCCCTTGGCACCTGCGTCTGTGAAGATCTTGTGCCCTTGCACCGATGCGTCTCCTCTGCAAACAGGGAGCAGCTGGTCCTTTTCACCCACTGCAGCAAGTCCCAACCCAGGGAAGAGGCGCGCTCGGCTGCGGCCCCCATCTGGCAGGCAGGTGGACTGGCCTTACAGCTTCGAGCTCTGTGGGCAGGGTACTCCCCTGTGGTATGGGGAGACCCCCTCTGCCTAATGGGGAGAGGGGAATTGATCAGGGGCCTGCCACCTCTCTGGGGAGTGTGCTAGCCAGTGGGCTCTTGCCTACTGCAGTGTGGAGCTCCCTCAGTCTCTCCTGGTGAAGCAGTTGCACTGTGGACAATTAATGAACCAGTCAGTAGAGCAGGGGGATTGGATCCTGGCTCTCCTGGGAGCTGTGTGCGTGCTCTGACCACTAGACTACAGAGCCATTCTTAGGCTTATAGCCTCTCTCTGAGTCACTTGGGCCAGAAAGTGAGAGTGTGAGCGAGGGCACAAGCGGGGGGATGACTGTGCAACCTGCTGGTTAGAGCACCCACCTGGGAGGTGGGGATCCAGTGGCCCTGTTCCAGGCTCCTGGATCAGAGCTCTGCAGGGCAGAGCTGCCAAGGGGAGCGGATCCAGGAGTGGGCTGAGGGACTGGGCCCAATGGCTGATGAGAACAGCGGGAGCTGGGGTGGGCAGTGCACACCGAGCCCTGTAAAAGGCTTGAGCATAGACTGGGTGCAGGGGATCTGCCCAGGACCCCAAGGGTGTGACCTGCTGCACTACCTGACCTGGAGCAGGTTTCAGAATAGCAGCCGTGTTAGTGTGTATTCGCAAAAAGAAAAGGAGTACTTGTGGCACCTTAGAGACTAACAAATTTATTAGAGCATAAGCTTTCGTGAGCTACAGCTCACTTCATTGGATGCATTTTTCCACCAAATGCATCCGATGAAGTGAGCTGTAGCTCACGAAAGCTTATGCTCTAATAAATTTGTTAGTCTCTAAGGTGCCACAAGTACTCCTTTTCTTTTTGACCTGGAGCAGTCTCCTGTGGGGTGGGGGAGGGGGACCCTGGCTCTGCATCTTGGCCGCAGCCTCTGCTCTGTGAAAATATTTGCTAAAATATTTGCAGCTCCGCCCTGAAGAAACCACAACCAGGGAAAGCCACTGGTCTTTGAGCAGCTGGGTTAATGTTTGCAGAGTGTAGGTGACGCTGCGTTCTACAGGGGAATGAGAGTGCCAGCAAGAGCTGCAGGGTGTCCGAGACCTGTGCAAGGCACCGCTTGCCCCCAGCCTGGTTCCTGCACTGCTGGCTGCTGCGGGCGGCTGAGCCGCACCAGGCACGGTAGGTGCCAGGAGAACTGGGTGACTTGGGGGAGCGGGAGCTGAGTGCTTCCCTTGGCAGCTGACCATGGCTGGCTGGAGGGGCCCGGCCACTCTCCTAGCCTTTCTCCTCCTGTGCCCACTCCCCTCCCCCAGCTGCCCTGCCATCTGCAGATGCTCCTCTGGGGAAGTGGACTGCAGTTACCGAGCCTTGCGCTTTGTGCCTGAAAACCTGCCTACCAATGCCAGTGCCATGTGGCTGGGCTACAACCACATTGCCGTCCTCAAGGCTCACTCCTTCTGCTCGCAGCAGGCGCTGCAGAACCTCAGCCTGTGCAGCAATGGCCTGGTGAGCATCCACAGCCAGGCCTTGGCAGGGCTCGGGGCGCTGCGGGAGCTGGACCTGAGCAACAACTACCTCACCGTGCTCACGGCCGAGACCTTCCTGCCTCTCCCAGGCCTAATGGTTCTCAACGTGGGGGCCAACAAGCTTGGCCAGCTGCCCCCAGAGGTGCTGAAAGCATTGCCCTGCTTGCAGGAGCTCTTTCTGCACAGCAATGCCCTGAGGTCCCTGCATGCCAGCGTCTTTCTGAACCTGACTGCCGTGCGCTCCCTGACCCTGCAGGGCAACCCGTGGGCGTGCACCTGTAAAATCCAGCCCCTCTTCCTCTGGATCATGGGCAACAGGGACAAAATCCAAGGTAAGAATGGATGGGTGATGCAGCAGCATGGAGAGCAGAACAGCGAGCATAGGGCTGGGCAGAAATTTTTCAGTGAAACCTTTTCTTCATCGGAAAATCCTGCTCTATTGAGCCCGCCACTTTTCACTGAAGCCTCTTGATTCTGACAGAAGGTTCTCAGAGGCCGGGCCTAGCCCCACCACTCCTGTATCTTGGGGGAGGGCTCTAGCAACTGGACCATACAATTGGTCTCTCTCAAACTCTTCTGTTTGAAGTTATTCCATTTTTTGTAGAAATAATTCAATGGTCATTGGGCTAAAGAGACCATGTGCTATGAATTCTTAACCTGGGAGGGGGAGCCAGGCTGAAGTCCTTGCCCCGAGTCAGGGAGAGGCCAACCACTGGCCTATTTCAGGGTCTCCGGTTGTACACAGTCTCATATCCCTTCTGCTGCAGAGTTCTCAATTTTCAGCCAGCCCCACTCGACTCCCTCGCTCCCAGGGCTGGCCAGGCTCGGAGAAGGGAGCCTTGAGGGAATCTCTTGAATGGACGGCAGCAGATTTATTCCATTCTCTTGGCCTGAGGCAGGGTCCCTGGACCTGAGGCTTCCCTAGGGGTCCCTCCCCTTGAAGCAAGCGGGTTTGGGTTGCAACAGGGCATGTGGGTACATGGTTCCACCACGCTGCTGGTCACACACGAATTCCTTGGGCTGGGGCGATGGCGACAGCCCCTCTCTCAATGAAGCCTCTCGGGCCTGGTATTGGGCAGCCCCTGCAATTCCCTGCTGGGAGCAGTGTCGGTGCCAGGGAGGCTCCAGCTGTGGGGCACCACCAGAGCTGCCCTGTGCTCCTGCCCTGTGCTCCCCTGGGCCCTGCGCTCTGCTCTGAATGTCTCCCAGCCTACAGTGGCTCCCCTTGGCCCTGCATAGCCGCTGTGTCCTCAGGATCACAGGTGCCAGATGCAACATTTGGCTGGGGTTCTCCATCCAGGCAGCAAGGTGCCCCTGCCTTAGCTCTCTGACTGGGCCTGGCTGGGGTAAAAAGCACCAGCTAGTTCCAGGCCTTTTGCCAGGCCTCTGTGCATTGAACCCTTTCAGGGAGTTTCAGGTTGGCCCCTCTCTCTGTCACCCAGGCCATTAAGAAGAAGAGAAGCTGCCCACAGCGCCTGGAGGCCAGTGCAGCCTGGGCTGGGAGGATGGGAGGGCTGTTTATGGAGTTGCCCCAGGGCCCTGTGTTGTTCACCAGATCGTGCCTGTGGCTTCCGCCGGCTCCTCGGCTGCGAGCGCAGCTCTTCCGCCCCATCCTGTGGGTGGGCGGCACTGCCCCCTGCAGGCAGACCCCCCCCACCCCCGGCTGATGGCGACTCCCTTCCCCTGCAGTGCAGGAGCAGGAGGTGCACATCTGTCCCTACGGCCCCCTCCCAGCTGACAGGCGGCACTGGCCCTGTGTGGTCATCATAACTTCAGCCCTGGGAGAGGGGCTGCCCTAGGCCCCACCCCATTTCCTCAGCCTTTGAGCCAGTTCAGCCTCCCCTCAACCCCTGCAACTTCCTCATGTGTATCACCAGGGGCACCAAATTGCTCCTGGTGCTTTCGTGTTGAGGCGGGAGCCCTAGGCTTGCATCCTGGCTGGGCGGGATGTTCCCATGACACTCAGTTGGGCTGACCGAATTAACCCCAGCTCTGCGCAGCACATTTCACCTGCACAGGTGGTTTGTCCCCTGGCCCTATTGCACTAGGAGAAGACTGAGGCACAGAGAGAGAGAGAGAAGGGGACTTGCTCCTGGCCACTTAGCAGGCCTGTCCCACCCCACGGCTGCTGTCATGGCCCACAGCCTGCCCCTATCCTCCCAGTGCTGGATTGTCCTGCATGACCTCGCCCCAGCACCAGCACACCCAGTCAGTCTGCAGGTCTTCCCCGCTGCTGCTGGCCTGCTCTGAGCACTGGCCCACCCTGCCCAACACTGCCCTGCCCAGCCACCCTCCCCGCTGCTGCCCTTGCTTTCCGGTGTTGGCAACAGCCTGTAGCCCTCCTCCTGCCCAGGCAGGAGCCCAAGCCACCTCCTATGTGTGCTGTTGGGAACCATGACCTAGCTTGACCTTTTGCATCTGTCTTTCTCTGGCAGAGGAGAATTTAATCCTGTGCAGATTCCCAGAGCACCTCAACCAGTATCCCCTCCTGGCCATTGGCAACGAGTCCTTCAGCCACTGCCAGGACAGCTTGCTGCACCCCCAGGACTACACCTTCTTCCTGCTCATTGGCCCGGCCTCCTTCCTGGCCAGCATCCTCATCTGCCTCCTACTTGGCTCCCTGGCTGTGGCCTATAACTACCTCCTGAAAGAACTTTGCTATTGGTGAGGAGCCCACCTGCGTGGGAGTACTGCGGCTGTAGTAGCTCTGGGGGTGCCAGGAAGGGGATGAGATACTGTCTGTGTCCCAAATGCTGGTGGCCAGGGCTGGCAAGCATTGTTGTGGGTTCTGGAAGATAATTGTGTTACCTTCCCCTGCTACGGGGCCTTTCCTTCTCCCCCATGGGACTATGAGCCCCACTCACGTTCCTTGGAGTTGCAGCAATGAACCAAGGAGGAAATCCCCAAAGTTTCAGCAAGACTTCCCTGAACCTCCATCTGCACTGGCTGGCGAGCACTGGCTCCACCCCTGAGCCATTCTGCTGTCTCCAAGAACCTGCCAGCGAGGTGCCAATTGTTCCAATATGGAGTGAGAGCCAACAGGAGACCCCCCACCGCCATCGTCTTCCACACCTGCCCCTGACCAGCAACAGATGGGAGCTGCTCCCACCTGGCCAGTTCACGCCAGCACCTCAGAGGTGAAAGGCCCCTCTCTGCTTCCTAATTTGCCTCAAAGGCACCTAAAGGAACGACCCTCCATTACCAGGGCTTCAGTGTTAGCCGAATAATGTAACCTTCTGCCTGCCCAGCCCAGTCCCCCAGTATGAATGTGACAGCCGGGGACTGAGTGCAGTCCCTGCACCCATTCTCAGGGCTAACATAATTGGGATGGCACGCTAGGAAACCTGGCATCTGCTGCAGTAGGGTGAGCTGAGAATTGCCTTTAGGTTTGCAACATTCTCAGCCTTTACAGGGCCTCCTTGCTGTACTGGCGGTTGGGTAACTTCTTCAGTAGCAGCCACGATGTGCTCAGGGGAACGGTCTGGGTGTGAATGCTGCTATACCCTGGAGAACTAGGAGTCGTTTGCTCTGGCTCCTCCTGTGTTTAGACCAGAGCATGTGCAAATCGGACCAGAGGTGTGCACCTTTCAACCCAGGGAATGGAGGCAGATGTTCAGGATGAGGGTCATGAGTAGAGAGCTGGAGCTGGGCAAATACCGAACAATGCTCTGCACCTACCTACGTGAATGTCGAGAATAGCTGGCTTGACCATGTTCATCTCCTGTTTGCATTCATGTTCCACTGATGTTCTAGCAAACATGTCTCCGGACCGGAAAGCTCACAGGAATGGTAAATTTTAGAGAATATTTGTGGCAAGTGAATTTTGAACTTGTAACCGTGAGTGTGTGCTCTGGAAACCTGAACTGGGACCAGGCTCAACAATCAGGGAACAGAACTATTCCTTGGGCCGTGCTCAGAGCGCAGATTTCAGATCTGGACAATGAGTGCTCGTTGTGACCTGCAGGCAGAGATTGGCTGTTGAGAGAGCTGCACTGCATTCTGGGACCTGCATTCTGGCTCCAGAGGGAACACAGGAAGCATCACCAAATCTATTACTCCTGGCTCCAGCTCTTCCCACACGGCTAATGCTCCCAGAGCCAAAGCTAACCCCAGAGTCGGGATTACCCAGCCTACCAGTGGGGAATGACAATAGTCAGGTTGTTGGGACTGAGAGCCACTCAGCAGCACAATGGAATCCAACATGTGGAAAATGTTTTCCTTTTCCAATAAACCACCACCACTACCCATGTGCCCCACGGGCTATTCCCAGTAAAACACTGTGTTTAAGGGCAGCCTGTTCTCCCCTTCCTGCAGCACCATGGATGCAGTGCTGGGGATACATGAAGCAATCTCAGGTGCTAAGGAGTAGTACTGTGTTATCTGACAGCAGAACCTTCACATGTGCTCCCCATCGTGTTCCCCCCCCCCCTCACCCACCATCTCCTTAGGGCCCTAGAACCTCCATCTCCCCTGGCCTCCTTCCCTGCTGTCCTGTCCTTGCTCACTGCTTCCATGTGCGTTGGGTTGCCTGCCCCCAGGTACAGGCTGGGGGCTCAGCACTACTGCACTCCCTAAGCACAGCCTGGTCTCAGCCTCCCCATATGCCCACAGGGAGTCATCACTTTGGCCCCCCCTCTGCATCGAGTCAGATGGAGCTGGAATGTGTGTGAGCCCTGCCTGGCATCCTCCTGGTGCCTTGGGCAGTTTCCAGCTGCCACTCCTTCCCTCTGATCATCCATCCTGTCAGTTACATAATCTCAGGGGCTGAGACACACCCAGCTCTCCTCCTCTGGGCCCTGCAATGGGGACCAGTCACTCCTAACAAATGGGGGTGGGGGAGCTCTTTTCAGTACAGGGGTCTGATTCTAAGAATGCAGGGATCTGCGCTTAAATCCATCCTGACACACTGTGGCTTCCTCTCCAGCCAGGGGGTAGGGTTGAAGGAAGGGGTGAGCCCTTTGCTGGGAATGCCTGGAGTTGATCCTTTCTATTTATGACAGTCTGGGCATTGTTTTAAGGGGCAATATTGTCTCAGTCTCATGCTGCCTTATTGCTTTGTTATTATGTCTTCTGTTGCAGTAGCAAGAGTCGTTGACAGGTTGTTTTACCTCTGTATTTGGCACTGGTGCAACTGCTGCTGGACACCTGTGTCCCATTCTGGTGCTCACGATTCAAGGACAGTGATAAACTGGAGAGGGGTCAGAGAATAGCCACGAGCGTAATTAATGGAGTAGAAAATCTGCCTTATAGTGGTGGACTCAGAGATCATTTTAGTCTGCTTAACAAAGGGAAGGCTAAGGGGTGACTTGAACCCAGTCTGTGAGTATCTATGTGGGGAACAAAGATTTAATAATGGGTGCTTCAAACTAGCAAAGAAAGGTCTAAGATGAGCCAGTGGGTAGAAGGTGCAGCTAGATGGATTCCGAATGGAAATAAGGGGGGGAGGGCGTAACGAATTACTGGAATAATTTACCAAGAGTCGCAGTGGATTCTCCATCACTGGTAATTTTAAAATCAAGATTGGATGTTTTTCTAAAACGATATGCTGTCAGTCAAAAGGAACTATTCTGAAGGATTTCTCTGGCCTGTGCTGTACAGGAGGTCAGACGAGATGATCACAATGGTCCCTGCCGGCCTGGGAATCTAAGAACCCTGCACCCACCCATCTTAACCTGGGAATCCATTTTGCATTGCAGCCTCATCCGTGCATGTGCCAGAATAACCTCCTTGTCTCTGTCAGACGGCTTGTGATGCCGACTAGTCCAGCTCCGGCGCTGCATGAGCACAAGAGAGGGGCTACTGTGAGGCAGAGGGAGGCATTTTGATGTGTTAGCCAAAACAGCAATGACACCTCAGGCTGAGGGCATCAGCCCCTGCTTCCTAAAAGATGCATGACCCTGGGGTTCTGCGGGTAACAGTCTGCATCTGCCCAGGAGCTGTGCCCTGGTACTCCCAGGAAGACCTCGCCACCCCCACCCATTGCTTTGTTGCTTCCAAGCCTGCCCATTGTAATACGCTCTCCCTAGCACTAACCAAACAGTACCTGGAAGCTCTGGCTGCAGCCTGCATGTTACTGGAGCAGCCTGACCAGAACCCATGAAAAGTGCTCTGTATGCCACGCCCTTTCCTACCCAAGCCAGACTCCGATTCCACGGCCTCGTTCTCTGCCACAAAGCCCTGAATGGGTCGGGGTCTGGCTACCTCAGGGTGCTGACCTTGATGAAGTCCCAGGCATTCTTAGAACAGATCAGGTATTGAGCTTCCTTAGTAAGGCTCAAAACCAACTTCCACTGGAGATCAGGCTGAGTCTTGTGGCCACCAGAACATAACAGAAGACTCCTCTTCTATGGACTCCTCTGCATCCTGATTTTAGAAGGCAGGTGCCAAAAGGAGGAGGGCAGTATCCGTGTGTAGCTGTAGCCGGTACATAATGGTATCAGCAAAGAGCACCCAGACACTACAGCAAAGGGTGTGTGAAATGCACCTGCAATAGTAAATAAAAAGAAATACCTCTGTGTATAACCCAGTGCAACTGTGACTTCAGCCATGCTTTTCACCATAACAGTGCAGGGCTCATCATGCCGCCCCACAGCAATGACTCCATTGCTCCGAGAGCAGAGTTTTCTAACGCCTCCATCTGCCCTCAGTACCAGCTGTGCAGAGCCACTGCAGCCAAAGCAGAACTTGACCCCAAGGGGCTGATCTTCAGCTGGTGGCAATTAGCACAGTGCACTGAAGTCAGGGGAGGCCTGGAGCCAGGGCACTACATTGATCTATGCCAGCTGACAATCTGCCCCCCTGGGCTGAAGATCTGTCAGACACCCCAGGACTCTGCAAACCTGCTGCAATGGCAAGATCCCCTTCTTCCCCCCTCCTTTCGTACGTGCCTATACATAGGGACCAAGCCAATACTTTGGGGCCAGATCAAGCCCCCACCCTGCCAGGCACCTGTGTGCTGTGATGGGAGATGGAAGATCTTTTTGTAACTGCTGTTTAAGGTAGTCCTGTTCAAGGAGCTCTCACCTGAGCTGCGAGCAGCAGCCTTGGCGCTCGAAGAGCTGCTTGTCTATCTAGCAACCACGCTCATTTTCAGGCATGTAACAGGTTGTCTATTATGCTAATGAACAAAGAGTCAGCATGACCTGGTTTTTAGCATGCTATTAACTTGGCTGTCGTCAGCTAAGAACTGGCTGGAGCTGCAGCTGACTAGCAAGCCTCTCAGAAGCCTGGAAGGTAATAGGGTTGGGATGCAGCTGTATTTAGCTGCTCTCAGAATGAGTCTAGCTCAGCCAGTTTTCAGGACACGCACTCCAGCAGCTCTTCTATTGGTGTGACTCACATGCTGTCTGGAGTGATGGCCCAGGCACAGATCAGCTCCTTAGCAATCTGGCTTGGGATCCCCTGGCATGTTGGCCCATGTTCACGCTCTTGACGGGTCTCTCCTGTAGCTGGTGCCCATTGCTGGCTCTGCCACTTGTTGCTCTTGTCTTTTGTCATCTGTAAACTATTTGACAGTAATGCCAGGTGAGGCTCAGAGTTGGTCGCAGCCGGTGGGTTTTCTGGGTGGGTTTCAATTTAAAATGGTTACAAAAAGAAGGAAGGCACAAGGCACTGGAATAAACCGCTTTATGGTCCGGTTTAGACTTTACCCAGCTCTTGCAAAATGGTGTTTTAAGTTACATCACATCAAAGTATATGTAGAGTGGACCAAATTCTCAGATGGTGTAAACTGGCCTCACCTGACTGGAATCAATGGTGCCACTGCAGTCAGCGGAGGTACGCTGATTTATGCCAGCTGAGGATCTGGCCCACTGAGTCTGGAAATAGTGTACAGTCCTATTCCTTCTGCAATGGCCACCAGTCTTTGGGGTTAAAGTACCCACTGTCTGGAGGGGGAAGGTAGCTGCTGCTACGCCACGCCATGGCATAGACTGCCCAGGTATGACAGGTTAGTGCCCCCGGGTGGGTCTGTGTTTTAGTGTCACACTGCAGACAGGTTTGCTTTTTAAAAATGTATCCACATTCCACATGCAAGAGTTAAATATACCAACAGCTTTGCACATGCACACACATGCACACACGTATATACACGCACTGTACACACGTGCACACACACACTGTACATGGGGTAGGGCTGCCTGCTGGGGAATCGATTAGATATTGCAATGGGGTTTACAGGCCGGCATCGCTGGCCCCATTCATTCCCCATTGCCTGCACAACCGGATTTACAGGAGACGATGGCACTTGGATACGTACAAGGGCGCGTCTGGGCAGGATGAATTGGGCAGAGCATGGACAAGAACCTTGGGAATGGGCAAGTGTCCCTCCGAGCGCCCCCTCTTCTGCGGCTTGTCTGTTGAATGTGTGGCGGTGACTCGGTCACCATGATGGGTGGGCTGTGCCTAGTCTCTGTAGAGATGCCAGTGATGCCAGGCTGACGGCAAGCCCTTGTGGCGTGTTCAGAGGAGGCCTGGTGATGGCGCTAGCTAGCTCACTTTTCAGGTTCCATGGTGAGTGCAGGTCCGGTGGGTAAGCCAGTGTGCTCTGGATCCTGCCAGTGTGTGTTTAGCACCGTATTCATGCCAAAGGCACACTGCTCACAACAGCCCTCGTTAGTGGTGCGGGGAGGCCACTCTGTGACACTAGAAGCACTTGAGGGGCATTCAGCAGGAATGTCCATCTAGCCCCTGTGAGGGGATGGGGCAGAAAGCCTTTGGCATCACGTTGCCAGCCTTTTGCTATGAAATACATTGCTATGGCATGAGTCATGGAGACGCTGGGGCAGCGAGGCGGATGGCAAAGGCAAGGGATGGACCAAACTATCCAGAGCAGTGATGTCAGTGCCCACCAGTGCCTGGTGCAAGGGCCACCTTGCCATGGCATTGCTGGGCTGGGCATCCATCTGCAGCGATACTCAGTGGGTCCTGGCCCTTACAAATGTCTTGTGTGCAGACGGCCTTAAGGGGGAGCTCAAAACACACCAACAGGACCTCCCCAAGCAGCCAGCAGTGTTTCTCCGAGCCACCTGTGTCACAGCAGGGTGGAGTGGTGCCAGCAGTGGGGGAGAAGGAGGGAGGGAGGTGGTACCAGTGTTACTCATAAAGCAAATGACCATGTAGAAACCAGCAGCTAATGGGGGCACAGGGAGGGGTCTAGCATGGTGCAGCCAGGTGGGGTGGGTGAATAGGGAACTGTGACTTTATCTTCATCTGGAAATGGAGAGAGCTGGAGAAAAGGCTCTTCCCAACTGTAGCCAGAGGAAACATGTTTCATCAGTACACTGTGTGGCTGCACCTGCTCCCTGAAATGACACTCGAACAGAGGCAAACATGTGCCTTGTATGCTGAGCTATATACAGGAACCAGCAGCTCCCGTGCTACCAGACCACGTCACAGTCCTCCTGTGTCATTTGAAGTATGTGGCATAGGCTATAATATTTCATACACACACTTAGGAACAAACAAGGTCTCAGCAAATTCTCTTCCTCCCTCTGCAAAGGATGCAACATGTTTGTAACCTCCACTCCTTCCCTGCTTTTCCTGCCGCTGCTCCATGGGAAGGACAGGTGCCATGGGCCATTCAGAGCTGTCTCATCTTGCCTTAATTCCAACTCATCTGAAGCCAGTGGCAATACTGAGTAAAAAATAGCATGACTTGGAAGTGATCATCTCTATACAGTGCAGCTCCAGAATGGGCCCTAGTTCTGTAGCGCAGTTGGGAGCGTTACTTGTCAGCAGGACCAGGAAGGGCAGGAGATAGACAATGAAGTCACTGCGTATGGATGGAGGATATGTCCCTCTTGACTCCCCAGTAAGGACCCATTAGTGTCCCTTTGAAAGGAAGTCCTGGGCTGGGCCGTCTTAAACTAGGGACTGATGGCTCCTGCTGGAGGACGTCACACCACAGTGCTGACTGAGGGGTCGGAGAGGTTGAGTTGCCCGGTGATGTCAGTGGGATGATACTGCTGCAAAAGACAAATACACAGACAAGGAGAGCGAGATGTTAGGTAGCCCTGGCACTTGCCCGCCTGTCTCAGCTCATTCAAATGTGTGTCCCTACAGGGTAGCACTCAGGGATGATGCAACAGCAGGAAAACTGTTGCAGTCTTAGTGTCAATTACAAATGCAATCAAATTTTTTCCATAGGTTGCTGCAGACAGTTCCCAAGCATTCCTACAGCTTGGCTTGGACAAGAGTTCACCGGAGACAGTACAGTTTCTACAGAATATGGCAGCTTATATATCGCTCAATGAGCAATTCTGTCTCAGCTCCTGTGTGGAACTATGAGACCAAGAAACCCTGCGGATCAATTTGAGCCAGCCCACTGGGTCAGTTATCACTGGGCCGCTCCATTTCACTTTTAGTTCAGGGCACTTGGCTTCCTTGTCCCAATACATCTGCTTTCGACTTTCCCCTCAAGTGGATAAAGAAATGGGCCCCGTGATTTAGTTGTGATAAACTGTTGTTAATGTGAAAATGCCAACGTATGACATGCGGTAAAGATGTGGCCTGGAATTTGGTTCCTGCTTTTCCTACAGATTTAGTTTGGCAAAAGCTCATTTGGAAATGCCTCCCCCCTCCACAGGAGATACCTGCAGGGGGGCAGAAATTGGTTTGAACTGTTAGTACCCAAAACTCCTCCCTCCCCAAGAAAAGTCTTTTAAAACTAGACAGACTTCCTTTCTGCTGCTGACTCCCTGCCTGAGCACCATAACCCCAAGCATTGTGCCCTCGAAACCCACCACCATCAGCTCAGGGAGAGGGTGCAACATCACCCAGAAGGAAAAGGATGGGGTTTACAGATCCCCAGACATGGCCTGTCAGTCCAAGCTCCTTGTCACATTGGTAGAATAATACCCTCCTGTACAGCTAAGGGAGTGCCCTCTGAAGCCAAGGAAGGAGATTCCAAAGGGCGATGAATCAGGCCCCAAGAGAGGAACTTCCAATTTTCCTCCATTTGGGTCTTAATTTCTATTTATAGACAAATCAGTTCTCAGAAACACTCCGCTCCCTCCCCAGCCCTGCCCCTACTAACCACTTTCTTCTGGCACTTCTGGAGCCCTGCTTCCTGAGCACAGAAACCCAGAGCAGGGTTTATACACTGAACAGTCAGGACAGAAATCGACAATGCTCTGATCACCCCGCCCTGGCTAGCAGGGTCAGCTGCATCCCATGCTCTGTGTGTGAGGAATATGGACTCTCAGGAGTTGTCCAGGGCAGTCTGGGACCTCAGGTGGGATCTGTAATGACTGGTTGCCCATAAAGTGTTTTTCAGTGGATTGCATGGCTCTCAGTGGGATCTTCAGGGTTTGTCTGGCATTTATTTGTGCCTGGTGCGGTATTTTTCATGAGCGTGTCCATCTCTTTCTGTATCTACTGGTATTTTGCCATTTTGTACTGTTTCTCAGGGGATTATGTGCATCTCAGGTTTGCCTATGGGAGTTATGGCCTCTCAAATGCCATCTAAGGACTAGAGCAGTGTGAGCTGAATCTATGTGAATTATGTGTGGCTCGGTCTGTCTTTGTGGAAAGCCTGCTGGTGTCTTGGGAGACTCTGTGCTCTGTCATTGTGTGCGACATGCATCACAAGCAGGGTCTATAAGGGAGGCTCTATAGATAAAGCTAAAGTGAGTTTTACACTTAAAGCCACAATACTGTCTCTTTGTTCTATATAAAGCATTCAGTATTGCGTGAAAGATTACAGCAATTATTCTTTAAATACTAAATGAATGTTAATGGACATGACAAGTAATGCCAGTCATAAGTTTATGAGCTAAAATTAATGTTCAAATTGGGCCTTCAAGAAAGGGCCTTCAATTGTCCCAAACCCACAACCATTGTTTAGTCACACGCACCCAGTGGTGAGCTGGAGCCGGTTCGCCAGAACCGGTTGTTAAATTTAGAAGCCCTGTTAGAACCGGTTGTTCCGCGAGGGAGAACATTTAACTGGCCCAAAGTGGCGCCTTAGGTGCCGACTCCATGGGTGCTCCAGCCCTGGAGCACGCAACGGGAAAATTTGGTGGGTGCAGAGCACCCACCGGCAGCTCCCCGCCCCACCCCGGCCCCAGCTCACCTCACCCCCGCTCCGCCTCCTCCCCTGAACGCGCTGCCCTGCCCTGCTTCTCAGCCCTCCCCAGCTTCCCGTGAATCAGCTGATTCGTGGGAAGCTGGCGGGGGAGGGGCACGGAGAAGCAGGGTGGGGCGGTGGGTTCAGGGAGGAGGCGGAGGTGGGGGGTGGAGAAGCAGGGTGGGGCGAGGGGTTCAGGGAGGAGGCGGAGGGGGGGTGGAGAAGCAGGGTGGGGTGGTGGGCTCAGGGAGGAGGCAGGGGGGTGGAGAAGCAGGGTGGGGCGGTGGGTTCAGGGAGGAGGCGGAGGGGGGGTGGAGAAGCAGGGTGGGGCGGTGGGTTCAGGGAGGAGGCGGGGGGTGGAGAAGCAGGGTGGGGCGGTGGGTTCAGCGAGGAGGCGGGGGGGTGGAGAAGCAGGGTGGGGCGGTGGGTTCAGGGAGGAGGCGGGGGGTGGAGAAGCAGGGCGGGGCGGTGGGTCCAGGGAGGAGGCGGAGGTGGGGGGTGGAGAAGCAGGGTGGGGCGGTGGGTTCAGGGAGGAGGCGGAGGTGGGGGGTGGAGAAGCAGGGTGGGGCGGTGGGTTCAGGGAGGAGGCGGGGGGTGGAGAAGCAGGGTGGGGCGGTGGGTTCAGGGAGGAGGCGGAGGGGGGGGTGGAGAAGCAGGGTGGGGCGGTGGGTTCAGGGAGGAGGCGGAGGTGGGGGGTGGAGAAGCAGGGTGGGGCGGTGGGTTCAGGGAGGAGGCGGGGGGTGGAGAAGCAGGGTGGGGCGGTGGGTTCAGGGAGGAGGTGGGGGGTGGAGAAGCAGGGTGGGGCGGTGGGTTCAGGGAGGAGGTGGGGGGTGGAGAAGCAGGGTGGGGCAGTGGGTTCAGGTAGGCAGGGGGGGTGGAGAAGCAGGGTGGGGCAGTGGGTTCAGGGAGGAGGCGGAGGTGGGGGGTGGAGAAGCAGGGTGGGGCGGTGGGTTCAGGGAGGAGGTGGGGGGTGGAGAAGCAGGGTGGGGCGGTGGGTTCAGGGAGGAGGTGGGGGGTGGAGAAGCAGGGTGGGGCAGTGGGTTCAGGGAGGAGGCGGAGGTGGGGGGTGGAGAAGCAGGGTGGGGCGGTGGGTTCAGGGAGGAGGCGGGGGGTGGAGAAGCAGGGTGGGGCGGTGGGTTCAGGGAGGAGGTGGGGGGTGGAGAAGCAGGGTGGGGCGGTGGGTTCAGGGAGGAGGCGGGGGGTGGAGAAGCAGGGTGGGGCGGTGGGTTCAGGGAGGAGGCGGAGGTGGGGGGTGGAGAAGCAGGGTGGGGCGGTGGGTTCAGGGAGGAGGTGGGGGGTTGAGAAGCAGGGTGGGGCGGTGGGTTCAGGGAGGAGGCGGGGGTTGAGAAGCAGGGTGGGGCGGTGGGTTCAGGGAGGAGGCGGAGGGGGGGTTGAGAAGCAGGGTGGGGCAGTGGGTTCAGGGAGGAGGCGGGGGGGTGGAGAAGCAGGGTGGGGCAGTGGGTTCAGGGAGGAGGCGGGGGTGGAGAAGCAGGGTGGGGCGGTGGGTTCAGGGAGGAGGCGGGGGGGTTGAGAAGCAGGGTGGGGCGGTGGGTTCAGGGAGGAGGCGGGGGTTGAGAAGCAGGGTGGGGCGGTGGGTTCAGGGAGGAGGCGGAGGTGGGGGGTTGAGAAGCAGGGTGGGGCGGTGGCTACAGGGAGGAGGCGGAGGTGGGGGGTGGAGAAGCAGGGTGGGGCAGTGGGTTCAGGGAGGAGGCGGGGGGGTGGAGAAGCAGGGTGGGGCGGTGGGTTCAGGGAGGAGGCGGGGGGGGGTGGAGAAGCAGGGTGGGGCGGTGGGTTCAGGGAGGAGGCGGGGTGGAGAAGCAGGGTGGGGTGGTGGGTTCAGGGAGGAGGCGGAGGTGGGGGGTGGAGAAGCAGGGTGGGGCGGTGGGTTCAGGGAGGAGGCGGGGGGTGGAGAAGCAGAGTGGGGCGGTGGGTTCAGCGAGGAGGCGGAGGTGGGGGGTGGAGAAGCAGGGTGGGGCGGTGGGTTCAGGGAGGAGGCGGAGGTGGGGGGTGGAGAAGCAGGGCGGGGCGGTGGGTTCAGGGAGGAGGCGGGGGTGGAGAAGCAGGGTGGGGCGGTGGGTTCAGCGAGGAGGCGGGGGGGTGGAGAAGCAGGGTGGGGCGGTGGGTTCAGGGAGGAGGCGGGGGGTGGGGGGTGGAGAAGCAGGGTGGGGCGGTGGGTTCAGGGAGGAGGCGGGGGTGGAGAAGCAGGGTGGGGCGGTGGGTTCAGGGAGGAGGCGGGGGGGTGGAGAAGCAGGGTGGGGCGGTGGCTTCAGGGAGCAGGCGGAGGTGGGGGGTGGAGAAGCAGGGTGGGGCAGTGGGTTCAGGGAGGAGGCGGAGGTGGGGGGTGGAGAAGCAGGGTGGGTCGGTGGGTTCAGCGAGGAGGCGGGGGGGGTGGAGAAGCAGGGTGGGGCGGTGGGTTCAGGGAGGAGGCGGGGGGGTGGAGAAGCAGGGTGGGGCGGTGGGTTCAGCGAGGAGGCGGGGGGGTGGAGAAGCAGGGTGGGGCGGTGGGTTCAGGGAGGAGGTGGGGGGTGGAGAAGCAGGGTGGGGGGGGGTGGGTTCAGGGAGGAGGCGGGGTGTGGAGAAGCAGGGTGGGGCGATGGGTTCAGGGAGGAGGCGGAGGGGGGGTGGAGAAGCAGGGTGGGGCGGTGAGTTCAGGGAGGAGGCGGAGGTGGGGGGTGGAGAAGCAGGGTGGGGCGGTGGGTTCAGGGAGGAGGCGGAGGTGGGGGGTGGAGAAGCAGGGTGGGGCGGTGGGTTCAGCGAGGAGGCGGGGGGGTGGAGAAGCAGGGTGGGGCGGTGGGTTCAGGGAGGAGGCGGGGGTGGAGAAGCAGGGTGGGGCGGTGGGTTCAGCGAGGAGGCGGGGGGGTGGAGAAGCAGGGTGGGGCGGTGGGTTCAGGGAGGAGGTGGGGGGTGGAGAAGCAGGGTGGGGCGGTGGGTTCAGGGAGGAGGCGGAGGTGGGGGGTGGAGAAGCAGGGTGGGGCGGTGGGTTCAGGGAGGAGGCGGGGGGTGGAGAAGCAGGGTGGGGCGGTGGGAGGGAGGAGGCGGGGGTGGAGAAGCAGGGTGGGGCGGTGGGTTCAGCGAGGAGGCGGGGGGGTGGAGAAGCAGGGTGGGGCGGTGGGTTCAGCGAGGAGGCGGAGGGGGGGTGGAGAAGCAGGGTGGGGCGGTGGGTTCAGGGAGGAGGCGGAGGTGGGGGGTGGAGAAGCAGGGTGGGCGGTGGGTTCAGGGAGGAGGCGGGGGGTGGAGAAGCAGGGTGGGGCGATGGGTTAAGGGAGGAGGCGGGGGGTGGAGAAGCAGGGTGGGGCGGTGGGTTCAGGGAGGAGGCGGGGGGGTGGAGAAGCAGGGTGGGGCGGTGGGTTCAGCGAGGAGGCGGGGGGTGGAGAAGCAGGGTGGGGCGGTGGGTTCAGGGAGGAGGCGGGGGGGTGGAGAAGCAGGGTGGGGCGGTGGGTTCAGGGAGGAGGCGGAGGTGGGGGGTGGAGAAGCAGGGTGGGACGGTGGGTTCAGGGAGGAGGCGGGGGGTGGAGAAGCAGGGTGGGGCGGTGGGTTCAGGGAGGAGGCGGGGGGGTGGAGAAGCAGGGTGGGGCGGTGGGTTCAGGGAGGAGGCGGGGGTGGAGAAGCAGGGTGGGGCGGTGGGTTCAGGGAGGAGGCGGGGGGGGTGGAGAAGCAGGGTGGGGCGGTGGGTTCAGGGAGGAGGCGGGGGGTGGAGAAGCAGGGCGGGGGCGGTGGGTTCAGGGAGGAGGCGGGGGGTGGAGAAGCAGGGTGGGGCGGTGAGTTCAGGGAGGAGGCGGGGGGGTGGAGAAGCAGGGTGGGGCGGTGGGTTCAGGGAGGAGGCGGGGGGGTGGAGAAGCAGGGTGGGGCGGTGGTTCAGGGAGGAGGCGGGGGTGGAGAAGCAGGGTGGGGCGATGGGTTCAGGGAGGAGGCGGGGGGGGGTGGAGAAGCAGGGTGGGGCGATGGGTTCAGGGAGGAGGCGGGGGGGTGGAGAAGCAGGGTGGGGCGGTGAGTTCAGGGAGGAGGCGGGGGGTGGAGAAGCAGGGTGGGGCGGTGGGTTCAGGGAGGAGGCGGGGGTGGAGAAGCAGGGTGGGGCGGTGAGTTCAGGGAGGAGGCGGGGGGTGGAGAAGCAGGGTGGGGCGGTGGGTGCAGGGAGGCGGGGGGTGGAGAAGCAGGGTGGGGCGGTGGGTTCAGCGAGGAGGCGGGGGGTGGAGAAGCAGGGTGGGGCGGTGGGTTCAGGGAGGAGGCGGGGGGTGGAGAAGCAGGGTGGGCGGTGGGTTCAGGGAGGAGGCGGAGGTGGGGGGTGGAGAAGCAGGGTGGGGCGGGGGGTTCAGGGAGGAGGCGGGGGGTGGAGAAGCAGGGTGGGGCGGTGGGTTCAGGGAGGAGGCGGGGGGGTGGAGAGAAGGGTGGGGGCGGTGGGTTCAGGGAGGAGGCGGGGGTGGAGAAGCAGGGTGGGGCGGTGGGTTCAGGAGGAGGCGGGGGTGGAGAAGCAGGGCGGGGGGCGGTGGGTTCAGGGAGGAGGCGGGGGTGGAGAAGCAGGGTGGGGCGGTGGAGTTCAGGGAGGAGGCGGGGGGTGGAGGAAGCAGGGTGGGGCGGTGGGTTCAGGGAGAGGCGGGGGGTGGAGAAGCAGGGTGGGGCGGTGGGTCAGGGAGGAGGCGGGGGTGGAGAAGCAGGGTGGGCGATGGGTTCAGGAGGAGGCGGGGGGTGGAGAAGCAGGGTGGGGCGATGGGTTCAGGGAGGAGGCGGGGGGTGGAGAAGCAGGGTGAGGCGGGGAGTTCAGGGAGGAGGCGGGGGGTGGAGAAGCAGGGTGGGGCGGTGGGTTCAGGGAGGAGGCGGGGGGTGGAGAAGCAGGGTGGGGCGGTGAGTTCAGGGAGGAGGCGGGGGGTGGAGAAGCAGGGTGGGGCGGTGGGTTCAGGGAGGAGGCGGGGGGTGGAGAAGCAGGGTGAGGCGGTGGGTTCAGGGAGGAGGCGGGGGGTGGAGAAGCAGGGCGGGGTGGTGGGTTCAGGGAGGAAGCGGAGGGGGGTTGGAGAAGCAGGGTGTGGCGGTGGGTTCAGGGGCGGAGGTGGAGTGGAGGTGAGGTGAGCTGGGGCCAGGTGTGGGGAGGGGAGCTGCCGGTGGGGGTTCTGCACCCACCAATTTTCCCCGTGGGTGCTCCAGCCCCGGAGCACCCAGGGAGTCGGCTCCTAAGGCACGACTTTTGGTGTGATCAGTGGGGGAGCAGCCTCTCCCCCTGCTCCCCCCCCAGCTACACTCCCCCGCCCCTAGGAACCAGAGGGACCTGCCAGATGCTTCCTGGTAGCTGCCCTAGGAAAGTACCGCCGGGACTCCCCATCTCACCCGCTGCCAAGTGCCTCTGGCTCTTAGGGGTGGGGTGGGCACCCAGTACAGTGGCCCTCAAGACCCTCCTGCCCGGTTCTGGGGGCAGTCAGGGGACAGGGGAGGGGGCTGGATGGGGCAGGGGTCCTGGGGGGGACATCAAGGAATGCCGGGCGGTTGGATGGGGCAGCATTCCCGGGGGGCGGGGGTGGGCAATGACCCCCTCGGGGGGTGAGGAGGGAACCCGTTGTTAATATTTTGGCAGCTCATCACTGCACGCACCCCAGCCAGAAGGTGAAGGCTGAGTATATCTGGTGCAACGGGTAGTTTAAGAGGCACTTTTAAGGACTTTTCCCCATTATGTTTTGGAAATGACAGTTTCTCCTCTAGCAGAGGCTGAAGAGTAATGGCCCCCTTCAGAGAAACTCAGCATAACTGTTCTCTCTTTCAAAATGGTTGCCGTTTCCTGTGCCTCGCAATGGGACTTATCAGGCTGCCCTTAGCAAAGCTGCCGTGCAATTCCATTCATCAGGCCTGCACAGGGCTCTTCGCTGCCTTCTGACTGCACTTCTCTGGAAGCAGTTGGGCTTTGTTTCCACTGAAGAAATATGGGAGGTGCTGGGCCTCTTCATGAAAGGCCTCAAACCCACTGAGAGTAAGAGGATGACGCCATTTTGAAAGAGGGACCGTCTGCACCCCCCCCCTTAGCCCTCAAACCCCTCTGGCTCCTGGGGATGAGCACGGCTCATCACCTACAACAGCTTTCACTTGCTGCTCTTCCCCAGGAGGTGGATAAGTGGCGAAGGCATCCAGCTAATCAGAGGGGTTTTTCCCTCTTGGGAAGGGCTGAAAATGATGTGAGGGCTGGAGCTTCTCCACTCATTGGCTGAGACTGGCTCCAGCAGCGCTTAAACTGTGTTGCTCCAAGAGTTGGCAATCGTGCATGTGTGTGTACACGTACAGATGTGAGTGTGCACATGTGCCCACACACATGCAAGGAATGTCTGGGCTTCAGAAGGGAGATGGCATTTGGGAGAGCCTGCCCGGGGGAATGTGCAGGGCGGGAAGGGGAGGGAACGGCGATGATGCTCTGGCTGATTTTCCTTGCACTGGCCACACAAAGCAGCTGTAAACCTGTTGTAACTGGCCAATGCCTTCTGGCTGCTCCAGACTGGCATAAAGCAGCCAGTGTACTGGTGAATGTGGCCATAAATGTTACAGTACAAGACAATGATTTCAGATTGAAAGGGTGTATCTGTCAATCATTAGAATATACATGGCAGCATTTGTGTGGTTTCTTGGTTAGTGTTCATAGATTACATTTTTAACAATTTTAAAACCAAGGAACTGTCCAGATAAAAGCTGTGTTCAGCTGGAGTTAATGCTGAGCGCTCTCATCAGTAATTTAGGGTACTGTACATTGGGTTTGGTGTAATTATCCCCAAACCAAGCACTGTAAAGCCAAGAACGTCAGCGTTCAAGTTGACTGTAGAAGAAACTCAAACATGTTAAGGGATGGAAATGAAGCTGAGGTGCCCAAACAACCTGACGTCTGCCTTGTAGTGACAAAACAGACAACAAGCGAACGTCTTTTCAACCCAGTTTAATCTAATCTGGGATCCCGGGCCAAGAGCTGAGTGGAAACTATCCTCACTTCCAGGCAACACAGCAGCAGGACAGACTGGGCATGGGGGAGAAGTGCCCAGCTCTCAGCCGTGTCACCTGCTGCCCTAGGCAGAGCAGTCACATAATCCCCTGAGCCGGCAGAGCCTCTGCCCAACAACCAGGCCATCAGGGAGTCTTGGCCACGCCTGTCTCCTCGGGATAATGGGGCACAAGAAGATCCCTGTGAACTAAACCAGTGTCGAGGTGCACCTTCTGGTGCCAGCCTGTGCGAGGGCCACAGGCTGTGCTTGGTGGGGCAGGGTGTGGTGGGGGAGCGAGGCCAGTGCACTGGCCAGGAGCGTGAAAGGCTGGCTGGAGGGTGAGATCCTTTGCGCTGCTGCTCTGTGGGGTGTCGGTGCTGGGCTGGGAGCCTGGTGGCGGCCTCATGCTGGGACGTACTGGAGAGCAGTGAAGGGTGGTGGGAACAGGGTGCTGCTATAGAGAGTAACTGGGGAATGGTATGGCCGCAGCCTCATTATGGTGTCACGCCTTTCCTGCCCTGGGGTGAGAGCCCTGGGAGTCTGGGCACCTGGTGGTGCTGTCATGTGAGCAGCACCTACCTGAGTGTGTGGGATGTCAAATACTCCAGGCCCCAGGCAGCCCTGACATGCACACTGAGCCCCTCTCACCCCACACCAGAGCACTTACGCCAGCTGGCCTGCCTCTGACCCAGCTCCCCGGCCCCCACACCCCATCCAGGGCTCCCAGCTCTCCATTATGATATTCCAGTCCAGACACTTTCCCCTCTCCCATGCCCATGGCTCTCCACCCCCGCGTAGGGCTCTTGCCCCAGCCCCGCTCCAGGTTAGTGGTTAACTTTGGAACAAGGGGCCTCATTTCCTCTTTGGTGTTCTTGGTCTCAGGGAGAGGCATTAGTCACAAATGCCACACACACAAAACCCACGAAGGAACCTGTCAGCTCCATAGCCCAGCTCCTCAGAGCCTTCACACCTCTCCTCCTCCTTCCTCACCCTCTGCTCCCCTGACCATGCTCCGTGCTTTGAGGTGGAGAGACATTTAGAGGGAGGGACATCATGGGGCTCCCAGCAGGCAATCTCACCTCACACCCTCCTGCCTGTTCAGCGGTACTGGGTTTCAGGGATGTGATGTGATGTGATGGGGGGGTCATTAGTGCAGGCTGAGAGCTTCCCCGCCTGGAGAGTGCAGCACGGGTAACACTAGCGCTGTGGTTCCTTCCAGTCTGCTGTCTCTGATCCCTTCCTCAAGGTGCTGGGGGGCTTCCCCTACATTCTCTGAACCAGCTGGCATGTGCTGCATATCCTGAGATGACAGCCAAGGTAAAGGATCCCATTCGGTGAAATGGCAGCAGCAGTGGCTTCTAGGGAAGGGGTAGCCCAACCTGGCCCAGCTGAGGGCTTGGTTGGTCAGCAGCTCGCTACTGCACATTGGGCCTGACCCAAACCGTGCTTTACATCACCTGGGAGCAAGCCTCTACTTTAGCATAAAATTGAGTCACCCCCATTTTGCTTATAGAGCCATGGCCCAGAGAGACTACATATCCCATCATGCATTGGGAACAAGATGGACCATCACATGCTAGTTCCTGAAGGTCCCTCTAGTCTCTGTGGGCTGCACCTCTGTGTTAAAGGTTAAGCGAATTGCGGAACATGGTGGGCTGCGTTTTGCCACCCCAGTTTCATTAATGGCTCTCTGTTCCCAGCCATGCATGATGTCTAACAGCCTCCATGTGAAAATCTGAGCAAATCTGCAATGGGCAGAAATCTGCAGATCGGGGCAGGTTGGAGGTGCTTTCAGCAGCCTGTTAACTGTGATGCCTGGCCCAAAATGGATCTCCTACATCCAACTGCAGATTGGCCAAACTGCAGAGAGTGGCATACAACAAAAGGCACCATGCAAAGGGCACAGATGGGGTATTGGCTTTTAGTTCAACAGCCCAACCTCATTGCGTCGTGTCTGAAATGCTAACTGGAGACGACATAGTATTTCCATTTGACATTAGCTGGGCTTTAGAGGCAGCAAGCAGTTGTACTCAAGCAGTGAAATATACTCTTTGAATCAGGTTGGGTTTTTAAAAACTCCTCTCTCAACCATCGGTGTCTCTCATCTAGAGCTGAATTAATGCTGCTCATAACCAGAGGCAGCTGTTACTTGTGCACTTAGCAATAAGTCCTGAACGCTATCAATCACAAACAAAAATCACATGTAGAGAATGTGACACGCATGGCTCTCGGTGAGGTGAGACAGTGCCAAAATTAAACCGGGGTGTCATACAATGACAAACAGTTACAGGAACACTCAGGAACAGTGGAAAAATCGTCACTGTTTTCCAAAGGTCAGCACCACTATGGTGAGCAAAGAACAGAGTAAACTCAAAACTCATCCAGTCAAAAACAAAACAAAAAACTTGGTAGCAGCTCCAAACTCATCACAGGACTACAGACCAGCTCCTGCCTGCTCTCCAGGAGTCCCTGAACCCTTTCAGGTACACGGGAAGACTGACTCACTCACTGACTGTTGACGAACATGAGGCTATGCATGTACAGTGGCAGCTTCGGGATGGGTGTGTGGTAGTCGATGGGATGGCAGAAAAGAGAGAGAGAGAGAAAGAGAGAGGGCAGAATTGTTCTTCTTCCTCTTACCGTATCTTTGGAGGACCTACGTCTCTTGAAGCTGGAGGCCAGGGTGGAGGTGATGGACCTAAAAGTGGCTTTCTTTTTAGGGTCAGGTTCTGCTCTACCACTTTTTCTATCCTAAAATGAATATGTATAAGTGATTAGATCTCTAGTGTGTTGTTTGAATCTCTAAATCTAGTTGAATACTGCCCCATGATATGTCCTTCATTTAGGTAAGACGGCTACTGGAGATGTTCTGCTGGTGTCACTCCCAACTCCTCCACGAGGGGCCATCACGGCCCTAACTTGAATAAGGAATTACAAAAGGGATGACATACTGTTATGACTAGCTGGAATAGCCTAGGATCTGGAGAAATGCAAACCCCTTTGGGGAAGTAGCCCTGTTCTTTTCTGTGTCCATTCAAAGGTCTGTATGGCTATCCTCAATTCCCGGGGGGAGCCATTTAAAATTCAGTGGCTAAATGACATTTTGTTCCTAACAGACATGTCTACAGGACTCCTGCCCCTTGCTTCCAGAACTAGTCTAACTAGACCGAGGGGAGAGATACTGCACCTACCACTAAAAAAAAATGCTCTGGGCCTTTTCTGAAGCTGAATCCTAGCGCCACAAGAGAGAGAGAGGACTGCATTGAAAGAGAAGTCATTGTATGAATATTCTGTAAAAAATGTATTCAAAAATTTAAATGATGCATTTGAGCAAAGCTGAATGTTTTCCAAAGGAAAAGGGGAAAAAAAAAAGGAAAAGAAAGGAAAGAAGCAAAGCGTTAGCGCTATGACATCATCAGGGGTTGGAATGAACTCAAAGAGAAACAGAACTCAAAAATGTAGCCATGGGTGTTAGACAGTCGGACCTGGTTAACAGAGGCTGGGAGCACCAGCCGCTGGGGGCAGAGGGTGTTGTTAGCGGTGGGGACCAGCCAGATACCACGATGGCAGAACAATTCCTCCCCAGCTGCGTTAGTGCCAATGAGAGTGCCCTTCTCGGAGGGGAAGGAGTAACCAGGTCTGGCTCTACCACCACCTGGGGGTAACCAAAATGTATCCCACTGGTGCGTAGTGCATGCTCGGGGATACATTTCCTCCTCCTTTTCAGTACTCTCTTTTGCGGACATGCACAAACGGAAAAGAAAGCAAGATGGATGGAATGAAATGTCTTTTTCTTCCATGGCATCTCAGGAAATAGCCATGGCAAAACTGTGATCCCAAACCCCATTATTTTTGTTTGTTTGGTTTAACAAATAAATCTTTCCACTTGCCTACCTTCTAGTAATGTACCAGATACTAGTGGTCTGACGTTTCCTCCTGTGGAAAAGTCTTACATTGTCAAACTGATCTTTATCATGAGACTCTGTTTATACCCACAGGGCGACATGCGTAGCTCACAGTCCCACAGATTCTGCCCAGGACCCAGTGCAGTAGTTTCTAGAAGGTTGGCAAGTGAAAAATGGCAGTGTGACTCTAATGCTCTGTCCCAGCAGACTTAACCACTTCTGTGCTGCTGCTTTTTGGAAGCAAAGGAAAAGAGAAATGGCGTTTGCAATACTGTATTAGTGAATGGAGCCCAAAGAGCTCTCAGTTAGTCTAATAAAGTATAGAGCAGCCAGTCCTCATTCTTTACCCTTTGCTGCTTTCAGGGAGGTCATTTACACCTGAGCAGCCCTTTCCCATGTCATAGTCAATGCTGCTATCACATGGCCATTTCATTTCACTTGTTACAGCAACACTGCTTTTAATGTTCCCAATCACTGTTTCTCTCTCTTTCATTCACACTTTCTTTGGATAGTGGTTTCCTTTAGTCGGATAAAGGATCTGTTCCTCTTTGAACGTTGGTTTGCTTCCCCAAACACGAGAAACATCCTGGACAGTTCAGAGAGAAACTCCAGATGTCCTAACCTGGGGCCAGGGACATAGCAAGGGTTAATCCCATAGCAGCTGGGAAAGAGAGAAAGTTTAGCCAAGCCAGCTGGACCGGGCTCACTTATGTTGCTATGTTAAGGTGTCTGGCACACCAGATTCCCTCCAGATCCTGCCTCACTTGAGGGGCAAGGAGAAATGATCCCTGTGTAGACAAGAGAATCCATAGCAAGCAATGGCCCTTTGGCATGAGCCCTGGGGAATCTGTGTGCTAACAGTAACTGGCATTATTGGCCCCCAGCATGAATCACAGGCATCAAGAGATGCCCACATCTCCAAATCTGTGGAATCCAATTGACAAGAGCACACACCACCTCTTTTTGGAATCAGTCCCAGTTATGAAGGTTGCAACTGCACTTACACGGGGGGTTGCTTTGGCTGTGTTTCATTAATGGTCGTGAGCCTTTCCCCACACAGACTGCAGCAGTAGAACAGGGTGCTCATCGACTGCAGCTTAATGCTGTGATCATCTGCTGTCAAGCGCAGTCAGATAATAGTACGTCAAGGCAATGGCGTTTTAAAGGAGCTGTGCTGGCACTGTTTGCTCAAATAGAATGAGACCCAGCTCTTGCATGTAGTCTCCAGCCGAGCAATGTGTCAGACCACCCCTGGGAGCACAGTTGAGAATGAAGCGATTTTTGCCAGATGTCCTGGTTAGATTTGTGCACAACTCACCTCCTGGGAGAGATTGCATCAGACAGTGTGTTAGTGCCAAGGGGGATTCCCATTGAGAAGGTAGGGAACTCATGCCTTGATCACTAGCAGCACAGTCACCCCCATAGTTAGTAGGGACCCAGGGAAAGGGATGGTAGGGCCCCTGGGCTATCCCATAGCTCTGTATTCACTGATTTGGTGAAGTAATGAAAAACGCACCTGTTGGAGATTTGCTCTAAAAACGGTTTGTCCTACCTGCAAGTTTTTCCGCCACACATTAACGGCCGCAAACGCCAGCTGCATCTGCTTCCTCCGTGCATCCTTATGCCTTTTGTAAGCTATTTCTATGAATATTAAAAATATCCCGGCAACAATACCTCCAGCCACCAGCATAAATACACCTGAAATAAGCAGGAAAGTTACACAGAGGACAATGGAAACAGCATAATGATACTTCATTTCCCTTGTAGAATTACAATAACCCTTTGCACGGCAATAGCTTCTTGCAGCCGGGGATTCTGCCCCCAGACACGCCCCAGGGTGGAGCACAGCAGAAGGCGAATATTGCAGAGCCTTTCCATGAGGATTCATTTGCATTTTTTACCATAGTTGCTTCAGCTATGTTGACACCCTTTTTGCACTCACTTCCTGGGAATATCCTCGCAGCGACTTTACCAGGAGAGATGTTCATGGAAAGAGGGAATTTGAAGGGAATACTGCAGAATATTAATGGAAAGCTAATTCTGAGTTTGGAGTATTATTATTGTTTGTATCACTGTAGCACCCAGAGGCTGCAATCAGGGACAAGGGCTATACAAACAACTGACAGAGACACCAGCCACCCCAGAGAGTTCACAGGGATACACTGGAAGCCTGACTCTTGGAGTTTAAAGCTCTGTGTCTACTGGTGGGGGGAGGGAATGTGCATAGTGAGGCTGTACATGGTGCTCCGTGCCCATGGTGACCACTTTGGTGGTCAAAACTATGGGCCAGGAGCAGGGGAAATGAATTCTAGAGGGATGGGACAGTGGGCCATATTGAGTCTCAAGTTGGGGCAGGAGAAGGGAGGGAGGAGATGGAAAAGACTAGTTTCTTTCTGGGCAGTTCTCACCCTTGCTCTGGGAACTCTGACCAGTGATGCATACAGTCAGCACAGCTTGAACCCCAAGCACCCCACAGAAAGCACTGGGGAAGGAGTCACTGATGCAGCATTTCTGGTGGGATTTCCTGGGTGATTCCCTGTAGGATGAGGATGTCTGAGAAGACTGCCATCCGTTGCAGACAATTTGCAAACAGGAAACATGGCAAAACTAATTGAAGAAATTATTCCTTACCAATTACTGCTCCCCACCCTCGGTAGGTATCGTTCTCCCCATTTTCCAGAGGGAGAAACTAGGGTGAAGCAACTTGTCCAAAGTCACACAGTGAGTCTGGGGCCCTGCACCCCACCCTCCTGCTCTAGCCACTAGACATGCTGCCTTCCTTACATTCTTGGTTTATTATGCTCAGCTTGTTTTCTCCTGTCCCAGTTCCCTTGAGGCTCTGGCTGGGATGCTGGTTTCTGCCTTGGGGACCGGCTGTTCTTTCACTTTGGCTTGGCTGGAGGAGCGGGAGCTGAGTCATGTTCAGAGAGGGTGATATTTAAAATCATAGGCATGAGAATGTGGCCTCAAAGGGGAAGATCAGGGGGTGCAGGGGCCTTTCAGAGCCATTTCCGATCCCACAGTGGGAACAGGACACTGCTCAACATAGCAAACTACCAGACCACAGGGAAGCGCAGACCCAGAAGTGGAGTTTAGACCTCAGGAGAGCTCGGAGGGCTACAGTGAAGGAAAGCAGATTAACGAGCCAACGGGAAGAAAGAGGTTTGCAGAACAAACCTGCCATATTTTCAAAGGTGAGTGTTGCTGGGGCATTGCTACGGGAATCACATTCCTGATACCTCACCCAAGTCTTGTCCAAATCCTCCATGAAGCCGTTCTCGTGGGATCTGAAAGCACAAGGAGACAATACAGAGCATTCACTGGAGACCACCGCCTGGCTCAATGGGAGCTCACACTTACACTATGGGAGCAGGGGAATGTCAGAAACACCAGCCCATCTCATTCACCTGCCCACATCATCCCCACTCTCTGCACTTCAGCTTCACTGCCCCTTAGGCTAGAGGTCAGAAAGAGCTACTCTGTGCTTGCTCTTGTCAGGTTGTGCTAAAAGGGGTGTGATGTGTATGCAAATGGGTGGAGGAGCACACAATGGCTCCAGGCAGAGGATTGTGTGTGCATTACACCGCATGCATGTAGATTCTATTTATGTGCACAGGTGCGCACATAGTCCTGCGTTCAGTAAACCTGTGCATGAGCAGTGGGTGTGGGGATGTTACACTGGGTGTGCAAACATGCATTTGTGAAGTGTCTGGGGTGCAGTTAGTGCCCCTGCCCATCATTACTCAATCCTGAAAGGTGTGTTTCCAAAGGCAGTGTTCAGGGGCTGTTGGGAGATTAAATCCACCTGTCAGGTAATGCACAAGTAAAGCAAACCCCTCAAAGTGCTGCTCAGAAATGCAAGTGCAGAGCTGCCCTCACAGGCTCTGTGTCCGTCAGCTCTCACCCTCCAGAACCAATGGGCTCAGTTCATGAGAGAAAAGCTCTGTTCCCCGAGCTCAGAGAGGCCAAGGCTGAGCAGCGCATGGCAGCTGACGGGGAACCAGGGGAGTCTGCACAGAGTGGGTCGACTAGCAGCTAGGAGATTATAATAATTAAAATCTAGGAAACCCTGTATCATCAGCTTCTAGAAGGTCAGATCCTAACATCGCCTGGTCCCCAGTCAGAGCCAATCCCGTGTAACTATGGAGATAGGAAACTGGAGACCAGCGGAAGGTTTGACAGTGTGCTGAAGAGCGTGCGAGAGTGAGTACATGCCCTATGGCCAAGTGGCATGTGTCTGCACCAGAATCAGCAGCTCATAGCGCTCAGTGCTCCAGGGCAGCATCCCGAGGCCAGACTTGCTGAACTGGAGTAGCAGAGACGGCCAGCATATGGGGTCATCATGGAGCTGGCCCACCTCAGCGCTGAGTTCTCTGCTCCTCCCATGAAGGCAGCCAGCCCTGTGCTGGAAGTACAGGCAGGTGGACGGGAGGGACACCCCCACCAGATGGGACCCACCTTCCAACAGAGGCAGAAGGGACTGAGGAGGGTGCTCCAGTGGATGGGGTTACGGGGGGGGGGAGGGCTGAAGGCAGCGAGTGTGGTCCAAAGACTGGCACACTGCCTAGCGTTGAAGGGACAGGGGTTCAATTCCCAACTGAAGCCTGCTGTGTGCCCAGGGGCAAGTCCCCTCTCTCATTACATCTCAAGCCATGGGCCATCCCAATTTCTCTTCAGATGGGAGCTCATCATTCTCTCTGCCTGTCTCTGAATCCTCTCTAATTCTGATGGGGTGCCCAGCACCGCATGCAGGGTAGCGATGAGACCTCACCACTGATTTATAGAAAGGCCTGGCAGGATTGTCTGTATTTTTCTCCCTCTGATTCCCTATGTATCCTACCAGCTTGTTGGCTTTCTTGACCAATGCTGCCCTCTGAACAAAGGTCTCCATGCTGACGCCCACTCCCTATCCTGAGTTGATCCAGGTAATGTAGAGTCCTCTACAAATAGTTCTAATTATTCTCTCCAAGGTGCGTTACTTTGCATTTGTCAACACTGAGTTTCATCTGCCATTATGCTGCCCATCCCCAGCCTGTGGCTGGTCCCTCTGAAGTTCTCACAGTCATTTCTGGTCTTGACTAACCTAAGTCATTTTGTCTCACCTGTCAGTTTTGTCACCTCCCTGCTTGCTCCCTTTCCAACACCCATTGATAAATGTATTAAACCACTCTGGGCCTAAAACAGAATCTGTCTGGCTCCCTGCTGTTAACCTTCTACTAATACATGAAAACTATTTATTCCTATTCTTGTTTTCCTGTTTCTTAGCCAGTTTTTGATCCATGGCAATACTTGACCTCTTACCCCATATGCAAGGAAGTCCTTTTTGCACAAAGCACAATTAGCCTGAGGAGCTGATTGCCATGGGTTATCGTTAATACCGAGTATTTAGCAAGGTTGAACAAGGGACTGGACATTTCTATGGACAACAAGAATACCCAGAATGGTAAGAGTAACTATTAAAAGAATAAACAGTGGCTTTTGCAGTGCTATGCACTCACCTGCTTCAGAGCAAAAGCCAGCCTTTAACTATTGGGGACTAGGAGGAAAACTTCCCTGAGGGCAGGTTACCCACATCTGCCTACTGCAGAGTTTCTTGCACCTTCCTCTAAAGCATCTGGCACTAGCAACTGTCAGAGACAGGATGCTGGGCTAGATGGACCTCAGGTCTGATGTACATGGACCATGCCTACGTTCCTATGCTTTCTAACTACTGCAGCCACAAACTCATGCAGGATGTGAGAGTTGAGCTGGGTTACATACTATATATTTCACTAACCCTGAACTGATGGAGGAATATTATAGGCACACATCTGCACTGCTCCTTATCAACACTTCTAACATATGAGTCGTGAGTACTGGTGCTGCTGTATATGGGAGACAGAGCCCAGCTGAGCTGTCGGAGCCTATGGAGCATCACAGTGCTGGCAACTAGGAAAAAAACCTTGCGAGTCACATACTGAGCCCATGTGGGTCAGAGAGATGGTGGACATGGAGGCAGAGTGCCCCAAAGCCTTCCATTGTCTAAGAGCTGGAAAAAAGAGCCAGTCCCCCACCTTATGAAGGAGTAATTCTGAGGAGTCTTGTGTTTTCTTTAAAAATAATCTTAGCACTCAGGAAAAAAATCTTAGCATTTTCCTCTGATAAACTTCCCCTTGGAGCTGAGCCCCTGGGAACCCAGTCTCAGCCAGATGGGAACTTTCACCTCCAAGTTGCCAGGGAACAGACATGGCTTATCATGTGGAATCAGGCTCAAAGTGCCTCTTACTCCATAGCTGGTATCTCTAGCACTGCTTGGGCTAGGTCCACAGTCCTGCTGGTTGGGGAGCATTAGGTAGATGATAGCAACAGCTCAGCAGAGGTATCCTGAGTCCCTGGATGGAATGTGGCTACTCTAACCCCTGCACACACACAGCTGATCATGTTCTAGCACATGCAATGTATGGAGAGCTCAGAGTGCTCCTTGAGAGCTGTGTACAGACTTGAGGATGGCCAGGGAGACGTTCTGCTTCCATGGGCTGTCTTTGCGCATCCCAATCCCAAAGCCAGAGCGGAAGAAAAGCTCCCCTGTTGTCACCAGGTCACACTTCTGGGAGGCTTCAAACTCCAGCACTGCTGAGTCCCAGATGAAGGCATGAAGCTTGCTAATGCAGCACAGAGAAAGGAGAAGCTAGGTCAGTGTGCAGCATGGACTGGCTTGTCTTAACTTACTACAGCTGCATGATCTGCAGAGGGTGTTAACAGTTATCAGCTATAATATAACCATCAGGCAAGGCCAATATAGTCTCTTAAAGGGAAGCAGCAGCACCCATTCTGATCCATGCAGCAGCCCTGTTTTGAAGGGCAGAAGCAATTTCAGAGCCATAATACACTGCACCATGAATGCAAAATGGGGTTTACACAGCACTTGACATTTCTCAGTCCCTTGTAGAGACGCCATCTCATGGTCCACAGTGGAAAGGCAGGTCTCAGCCCTGCTTTCTGCGCAGTAGGGAGAGGCCCTTTCCAGTCTGTATCCCACGACCCTAGCACCCCACAAAAGAACCACCCAGAGAAGCTTTACACCTTTCTGTGCTTGCCCAAGTATCATACCCGTTCCCCATGCCCCTGTCTCCTATAGCACTAGCATATCCAGGTATCATACCCCCCATACCCCTGCCCCCTATAGCATTAGCACAGTCCTGTGGACAGCTGAATGGCCCTACTTTGCTCATAACTGGTAGCCCTCTGGGATAGGGACCAGCCCCACCCCGCTCCCATTCCCCTCAGAATTAGTAGATTTAACCCCACCCAGCCCCAGTGAAGCCTTGTGCCAATATCTGGCCCGCATCCAGCCCGGCCCAGGCACAGAACAGCACCTCAAATGCCTTCTCTTCATGCCAGGCCACCAGATCCCAGCCCACAGCCAGCCAGGACATTATCTCCTAGGAAGCACCCCCGGGTGGCCTGCAGCACTGATAGGCTGGGCTTGACCCCACACACTGTGCCAGGCCCTACGCCCTGACCAACAATGAGAGCTGCAGCCCTGCACACTCAGCAAGCCTGGGGCGGGGATGGGGGGGGGCAGCAGCGCGGTCCCTGTACGCCCCACAGCCAGGCTGCAGCAGTTAGACAGGACTCAGCCCCTCTCTCACTTGTCCCTGACAGCCTGGATGGCTTCGGCAGCACTCTCGTAGTTGTGCTTCTCCATGTGCCGGTACATGGTGCTCAGCTCCACCTGCCGCCGGAAGTAAATGTCCACCGAGCTCTGCTTCACCGTGGCGTAGATGAACTTATCGGAGGGGTTCCGCAGCTGCAAGGCAAGGCAGAGCCCGGCTGTGAGTGCTGTTCAGGGCCAGCGGCCAAAGTGAGCTGGGCGGGGGTCATTCACGCCCTCCGTGCCCTCTCACCTCACCCCTGCATGTCCAGCTGCCGGTCCTCACTCACTTGTCTGAACTGCTCCCTTCTCTGGTGAACCAGGGCTGGGCACCTGACTCCCTTTGAAAATCCTGGCCCTGATCGGCAGTGCCCCTGAACTCTCATGGGGGGCCCTGTCTCTTGTGTGTCTGGCTTGTCTGATTTCAGCCATCAGCTCTCCAGAGCAGGAAATAGGACTTAGCTAGGTTTATAAAATGCATGAGAATCTGCCCTGCCACAGCAATGATTTAATTAATTACAATTAGTACATCATTAATCGTTTCCTATTAGCTCAAGTTCCCTAAGCACTGACAATGACAGCACCTTGATTTGTGCTGTTTCTGGACAAGATTCCCTGTTCAGTGGGTTGGCCGGCCATTCTCTATCACCACGCCATGTAAGCGCCTGCACCAGTATTTAGCAGAACCAGAGTAGAATCGATGTTGGGCTCTATTCTCCTGCCTTTGTGCGGAACATGAGCTGACAGCTTTGGGGGCTCAGTGGGAACCCCTCCCCCCAGCACTGATTCTTATCCCTCGTGTTTTCACAATGCTGGGGCTGGGGTTGTGCCTGCTTGTGAAACAGTTGCTGCCAAGAGTTCCCTCTCACCCTCCTGCCCTAGCCTGCAGGCCTTACATCTCACTTCTCCTTGGTATTGGGTCCTGCCCCTCTAGCACTTCAGAGAACAGCAGGAAAAGCAGATGGGCAGGGGGACTCTGGCAGTGTCTCAGGTGAGGGGAGCCAGTAGCCTGGCCTTGGGCCTCTCTCTGTGCTCTTCATAGCAGTGTCTGGGGTGCAGTGCATCTGGGGAGGGACACAAGGGGAGCATTTCCTTGGCTGCTACGCCTCAGCTTAGAATCTTGAGCACTTGTGTTTGGGGGTCTAAGGATTAATGGTGCCAGAGATCAAGCTACAGGCCCCACTTCCCGGCCAGGAGATTCACATTAGACCATTGTATGTTTCCACATTTACGCTGCCTCAATGATGCACAACACACACAAACCCTCTCAGAAAGACACACGCTAATTACCCTGGGGTCGTTAATGCCTGTGATTCTCTCTTCAGGTCTGTCTAACACCAGGAAGGCAGCCAGGTTGGCAGTGTAGGAAGCCACAATGATCATAGCAAAGCCAGCCCACACCATGCCAAGGATACGAGCAGAGAAACTCCGGGGAGCACCTGAGGGGGGAAAGGAGAAAGATTTGGGAGCAAAGACGCAGCTCCATATGTGTCAGCAAGGAGAGACTGCCCAGAGCAGACAGGTACCTGGTGGGACAACACGGATCTGATACCCAGGGATGGAAAACAATCCCCCTTGCCTTGTCCGAACTGCCACTGTCTGACCCGTCTCCTGAGGCTCTCAGCCACAGGGCATTATGGGAGTCACACGGCTGACTCTATGTACCATTCTGGGAATGTCAGGGCATTGGTGCAAAGGGAGAACACAGGTCCAGTTTGCTGTATTGCTTCCCAGTACAGAGCTACACACTTCCCCTTTGCCAGGGAAGCAAATAGCTCCACCCTGGAAATGATTGTCATTAGTCAGCAGTGCCTCCAGACAGACAGGTCAGCTCTTGCCTGAGTGGAGAATGGGCATTGCTGGTCAGTGACATGGTGAGACATGGTGGGACCGTGTCCCAGCCCATGTAGAAGAGAAACCATTTGTCTTGGTGTGACAGCAGGTCCTTCCTCAGGAGCTGCTTACACAGCAGAGGGAATTAGTGGCTAAGGGGGGCCAGGCCAGTGCTTGAGTGGGAGGCCCCAAGGAACAGTGGGTGCTGTAGGCAGAGGTGATGTGTCTACAGCAGGGGCACTCGTTCTTCTGAGTCAGCAGTGAGCCAGTGATACAACTGAAAGTGCCATGTCCTCACCACTGAAGATTCCCTGGCATGTTTTTGTACTAGGAGCAGGCATGTTAGGCCAGAATGCAATGACCATAAGAACAGCCATACTGGGTGAGACCAAAGGTCCATCTAGCCCAGTATCCTGTCTTCCGACAGTGGCCAATGCCAGGTACCCCAGAGGGAGTGAACAGAACAGGCAATCATCCCATGTCATCCACTCCCAGCTTCTGACACTCAGAGATGCATCCCTGACCACCTTGGCTAATAGCCATTGATGGACTTTCTGCCATGACCAAAGCTGTCATTTGTCCAGGACACTGGGCTGATCTAAATCCCACCTGCAGTTTCCACTGAAGCAGGTAACACTCTCACCCTATTGGGTGCCAGGCCTGCTGTGCTCCTGCCGGACAGTGGGATGGAGAGACCCTGTGCATGCTGCACATGGGAGCCCTGAGCCTTTACGGGATCATTAGCCTTCCATGTGAGAGCTTCCTTTGCCTGTCTCCGGCAGGTTCATTGCAGAGAACAGTGCTGTGCGGCCAGGGTGCCCTCATGGACAGCCCCTTCCCTGGACATACACGGCTCTCCTGTTCCTCTTCGGAAGAGGTGCACTTCACAGGCTGGGCTGCTCAGGACCTCTCTACTCAGCTGGCCAGCATGTAGGGAGCACTAGCCCAGCTTAGGAAAGGTCTGAGCTCAAGAGAGCACCAGCCTCTCTTAAAGCCCCAGTGCTCCCACAGGTGTGCTCTGATGCATGTGGGCATCGAGCCCCCAGGACCAGTGCATTACAGCAGACTGCAGCATGTAAGCAGGGCCCATCTGGTCTGGGAGCAGTTTGCCTCCACCCTGTCCCTCTGGGTGCCCTACTGGAGGAACTCCAAGAGCTCGTGAGAGCTGCTGCTGGTCAGAAGAGTTCATCAGCTCAGCTACACCTGCTCCAGGGTGGCTGCCTGGACACAGAGCAGCAGCCCATTGATACAGCTTAACTCAAGGAGTACAGTTCCCTCTGGTCACAGAGCTCCCAGCCTGGACCTAGCAGAGGGCCCCTACCTGAGGGGGGCTCAGCAGTGGGGCCAGGACCAGAGAGGGGGACACACCCAGGAAGGACTTGGTGCTGCCCCTCCCAGATGCTGCCACTCCGAAAGAGGGGAAGATGGATATGAAGCTCCCCCAGCATATTGGACTGGTGTCTCACTCAGATCTGAGATGAATCAACTGGGCCTGCTACTTCAAGGGCCCTGATGTGTGCTAATGCCTTCTCAATTCATAGTATTTAAATCAAGAAGATCACCGCTGTGATCATCTAGTGTCACCTCCTGTATTCAACAGCCCATTTAGGTTCCCTGAATTAACTCGTATTGAACTCAAACAGATCTTACCTTCTCCGATCCCAGAGTTCAGCAGCACTCCCCAAGAGAACCACATGGCCGAGGAGAGGGTCAGTGCGTCTTCCTCCTCTTCCTCACTGTTAACTTTGAACCGGCCAAACGGGCTGAAAAACAGGGCCAACCGCTTTGCTGGCACACCCAGCCCCAATGCTGCCCAGCACGTCCCATTCCCATGGCTGCTCCCCAACGCTCCCTCACCAGGGCCACACCCTGAAGCTGCCTTCAGCATCTCTGACCCCACATGACTGTGCTCCATGGACAACAACCCCCTCCCGCAATGTCACACAACCATCTCCCACTTCCCAGGCTGCATAGGTAGTTCTTCCCCACTGGCATCCCACTGCCAGGGGCATCCTCAGCATGGACCCCTGTCCAATTCCTGCAGCCACCCCCTGCTCCGTAGGGCTTTCCCCAGAGCAGTGGGGCTCCCATCACAGGCATGTCTGTGCTGATCTGATTTAGCCATTCATGCTGCTACGGCTCCAGCCTCTGGGCCCATGAAGAGAAAATCCTAAAAATAAAGATCGGCTCACAGCCCCTAGACCACTTGCAAGGCATGAATGGACTCGGCTCCCACATCAATGGGCCAGGGTCCCACGGGTCCGGGAGCCAATTCCTGGAGCTCCACGGCACTCAGTGTCACTCAGGAGCCAGTGCAGCCCATGGAGCCTTGGTTTAGATGCTCCCGAGAGCTAACACTGACAGCAGAGCACCACATTCTGTTCCAGCTCACGCTCACCAGCAGGCCTTGGGGGAGCCCTGTGTAGAGGTGTCAGTGACCCAGCTCGACTCCCCTCCCTGTCCCCTCCCCACCCTGTCCTAAGTGCACCCCCCCACAGGCTCCCACTCTCACCCAAAAGTCAGTTACCTGAACCGGTCTAAGAGATACAACATCACGGCCACCACATGCACTGAGAGTCCCACCAGCAGCCACAGCGTGCTCTGGAAAGGCTGCATGAAGGAGTCGAGGGTGCTGCGGGGGATTTCCTAGCACAAAGGGAAGGAGCATTGGCACCTGGCAGGAAAGAGTCATTTAGGAAACCAAATCCCTGCCAATCTGCCACTCTGCCAGCCTCCTGCATCCAGCCCTGCCTCCCCGCATCCTCTGCTTTGGATGGTCCATGTAGCCGGGGACAATACTGTTGCAATAGAAATGCAGCCCTCTTTGGGGGCAGACTGCGGGAACTCTCCCACACTGGCCCCAGAGGAAAGACTAGACATTCAAACAGGCCTGAGCATTGCTCCTGCTCCCAAATCAGAGATCAGCCCTCAGCCGGGATGCTCGGAATGTAATAGCCCCTCCCCTTTCTGGAGCAAGAGGGAGCCAAAGACTTTATATGGGGTAGAGCGGGAGGGACCCAAGGCTTGGCCTGTTCCTGCAGGTGAGGGCTTGTAGTCACTACTTTAAAGGGGCTCCAGAGACACTTTATTTTCATTCAGCCTCCAAGGGAGGTTTAGCCTCCACCCAACAAAGATAGTCCAGGGGCCAGGGCCATTCTCCAGCCTGCAAGGGTTTAGTTTCCTTCTTAAAAGAGAGGATTCAAAGATCATGTTTGTGCAAAACCGTTGAAAACTTTGCTTTTCCCTGGTGCCATCACTGGAGAGCAAGGAATGGGGGTGGGGGAATAACCTTGGGAGGGCAGGAGAGTTTGGGAGACGGACCTTCTCCTGGTCCAGAGAGATGTGGGGAGATGACCCAGCTCCATAGCCAATAAGACTGTCATGGAGGGGTTCAGCTGCAGCATGGGGAGGCACGTGGGGTGGGCAGGGTTGCCAGGTGTCTGGCTGAACGCCTGGCCGTAAAGGGACCCTGTTGGCTCCAGTCAGCACTGCTGACTGGGCCGGTGAAAGTCTGATCGGTGGTGCTGCAGGGCTAAGACAGACTAGTTCCTACCTGCCCTGGGTCTGCGCTGCACCCGGAAGCGGCCAGGAGGTCCAGCTTCTAGGCGAGGTGGGTCATGGGGCACCATGTGCTGCTCCCGCCCTGAGCACCGGCTCTGCACTCCCATTGGCCACGGTTCCCGGCCAATGGGAGCTGGGGAGCAGTGCCTAAGGGCGAGAGCAGCGTGCGGAGCCTCCTGGCCCCCACACCTAGGAGTTGGACATGCTGGCCACTTATGGGGTGCAGCGCGGAGCCAGGACAGGCAGGGAGCCTGCCTTAGCCCCACTGTGCTGCTGACCAGGAGCTGCCCAAGGTAACCCCGCATGCCAGCCCTAAGCCCTAAACCCCCTGCCCCAGCCCTGAGCCCCACCAAACCCAGTCCCACTCCTGCACCGCAAATCCCTCATCCCCAGCCCCACCCAGAGCCCACACCCGCCCTGCACCCCAACCCCCTGCCTCAACCCACAGCCCCCTCCCACACTCCGAATTCCCTCGGCCCCACCCCCCAGCCCAGATCCCCCTCCTGCACCCTGAACCCCTCATTTCTGGCCCCGCCACGGAGTCCGCACCTCCAGCCCAGAGCCTGTACTCCCTCCCACACCCCAACCCTCTGCTCCAGCCCAGAGCACCCTCCCGCACCCTGAACCCCTCATATCTGGCCCCACCCTGGAACCTACACCGCCAGTTAGAGTCCTCACCCCCTCCCGCACCCCAACCCCCTGCCCCAGGCCAGTGAAAATGAGTGAGGGTGAGAAAGAGCGAGCCACTGAGGGAGGGGGAATGTAGTGAGCAGGGGTGGGGCCTCAGGAAAAGGGCGGGGCTAGGGTGTTCAGTTTTTTCCAGTTAGAAAGTTGGCAACCCTAGGGGGGAAAGGACGCTGAACAGGCCGGTGGCAGCATTAGTATTGCCAAAAGGCTACAACCCTTATCTTCATTCATTGCTTAGTAGTGAGTGACCCCACCCAGTGCCCAGGGTGCTGTACCGTCATACTTAATAAATCACCTGGAAAGACCAACACAACTAACGATACAGCCAAAGCATGCATCTCACACTCCAGCAAATACAGGGACCAGGGAGGGGACGGGTTCTAACAACGGGGCCTAGAGTGATTGTAATGAATACTAGCCGCAGGGAAAGTCTCCAGGTAGTGCTTAAAACTGGGAGAGGGACAGCAGAGGAGAGTCAGTCCCACGCACTGGAGTCACGCCCCTGACCGTCCAACAGCGCTGAGCGCAAGGCTCCAGGAGGGGGTCTCACTCCTCTGTGGAGCTGGAGCCTGCACTGCTAAGGGCCTTGAAAGCTGCCGGGCCAAGGACCCAGTATAAAATGCAGGGTTGGTGTATCATGGTTGCAGCCTGCCCAGTAAATGTGGGATGGACTCAAGAGCAGGGGCGGGTCTTGGGAGGCAGGAAAAGGGGCCTTGGATGGGGAGGAAGCAGCCTCGGGCAGGGGTGGATGAGAGGTCTGGGGCAGGAAGAGAAGTGGGGCTGAGGTGGAGGTTTTGTCCAGAGGCACTTGTTAACTGGAGCTGCCTGGGTGTGGGGAAGGAACCCACTGTTCATCCCTGCCTGTCTCTGAAGGGCATGTCTTCTGGCACTAGCTGCACCCGCCCTTACCTTCTTCACCAGGATGGTGAGACCCTGGTACTTGAAGGGCTTGGAGAATTCGATGTACTGCGCACGCTCGTTGTTGATGGTGAGGGGGGCTACGATCATGTCTGCCTGGCCGCTCAGGAGCTCCCCCATCATCCCGTTCCACTCCTTCTTATTGCTGTTATTGACCTGCAAGAGCCATCAGCCAGGGTCAGCCCCACTCTGCTGCTGACCCCAAGGTGCTCGCCCACCCAAGGCTCTGCGAACACCTCCACAGGCAGCATCAGCACATCAACCTCTCCCGTTTGGGACAGAGGGGGGCTTTGGCTGAGGCTCCTCACAGCAACCCCAGCTGCTGCTGACAGCGGCCGATATACATTTCTTCTGCATCAACACAGGGCAAAGGGACATGTCCAAACTCACCCGCTCCTGTGTGCCAAATTTACCATCAGCAACCAGGTGAACTTCGTAGGTGAAATTCATCACCCCTGCAAGTCTGATCAGCAGGTCGATGCAGAAGCCATAGCAGCACAGAGACACAGTGGGGCGGCCTGTAGAGGGCAGCAGGGATGAGGGAGGGTTACGCAGCACCACAAAGATTGCAGAGAATTCCTCACATCAGCGCCTAACCCAGCAGAACCTAGCAAGCCCATGCAAAGGACTGGGAGACCCTTGGCTGCGAATTAATGAGCTAACAAACAAATTTGCTAACAGCAAAGAGAAAGCATCCGCTCTGTGCCATGGGGCAGCTCTCATGTGTCGGAATAGTTCCAAGTGCTCCAGCAAATGTTCTGCCATGTATTTTGCAAGAGTGAAGAAGTCATAGCAATGAGACCTCACTGCAGCCCTGTGCTCAAAAATGAGAAACACCCAGACATGGTTTACTTGTGATTTATGTGTGCAGTGAATTAGCAAGGTTATACAGGAACCCTATCAATGCCACTGAAATGCATTCACCACTGCAGTGGAATGCAGTGGATGTTTAGCAGCCCACAGCAACACTGCTCAACAATTCAGGGTAGGAAATGAAGGAGAACACAGTGTTCAACTCAAGGAATTTAGGAAGACAAAGTAACTTCCACATTGGAATTTACTGCCATGGGATATTTTACTATGGTATGGGGGAAGAGACAAAAATAAAGAGAGAACAAAGGAAGGAGACAGTGAGTAAGAGAGAGAAAGAGGCATGAGGAGAGTCAGAGAGAAGGGAAGAAAGGAGAAGACGAGAGGAATGCAGAGAGAGGAGAGACCAGCATGGAGGCTGTATCTCTGTGTGCAGGGGCATCTGAGATTCCCAACACCCACATGGTGATGGAGAGGAGCTGAATGGGGCATTCTCTGGCCTGGCAAGGTGCTCAGATATTTTCCAGTTGGCTGCTCCCTTTAAAGGTCTGCAGGCCGCAGAGCAGGATTGGGCTCCCTCACTTTTTTGATCTGAGTTGCTGCTGCATGTTCATTCCCTGGAAGAAGTTACCTGGGATGGTCTCATTGGGTCCAGTGCAAAAGACCTTTTTCACAGGGTCTCCATTGATGGTAATTTCTTCCTTACATGTTCCATCAGCTTGTGTTGCTTTCACATACACAAAGGGCTCTTGGTGAATTGTCACAATCTGTGGAGGAAGCAGAAATGCCCATTTGCCTCAGAGACTGAGCCTCTGCCAGGTGGCCTTCTCATTCCCCAAGGGCATGTGGGATGCCCCGATAAAACACAAACTGTCTAGACTACTCAGTCTAGCTCATGAGTGGCATGGATCCCACGGTGCCCATCACCAATAAAGGAGTCCCCTTCTCTAAAGCAAGGCTCAGCCAGGAAAGCAGGCTATGATGGGCTTTGAAAGTAAGGACAGGAAGTGTTTGCTGAAGGGGTCAGAGGTCACAGAGGGAAGGCTCCTTCAAATGCATAATGATAATAATAATAATCCTCCCCCCACCCAGCTCTCCCACAGCACTTCTCCCACATAGATTTCAAAGCACTTTAAAATGAGGCTAATAGCATTTACCCCCATTTTACACATGGGAAACTGAGGCATAGAAGCAAAAAAGAAAAGGAGTACTTGTGGCACCTTAGAGACTAACAAATTTATTTGAGCATAAGCTTTCGTGAGCTACAGATCATTTCATCGGATGCATTCAGTAGAAAAAAATATATAGGCATAGAAGGAGGCCTTATTCAGTAAATAACTTATTCAGGGTCACCCAACAGGCCAAAGGCAGAACCAGAAAGAGCACCCAGGTCTCTCGCATCCAGGCCAGTGCTCTGTCCAGTAGGTCACACCAGCTCAAGTTAAAATGAATCCCCTTTAGCTTTGACCTAGGAACTGGGCCAGAGAGCCCCGCTCAGGGTCCCATTTACAAACAGACAACACAACACTGAATGAGTCTGGGCCTGCCCCACATTTACATTTAAGACCTTTGACACTTCTCTGCAAAGGAAAGGGGCTTGACAGTGCGTCTAGATGTGCTTTCGTGTAACTTAGTGCACTCCCACGTTGCAGCCCCGAACACTGCTGGTGCAGCATAATGAGGCTTTTTAATGTAACTGAGACTCAGTCCTGCCACAAGGCCAGGTATGTGATATGTGAGAGGATATGTGAGAGGAGCTACTAGTGGCTCCATCACAACTGCTGAGTCATTTGCTGGTACCTTCAATTTGGTTGACATCTGATAGCCTGCAGGTTTCTCTGTCTCTCCCCCTGGCCAGATGATCTTCCGGTCATTGGGCAGGACCTGCGAGTGTCACCGAGAGAAGGAGAGAGAGACATTAGATGCCTGATGCAGGCTCTGCACCTCCATCTCTGGCTTTCCCTGGAGGAACATACGTACATGGCTGCCATTGTAAACCCCAACTTGAACCAGTTTCCGGTTCTGCAGGTTCATGATGCTGTAATTGGCGAATTTCCTGTCCCCGTCTTCATTGAACTCCAGTCTCCCAGTCACACCCTCGGTGTACTTGCACGACATCAACACTCTACAAAGAACACCCCTGTTTAGGTTCCAGTACATGTTTCTTCATCTGCTCTCCTCCCAGAACACAGGGCAGCAGGGCGGATGAGAGCTCAGTGAGAGGGCAGCCTGGCTATCTGGGGAAGAGCTTTGGTGGCTAGGGGATCAGGCCCTTTGTTAGTCAATGAGATAAAAGTTGTGGATCTGTTTTCCCTAGACTAGATCGGCCCCAGCAGCTTGCAATGAGCCCAGGAACTACCCCTGAGTTTTCAAACCTCATGGAGCCCTGAGCTCAGCTGGTGTCAGTCTATGAACTGATCAGTGTAGCAGACACAACAGATCAAAACAAATCAGACCATGTGAGCTAGAATGGGACACTGGGCACTGAATGAATATCAAGAGAGTGAGGCTACAAATTCACTTTTTCTCCCAAGCAAGAGCGAGCATCACCAAGATGAGATTCTGCAGAAAAACTGAGCTCCAGGGCACCCACATCCCATCCCACAGAGCAACTCAGCCTCACAGTACAGAGATCCCAGCCTGCAGATCTCCCGAGTGCCACAGCACCAAAGAGCACGCCTATGGCCTCCCAGATCAAATGACCATCCCAGGTGTAAAACTACAGATTTTATGAACAAAGCTACTTTGCATGTGTAATGCACAATTTTCTGAAACACTTACATTTTCTAAATGAAAACCATTTCCCCCAATTCTATTCACCGCTCCTCAGTGGGGTCTAGTCCCATGTGACGTTTCAAGCTGACATGCTATTGTGCTGTAGACCAGTACAAAATTAAATTAAAATTTCCTGGCATTTTTTTTTTACCATGGACAAGATTATGCTTATATTTGTTTCATTCCCTATTAGTCCAAAACTGACGGGATAGTGTGTGCTCAGACTTTGCAAATGGATTTTCTATATTCATCAAACTGAAAGTGAATTCCTTGGAAAAGTATCATCTGAAAATAGCTGATCGGAATGGAAGTGGTTGTGCACATTCCCCGCAATTTCCTGCAGTGATCACTGTTGCTCTTAATTACTCTGCACAGATTCACTTTCCATCTTGAGTGACAAAACCATGTAGATGTATTAAAAAAATTAAGTATCAATTCAAATCCCCTTCCCTCTCTCATCAGTGGATTAATTCACCAGCAGAATTAGCATGAGAACCCAGGGAGGCTGACACCTAGTCCTGTGCTCCAACCACTAGGTTACACCATCTCTTCAAACATTTGGGGAATCTGGGGAACTCATAATCCAGTTCCTACCCAAAGTAATGATTGATAGTAAATAACCAAACATACGGTGTGTAGGGGTGGGAGGGCGGGGGGGGGGGGTGGGCTGAGCCCAGGTACCTCTTGAAAAGAGGGCCAGTCTTCCAGATGTTGGTGTTCCCAACGCAGCCTCTCGGGGGGTCCGTGATATTCTCCTTCTCGAATAAGTCATGGACTGCCTGAGCTACCACTGCGACAGCATCGCTGATGTGAGCTGACTCGTTCTTCCCGTTAATGAGCTGCAAACCTATCACCCCTGGAGCAAACAGAGAGCATGGCACAGGTCAGAGAACCCCAGGCAGACATGCCCTCCCTGCAGGTCTTTCTTGCCAACACCGAACTAAGATCCATGGATCCCCTGATCCTGGCCTTCAGCTAGCAGAGTTCCACCAAGATGCCAATGAACTCTGGACTGTGGTGGACCTGCTCCCTACAAACCTTGGTGCTGAGGGGGGCAGGAGTTAGGCTCAAGCTGGGGCTACCTGATTGCCAACTTCCTTCTGTAAGAAGGCACTTTGCTACTTTGCTTTGTGTTATGGGGAGCACACTGGGAATTCAGATGGCAGGCAGGCAGTAGAAGTGGTAGACAATGCATGTGGAAGACCCAGCACTGAAACTGAAACCCAAGTTTAAGAGGCATTATTTTGAATTGGAGTGAGTGTTTGCTCTGGACATGGGGGAGTGAATCTGGGAGTGATATCAGCTAAAGCTGTTGTTCCCCTAGAAGCAATCAGAGAAATAAGCTTGGTTAGTGACTATTTGAACTCAATGCTGCAATTAGTTTGTCTGCAACACAAAGCAACTCAGTGAATTAGCTTCACCATCCTCTGCGTCCTTTTAGTTGATTCTCCCTCCCCCCCCCAGCAAAGTGCTTAATGCACTGGACTGCTGCTATTGCAACATGCTCTTAGGATGCAGTCAGACACTATATGAGGTTGCTTTTGCCAATCCCAGTTTGGGAAAGGGAGGGGCTTATCAAAAGGCTGCCCTTCCCCACAAGATCTCTGAAACCGTTCACACTCCCTTGATTCCGACTTGGATCGTGAATGGATCATGAACCGTAACAATAGAGAGGAAGGGAAAGGGGATCAAACACAGCAGTGGAATGAAGATGTTCTGGTTCCAAGACAGGTTCTCTGCGTGGCCCTGGATCTTCTTGCGTACACTAGTATAGGTGATGTCAGGAAGCCAGGAAGATTGCCAACCATATCAAAGTGAGAACAAGCAAGGAGAAAAAGAATGAGGTAGAACAAGGCCAGCCTAAAACACAGATCTTGCACTCTCCTTGCTACAGGGTGTGCCTCTCTCAGGCCATACAGGCTGCTTGTTAGTTCCAATGAGACAGGAGTTTAGTGGAGGATGGACTATAACCCTGGCCTCACCTGCAAGCTCTTTATGCCACTTGGGCAGCACAAAAGGAAGGAGAGTCACCCAAACAGCAGCTGGGGATTCCCCTCCTGACATAGGGGAATCCCTGGATGGGGTGAAGCTGGCATAAGCAGGGATCTGGCCTTAAAATTATTTGGATGTTTGCAGCATCACACATGATCTTTGAGAAAGAACATACTTTCAAGATTTTGTTCTGAGTCCCAAGTTCCTCCTCCTGCCTGGGACTGCCTTTCTAATCCATCTCCACTTTTCCATTTTACAGAGAAACAGGCTTTTTGGATGCTTTATGGACACTATGAAGGCTTTCTGGAAACCTCTGGGAGCTGTGGCTTTTTAAGAATGGTCATACTGGTTTGGAGTAAAGGTCCCTCTAGCCCAGTGTTCTGTCTGCGGACAGTGGCCAGGGCCAGGTGCCCCAGGGGGAATGAACAGAGCAGGCAAATCACCCAGTGATCCATCCTGTCACTCATTCCCCGCTACAGCATTTTTTGCAAAACGATTCCCTTTTGGCTTAGTTTCTGCTCCTGAAGTATTTCAGAGAGTGGTGTCTCAGCTCCAGGGGGCATGCTGCTATTAGGAGGACATTCTCATCTTTGCTAAAACTCTTCCTGAGCATAATGCTATTCTGGCCCAGGTACTAACCTACCTGCAACTAGCTGGCATAAAGTTGAAGGAGGCCAAGTGCGGTTTTGCAAAAAAATGCTGTAGAGTTCCTAGGGTGTTCTCAGCCAGCCCACGGTAAGAAAGCAACACCTGAATGGCTGCAAGCTGTCGCTCGTTACCACTACCTGCTGATCACAGCGGCTGAGGTTCATTCCTTGGCCTAGCTTAATACATAGGTGGATATGCTTGCCCAGTTTTAGTACCCTTGCCAAGCCGCTGGGAGATTTAACCCGGGGCCAGGACCAGTTGGTTTGGACCGAAGAAGCAAAGTAAGTTTTTGAAACCCTGCATCAAGACCTCTGTCGGATCCATTCTCATGCTTATTTTGATCCGTGGAAGCCCAGAGTGCTTCAAATTGATGCATTCAATCAGCATCTGGGCACAGTTCTGCTCTAGGAGGGATAGCCAGTTATCTTTGCATCCCATACTCTCACTCCAACAGAAGCAAACTATTCCCAGACTGAGCTATAGTTCTTGGAAATGGTTTTTGCTATTATATGCTTCCAGGTTTATTTAGTGAGAAGACATTTCACCTTTGAAACTGATCATTTGCCTATTCCAGGCCTCTGTTATAAGGCCATTGATCTGCTGAATGTGAGGCTGCAGTGGTGAGTTATTCAGGGGCAGCAGTATGACTTTGATTTGGTACATCTCAAAGGAAGATGTAATATACTTGCCTATGCTCTTTCGAGAAATTCTGCTGGTTTGGCACCCTAGTATGCAGAAATAGCAGAGCACACCATATGCTGTTGACTGAAAGAGATGTCAACTGACTCAGGGAGGACCGCTGATGCCATCTTCAAGATGCTGAACTGAGCAAGGTGACCTGCACAAGGAGGTTGGCCGGACCCAGTCCTTAACAAAACTTTGTCTATAGTCTACAACATTAATTCTGAGTGCCCAGTGAAGACATGTGCTACTCGATATATCTTATACAGAGAAGCCCGGGTGATCCTCCCTCCAGTGCTGTGACAAGCAATCCTGGATATGGCTCATGAAGGACATTTGGGGATTACTAAAAATGAAGGAACTTTTGCAGAGTTATGCTCAGTGGCCAGGGCTGCCCTCAGACATTGAGTGACACGTATAGAACTATTGTTCCTCTGGCACCTTTGAAACCAGTAGTTGTAGACAGACCCTGTCAGACAATTGTAGTGGATATTACTGGCCCCTCAATTGCACTGTATGACTACAAACTGTTGACTGTTATAGACTATTACTTTGCCCCATTGCATTTATAATTTCACAAGGCATCTAAGAGGAGCTAATTTGTCACCTAACCACATTATTCGCTACGTTTGGTCTACCAGAGAGCTTTCTTTCAGATAATTGGACACCTTTTGTATCCAGAGAATTTGAGGTCTTTCTGATGAATATTGGTGCAGTACATTATAAATCTGCTGTGTCCCATACCCAAAGAATAGAATAGTGGAGAAACTGCATGGGACTCTGGGAAAGCATGTACTTCACATACTGGAGGAACGTCAAAATACCCCCTTCCTTGTTGCATTAAGTTGTGCTTTATATGATATTTGGAGTAAATCCATGAAAGTATTGGAGAAACCCTGTTCTATTGGCTCTTCAGTCAACCTATGAGGACCAAGTTGTCTGTGCTGATGAAAAAGGTTCATCCCACTCCTCTGCCATCCTCAAAGCTAACTGATGTGTTTAGGAAATATGTGATTTTCAACAAGCGTATCTATGCAAGACTCCATGCATTCTATCCTGGAAAAGGAATATATGTTAGGGGAGGGTCTGGAAGGATTTTCAATATTTGTGGTGTGATCTTGCGAGCTTCAGGGTACAAAGTGGGACAAGTTTACCACAGCGAGAGCTCATTGTTAACCGGTGAGCTATGCTGCCGACGGAACGGGAACCGGCAGGGAAGAGAACTCATTGTTAACTGGTGAGATGAGCTGCCGACAGAATGGGAACCAGCAGGGAAGAGGACGCTCTTTGTGCATATGGTGTCATGGGGCCAGTTGGGGAAGTTGTGCCACAGCAACAGCATCCACCTCGTGAGCTGAATCAGAGGTATCACCTATGGCCCCAGGATCATCTGGTGCATCCAGCCAGGTCCTGCTGAACTTTTGGAGAGAAGGGAAGGAAATTGAGATGACTGGTGTATGTTGCCTTCCTGCTTCTTGTTCCTGTTTCGTTTCCTGGTTCCTGCTCCCTGAATTCAGTGTGCCTGTGTGTGTGTGCGTGCGTGTGCGTGTGCCTGTGTGTGTGTGCCTGTGAGTGTGTGTGCACGTGAGAGCGTGTGTGTGTGCGTGAGCGTGCATAGCATGGGGTGTGTGCAGCTACTCAGAGTCTGCTGCTCCGTATCTGTGGCTGGGACTGTTTCTATGTTTTGTTCAGACTGTTGCTGTCCTAAGGGGTTCATGGTTAGTACATGTTTTAGTTGACAATGTGTGTTTTGCTGCTGCTGCTGCTTCTTCTTTGTTTGTTTGGTGGCATTGGGATTGCTGTTCCGGGGTGCATCAGAGGGTAACATCACTAATTTCAGGGAGTAACAACGAGCTGGTTGTTCCATCAGAATGCTCTGTGACAGCCATGACAGCGCTCAGAGCAATGTCTCCTCTCTGGCACTCCTCTTGAACCTAGGAGTCCTAGTTATAGGCCAGGATCACATTGCACATTCACTGCAAGTGCAGTAAACATTAGCACAGAGAAGTGGAGGTACGTACCATCTGGGGCATATCGCAGGGCATTGCCAGATATCTCTCTCTCCCCCACCAGCCACACGTATCCTGAGCCCGTCATATTGAGCACGGCTGCCGATCTGTACACTGTGGCAGCATCGTCCTCACTGAAAAGAGACAAAAGCAAATTACAGTGATGAGTCTCTCTCAATCTCCTCATGTACCAGTTACCTTCCTTTCCCCTGCTCTGGTTCAGAACCTGCAGGCTGAGGCAGAACGGCCAGAATGAAAGTCTTGTACAACAGCAGAGAGAATTCCCCATCCTCTTCCCATCCTTTCCTCACCCTGTGGGACTGGATTCATGAAAGCAGGATGCAGTTCAGAGAACAAAGGCAGAGGGTTAGCTGTGATTGGGAAGTCTCCCCCAGTCCAGCAATATGTCTCACAACCAGCCTAAAATGACAATAGTACTGCTGAGTGGGGGCAGACAGAGGGATTGAAGATAGGCCCAGATACGGCACCCTGTTCTGGAAATGTAGGTGACAGTGTGAGGGGTGATCAGCTCAAGCAGATGGACTCCAAGGGCTGAAAGAACCTGGTTTTCTGCAAATGATAAAAAAACAAGAAGACACACCCAATCCCTGCTTTCTACCTCTGCCTCTAGAGAGAATGTTCTTCGGGTTTTCTAGTGGGCATGGGTGGGTCGCCATGTGGTGCCTATGTGCCTAAAACAGGAATACCCAGGGTACAGAAGTGTGGTGTGAGGCTGCCCTGAATGCATGGGTTTGACTTTGGCTGTGAATGGAAGGACTTCTGCTCAGTGTGTTTTCTCTCCCCACTCACTCTCCCTGTCTGAAATCACAGCAGGAAGGAGCTAATTGAGACTAGAATCTGTCTGGGGAAAAGCAGAATGTACTAGTCATTAATTCGGGAAAGAGCTTCACCCATCACCCACCCACCCAATACCAGACCCAGAAGAGGGAAGTGATTTTTGTACAGAACCCAGACCGGCATTCATGGGCACAGCCAGTTCATCATCCATCATCATCATCATTGCACCAAGCCCTGGTCATGGGCACAGACCCCATTGTGGTAGGCACTGGACAGACACAGAGCAAAAAGGGTGTCCCTGCCTCGGAGAGCTCACAGTGTAAGTGCCAGTCTGCCATTGCTGCCTGCACTGCATTGCACTTACCCCTAGGAAGGACGTCAGCACAGCAGCAAGCAAAGCAATGATTGGTGACAGGCTGGGTTAATTCCCAGACACAATGTATTCCGGCGGCAGTTTCCCAAAAGCCATAGGGCCCAAGCAGGAGTCAAAATACTGCCTGGACCTGTCTGTGTCTGTTCCCCCACCCCGGATGGGGATGGATGACTTCCGGGCCCTGATCTGAAAAGTGCTAAGCAAGTCCTCACAACAGGTGGGAGCCCTCAACTCCACTGAAGGTCCTAGGGATTGAGGGTACTTGGCAGGTTCAGTACCTGGCAGGTTTGGGCTCAATGTCTGCAATGTGCTTTAAGAAATGTGAAGCACTACCAAAGGGCCCAATTCAGGTTTACACAAAGGTCCCTTTCCATGGCTATGGTACTGTGATGGGGCCTCACAATGGATGTCAGTTACAACCACCCTCACTTTAGGTCCACTTTATGCTGCCAGAGCCGTGCACATTGGTATTAGTGTAAATGAGAATTAGGCCCTAATTCAATGTCAATGCTTATCAACAATACATAGGCTGGGATTGTGTGATACGAGGAGGCCCTGAGTCCTGCTAGACTGGAATGGCTGGGTGACAGCCCTGCCTTCTCTAGCTTTAAATGGTTTCTTTATGTGTTTGAAAACTTTGAAGATCCCTGTTACTACAGAGGAGCCTGATACCACAGAGGAGCCCCTTACCCTGTCCTCTCCTCTGCTCCTATTCTCTGTCACTGTGGACAACACCCTGTTCTCCAAAACTCACAGGCGCATCACTTGGGCCTCACCAGGTGCCAAGTGTCCGTAATGGACAAAGCCCATCACTGAGAAGAGGAGGCTGCATTGTGTGCCAGCCATAGGAGAGGCTGGGGAAGGCCTGGAGAGAGCGATGCTGAAGGAGAAGAGGCAGGGGCAGAGGGGAGAAGGGGAACAGGACCATTATTTCCATGGGATCATATTCCAACCAGCCACGAGGCTGGGCCAGGGAATTGATGCACTTTCTGCTGTGTTCAGGGTGAGCTTTCTTGCCTTTTTTTCTCCTACCTTCTAGCAAAGAAATAACCTAGAAACCAGCAGAGGCCATGCAACCATTTTGCAGCCATTGCAATGCAGCCATTGCCCAAAACACACCTGCTGCTTAGCAAGAGAACTGTCCCTGGGGCAGCATCCATCTGTCTGCTGGTGGAGAAGGGAGAAGGAAAAGGAGAGTACTACCGGGGGAGAACTGGTGGCTTCTCAGGAAGGCAAGGGTACCTTGTAACTTCCACTTGTCGCTCTTGTTTCCAATCAGCACATCAGCATCCCTCCAATAATCGATCTTGCCCAAAATCAAGACTCACTAGGGCTGTGGGCTTCACTCAGCTTAGCCTGATTGTAATGATCTCTAAATCTGGTGATTTACCCTTATTAAATTGCACATTCCCAGGTGCAGATGAGGCAGCTCATGCCAGAGATTGAACCAGGGGCCTTTAGAGCCAAACACACGAGTTAATATGGCCTGAACTAAAGATGCAGCTGCCCATGCAGTTGGCTGTAACAAGCTCACAGCCTGCATGCATTGGGCATAGCAAGGGGTGTATAATATGCACTCTCCAATGTCTAACTATTCCTAATATACAAAGCTCTTCTGCACATCTGGAAGTTCCTCTTTTTCCTGTTGTAAACATTGGGTCTGGACTTGCTGTTTCCAGTCAGTCAGCATCAGACTTTTCTAGGATCAGCAAATACCCTGAAAATAGCACTTGCCTCTTCAGCTATTTACCATGATCCTTCACTTTGTCTTCTCCAAATTTACCATCGCTCCTGGGCTCGATCCTGCTCTATAAGAATCAGTGCATGCCATCAACTTCTATGAGGCCCTCTTATCTACCGTCATATCCATCCCTGCCTTTACCTTATGCAGACTCTTGCTTGCCATGGGTACATTTCACTCTTCTCCAGATTGTCCTCCTTAGTGTACACACACACACATATGCACTCACATGCATGCACCCACATGCACACGCACACACACACACACATACACACACGATGCACTACTATCCCCCTTATCAAATAAAGATGAAAACACCCTGTAGATTTTCTGTTGTTTCTTTACATTTTCACCCTATTATAATGAATATAAAAAAATCTGTATAATGCTGAGAATGTAAATTTTGCTTTACATACATTCAGTAAAGCACAATCCCTGCTGTGAATAGTTGCAGCCTAGCAGAGAGAGGAGACATTATTGGAGAAGGGAATTAGGCAGGATAAATCCTGGCCTGGGTGGGTTTTACAGAGAGATTGGAAGGAGCAGTGAAAGCAGATGGTTATCTAGAAACGGGAGAATGTTCCAACTCTACAGCAGCATGAAGGTCAGTGTAAGCCAAGAGTGGGAGCACTGAGATGGTAGGGTTGGGAGGTGCACAGAGCATGAGAGGAGGGAGCTGGAAGACATGAGGTCAGAGAAATGGGCAAGGGCAAGATACTGCAGGACCTGGAAGGCAGGAAGGATGAGTGTGATTTGGATGGGGCCATAGGTCAGAAACCAAGGGAGGGATAGAAGAGGAGTTGATGGGGCCAGAACAGTGGGAAAGGTAGAGGTGAGAAGTGGGGAAGCCAGAGGAAAAGGTAATGATGGTCCATGTGAGAGCTGACCAAGGCATAGAGGAGGGCATTAGCCATGGAGACATGGAGGATGGGGTGCTTTTAAAAGGAGTGAGCATGAGCCTTGGAGACAAGGAGGGCAATGAAGCTAACAACAGTGGTAGAAAAGGGAGGTGAAGGAATGGACTCAAGAGGAAAGGCAAGAAACTCAGAGTTGGAGAAAATGAGTTTCAGTTGGTGGTGGGTCAGCCCAAAAGAAATGTTGGAGAGGCTGCTGGAGATGTGCTGAGATGAGACTAGATTTGGTGGTGGAGGGGGCAGGAAAAGCCATGTGGGTGAGTGAGGTCACTGATGGGGAAGCTTAGAGAAGACAATGAGGAAGGGACTAAGGAATGAAGGAGCCAGCCAGCAGCACAGGAGCAAGCAAATGGAGCTGAAAACAGGAGAGTTTGAGTAAGAGTTTGTAAGGGGCGTTTGGGGGAGAGTGGGTGTGGTGTTCTGGTTTTGTTCAGTTTTTTTGTTTTTTGTTTTCCTTGACAGGAGCTTAGGCGGGACGGCTATGACAGCTTCAAAGGCAGCAGTGGTAGTGACCCACAGAATGCAAGAGGCAGTGAAGATGACTGGATATGGAAGCAGTGGGATCTACATTATCCTGGAGCAGGGACTTGAAAAGAACTTTGTTTTTATGAAATGCCGCCTGATAGAGCTGATGGAAGAGATGATCCAAGAGGAAAGAAGCAAGTGGAAGCATGTGACTATGAGAATCAGACAGATGAAAAGACTGACTAGTGAAAAAGAAATGGAGCTCAAGAACAGGTTTGCTGAGTTGGAGAATGAAGAAGGGGCACAGCAGGCACTAACAGAAGGAGGGAGGGCAAGGAAGAAGAGACCAGTGGCTAGTCCTATAACAAGAAGGGAAGAGTCAATGGATACAGCCAGAGTTCAGAAAGTCCTCTTCAGACATGAAGAGAGTAGCCAAATCAGTTACAAAGGCAAAAAGAGCTTGTGAACATTTTTATAAGAGACACCACTTAGTTAGATAATTGCTGGACCTAGAAGGTGGTGACCACGTTTGTGTTAAACTAAATGGAGAAAAAGAACGGAGAACGGGGAGGAAGGATAGCTCAGTGGTTTGAGCGTTGGCCTGCTAAACCCGGGGTTGTGACTTCGATCCTTGAGAGGGCCATTTAGGGATCTGGGGCAAAAATTGGGGATTAGTCCTGCTTTGAGCAGGGGGTTGGACTAGATGACCTCCTGAGGTTCCTTCCAACCCTGATATTCTATGATTCTATGAACTCCAGCTGTCGTAAAGAAAAAGAATTCCTTGCCCAGAACATATGCGACTGAGAATGACAGTTGAGAGTTCAACAGAAACTGTCAACATCTACGGTTTGTTCCTCAGAAAGAACAGTCAATAGAGCAAACTTGGCAGATGCAGAACAACAAGAATATTCAAAGGTTCCAGACCAACCAGAGAAAGTCATTTCAACTAACGTACACACAGATGACCAAGCTGTTATGTGTTCCTATCGTGTAATAAGAAAACCAGTCTGATTCAAATACACTTAACACAATGATATGTACTGAACTTTCAATGATAGCATGATCATGTAATGTTAGAAGTGTAAAATAGCAAATGTAATGGAATGTTAAACTGTTCTTAATACTCTTCAGCCACTAGGAGGCACCATGTGTAACTTACCTTATCCATGCTGAGAGCAGCGACCACTGGCAGGGCACTGAAGTATATTAAAGGTACAAATCTCACGCATCTTTGGGGTGGAAGTTCTGTAACCAGTCCACATATGGTACATGACAGAGATCTCCAGTGAATGTGCCAAGCTGGGGCACTGCCTGATCCCTGGTCCACAAGGTGCTGTCCTCGGCTCACTCGCATCTCCCTGTGCACTTAGGGAAAGGCTATCAGAGAGGCTGCTTTGCAGACAATGGTGAGGATGCCTCCAGGAAAACTAGGCCCCCATATCTAGAGCCACAGGATGGGACCAAACCCTTGGCTGAGACTTTCCTGCTTCCTTCTCAGTGTATATTTCACTGTCAGCAGATGAGAGTAACTTCAGTATTGGCAAGTGGAGATGAGAGAAGCGGGGAAATGCATGCGTCCAGGTGGGGACATGGAGAACAGCCACAGCAGTTATAGATAAAGAAGAGTGGGAGTAAGAGGAGGTGCCAGGGCACAAGGACTATGAGAAGGAAAATCCTGGGAGTTGGGGAAGCTAGCAGAAGGGAGACTAGAGCACTGGCGAGTGGGTGAAGGTCAAGGAGAGCGAGGTATCTCTCTGTCTCTCATCACTGGCATGAGCAATGCAAGCCCTGGGCTAAATGGACCATGCAGGCAGGGCCATTTTCTTCGTGGGTAGCTGCCATCCTGTTGTTTGGTATAGCTGGTCATATCAAATCCCTGTCAGACAATTCCTCATACTCCCCAGAGGTCACAAGCACTTTCTGCTAAGGCTGGGATGAATTTCCTAGACCTATGGCTCCTTTTACAAGGTAGCCATGACTGCCGTACAATCTGCCATTTGATGTGTGACACTTTCGCATTGTTGTGTCTCTGTTCCCTGTCTGGACACACAGGGCTCATCAAACCTCTCTACTTCACAGAGTGCTTGGGAGCTTCATTAATAAATGTCACTAACATGCTTGCAGATCCTCAGATGAAGGGTGCTATGGAAGGTCTAAGGATAGTGAGGTGCCAAAATTTGCACAATACAAAATTACTCAAGATAGTTAAGCCCCAGGCAGATTGCAAAGAGCTACAAAAGGATCTCACAAAACTGGGTGACTGGGCAACAAAATGGCAGATGAAATTCAATGTTGATAAATGCAAACTAATGCATAGTGGAAAACATAATCCCAACTATACATATAAAATGATGAGGTCTAAATTACCTGTTATCACTCAGAAAAAGTTTCAGAGTAGCAGCCGTGTTAGTCTGTATTCGCAAAAACAAAAGGAGGACTTGTGGCACCTTAGAGACTAACAAATTTATTTGAGCATAAGCTTTCGTGAGCTACAGCTCACCTCATCCACTGAATGCATCCGACGAAGTGAGCTGTAGCTCACGAAAGTTTATGCTCAAATAATTTTGTTAGTGTCTAAGGTGCCACAAGTACTTCTTTTCTTTTCACTCGGAAAAAAAGATCTTGGAGTCATTGTGGATAGTTCTGTGAAAACATTCACTCAATGTGCAGCGGCAGTCAAAAAAGCGAACAGAATGTTGGGAATCATTAAGAAAGGGATAGATAATAAGACAATAATAATAACATATTGCCTCTATATAAATCCATGGTACGCCCACATCTTGAATACTGCGTGCAGATGTAGTTGTCCCATCTCAAAAAAGATTGGAAACGGTTCAGTAAAGAGCAACAAAAATGATTAGGGGTATGGTACGGATTCCTTACGAGGAGCAATTAATAAGACTGGGACTTTTCAACTTGGAAAAGAGACAGCTAAGGGGGGATAGGATAAAGGTCTATAAAATCATGACTTGTGTGGAGCAAGTAAATAAGGAAATGTTATTTACTCCTTCTCATAACACAAAAGCTAGGGGTCACCAAATGAAATTAATAGGCAGAAGGTTTAAAACAAACAAAAGGAAGTATTTTTCACACAATAAACGTCAACCTGTGGAACTCCTTGTCAGAGGATATTGTGAAGGCCAAGACAATAACAGAGTTCAAAAAAGAACTAGATAAGTTCATGGAGGATAGGTCCATCAATAGCTAATAGGGATGGTGTCCCTAGCCTCTGTTTGCCAGAAGCTGGAGTGGGCAACGGGGGATGGATCACTTGATGATTACCTGTTCTGTTCATTCCTTCTGGGGTACCTGGCACTGACCACTGTCAGAAGACAGGATACTGGGTTAGATGGACTTTTGGTCTGATCCAATATGGCCGTTCTTATGTTCTTATGATTATTACTGTTATTATCAATAACAATATATTTCTACAACACACTGGAATTTACTTTAACCATGCCCCAGAATAATATAAACCACCTCTCCCAATGAGAGAACCACAGTGGCATATGAAAGATGCTTTAGATCTGTATGATATGGAGTGGTCTCTCTGGATTTTCTTTCATACTTAACCATCTTGTTACTGCCAAATCCATTCGCTACTTCTTGCAGACTTATCTTGAAGGACCAGGTGTCCTCTGACATATCCCTGATTTCAATGGGAACATAGCAGCACAGCAGTGGAACATATATGCCAGCTGTGAAGGGCTAAAGCAGAAGACAGAAGGGAAAATCAAATGCTCATTTCCTTACCTTGCAGAGAGGATGATAACCCGAGCCTCCAGCTCCTTTGCTTCAAGCAGCAGTGAAGTCACATTTTTGGTTCCTGGGTCAAACTGAAGAACTTTCTCAGCCTGTGATTAGTGTGAGCAAAGCTGGTTAGTGCAGCGGCCTAATGCTTGCTGATGAGAGCCATTCTATCTAGAAAAGGTTCAAGAGAATTCATTAAACTGTATACAGCTCTGCTAGATATGGTAGGTTAACTAGGTTTTTTCTTTTTCTTTTTTCTTTTCTTTTCTTTCTTTGCTTTTCTTTCTTTCTTTTCTGTTTTAGGTTTTTTTGTTTGTTTGCTTTTTGGGGAGGGTTTTGCACTGTGCATGCAAACTGAAGTCAATCAAGACCCAAAAAGAGGCGTGCATTGTACAGGAAAGAGAAAAAGGCTTTTGAAATGCAATTGAAAACTCAAACGAGTGTTGTTTTTCAAAAACACGGGGAATAAAAAAAATATTGCACAGGGTTAACCTTTGGGAGTAAAAGTGAGCATCTTACACCAAGGGACCATTTCCTTTGGGGAGGAAAGGGGGTCAGTTCAATTTTCAAAAAGAAAAACTTGCAAGTTAATTACTGGTTCACATGCATGTCTCCAAAAGAAATCCTTCTGGGGTCAGCTGGCTAGATTTCCATTCTCAAGTTCAAACCAAAACTATGTCAATATAAAAACGTGCTACCAAGAAACATAGTCATGGATCTTTTTTTCTTTCTTTCTTTCTTTTCTTTTTTTTTTTTTTTTTGTGTGGCTGTGGCTATTTGTCATTTGCTAGTTAGATTGGTGGGCGGCGTGCATTTCCATGCAAATATACCTTGGGTCCTCGCTTGTTGTCATAGGAAAGTTGGTCGAGGTTTTCATAGTTCCTTTTTTTACTCTGATGAATAATGTGCACAGAGAAAATATGTAGACACAGAAGAATATTATAAACAGTTGAAAATGACGTGTAGTAAAGCAATCCAACATCCACCTCCTCCTCCACTGTTTGCTAAAGGGCCTCTATAACGCTGGAGCTCGCAAAAACCATTACTAATAGGAGAGGGTGTCTGGGCTCTTGTGAAAACCTTGAGTTGAAAAGCCACATTGATTAAAACAGGCCTGAACCTCATGGTTCGTGCGATGTAGTTGTATGTTCCCATGTAGTAGAAGGGACTTTTTTCAGCATGAAATGCATATCTTAAATTCAGAGATAATTTATGTGTCTATAAGGGCTTGAGCTGCTGTAATTCCTTAGAATTATTGTGGAAGGACAAAATGTTCTGTATGGAAAAGTGCTAGATAAATGCAAGGTACTTTTCTTATTATTATTTTCTTACAGTCATGTTCACCCTGAGTGAGTGTTGAAAGTGAAATGTCTGTCTGGACTCCATATCTGCTGCGGGGATTGGAGAGTTTTGTGGAGCTTTGCTCTCACTCAAAAGAGAAAGAAACACTTGATCTATTCTGTTCTGGACCAAAGCGTGACAATGTGGAAGCAATGGTGATCACGGGATGACATGCCAGCCTTTACCTGCTGCACGGGGGAAGGCAGGAGGGCAGGTCACCAAAACACACCTTGGGAATCCAATTACAAAATGGGCACCTGCCCTTGGAAAATACAGATATAGTATAAAATGGTCCTCTCTGCCCGGCACTGTGGATTGCTATTGCCATGGCGCACCTGGCAGGCCCTCCATCTGGGGAGCTCTCCCTGACCTCAGTGGGAATGCTAGGTGTGATCAGGTGCAGAATAGGCCTTGTGGAGAAAAGCCCTGAACCGTAAGTTGGGGAGAAGAGTTCATCCCTCTCTCACTTTCAGTTAGAGCGTTGACCAATTTCCCATTCTCAGCCTCAGAATGCTCAGTCTCAAAGGAGCCAGTGGCATGGGACTTCCCTCTGAGCTTGCCTTTCCTAAGATTACCTGCAAAAGGACACATAACCCAGAAGGCCGGATCCTGCAACAGCTTATTACAGAGCAGAGTGCATACTACCTGGAGAAGCCAGTGCTCGTGCCAGTAAACATTACAACTGCTAGTGCATGCAGGATCAAGGCAGAGTTGTATTAAAGCTAGAGATGAATTCCCCTCTAGATCTGAATATTTCTGGACTTTGGGGGGTTCAAAATCTTCTTCCAAATTTTGCAGCATAGTCTCTTGTAGGAATGAAATCCCTGATAGGGATCTGCCGTGCGTCTACCAAAAAGTGAAGAAGTAAAGCATTTTCCCCCAAGTTATTCCTTAAACATGCATCTGTTTTCATCTCTGCATCTTGATTTGCAAACTGCATTGATTTGTCTCCCTCTTTCTGCTCTCAGAGCTGCTTCTTTTAAAAACTTGTTGCTATTTCTCCTGCCTGTACAATGCTTGCAGGGTGCTATACAGTGAAGGGATGGGCCCTTCCATTGCCTTTCTCCTCCCTGTTCTTTCCTCCACATAAATTCCTCCACAGGCAAGATTTTTGTTTTCCTAAGACTCTAGAATGTTATACAGTAAATGCATCTACCGTAGAAAAGAATCTGAAGAAATAAAATATACTCTGAGCCCAATTCTGCCGTCATTTCAGGCTCCTTCTACTGGTGTCCATGGTAGGAATTTCCAGTGCTTCTTCTCAGTGTCTCATCATTTCACATGGCACAGGGAGACACAGAGCAACATTGCAACAGAGAAAAGCAGTGTCTGGGTGGCAGGAGGCAATGAAATATTCACTCCCTTCCAGATGTGTTGGTCCTCTCACTCAGGCGGAAGCTTTCAGCAGTGCACTCGAGCTTCCTGTATTTCCTATTTCTTTTATTTTCCAGTCTTGAATGATCTTGTGCACACGCATAGCGGTGCTGTCCTACAAGCGAACTGGACAAAAGATTGGAGAGTAGGGAACGATTCTATCCTGAGCCTACTGGGGCTAGACAAGATGGGACCTAATGAGTCATTGCTAGAGCTACAGGTCTGCTATATTAGCAGAAATGTCATAGGTACTGTGATTTTTCAGTTTGTCTTTGACTTTGCTTTGTGTCTAGGATTTTTCTTTGTCTCCATGATTTCATAGGCTGTAGAGCTGGGGTGGGTGGGTCACCCAGGCTATGGTCCAACCACTTTTTCCCACCCATCGCAGCGCAGGGCAAATGATTCATTAGCTCCAGGGCCAGGAAGGAGGCATCATGCGGGAGAGCCATGCCTGCATGCTGAGGGGATAGCAGGAGGGGAGCCAGGCAAGCCCCAAAGAACAGGAGCCACCGCTGCAGGTGAGTGCGGGGCGGGGTCCCTCTGCTACCCACCCCCAGCTCCTCTCACTCCCCAAGGGGACAGGACTGGGCCCTCCCCTATATGATCCCCCCACTTTAAATGGCATTCTGATGACATTACACACCGTTTTCCTCTAAATCCATGACTTTTACTCGATTTACTGTGACTGTTCAATGATTTTTGATAAAAAATGCCATGACAAACCTGCAACCCTCGTCTTTCCCATCCCTAATTTCTATCAGTTATCTCTTTAGCTGCTCTGGTTCCCAAGGGTTGTTGCTGGGCTCCCCATAGAACAACAAAGCTACACAAATCATTCCAAATGAATCATTTTTAACAGATTTCACCTCTTTGTGCATTGTCCACAAGCTGCTTTTCATTGTCTTTAATTAACTAACATAATCAAATAACGTCTGTACAGTCCTGAGTCTACAGTATGTATTTGATATTTGAAATGTAAAATGTTTGGCTGAGACATATGGGTTGTAGGGTCCTATGTCTGTTTCCTGATTAGGTGAGTGTATCTCTTAGTATCAGGCATTTGAGGCAAAGACTCATGCTCAGAAATTAAAAATTCACTTTCCACGACTAGTCTCCAGCATTTGCTTAGAAGCTGTGGTTTGCCCAGTGTTCTGGTTTGGGGGCACACTCACAGAAAAGAAGCCCAGCAGGCCTGGGACACAGTCAGCTCAGAGTCACTTAGCAACGCAAAGGTACTCTGTGGCCTTTATTGCAGTCTTGAACAATCTCTAATAACTACTGGCTAGTGTTCAAGTGTTAATTGAAATGACTTTGGCTGCTTGCAGAAGGCAGAGCTCCTCAGCCTAATGAACAGCAGCCAGATCAGGCTGATAGTCACTGGAGATGGGCTTGAACCAAACCTGAAATCTAGCTGTTCACAGAGAATTCAGCACTGGATAGGAATGCTGGGCATAAATGCCTGTGTTAAAATTATTAAACCACCAAAACAGTGTTTGGGTAATGCTCAGAGCCTGACTGAACTCTCTGAGGCTGTCAGGTAAGATGTGACAGGAAATCCTAATGCTCCAACCAATGGTTTCAGGCCCCAAGAACAAGGGAACATGGAGTTAGAGATAAGGAATTTTACAATGATCAGTCACCATGAATACTCAGCCTTCTGCAGATAGATGTTGGCAAAGCCTGACAGCATGGCAGCAGCTTCTCCTTTCTGCTCATTTGCAGTTCGGCGCCAGATCAATGCTCAGTCTGACCATATGGTTGGGGAAAGGACTAGGGCAGGCCTGAGTTCATGGAAAGGAAGGAAATGGACAAAGGTTCAGGTGCATTAGCCCAGGGATCAAACCCTCTGTGATAAAAAGGGCAATCAGAACCAGAAGAGACTGGGGAAGAGGTGAAGAAACCCTATGTATCACCTAGGTTATGCAGGAAGTCAGTCTAGATAATCACAAGAGTCTACTCTGACCTTGGAATCTATCGGCTAGCTTCTAGACTGATCCACACATCACAGCAGCTAGTTGGATCAATGGAAACCTTTCCAGCTGATGTCTAGTCCACAGCAAAGGAAAAGGGTATGAGATGGCCTGACAGTTGCCAAAGAAGTGGCAAAGGAGAAGGCGACATAACATCTAAGAGACTGGTCCCAGGTTCTAGAGGGGATCTATAGCAACCTAGTGGCTGCCAGAAGACATCATGTATTCAGCTCAAATGCAGTGCAGGCCCCCACATAGACCCGCGCCCCACCCCGCCCCATGCTCTCAGTGGCTCTCCTTCACAAATGATAGGCTGACAAAGAGTATAACACAGAACTGGGGCAGTCCCCCCTGGGGCGTAAGAGGACACAGAATATGGCTGTGAGTGAGTGTGATGTTCTTTTGCTGATCCAAAGGACAGTGCAGGAAACAGCAGGGAGTGGGGTATCGGAGAGAGAATAGTACAAGTTGTGGACATGGAAGTTGTAAGGTGAGTGGCAGGTCTGAGTCTAGGGACATGAACTCATTGACTCAGAATAAGGGTGACAGTGACTCTTCCAAAGCCATCAGTACTGGAGGGCAGGAACATAATGAGAGGGGGGGCTGGACCCAATGGAGGAGGTCTCAGATAAAATGCCAGCCAAGTCAGTGCTACTCACTGAGAACAGAGTAAGCAGCAATTTTTGCCAGTACCAAAAATCTCCAACAGCTGGAGATGGGACACTAGATGGGGAGGGCTTTGGGTTACTACAGAGAATTCTTTCCCAGATGTCTGGCTGGTGGGTCTCGCCCACATGCTCAGGAGCTAACTGATCATCATATTTGGGGTTGAAAATTTCCCCCCGGATCACATTGGCAGAGATGCTGGGGGATTTTCACCTTCCTCTGCAGCATGGGGCAAGGGTCACTTGCAGGTTTAAATTAGTATAAATGGTGAATTCTCTGTAACTAGAAGGCTTTAAGCCATGGTTTGAGGACTTCAGTAACTCAGCCAAAGGCTAGGGGGTCTATTTCAGGACTGGGCGATGTTCTGGTGCCTGCAACTTGCAGGAGGTCAGACTAGATGATCCTGATGGTCTCTTCTGACCTTAAAGTCTATAAGTCTCTGAGACTTGTGCTGTAGCAAGGAACCCTTAGGCTTCCTATTTGGGGGGAATGTTTGACTCTAAGAACCATTTGGGCCATGGAAGAAACTGCCCGAGGAACCATCAGTAGGGATACCCCATGCTGAGAGCATGCACCCATCTCTCAGGGATGGCCAACAGATAGCTAATTCGGTGCTGGTCCACTGCAGAAATAGGCGTGTGCTAGATGAGCCAGAAGAGGTGTCTCCCAACTCATGGGTCTCTCTGATTCTAAGCAGATTCATCAAGTAATGTCTGCAACTGTGTCTACCAATCAACAACCCACTCTGCCACATCTGGCTGGTGGCCCAGCAGCTGCTGCTATGGCTAGATCCTAACAAATTACAGGTGTTGCCAGTGATACATGGCAGGCTTCAGAGGCACCACTCACAGGGATTGCCTAGTAGACAGGAAGTGTAACTATTTTACAGGGCTTCTCTGGGAAGCTCCTACAGTGTGAGAGGCTTGGATGTTTCCTACCTGAAATGGACCCAAGACTGTTACCTTGTACCCGTGAGTGTGGGTGGGAACTATCACTTCCACAATCCAGTCATGGAGGAGGCTCCGCGTCTTCTAGTTAAAAAATTTCCCTTCAAACTGCTCAGAGTAAGAGTGCAGTCAAGGGGCTTCCTGTCTTGTATGTGCCTGTTCAGTGTTAATCTTACGAACTGAGCTCTCCTACTGGCTCAGTCTCCCACTATCCACAGATGACTCAGACATGCCCACACTCATACTGCACCTGGTGAACCTCTACTAGGCTGGACGTAGCTATCTGCCCCTTTGCTTGACACTGAAAATAGGGGCAGTGCACCTCCTTGATAAAGCTGCTCTCAGAATCCACAAACTTACTCTCATTTACAACATGGGGCATGTCAGAAAAGCATGTTTAGCATGTGCTTCAACGGAGATGGGTTAGGGTATATAATAATGGCCAAAGAGCTGAAAGCTGTGTAGAGAGGGCACTTTATTCCTCTGTGCAGTAATGCATTGACTGCCCTTTCCCTCCTAAGCCACAAAGCAAGTGCCAATTAGCCATTAAAAAGCTGTTCTTCTGGCTCTTTTTTGTAATTAGCTTTGCCAAGTTTGCACTGTACCCTAGGGAAGCGTCAAAGGGGAGGGGTGCTTTTCCTAAGCTGTGCAATTGGTTCTCTCCCTGGTTGGGAATCGCCCGGGCGAAGTATTTGCAGAGCTCCAGGTTATTCTTCCCTTCATTTTGTAGTTGATTTACACGTAGGAGATTTCGACTATGGCAAAGCAAGTGAAATGAATAAAGTACAAAGTTCTGTCAGGTACTAGTCAGACACTGTTGATGCTTTAAGCATAATGTTAGCCATGTTACAATGGAAAGAAAAGGTGTTTTACATACAGAAATCTACATACATACAACAGTCTGAGACTTCTAGTTTTGTTGTTGTTCTTTAACAAAATTACATGACAATGTTTAGATACTGACCTTGGATTCTCTCTCTTCCAGGAGCGTCTCCAGCTTCTTCTGTGCAGCACGACCCTCGTGGTCATCACTGACGATTAGTATGATGTGATTCCAGTTGTACACTCGCATCATCTCAAACCAGACATTGGATTGGTGAGAGTATGGTGGGACAGTGCGCAGGAAGGACAGGTGGATGCTCTGCAAGGAACAACAAAGGTTAAACGTAGACTTTTGCAGCTCATTCTCACAGAGGGTATGTCTCCTTGATCAATCAGTTCCACAAGTAGTGGGCAAGGCTCAGAGGTCCTAGCAACTCAGGAATTTCTGGTGACCCTAAAACACAGGCCTTTGGGTCTCAAACCTTTAATTGGCCTCTATAATACAAAATTCCCTTTTTCTGGCTCGGATTTCAGACACTCTTGTTTCCTGGGGCTAGTCCAGTGCCTGGGGAGGTCGAATGTGTGGCCTATAAGAAGCAGAGCTGACCTTGTTATTCATTGTTAATAACAGTCAGTGTGTGCTTAGCCCTTTTTTCTGACTGTAAATTGTGACAAATAACAACTTCTTCTAAGCAAGCACATTTATTCTTAAGGTAAAAGCATCACAAAGAAAACATATAAAAACAAAAAAAGAACCTACACACATGTTAAGTGACAGGCTTCAGAGTAGCAGTCGTGTTAGTCTCTATTCGCAAAAAGAAAAGGAGTATTTGTGGCACCTTAGAGACTAACACATTTATTTGAGCATAAGCTTTCGTGAACTACAGCTCACTTCATCGGATGCATTTGGTGGAAAATACAGTGGGGAGATTTATATACACACGCAGAGAACATGAAACAATGGGTTTTATCATACACACTGTAAGGAGAGTGATCACTTAAGATGAGCCATCACCAGCACCGGGGGGGGGAGGGGTAAGGAGGAAAACCTTTCATGGTGACAAGAAAGGTAGGCCATTTCCAGCAGTTAACAAGAACATCTGAGGAACAGTGGGGGGTGGGGTGGGGGGGAGAAATAACATGGGGAAATAGTTTTACTTTGTGTAATGACTCATCCATTCCCAGTCTCTATTCAAGCCTAAGTTAATTGTATCCAGTTTGCAAATTAATTCCAATTCAGCAGTCTCTCGTTGGAGTCTGTTTTTGAAGTTTTTTTGTTGAAGGATAGCCACCCTCAGGTCTGTAATCGTGTGACCGGAGAGACTGAAGTGTTCTCTGACTGGTTTTTGAATGTTATAATTCTTGACGTCTGATTTGTGTCCATTTATTCTTTGACGTAGAGACTGTCCAGTTTGACCAATGTACATGGCAGAGGGGCATTGCTGGCACAGGATGGCATATATCACATTGGTAGATGCGCAGGTGAATGAGCCGCTGATAGTGTGGCTGATGTGATTAGGCCCTATGATGGTGTCCCCTGAATAGATATGTGGACAGAGTTGGCAACGGGCTTTGTTGCAAGGATAGGTTCCTGGGTTAGTGGTTCTGTTGTGAGGTGTGTGGTTGCTGGTGAGTATTTGCTTCAGATTGGGGGGCTGTCTGTAAGCAAGGACTGGCCTGTCTCCCAAGATCTGTGAGAGTGATGGGTCGTCCTTCAGGATAGGTTGTAGATCCTTGATGATGCATTGGAGAGGTTTTAGTTGGGGGCTGAAGGTGATGGCTAGTGGCGTTCTGTTATTTTCTTTGTTGGGCCTGTCCTGGAGTAGGTGACTTCTGGGTACTCTTCTGGCTCTGTCAATCTGTTTCTTCACTTCAGCAGGTGTGTATTGTAGTTGTAAGAACACATGATAGAGATCTTGTAGGTGTTTGTCTCTGTCTGAGGGGTTGGAGCAAATGCGGTTATATCGTAGAGCTTGGTTGTAGACAATGGATCGTGTGGTATGATCTGGATGAAAGCTAGAGGCATGTAGGTAGGAATAGCGGTCAGTAGGTTTCTGATATAGGGTGGTGTTTATGTGACCATCGCATATTAGCACTGTAGTGTCCAGGAAGTGGATCTGTTGTGTGGACTGGTCCAGGCTGAGGTTGATGGTGGGATGGAAATTGTTGAAATCCTGGTGGAATTCCTCAAGGGCTTCTTTTCCATGGGTCCAGATGATGAAGATGTCATCAATGTAGAGCAAGTAGAGGAGGGGCATTAGGGGACGAGAACTGAGGAAGCGTTGTTCTAAGTCAGCCATAAAATGTTGGCATACTGTGGGGCCATGCGGGTACCCATCGCAAGTGCTTACCAATGTCACCTATCAGTCTTATCGGACTTAGTAGGTCAAGGTCTTCCAACCCTTCTACAAAGGTTACCTTCCCTCCACTTGGAAAGAAGGGCCTGTCCTTTTGCTGGATCAGAAAGCAGGCCCAGAGTCAGTTTAAACGCAGGCTATTTATCCAAAAGTCCTTCTGCTTCACCCTTCATAAATGATCTGGAGGATGGTGTGGATTGCACTCTCAGCAAATTTGCGGATGATACTAAACTGGGAGGAGTGGTAGATACGCTGGAGGGGAGGGATAGGATACAGAAGGACCTAGACAAATTGGAGGATTGGGCCAAAAGAAATCTAATGAGGTTCAATAAGGATAAGTGCAGGGTCCTGCACTTAGGATGGAAGAATCCAATGCACCGCTACAGACTAGGGACCGAATGGCTCGGCAGCAGTTCTGCGGAAAAGGACCTAGGGGTGACAGTGGACGAGAAGCTGGATATGAATCAGCAGTGTGCCCTTGTTGCCAAGAAGGCCAATGGCATTTTGGGATGTATAAGTAGGGGCATAGCGAGCAGATCGAGGGACGTGATCGTTCCCCTCTATTCGACACTGGTGAGGCCTCATCTGGAGTACTGTGTCCAGTTTTGGGCCCCACACTACAGGAAGGATGTGGATAAATTGGAAAGAGTACAACGAAGGGCAACGAAAATGATTAGGGGTCTAGAGCACATGACTTATGAGGAGAGGCTGAGGGAGCTGGGATTGTTTAGTCTGCAGAAGAGAAGAATGAGGGGGGATTTGATAGCTGCTTTCAACTACCTGAAAGGGGGTTTCAAAGAGGATGGCTCTAGACTGTTCTCAATGGTAGCAGATGACAGAACGAGGAGTAATGGTCTCAAGTTGCAATGGGGGAGGTTTAGATTGGATATTAGGAAAAACTTTTTCACTAAGAGGGTGGTGAAACACTGGAATGCGTTACCTAGGGAGGTGGTAGAATCTCCTTCCTTAGAGGTTTTTAAGGTCAGGCTTGACAAAGCCCTGGCTGGGATGATTTAACTGGGACTTGGTCCTGCTTTGAGCAGGGGGTTGGACTAGATGACCTTCTGGGGTCCCTTCCAACCCTGATATTCTATGATTCTATGATTCTATGATTCTGCTTTTAAAGCCATAATATCCTTTCCCCAAAGCAAAGAATACAGAATATCTAACAACACACCCTAAGCCAACACCCCAACCCTTCCTGAGTCTACATGGAAATCTGTCTTGTACATACAGCAAAGGCTGTCACACCAGGAACTTGAACACAGATTTCACACCTTGGGAGCATTTGATGGGATTGCATGACATGGGGCTTAGTTATTGTCTTAGGAGTCCCAGTGTCTCTCCAGTCAATGAATGACTACCCCTTCTGCTCCCACTGGGAATCCAGTGGATCTGCCCCCGACTGGGTGCAGCAAGACACGTACACAATGGTTTCCTTGGAAAGAAGAAGCGATGTATCAGACCCCATCAGTTAGTGCCGACCTGCAAGGGACTGTGTAGCCAACATGCAAATGGGGTGGCTGACAGGGAAGGGGGGATCCCTGCTGCCAGTATCTAGGAGGAATCATGTTACCTTCCCTGTATATGCAGACAAATCCCTGGGGAGAGTGGAGGTGAGACAGCCTCCATCTCAAGGAGAAGGACGAGACTTACTGACATGAAGGGAAATCTATGACACCCACCCCAGGGTGGGAAATGCCCAAGAAATGTGCATGACAGCTGCTCGGGAGACGTCAAAGGTAGCTCCAGCTAGGAAGGAGGGGGAATGTCTTCCCACAATCTATGACTGCCTGATGGTCTGTGAAAATGTATAAGACCCTGGGTGGAGGAAAAATTGCTGCACACCCTGACTCAGTATGTGAGGATTAAAAGTCCATCAATACACTTCCCCCCAGATAAGCTAGGATTGTATGTAACCTTTCTAGGGGGAGATGGGACACATATTGCGATGCCATGCAGTATCTCTGGGGTCCACTGCTTTAAATGAATGGTTTCTGTATGATTGTGTCCTACTCCATGGGGCAGGGCTGCACTGCTCCTCCAGGAACCATGAACAGTGGGTGGGGATTAAGGCAAATCAGCCAGTTTGGAACCCCCCAGACAGGCACCATCTCCTGGGGAGGCTCATGCATATTGGTTCAAACTGGCTTTCCAGAGACCAACGGACAAAGAAAGGACTTTGTATAAATAGTTGGAATTCAAACTGACTCAGGTTCTTTGTTCTGATCCAATAAATGGCCAAGACCTCCTGTCGAAAGAGTGCCCCAATCCTCAAGGAAAGGGTTGGAAGGACTGAACCTACCAGGGTCCCATGAGACTCAGGGCTGCTGTAGTGTTTTCCCCACCACAGGGATATTAAATTTAATTATATTATGGTCACTATTACCAAGTGGTCCAGTTATATTCACCTCTTGGACAAGATCCTCTGCTCCACTTAGGACTACATCAAGAATTGCCTCTCCTCTGGTGGGTTCCAGGACTAGCTGCTCCATGAAGCAGTCATTGAAAGTGTCAAGAAACTTTATCCCTGCATCCTGTCCTGAGGTGACATGTACTCACTCAATAATTGAAATCCCCTATTATTATTGAGTTTTCTATTTTTATAGCCTTTCTAATCACTTTCACAATCACATCCTGGTCAGGTGGTCAGTAATATATCCCTACTGCTACATTCTTATTATTCAAGCATGGAGTTTCTATCTCTAGAGAGTCTGTGGTTCAGTTTGATTCATTTAAGATTTGTACTCTATTTGACTCTATGCTGTCTTTCACATATAGTGTCCCTCCTGTACTTGGTCCCTGCGGCCATGGTTTGCTTTTACTGAATACACACACATATGATATGTACCGACAAGGCAGGTAATCGTACATGCTGCATTCAGTGCAATAAACTGGATGACCCCCACTCTGCTGCTGGACTTCTACCTGCATTCTTTTTACTCATGCAGTTTTCTTTTTATGCGTTTTATTTGTCTGGTTTGTTTCCCTGGGGCGAGGGGTGTTCATTGGCCTATGTTTAGAGAATGTTAATCAGGTGTATCTATCACTCCCACTCCCTCTCTAAACTCCCTCACAAAACTCCCCTGTTAGCTGCTCCTGTTCGCTAGGACACTGCACAAGATGAATCGTTGGTCTGATTAGAGGTAGTCAGAAGTGTCTGAACAACATTTTTTAAAATTGAAAAATGGCCATTTTTGGAAATCCATTTTTTTTTGCAAAAAATTGTTCACTTTCAAAAATGTTCATGCCAGTTTTAAATCATGTTAGGATTGTTTTGATCTGTTTTTATAATTTCCATGACCATTTTTCTGATTTTCCTTTCCTTTCTTTTCTTTTTCCTTTTGCCGCTTGCCTTTCATTTTCCAGTGATTTTTGGGAAAAATATTTTTAAATGACTGGGAAAAAAGAGGAAAAACTCAGGATAAGAGAGGAAAGAAAGAAATAAGTTGAAACTTAAACAAACAAATGAACAAAAATATTAGCCTGAGACAGACACCTAGTAAGTTTCACCCTGAACAGTTTCATTTTGGCAAAATTATAAGTAACTAAAAACAGGGTCTTATAATGGAGGTGTTAAGTAATTTTAACTATAGTTGCTGCTACCTGCCGCCTATAATAAACATCATTAATTGCAGGGAGTATTAGCTCTGCTGAGAAAAAAAAAACCCTAGACTGATGTATAAGTGAATATCCTTCTATCTCTGGCATCAATTGCATGATTAAAATGCCTTTTTAATTGGCAGCATCCCTCCTAACCCATATGGGATGTCCCTGAGGCTGGCATGGATACAGACACCCCATCACCTCTCCAGCTGTAACACCACACTCATTTCCTAGCCTCTGATAGCACTTTCCTCTGAAGTCCACGCAATTCCCAATTTTCAACATCACCCATGTCTCTTCTCCTGTCCTAACAGCATCAGACAGGCACCACATTGGGCAGCAGTGAAGTCTAATCAGTGCTCCCATCACAAAATATTCAACATTATTGTTTGCTCAGCACTCATTAGCCATAAGCACCAAAGTATCCAGCTGTCCCTTGCTGACAATTCTCCCCCATGATTTGACCACAACCCAGATTCTGATGCCTACAGATGCTCTTGGATCAGTGTTAAAGGTCTTCACTGCAACCCTGCTTATAGCAGCTGTATGAAACTTTAACCAGTGCTCTAAAGAATTAAGGTTGTCCACAGAACAGTTACAAGATGGGGAGTGGCAATATAGCTCCGTCACTGGGGCTCACTTGGTTTTTGGAGGAGCCACCTTTGGGGTATTTCAGTCTCCAGCATTAATCAGTCTTGGCCTTGGTTTTTCTACTGAGGTTGCTAACAAGATAGCAATTGAGATAATGGGGGAGGGTTTTTTTTGGGGGGGGAGAGGAATTGGGATTTATTTGAGGACACATGCTCTGTTGGAACTGGCTGAGAACATCCACTCCTTACCCATAGATCCAGGACCAGCCTTCAGATGTGAGTGACAAGAGATGTGCACTGAACTTTTGCTGTTTCATTTCATGTGAATCTGTTGCTCCTCTCTGACTGAAATTTGGCTTTCTTTGGAATGTGGATGAAATGGCTATTTTTGCACTGACATTTTCATCAGTGAATATTCACAGTTTTCCATGCAAAAGCCATCAGCATATGAAATATGGACTCTTTTGAAATAGACTCGTTTTTACTCAATAAATGTAGAACTATTCTACCTGAAAATGGGTCCAGCTTCAGGTTTGTAATAAAATGAGAATGTCACAGCACTTCTGCAAGGACTCTGTGGAACTCCTTTGCTTTTACAAAACAAGTACATTGTACAAGGTCAGCCCTGAAGTGAGGAGTGTCTGATGAAGGAGCCACCCACCATACTCCCCCCATACCCTGCACATGGCCAGATGCATCAAATTCATCACTCTGCAGAGGGCCAGCATAAAGCCTAGGCAAGGCACACTTACATCCTCAAACTAGGGTGTGTATCAGACATGAATGGCACCTAGTCCTTGCCTGGCCCTCTGCCCAGGGGTGAATCTCAACCCAAAGTGAATAGACCTCTTCATTTTCAAAGGGACATGAAGTGTAGTTTGGAACTTAACTTGCTATTTCTTGGCCGCTGGGCAGACTGCGTGTTATTTCAAACCAGAAGATAACCAATATCACTGGTGTTAACCTCCAATCACAAAACCAAACAATCTTGAAGACTAAAAAAGCTCCTGTCAAATGGATAGACAGTATTAGGGTCCTCCTCCATCTCTGCAGTTCCTCCAGCATCCAGGGACCACCCAGGAGGCTGCCGGCTGTCACTAGTCAGCAGTTCAGGAGCTAGTTCATGCATTTGATTTGGCTAAAGAGCTGTGAATCCAGCAGCCTGACAGAGAAACACTGCAGAAATGATCCAGCGATATGTAGATCAACATTGTGAGGTATCAAAACCAATAAATTCAGAGAGAGCCAGAGTAGGAGAGAAAAAGTGAGAGTTATCAGATCAATCTGGAGACGATAGGTAGATAGATAGATAGATAGATGTATTTTGGAAAAAGTAGTGCAGAAATCATTAGTCAATTCTGATGGATGTTCTTCATTTATACCACATGTATGAGATACGTACTAGGAAACATGCATCAGTTACCTTATCAGAATATATAGACATGCGTGTTGTCAGACCAATGACAGGAATCCTGTAGAAGCCAGCTGTGTATGATACAGGTGTTGGTGTTAGGTGATCATTTGGAGCAGGTGGGTGACTAACTAATATTGCATAGACCTGTAGGACACAGGATAGATGATACAAACATTATTTTATAGGAGCAGAATGATCATGAAATGTGAATTTCCTTTTCTTTTCTGTACATTAAGTAGCCAAGTGCTAACGTGGTCACGGAATTCAAACAACAGGAGATATAAATAATAAAAGAATACATAAGCAACACATGTCATGATGTGGTTCGGTAGATGAAGGAAGGCGTGTATGAAAAGGCTGCTTCTTCCCTTAGACTGAAGCCCTCGCTATTAAGAAGAGATGGGTCTGTTTGGGGTTTCATCTTAATGGAAATGCAATGCTTGGCAAGCTAAACTAATAACTCTTGTGGATTACAGATTAAAGAGAAACATCTCTTTTACAGTCACACTATGTAATGAGATTTATTTAACCACACATTTAATACTCAACTCTAATTCCCCTCTGAGGACTATTACAAACAAAGTGGTCAGCTGGGATTCCGTGAGAGAGAGAGCGAGAGACAGACTGAGAGAGGGAGAGAGAGTCACAACACAGAACAAATCAGCCAGCTGCCTGCTAAGCATGCACACACACCAAAACCCAAGAGGAAGGGAGGGGAGGCACATGGGAGATTCACTCAGGTAAGGGCATGAAGAAACATGGATAAAAATATGTCTTAGCTACTTTCTTTTCTCTCAGCAAAGTAGGGTTGATGTGATGGCCAACATGATGATATCATTTCATATGAAAATCACTTCTATAGCCCCATAAATGTACCTGGCACTTGACAAACAAACAGTAGGCCAGCTCCCCAGCTGGTGTAAATGAGTGTAACTACACTAAAGTCAGTGGAGTGATACCAATTTGCACCAGCCGAAGATCTAGCCCCAAAGCATTTTCAGCAGTGGTCCCCAAACTTTTTACCTCGTGCCCCCTTTACCCTTGTCTGCACCCCCCCGCTCCCCAGAGCCGGGACCAGAAGTGGGGCAATGGCTCTGGGAGGAGGGACTGTCCAGCAGTAAGGGGGCCAAGGCTGGGGCCATTGCTGGAGGTGGGGGTAGGAGTCTGGCGAAGGCCAGCAGCCAATGCCCCAGGAGCAAGGCCGGCAGGTGCGGCCGGGAGCAGAGCCCCAGGACTTAGGCCTGCAGCCAGATCACCAGACGTGGGGCTGGCAGCTGGGACCCTGGGTGTGGAGCTGGCAGCTGGGCTAGGGCCAGGAGCAGAGCTGGGTGGCACGCCCTCCCCGCCCTCCGTAGGGGCTGGCCTAGGCCCCAGCTGCATCCCCCAAAATGTTCCTCCCTAGGGGGGCATACCCCACAGATTGGGGACCTCTGATTTACAGTCTGAGGGTCTGTCTACACTGTAATCAGAACTGTGACTGCAGCATGTGTAGACATACCCAAGCCAACTTTGATCTCATTCTGCCTGGAAGAAATAGGTTTTGAGATGGGGTTTAAGGAAGGTAAGTGCACTTGCCGGAAACAGGGAGACTCTCAGGGGCAGCATGTTAGAAGGGGAATAACTGGGAGTGGAAGGAAGAGAGGAGAGTATTGAGAGGAACACAGGGTCTGAGCAGGGGAAGGAAAGCAGAGATAGGGCTGTAGGGCTCACAGGTGAGAATGAAGAATTGATGCTGAGTGTAGCCAGGGGAGGGATCTAAGGCAGAGGGTTTGCTGGCTGGAGCTGGGTGAGGGACATGACATTAGCTGGCTGATAGGAGAAGCAGGAGAACAGTCTAGAGTGGCAATGGACAAGGCAAAAGGCCATCAAGACGTGCACAAGGGTCCTAGCAGGGAAAGAGTTTGGGAAGGAAGTGCTGGGGCTGCATTAAAGAGGGCACAGCAACAGGACATAGGGGAGATAGGATGCTGGGGGAGATGCCGAGGGAAGAGGAGAGTCGGATTAAAGCCCAGAAGTCTTGAGGGACAATGGAATTGTTAATGGGATAGAGAAGTGAGGATGGTAGAGGAGTGGGAGGGAGGGAAGACAAGAGAAGCAGCTCGGATGTAAAGAGCTGGAGATGATGGCAAGGAGATGTCAGCAAGGCAGCTGGATGGGGGAGAATGGGTGGCGGGGAGGAGGAGAGTTAGGAATCAATGAGCTCCAAGGGGAGCTGTCACCAAGAAAGTCAGAAAGAGGAGGGAGTAAAGGCAGAACCTCGTGGCACAGAGGGGAGAATGAGCAGCTGTGAAGCTGAGGCAGGCTGGGCGAGATTCACGACAGGGCAAGGTTGTGAACCAGAGGACGTAATCCTGCAAAGGGCAGCGCCTCCTCAACTCCAGCCAGCTGCAATGGGAGCTGAGAGCAGCAAGCATTGCAAATGGTCCAGCACCAGGAGACGGGGAAAAGCAGAACGGGAGGGAGCGATTGACAGAGCTGAAAGCAGCACAGACCAAAGAGGAAATGGGGAAGGATGCATCCCTTTGACACAGTTGGGAAGGGCCAGGGAGGAGTCAGAGGGATGGAGAGGCTGGCAGCTGCTCATGCTGGGCAGTTCAAGCACTGGGATATCTCAGGGTATGTCTGCACTGCAAGAAACCAGTGGCTGGCCTGTGACAGCTGACCATTGGTACCGTTGTTATGAGTTGCCAGTGGGTGCTCGATCCCCACTCCATCCCAAGCTCTGCCCCCCTTCCCCCAAGTCCCCACCTCTGCCTCACCTCTTCCTGCCCTGCCCTGTTCTGAACCCCTCCCCTGAGCACGCCCCACCCTTGCTCCTCCGCTACCCCCCAGCACCTCCTGCATGCTGATGAATACCTGATTGTGGCAGGCGGGAGGCACTGGGAGGGAGCGAGAGAAGCTGATTGGGGGGGCTGCCATTGGGTGCTGAGCACCCACTGTTTTTTTTCCGTTGGTGCTCCGGGGTTGTGGGACCTATGCAGCTGACACTGGCTCGTGGGACTCGGGCTGTGGGGCTATAACATTGCAGTGTAGACATTTCAGCTTGGGCTGGAGCCTGATCTGTGACATCCAACCCCGCAAAGCCTGGCCACATGACCTCAGCAGATTCAACCCCTTGGGAGATGCTGCACATTATTCATGGCAGCTGCTAACATAAAATGGCCATTTTGCAAAATTTTATTTCCAAAATTCTTCTCTGACACACTGAAATTCTGCTCATGCTTAAGGTCAAGAATAAGAAAATTAAAGTTGCTGAAGGTACCCCGTGCCAAGGCATAACCCACCCATAAGTGAATACTGCCCATTCTTGGTATGCTGGTCCAAATAACCCACAGCACTGGCATTTCTAGAGGGTGAAGAATATCACTGGATCACATCATGACAAGTTGACTACGAAGCTATATAACAGTTATTAAAACGCATCACTGGACAGTGTCATTCAGCACAGGGCTGGGAATGCAGCACACTCTTATTGGATATTCATGAGTCAAAAAATCTCCGTTGTTTAAAATGCGCAAAAGTTGTCTCAGGGCAATCTGGGTGCAGAGGGCCAGACCAGGAGTACACACCCCTTAAGCTCCACCTAAAACCTCAAATAGGGCTTAAATGAGAATTAAGAGGTGCATAGGCCTTTTGCTAGCCCTCTACATAGGTGAGAAATTACCTACTAATACATGTGATCAAGCAAATGATGAAACAATACTGTCAGTGCACAAGATATACTGTCCTGCAGTACAGTAGTGGTTCTCTACTTGAAAGGTAACTAACTCACTTTTCTTCATGTGCCAGTATATTTATGCCTGTATCTGTAATTTTCACTCCATGCATCTAAAGAAGTGGGTTTTTTACCCTCAAAAACTTATGCCCAAATAAATCTGTTAATCTTTAAGGTGCCATCAGACTTTTTGTGGATACAGACTAACACGGCTACCCCGTGATACTAGTATTGCCGTACTGTATACTATTTATGCCTGCCTCATGTGGCAAGATTAATAAATTCTATCTTTTCAATTGATGTTTCGATATCATGGTGATTAGACGGATAGATAGATAAATAGATAGAAGGTGCGTGAGAAAGACAAGATTTCGAGCTACACAGAGCTCTTCTTCATGTCTGGGAAAGGTAATCAGAGTGTCACAGCTAAATATGAGCTGAAACAGATTGCTAAGCATAAGGAGTTAATAATACATGTTGCAAGAGACTATTCAAGATGAAGTGAACAGTTATCACCTCTTTAGTCATAGGACAGAGGAGGGTTGGGGGATTACATATTGTTGTAATGAGACATAAAACTAGTATCACTACTGAGCCCATGTTTATATATACACACTGCTGCAGTCCAGCTGTACCAGAACAGCTGGGCCACTGCAGCACATGTGGTGGTGACACTCTATGCCGATAGGAGAGAGCTCTCCTGTTTGCATAAACCCCTACCTCCATAAGTGGCATAAGCTCTGTGGCGGGAGAAGCTCTCCTGCTGATATAGCGCTGTGCACATGAACTCTTATGTCAGTGTAACTTATGTCACTCAGGGGGGTGCAATAGTCACACCCCGATCAACGTAAGTTTTGCTGACATATGCTGTAGTTTAGATATAGCCTCAGTGTCTAGCAAAGTCATGAACTTAAGCTCTCAGGATTGTCTTTTGAAGGTGTTGTTCAGGGTTTCCTTTGAGGATGAGAACTGAAAGGTCAGATATGGAGGGATCGCTCTGTGAAAAGTGCTCACCCATGAGTGACAGGGTGTTTTTGTCTCTTATCATTATTCTGTGTGAGTTCATTTGAGAGCGCAGTGATTGTCTGGTTTCACCCTCACAGTTGTTGTTGGTGCATTTGATGCACTGGATGAGGTACACCACATGTGATAGGCATGTGTAGGACTCATGGTTCTTGAAAGGTGTCTTGTGGGAGGTGTGGATCATTGTAGCAGTGGAGATATGGCTGCAGGTTTTGCATGTGTTGTTCTGGCAGGGTCTGGTGCTGCTTTGAGTTGGTCTGTCCTGGCATGTAGGGAGCTTGCTTCTGATGATGAGCTTGGTGAGGATGGGGCATTTTTTGAAGGCCAGAAGAAGGGGCTCAGGAAAGATTTTGTTCAGGATGGGGTCCCCATCAAGTTTTAGTTTTTTGATGATTGGTTTTAGTTGTTTGATGATACCACAGATGGGTTCCAGTGTGGGGCGATAGGTGACAACTAGGGATGTGCAGCTGATGGAGGTTTTTCTTCTTCTCTGTATTAAAGCAGGTTCTCTTGGAATATTTGGGTGGCCCCTTCCATGATGCGATCTACTTCTCTAGTGGAGAGTCCTTGTTTGGCAAAGGTGGTTTTAAGTGTTTTAAGATGTCTATCCCAGACTTTTTCCTCAGAGCATATTCTGTGTATCTGAGTTCCTGGCTGTAGAGAACAGATTTCTTAGTGTGTTTGAGGTGGTGATGGTAGGTGTGGTGATCAGTTTCTGGAATATAATTGTCTGTAGGGTTTCATTGTTGAAGCTGACCATGGTGTCTAGGAGGTTGACGCTGGTATAGGCGTGTTCTAGAGAGAGTTTGATGGATGGGTGGTGGTTGTTGAAGTTGTGGTGGAAATTTATGAGGGCACTTAGGTCCTCTGTCCTGAGGATGACTATATAATTGATTTCAGAGTGGTAGCTGTGTTAGTCTGTATCAGCAAAAAGAACAAGGAATACTTGTGGCACCTTAGAAACTAACAAATTTATTTGAGCATAAGCTTTCATGGGCTAAAGCCCACTTCATCAGATGCATGCAGTGGAAAATACAGTTGGAAGATATATATATATATACAGAGAACATGAAAAAATGGGGGTTGCCATACCCACTCTAACGAGACTAATCAATTAAGGTGGGCTATTATCAGCGGGAGAAAAAAAACATTTGTAGTGATAATCAGGATGGCCCATTTCAAACAGTTGACAAGAATGTGTGAGTACCAGTGGGGGGAAAATTAACATGGGGAAATAGTTTTTAGTTTGTGTAATGATGTATCATCGATGTATCTCAGGTATACCATTGGTTTAGTACTGCATTTTTCCAAAAATTCTTCCTCAAGGTGGGCCATGAAGAAGTTGACATATTGGGGAGCCATTCTTGTACCCATGGCTGTTCTCAGGGTCTGGAAAAAGTGTTGTTGAATGTAAAGTTGTTATGGGTGAGGATGTAATGGATGAGTTTGCCAATGTGTTTTGGGTGGATTTCTGAGTGTTGTCCGTAGTTCTGTAGATATTTAAGGCAGGCAGCGATGCCGTCACAGTGAGGCATGTTGGTGTAAAGGGAGGTAACATCCATGATGGCAAGGATGCTGTTCTGAGGGCGGTTGTTAATGTTGTGGAGTTTCTTGATGAAATTGGTTGTGACCTGAAGGAAACTGGCCCTTTGTATGGTGAATCTGAGGACAGTTTCTATGAGTCCTGATATTTCTTCAGTAAGAGTGCTGAGGTCAAGTATGAGGGGCCTGCCTGGGTTCCCTTGTTTGTATGTCTTGGGAAACATGTAGAAGGTCCCTGGGGTGGCTTCATGGGGGACGAGGTTATAGAATTGCTCTTGGAGTTGTTTAGGGAAGGATTTGATTATATCCTTAAATTTCTGTGTGAATTGTGCTGTGAAGGTTGTCTTTGAGTTTTTTCAAAAAGAAAAGGAGTACTTGTGGCACCTTAGAGACTAACAAATTTATTAGAGCATAAGCTTTCATGAGCTACAGCTCACTTCATCGGATGCATTTCTGAAGTGAAGCTGTAGCTCACGAAAGCTTATGCTCTAATAAATTTGTTAGTCTCTAAGGTGCCACAAGTACTCCTTTTCTTTTTGCGAATACAGACTAACACGGCTGCTACTCTGAAACCTTTGAGTTTTTTGTAGTAGGTGGTGCCAGAGAATTGTTGGTTGGCCTCACTGATGTAGTCATCATGGCTGAGGAAGACAATGGCACCCCATTTGTCTGCTGATTTGATCCCTATCTGGTGGTTGGATTTCAGGAACTGGATAGATAGATAGATAGGTAGATAGATAGATAGATAGATAGATAGATATTTTAAAGAACCTCAAATCCCTACTTGCATTCTAAATTACCCTCAAAACTATGCCCTTTGCCTGATTAGGACACATGAAAACAGCCCCTTTGCTGTTCTAATGAGCTATCTGCATAAATTGCTATGGAAGGAAGTACCTTTTTCAGAGATGAAGCTATGTAAATTGCTCTTGGTGCAATCCAATAGTGCATGAACATTATCCTTCCTGCTGGTTTCTCCTTGCTTCTTTTGAATACATCTTCTGTACATTTCTCTGACTTTCCTTGGCCTCCAGACATTTGCATAGTATTTGTTTGGAAAATTGGGCCATATCCAATTACTATTTGAATCAAAAAGATTAGCTAGTCTTCCCTCTGCTTCTTTCACTGCATCTCCCTCCCCCCCTTCCCCCCCCGGCAAATCCACCAGAGACAGCCCTGGGAGTACCTATGCTTAATTTTAAAAGTTTAAAATGTCCAGGATATTATCTCTCTGCGTGCATATGTGTGTGTATGTGTTTGTGTGTGTATGGGGGTATGTATATGTATACACATGTATGTGCAGGAGTACGTGTGTGTATAGGTGTGCATGTGCATGTGTGTACACATGTGTGTGAAAAGTCTGACTGTTGTGAAGACTGTGGGTTGTTTAGGCAGAGAACCCAAGAACCCCCCAAAAAGTGAAGAAAACAGAACAACACTGCAAAAATGAGCATTCAAAAAAAGTCCTTTGCAGAAGTTAGAACATATTTTACTTTAAAAAATAGATAGCAAACGTAATTGTGCCCTGCAGAGTTATTGTGCTAAAGGGGTCTTAGTTTTGCTTTAACAGCCAATCTCAATGCAGCCTTAACTACGGTGTCACTACGGATGTCTCCACAGTCTGTGCAGGGCTCAGAGCTTTGCAGGCTGGGAGGAGCCTTTAATAAATAAATAAATAAATAAATTTATTTTTATGTTATTACCAGCTATACTAAGCTTCCTTTGTAAATTAAGAGAGAAATGTACAGACCCTCTTCCTCAGCCCCTTCAGTTACGGACAAGCAATAGGGTGCTTGTCTTTTGCAACAATTAGAAACCAAGTGACAGTTGCAGAAGGGGAATTCCATGCCCTGTATTCAGCAAATAATAAAGAAAATCTCAGTAACTGATGTTCTGGAGGTTAAATCCTTAAGCTGTTCAGGTTCAAACTAGAGACAAATAAAGAGCCTCCGACTAAATTCCCTAAATATAAGCACAGATCCCTCTGTCCCTGCATTATGCGGCAATAGCGGGAGTAATCAAGGCATCACTGCCAGGGAGGCTGGGCTGGATGAGGCATTGGCATTTGCCATGTCAGATAGCCCTGCCTGGCCTTTGGAAGATGAGTGGGATACACAAGAATGGGGCGGGGGGGGACAAAGAATGGAAAAATCCATTATTTGTTCAGCTCTCGGTGTGAGTCAAGTGTGAACAACATGGAGCCCCAGAGGATGTGACAGATTCAGCCAGCTTCTGAAAGCCAGCCTTTCTGTGTAGATTTCCAGTGTGAGGAGGAAGGGGAGTTAAGCAAGAAAGTATACTGGTGTGTGTGTGTGTGTGTGTGTGCGTGCGCATGCGGATATGTAAAAACTTTCTAACTCTAAGGGTAGGTAAACTCTGGAATAAGCTTCCAAGGGAGGCTGTGGAATCCCCATCATTGCGGGGGTTAAAAACAGGTTGGACAAACACATCTGGGATGGTCTAGGTTTACTTGGTCCTGACTCAGCACAGGGGGCTGGACTAGATGACCTCTCAAGGTCCCTTCCAGCCTGACATTTCTATGATTCTATGTGTGTTGCCAGTTTGTGCATCAGCAAGTGTGACTGTGTGTGTTTGGCAGAGAGATGTTTTAAAGGATTGATGTGTAGTATTTAATTAAATGCTTTCTTAATGCTTAAGGTTTATAGTGCCAGGCAGACAGCTTAAAGCACTTCTGCTCTGCAGTGATGCCAGATCCTGTGTGTGTTGAGAATTGGTTTGTTTAATGTATTATTTATGAGGCTCAGATATTTGAAAAAATCCTGTAGCTTTAATACCGGGCATGGGAGCAGGGTGTGTTGAAATGTGCATGTGTGTGCGCATGTGAGGACCATGTGTAAGAGGGTCTAAATGCTCTTATATAAAAAGCTGCAATGCAGTCAGATAAAGCTTCATTGGAATTCAGCGAGGGAGCAGCGGATGGGGGAGGGGAGATCATGTCACACAAAATGAGGCCACCCGGAGCCATGTATGAGCACTGAGGCTCCACTTGGACATGGAGAGCAGCTGTCCCTGCCTGTGCTAGGGCCCTGACTGGGTTTCACACAATCTCAGACATGAGAACACCAGGCACAGATTGCTGGAGCACCATTAGAAGCACCATATTTAAAAATCAAGCAAACACAGGGCCTCCACCCCACCCCCCAAGCCCTGCAGTGATTCATTTCTCCCCCAACATGGTGCAAATACTTTACTTATATGCTATGTTTCCTTTGATTTAATGGCGACAAAGGTCACACTCAGTGTTTGCATTTGAAAATAAAGCCAAAAGATGGGTCAAACTGTTATCCATGGATGCATCCAGAAGAATATTCATGCTGGTAACAAAAATAAAGGGCTGGGGCATTATTCAGTTTACATATGAAATTCTCATAGTATCCTCTCCCATCTCAGCACCATTTCATTATTCGTGGGGCTGTTTGCATATTTATTTGCCAAAAATATTCATGTTTTCATTTCTGAAGACCCAGATGCAAAATGTTTTGTGTGTATTTCTCTTTAAGTAAAACTTTGCCTGAATATATACCTGTATAGAGCAAATCCATCCACAGCAAGAAAGACTATTAAGCCTCTCCATAAAAGATAGGAAAAATATAGACAACTCTAGTTGGTGTTTTAGTTACCTACCTCTGAGGTTTTCCATAAAGGATGGTAAAAAGCATCTGAATTATTCAGAATGTTAGAGATTTATCTATTGGTATGAACTGACTGCACCTACAGCACATACACACACATTGTACACACAGTCCTACAAACACACACACTGTACACACACAGACATACAAACACACTGTACACACAGAGAGATGAGCAAACACCCACACGCACCCTGGACACACACAGAAACATACAAACAAACATACTGTACACACAGAGAGACACACAAACACCCCCCCCCACACACACTGTACACACACAAAGAAAACAAACACTGTACACACAGAGACATACAAACACAAATACCACACACACACAAAGGCATGCAAACAAACATACACATATGCAAGCACACACCATACATCACTCACACAGACATCAACCCTTCCCAACAGGTCCACCACCAACCTTAATATGCAGATATAACCCATCCCCACCCGCCATGAATTTGAGAGAATGCAAGGTCTGGCTGTCTCTGTTAACACATGATTTGCTCGGGCTATGGGATGAACTCCTGGTGCTTCATGGCCTGTCCTTCCCCTGATCAGTGAGTTAAGGCACTGGCAATGAGCTGGCTGGGGGAGCAGATGGGGGCTGTGGGGGGAGATGTCTGGAGGGGGGGGAGATTGACTGCAGTGATGGCTGAGGACAAGGGGCTGAGCGCTAGCTGGGGAAGCAGGGGGGGCTGCAGGGGAAGATGGTTGGAGGGGGGAGGGGTAGTGGGCTGCTGTGCTGGATGAGGGCAAGGGGCTGAGCGCTGGCTGGGATAGCAGATGGGTGGTGCGGGGGAGATGGCTGGAGGGGGGAGGGGGAGGTGGACTGCAGTGATGGGTGAGAGCAAGGGGCTGAGCACTGGCCAGGGGAGCGGATGGGGAGATGTGGGGGGAGATGGCTGGAGGAGGGAGTGGATGAGGGCTGTGGGGGTGATGGCTGCAGGGGGAAGCAGATGGAGGGTGTGGGGGGAGATGGCTGGAAGGAGGAGCGGTTGGGGGAGCGCAGGGGGAGATGGCCGGAGGGGGGAATGGATGGGGGGTGCAGGGGGAGATGGCTGGAAGGGGGAGCAGATGGAGGGTGTGGGGGAAGATGGCTGGAAGGAGGAGCGGATGGGGGGCTGCAGGGGGAGATGGCTGGAGGGGGGAATGGATGGGGGGTGCAGGGGGAGATGGCTGGAAGGGGGAGCAGATGGAGGGTGTGGGGGGAGATGGCTGGAAGGAGGAGCGGATGGGGGGCTGCAGGGGGAGATGGCTGGAGGGGGGAGTGGATGAGGGCTGCGGGAGGAGATGGCTGGAAGGGGAGCAGATGGAGGGTGCGGGGGGAGATGGCTGGAAGGAGGAGCGGATGGGGGGCTGCAGGGGGAGATGGCTGGAGGGGGGAGTGGATGAGGGCTGCGGGAGGAGATGGCTGGAAGGGGAGCAGATGGAGGGTGCGGGGGGAGATGGCTGGAAGGAGGAGCGGATGGGGGGCTGCAGGGGGAGATGGCTGGAGGGGGGAGTGGATGAGGGCTGCGGGAGGAGATGGCTGGAAGGGGAGCAGATGGAGGGTGCGGGGGGAGATGGCTGGAAGGAGTGGGGCTGCAGTGATGGGCGAGGACGAGGGGCTGGGCGCTGGCCCGGTGAGCGGCGGGATGAGTGGCCAGGGGTGCCCGAGGCGATGCTGGCGGGGCTCCCGCGGGCCGGCCCCGGGTACCTGGCTGGAGATGAGGTCCTCGCAGACGGACAGGGCCATCTGGATGGCGTTGGGCTTGTGGGTGACCGAGGTGGCGTTCAGCTGGATCTTCCACGTGCCGTGGCGCTTGTTGGCCTGGTTCACCGCCTCGCGGAAGATCTGCTCGTGCTTCTTGGTGCTCAGCACCGCGCCGATGTTGACGATCTTGGGGTCGCAGCCGGCGCGGGCGAAGGAGAAGGAGACGAGCACGGCGAGCAGCAGCAGGCGCATGGTGCTCATGGGCCGGGGGCTCGGCTCAGCGCGGGGCCAGGGCGCCCCTGCCCGGTCCGCTCAGGCGCCCCGGACGCCGCCCCAGGGGCAGGAGGCTTCGCCGCTCCCCGCCGCGCCCAGCCGCGGGGCTCGCCCCATCCGGCCGCCCGCCGAGCCCTCGGGCAGCTCGGCGCCAGCCCCGGCCGGAGCCCGCCCGGGCGCAGGGCGCTCTCCGAGGTGCTGAAGTACCGGCGCGCCCGGCGTCGCGTCCCGCTCTGGCTCTGCCCCGCGCCCCGGCACCTCGGGCGGCTGCTGCAGGTGCCGGCGTCCCGGCCGCGGTGCACAGGCCCCAGGGCGCTCTGGGGCAGGGCGGCGGGGCGCGGACCCTCCTGCGCCGCCCTCCCCGGGGCAGGGGTCTGCGCTGCGCCCGTGCGCCACCAGCCTCCCGCTGCAGAGCGCTGCGCTGCCCACGGAGCCGAGCGGGTCCCGCCGCGACGCGTCACAGCGCAGCACTGCGGAGCCTCCGCTGCTGCCCGCCCCTCGCCGGCCCCGGGATTGGGGAAGGGCTGCTGTGCCCGGCCCCTCTGCCCAGCCCGCCGCTCGCCGCCTGCCAGCTGCTGTGCGCAGGGCACGGCCCCGGCCCCCGCGGCGGGACACTCTGCCCTGTCCCCGGGGGCTGGCTGCCAGGAGCCGGTCAGGTCTCTCCCCTGTCCTGGGCTGCTGCTGTGCTCCCAGACACCCCCCGCCCCCGGCACCAGCCCACAGCACCTCTCCCCCGGCTCAGCTCCTCTGGCCGCCTGCAGCCCCCGCTGCGAGCCCCAGCACGAGGAGCTGATGGCCACTTTAGACGGGAGACCTCATGATGAGGGCACCAGAATAGACAGAGAGCTGGTGTGTACGGAGATAGATAGATAAATAGATAGTGTATGGAGATAGAGAGATAGAGAGATGATAACTAGTGGGTATGGCGATAAATCGATCAATCAATAGATAGTTGGTGTATATGGAGATAGATTGATCAACAGCTGGTGTGTATGGAGAAAGGAAGGAAGGAAGGGAAAGAAAGAGGATAGTTAGATAGCTGGTCTGTAGGGGGATAGATGGATTGATATATAGCTGGTGATATAATGGATAGACAGCTCACGTGTATTGGGATAGACAGCGCAATCAATAGATAGCTGGTGTGTATGAGGATAGATACATTGATCGATTGATGGATCCTTGCAACTTTTTCTGTCCTAAAATTGTTCTTACTGGGAATTAAACTGGGTCTTGGTGTGTATGGGAAATCTTTGAGAGCAGTGTTTCTAGGGACTGGGATCTCCCCAGTACTTGTGTCTATTAGTGGGTAGCTCATCTAAGTTTTCTGGCTCTGGGTGAGTCTGGCAGAAGAGCTAAAGGAATGTGATCTTCACAGTGGATTAGCAATGGATGTGCCTTGGCTTCCAGAAGGTGTGCTGACCTCCCTTCCCACACTATGTTAAACACGTTGCACTGCTCCTGAGAACACAGGGCAGCAAGTAGACTTAGGATACCAAGCTAAGTGCCTAGCCAGAGCACAGTGTGGGGCTTTGCAAATAAACAGGCCACCCACATGGCCTGACTTGCAGAAACACAGCCAGGGACCAGGTACTGGGAGGTGGCACCTGGAAATTGGTTGGGTTGTTTTTAGGATTTTGCAGGCACGAAGTAGCAGCTTGAGGATTGGGGAGAGTTTCTGGAGGTGGAGTGAACTGGGGCTCATGTCTGGAGGTTATTCTGCCCTGGGCCAGCTTTGGAAACCCTCCCTGATCCCTAGCATGTCATTCCCATGCCACCTGAATCTTCTCTGCTGACTCCCAATGTGGCTACTAGGTGAGGAACCAACACGTGGGAGCTGTGTTGCCCATGAGTACATGTGCATGGGGTGAGGGAGGAAGGGAACCAGCAGGAGCATAAGGGATTAGGAAAGAGGTCAGATCTTTTATGGTGAGGAGGGAGCACTGGTGCACTTGCTAAGAGCAGAGAGGAATGGGGAGATAAGGCCATGTGCACTGAAGACTCCTAGGCAAGTTAAGGGTTAAACCCTCACACAGCCACAGTAGAAAGCAGAGTGATGCTGTCTTGTGGAAACGCATTTAATTCTGTGTTCATCTGGGAATCCTTGGCTGCTTTTTTATGGCACATTTTGTGCTCTGAGTATTCCTATCCCCTTGGCAGGACACAGCTGCGCTAGGCTTCCTGTGAGTAAAGGTCTCTGGATTCTCCAAGCAGCTGAAGGGAGTCTATGTCTGCAATGCCTTTGAGCAACACATATTTTGGGCTCCCTTAAAGAAATGGGTGAATGGCGCCCAGAGAGAATGATTTTGTGAGTGCATGTGGTGAGTAGGCTCAGGGTCCAGGGCTGAAATTCACCCCCGTGCAGAGGGCCAGCCTTAGGCCTATACACCTCTTAGCCAGAGAGGCTTAAGGGAGGTTGACCTGGTGCCTAGGCTTTTCACTGGCCCTCTGCACGGGGGAATGTTGCCCTCTGTGAATTAGCGAACTGCTGGAGGTTGACTGGAAAGCCTGCTGGAGAATGGAGTCATTGGCCATGGATGCAGGGCTCCTCAGGTGCATAGCATTTTGGTGTGAACCTGTGAAACAATCCCCTTCCTCTAATGTTTGCCCAGGACCACTCTTAGGATTCCAGGGTTGGCCAGGTAGAGGATATCGCGGGGTGCCCTTAAACTCAGCTGACTTGTTTGGGCAGGGGAGGTTCGCTGGGCCACCACTAGCCTCCTGCCATAGGGGAAGTGGAGCTCCAATAGTTTGTGCCGGGTTCATACTTCACCTGACAATTCTTCAGTGGCAGCAGTCTCAGCTCAGAGACCAGGGACTGAACGGGACTGGAACCCAGACTATCCTTTCACCCAGGAGCTGTCTCTCCAGGTCAGGGACAAGGCAGATGGATGGGAGGGCTAGTCACAGCTTGTTCTATGAATACCCAGGACTTTGCTTTCTGGAGCTCTCCAGTTGGCACCTTTCAGCAGCAATAAATTAAAAGAAAAATATGAATGCAGGAGAGTGCAGAGCCCTGCTCTTCTAAATGCATGGGACAGATGCCATCAGCATCCCCATGGTATACGAGTCAAAGGAGAGAGAGCAGCATGAGCACTGCAGAGAATAAACACCAATAGATATTTTTACATGGGTCATTTCTAGAATATTGTCCCAGCCCACCACTGTTCTTATTCAGAACAAATGAGTAGGAGATTTTTTTTCCCCAGTGCAAATTTTCCTGCTGACGTCTTTAAAGTGCAAGTTGCTATGGAAACAGTTTTGTCAGCGTCCCATGTTCTCAAAATGTATGCGGTAGAAAAGGCTGAAGCAAAATGGCCTTTGTGTAAAGATGCAGGATGTGGAAGGTGGAGGAGACTGCTGCTGCAAGGAGCCTTTCCAGGTGACAGCCCATACTGCGGAGGCTTTGAGGTGCATTCAGCCACTGAAGAGTGCTAATGAAGCTGATTTCAGCTATGGTGCTCCCAGTAAGAAAACAAAAATGGCCCCTGCTCAGTTTAACCCCTACCTAGCTTTGTGTGGAAACAAACAGAAATCCCAGCTGCACTCCCAGCACCTCACTAAAGGCAAACCATGCACCAGAGACACTAAGAGTCGTATTTTACTCTTTTTAGCACCATTCTGCTGATTCTGCTCTTCAAAGCATGGAAATGAGGCACTCATGACATCCTGAACACCTCTTCCCACCCTGCTAGACTCAGTTCAGATCAATTCCACTGTTCTGGATTTGGGGGGAGGCAACGCATGCAGTTCAGCAGCTGGAATTACATTTCTTTGGAAAGCAAAGACATTGGCACTGGTATTGCTGTTTATCCAGTTTTCAGGCAGCTGATTGTATCCCTCTCTTCTACCTATATGGGGCACTTGTTCTTTGCGACAAAGACCACATGTTGGTAGGGGTGCATACAAGCCTTCCTCCTGATCAGAATCCCAGAGCAATATAGCTCCTCCCTGTGCCAGCTCTACATTAAAATGTTAATTTGAATGAACAGAACGTGCATATTTTAACAAAGGGCATGAAATGAAGGTCCTCTAAAGAACAGAAGGATGACACTCATCCAACATGGGACAGCTAATGGGACTCAATGATTCCTCTCAGGAGCATTGTCATGTGTCAGCCCTGACAGCAGGGTAGAGTAACAAAAGTAAGAGCTGGCCATGGCTGGGGGTACATCAGGACCGTGAGGAAAAGGCAGATCTGGGAAACATTATCCAGTTTGCCTGTACTTTCCATGTAAAGCCTGTCGCCCCAATAGCTTATAGAGTCACCTGCAATAAGGGGGGAGTGGGAGGAGTCTCCAAGGCCCCTTTCATGGTGCCCATGAATCTGGGATGGACACACCTAGAGAATGGGGCTTGCCATTTGTTTCTCCGCTCTGGCCAGTTCTCTTTTTCATTCCTGCAGACCAATGTTCCTGGCAGGCAGCACTCCAGAGATCTGAGCAATGCCTGCTTCCCTCCCAGGCCCTGTCTCCAGCTGGGTTGCACTCTCCCTGCATCAGAGAGAGGTGAGATCACAAAGTGCAGAAGCCAGGCTCAACCAGTTCAGAAGGCATCACCGCATGACACCCTGACCTGCTGTGTCCTCCAGCTCTTTGATCATTTGAAGATACTAGGTGCACAAGGGGACTTTTCCCAGCATGGGACTTGTGTAAACAGCAGTCACAACCACAGCCAGGAGCTGGTTCTCCTAAAGGGAGCAGTCTGTAGAGAGTGCTAAATCTTTCTTCCTGCCCCCACAACCACATTAGCCTCTCAAGATGGACGTGTTCGCTGCCAGTGTGACTGCTTTACTGGCTTTCATTAAAACCTTCTCAGCACTGATTTTCAACTGAGTGACAAACACTTCACAACACACTGAGTCATAAGGGAAGACACAAGAAGATGCATGGCACAGCCCCACTCTTCATGTCCAACAATTGTCAAACATGCTGGGGACAATTGTGTGGAAATACCATTGGTGCAAAGTGCCCCATTCCCTCTACACAGTGTAACTCCTGTTTGCAGGCTGGATGTTTGGGACAAGATCCTCGGCTGGGTAAATTAACATACATAGATTCATAGATTCCCGGGTCAGCAGGGACCATTGTGATCATCTAATCTGACCTCCTGTACAATACAGGCCAGAGACCTGCCCCCACAGTAATTCCTACAGCAGATCTTTTAGAAAAACATCTAATCTTAATTTTACAATTGCGAATGATGAAGAATCCATGAGGACCCTTATTGAATTGTTCCAGTGGTTAATTACTCTTGCCATTAAAAATGTACATTCTATTCCATTGACTTATCAATCCCTTGACTGCAGAGGAGCAGCACTAATTTCCCCAAGATGAGGACTGGGTTTGCTCTGCTGCAGCCCGGATAGAGAAGGGGCGGGAAAGGAGTTGCTCTCAGAGCTTTAGCTAATTTTCATGAGAAGTGCAGTTGCACAGAACAATCTCCCCTGTGCCTGAATCTTCCAGCCCAGTCCACAGTGCTGGGGCCATGCTCTGGCTAAACCAATCCTAGAATTAGGCTAGACGCATGCGGCGGGAGGAGACACCTGCTCTCTCCTCCCCAACAACTTCTCCCACATTGCGCCTATCTGTCTAGAGTCCCGAGTTTAGACTGGAGAGCTTGAAATAAAAGCGAAGCACACCCCTGTCTGAAGGGGCATGCAGGGATAAGACTCAGTGTTGGAAATCCGGGAAAGCATGAATATGGAAGGACAGATGGGGGTAAACATCACAACAAAGTTGGTCAGGGGATACCACCAAGCACAAGGGATAAGATGCACAGAGGTCCCCATGCAAGAATCTATATCAGGTCCCAATCAGAGTCCCCAAGGGGTTGTGGAGTCTTAGGCCTGGTGGTAAATAAGATGGGTGAACTAGAGTGCCTTGTGTTAAAGGAGGATATTGATATAATAGGCATCACAGAAACCTGGTGGAGTGAGGACAATTAATGGGACACAATCGTTCCGGGGTACAAACTATATCGGAGGGACAGAACAGATCATGCGGGGTGGGGCGGGGGGGAGTGGCACTATATGTGAAAGAAAATGTAGAATCAAATGAAATAAAAATCTTAAAATGAATCCACATGTTCCATAGAATCTCTATGGATAGTAATTCCAGGCTCTAATAAGAATATAACAGTAGGGATCTATTATTGACCACCTGACCAGGTCTGTGATTGTGACGATGAAATGCTCAGGGACATTAGAGAGGCTATCAAAATAAAAAACTCAATAATAGTGGGGGATTTCAATTATCCCCATATTGACTGGGTACATGTCACCTCAGGACGAAATGCAGGGACAAAATTTCTCGATCCTTTAAATGACTGCTTCTTGGAGCAGCTGGTACAGGAACCCACAAGGGGAGAGGCAACTCTCAATCCAGTCCTGAGTGGAGTGCAGGATCTGGTCCAAGAGGTAACTATAACCGGACCACTTGGAAATAGTGACCATAATATAACAACATTTAACATTCCTGTAGTGGGCAGAACACTTCAACTGCCCAACACTGTGGCATTTAATTTCAGAAAGGGGAACTATGCAAATATGAGATTATTTAAACAGAAATTAAAAGGTACAGTAACTAGAGTGAAATCCCTGCAAGCTGCATGAACACTTTTCAAAGACACCATAATAGAGGCTCAAATTAAATGTAAAAATGTAATAAGAAAAGCCAAAAAGGAATTTGAAGAACAGTTAGCCCAAAACTCAAATGGTAATAACAAAATGTTTTTAAGTACATCAGAAGGAGGAAGCCTGCTAAACAACTAGTGGGACCCCTGGACAATTGAGATACAAAAGGAGCACTTAAAGACGATAAAGTCATTGCGGAGAAACTAAATGAATTCTTTGCTTCAGTCTTCACGGCTGAGGATGTTAGGGAGATTCCCAAACCTGAGCCGTCTTTTGGAGGTGACAAATCTGAGGAATTGTCACAGATTGAAATGTCACTAGAGGAGGTTTTGGAATTAATTGAGAAACTTAACAGTAACAAGTCACCAGGACCAGATGGCATTCACCCAAGCGTTTTGAAGGAACTCAAATGTGAAATTGCGGAACTATTAACTATGGTTTGTAACCTGTCCTTTAAATTAGCTACTGTACCCAATGACTGGAAGATAGCTAATCTAACGCCAATATTTAAGAAGGGCTCTAGAGGTGATCCTGGTAATTACAGACCGGTAAGTCTAACATCAGTACCGGGCAAATTAGTTGAAACAATAGTAAAGAATAAAATTGTCAAACACACAGAATAACATAAATTGTTGCGCAAAAGTCAGCATGGTTTCTGTAAGGGGAGATCGTGTCTTACTAATCTATCAGAGATCTTTGAGGGGGTTAACAAAGGTGGACAAGGGCAAGCCAGTGGACATAGTGTACTTAGATTTCAAGAAAGCCTTTGACAAGGTCCCTCGCCAAAGGCTCTTACATAAATTAAGTTGTCTTGGGATAAGAGGGAAGATCCTTTCATGGATTGAGAACTGGTTAAAAGACAGGGAACAAAAGGTAGGAATAAATGGTAAATTTTCAGAATGGAGAGGGGTAACTAGTGGTGTTCCCCAAGGGTCAATCCTAGGACCAATCCTATTCAACTTATTCATAAATGATCTGGAGAAAGGGATAAACAGCGAGGTGGCAAAGTCTGCAGATGATACTAAACTGCACAAGATAGTTAAGACCAAAGCAGACTGTGAAGATCTTCAAAAAGATCTCACAAAACTAAGTGATTAGGCAACAAAATGGCAAATGAAATTTAATGTGGATAAATGTAAAGTAATGCAAATTGGAAAAAATAATCCCAACTATACATACAATATGATGGGGCTAATTTAGCTACAACTAATCAGGAGAAAGATCTTGGAGTCATCGTGGATAGTTCTCTGAAGACATCCACGCAGTGTGCAGCAGCAGTCAAAAAAGCAAATGGGATGTTAGGAATCATTAAAAAAGGGATAGAAAATAAGATGGAAAATATCGTATTGCCCTTATATAAATCCATGGCATGCCCACATCTTGAATACTGTGTACAGATGTGTTCCCCTCATCTCAAAAAAGATGTACTGGCATTAGAAAAGGTTCAGAAAAGGGCAACTAAAATGATTAGGGGTCCCATATGAGGAGAGATTAAAGAGGCTAGGACTTTTCATCTTGGAAAAGAGGAGACTAAGGGGGGATATGATAGAGGTCTATAAAATCATGAGTGGTGTGGAAAAAGTGAATAAGGAAAAGTTATTTACTTGTTCCCCATAATATAAGAATGAGGGGCCATCAAATGAAATTAATGGGTAGCAGGTTTAAAACAAATAAAAGGAAGTTCTTCCTCACTCAGCGCACAGTCAACTTGTGGAACTCCTTGCCTGAGGAGCTTGTGAAGGCTAGGACTATAACAGGGTTTAAAAGAGAACTGGATAAATTCATGGAGGTTAAGTCCATTAATGGCTATTAGCCAGGATGGATAAAGAATGGTGTCCCTAGCCTCTGTTTGTCAGAGGGTGGAGATGGGTGGCAGGAGAGAGATCACTAGATCATTACCTGTTAGGTTCACTCCCTCTGGGGCACCTGGCATTGGCCACTGTCAGTAGACAGGATACTGGGCTGGATGGACCTTTGGTCTGACCTAGTATGGCCATTCTTACGTTCTTAAATTATCCCTTGTTAGCAGTGCCCATGAAACAACTCTCTGTACTAAATTACAGAGCACTATATTTTGGTCTTAGTTAGTGGCAAGCACTGAGCGGTCCTTGCCTTGCCTTCTGAATGTTCATATGCCTCGCTGCATTATGACCCCTTCACCTTCCTTTCATGTATTTATTCACTAACACCCTAATCCTGCCCCACTGCCGTATTGTGCAAAAGCCAAGGAAATAGGGTTAGCACAGGATTTCACTGCAGGAATCCTCCTGATGGGCTCCATGGTGTGTGCCCATGTTACACAGACAGGGAAGATTGTTGGTGGATCTGTACAGTAACAACAGGATCTGGAGTTAGTGAGCTCCCCTTCCCTCTAGCCCATCCACACGCACACTCACTCCCTGTAATGAAATCCACATGGAGCACAGGTCTTTGGCATACAGGGCTGTGTGGACCCTCCTCAGTGCTTGTCCCCCTCTCAACCCAATGCAATGCTATCATACTGTTTCTGCTGCCTTTAGGGCCCTCCCCTATATAACTTTAGGGGACAAGATCTGGGCTGAGGAGGAGGATCTGAGGTGAACTATTTGGCAAACATTTACAAAATACAAACTATGCTCCTAGAAGAAACAATTCCTCCCTGAACCATAGATATAGAGTGCACATCAGACAAGGAGCCGGGTCAGTTATTATGCCTGTTTAAAATTAAAAGCCTAAGCTCATCCCATGATGTTCTGTTCTGTATTTGGAAAGAGGCAGAAGGGTATATTCGTATCCCATGAGGATTATGAACTGCTCTCCTGCCCACAGAGAATGTTAAACAGCATCTACTATGGAAAACCATGTTTAAATCAGCAGGCCTGAATAACTTGTGCCTAAGAGTCCTAAGACAGGTGGCTAAGGAGATCTCTGGCCCACTGATGCTAATTTTTAATAAATCTTGGAACACCAGGGAAATTCCAGAAAACTGCAAGATCCTAATGTTGTGCCAATATTAAAAAAAGGCAAGTGGAATGACCCGGGCCAGTTAGCCTGACAACAATCCTGGGCAAAATAACAGAAAGCTGATACAGGATTCAATTGTTAAAGAATTAAAATGATTAAAAAAGGGCCAAAGTACTTCATTTAGGAACAAAACATCAATGCACAACTACAAAATGGGGAATAACTGGCTAGGCAGTCGTACTCCTGAAAAGGATCTGTGGATTATAGTGGACCACAAATTGAATAAAAGCTAACAACATGATGTAATTGATAAAAAGGCTAATATGATTCTGGGTGTACTAACAGGAGTGTTGTATGTAAGACACAGCAGGTAATTGTCCTGCTCTGCTAGGACACTGGTGAGGCCCCAGCTGGAGTCCAACTCTGGGCATCACAGTTTAGGGAAAGATGTGGACAAACTGAAGGCGTCCAAAGGAAGCAAGAAAAATGATAAATGGTTTTGAAAACCTGACCTATGAGGAAAGTTTTAAAAAAAACAAACAAACTGGGCATGTTTAGTCTTGAGAAAAGAAGACTGAAGAGGGACCTGCTAACAGTTTTCAGATATGTTAAGAACTGTTATAAAGAGGACAGTGATCAATTGTTCTCCAGGTGCACTGGAGGGAGGACAAGAAGTAATGAGCTTAATCTGCTGCAAGGGAGATTTAGGTTAGGTATGAGGGAAAACTTTCTAACTCTAAGGGTAGTTAAGCTCCTAACAGGCTTCCAAAGGAGGGTGTGGAATCCCCGCCCTTGAAGGTTTTCAAGAACAGGTGATAGAGGAGTCTACCCCTTTAAGGGCAGTGATGCCTAGCAGTCAGCCAATCCCAGTCATGTGTGATGTGGCCCTTTACAATTTTGGGAGGTTTTAGACCTAGGAAATAAGAGGTTTTGGTGGAGAATAACTGGTCCTTAGGAATAAGTAGTATTTGGGAGAAAGTCAGTTGCAGTTTTGTTAAGGGCCTGGGACCAGGAGCATTGCAGGGCAAGGCTCCCTTCTCCCGCTACCAATTGGGAATGACCTGGAGGAAGGAGATTAGCATATATGCTGCCTCCTCCCTCCTTGTGGAGACTGCTGAGTTCTCTGAGCTTGGACACTGACTGGAGACAGGGGCCAGCCAAAGGAAAACTGGTTGACAGCTACAGCTCAGAAAATACCAGCCCCATGAAGGAGGACTGGGCAAAAGCCCTCAACCTAAAGCGGAGGTCTTGGTGGGAAGCTGTATGAACCAAGTAAATGAGACCCCAGGAGAAGGAGAGACAGGTAAGTGATTTATTTCTGAATGCCAGTAGAGAGTGCTGACGGAAGTGTGCCTGCAGGGCCTTGCTGTGTCCGCAGGGGGTGCTAGAGGGCAGGCATGCCCTGTGGCACAAACTCCATTCAATATTTTTATCAATGATACAGATGCATGTATAACTCACTTCTGACCAAACCTGTGGACCGGTAAATAATGATGAGGACAGGGCAATCATAAAGAGTGACTAGATCACTTGATAAGCTGGGCCCATTCAAACAAAATGAATTTTAATACAATCAAATGCAAGGACATACATGCAGGAATGTAGGCCAGAATGGGGGACTGTACCATGGAAAGCAGTGATGCTGAGAAGGATGGAGGGGTGTGATGTAATCTAATTACAATGTGACCATATAGAACATTGTTGCAACCACTGTTATATATTTACAGCAAATATTGTACAAAAGTTGTAGAGTGAGGTGTCTATGAAAAGACTGATGTGCTGGTTATGATTATGCAATCTGTATGCATGTATCATCTCTGTATGTGAAGTTATAAGTATTGGTTCTGTACTTGGATTTCATATGTTTGTTCCTGGGGTAACACACACAAGGTAACACCCAGCACATCTTGAAGGGACTATTCAAATTAAGTGACTCATCAAGAAACACTTGGTTGACAAAGACCATGGGAGACACTCATCTGCACTGAGTGGACTGTCATGTAAACATGCTGTTTGGAGAGCAGGTAATAGCTTCCTGCAATGACTGAGGGGAATTGGGCACGAACATGTGACTTGCCCATGTGACTCCAAACTCCATTTTGTTGTTGTAGTTTTGAAGAGTAAGAACAATGGAATGCCCTCCACATGGCAAAAGTGATAAAAGGCCCTGGAAACACCTCCATTTTATCTTCAATCCTGCCAACTATGCCACTGTAACCGTGCCTTAGTGGGTAACAACTGAGGGTGACAAGTTTAGGAAGAACTGCTGAGAAATAGGGCAAACAACCCAAAACTAGTGGTTACTCTTTTATAAGATATACCAAATCAGCCACAAAAGTAAACTTCTGTTTTACCACACTGGCTAACAAGAAAACATAAAGGCAGTTTCCTGAAGCATTTCCATTCTTATATCATCACCAAAAACACTGGATTCAGAGATGAATGGTTCTTTACAACCAATATCATCAAACAATAGGTTCTTCTGATCCCAAAGGACCAGCCACACACCTAGGTCAATATATAACTTAGATCTTACCCAAAAATCACACTGATGCCAATCCTTTAGTATTTAAAATTTAAAGGTTTATTCATAAAAAGAAAAGAAAGAAAGGTGAGTTAAAATTGGTTAAAGGAATTAATTACATACAGTAATGGAAAAGTTTTTGGTTCAGGTTTGTAGCAGTGATGGAAAAAACTGCTGGCTTAAGTTAAATTTCTGGAATACATCCACAGCTTGGATGGGTCATTCAGTTCTTTGTTCAGAGTTTTAGTTTGTAGCAAAGTTTCTTCAGAGGAAAGAAGCAGGACTGAAGATAAAATGAAGGTGTTTCCAGGGCCTTTTATAGCTTTTGCCATGTGGAGGGCATCCCATTGTTCTTACTGTGTAAAATTACAACAACAAAATGGAGTTTGGAGTCACATGGGCAAGTCACATGTTCATGCCTAATTTCCCTCAGTCATTGCAGGAAGCCATTACCTGCACTCCAGACAGCACGTTTACATGACAGTCCACTCAGTGTAGATGGGCATCTCCCCTGGTCCATTGTCAACCAAGGGTTCCTTGATGAGCTACTTAATTTGACTAGTCCCTCCAAGATGTGCTGGCTAGCTACCTTGTGGGCGGTACCCCGGGAGCAAACATTGAAATCCAAGTATAGAGCTAATACTTATAACTTCACATACAGAAATGATGCATGCATACAGATTGCATAATCATAACCAGCACATCATAGCCTTTTCATAGGCACCTCACACAACAACCTTTGTACAATATTTGCTGCAAATATATAACAATGGTTGCAACAATGACCTATAAAGTCATATTTTAATTAAATAACATCACAAGGGGACATAGTGGACAAGCAACTGAACATGAACTCCCAGTGCGATGCTGTGGCAAAAGGGCTAATGTGATCCTGGGATATGTAAACTGGGGAGCAGGAGCAGCGAGGTGATTTTACCTTATATACGGCATTGGTGAGCTCAATGCTGGAATGATGTGCCTAGTTCTGGTTTGGATATTTTTAAAAAGATGTTGAAAAATCAATGAGGGTGCACAGAAGAGCCATAAAAATGATTTGAGGGCTGGAGACAAAGCCTTACAGAGAGACCTTTAGACAGCTCAGACTGTTTAGCTTATCATAAAGAAGGTCCAAGGGTGACTTGATTATAATGTATAAATATCTTCATGGAGAGAAAATACTGGGTACTAATGGATTCTTTATTCTAGTGAAGAAAGACAGAAATAGAACTATGGGCTGGCCATTAAAGCCAGAGAAACTTAAATTAGAAACAATGCACAAATATTTAACAAAAAAGGTGGTTAACCAATGGAACTGACTACGAAGGGAAGTGGTGGATTCTCCATCTCTTGCTGTCTTCAAATAAAGACTGGATACCTTTCTGGAAGGTGCTTTAAGAGTGGGTTCAATATTGGATTAATTGGATGAAATTCAGTATACTGTGATATAGGCAGGCAGGCGGATGATCCAATGGTTCCTTCTGGCCTTAAAAAAACATCTATTAATCCTGGTGTAACTCTTTTGACACCAGAATTTGGTCCATTTTATTTATTTATTTTTCTCCCTTTCCTTGTCCTTTATACTATGATACTCCAATATCCCCCAGCTGCCCTCCCTGCTAATATGGATACTGGTGAAATCCATACATGAGCACCTACCAAATGGGCTGATTTTCACGGATGTGAAGTGCCTACCTCAGTTGGAGTTATGGGAGCTCCTCTGAAAATTATGTTGCCAAATGTGAACATTTTGGCTATTTGTTTTAATCAAGGAAACAGGAATGTCTGAATAAATGTAGCTTGTAACATCAAACCGGCAACCAGGACCAAGATCATCAACTCACCAACATTTCCATACTTTGGCAATTTATTTTCTTCCTTTAACAAACCACTCTTGTCTACAAACCAGCCCTCAGAAAACTGCAGGCTACAGATTACTTACACAGAAACAATCACAGTCTATTGTGCTTCTACAGTGGCTTTCAACCAAGATTTCAACATGCTCTGAAAACATTGGGGTGAAAACCATCCCTGCACAGAGGACCAGCTGAAGTCCAATGGGCTGGAGTGGCTCTTTACACGGGGGTAAATTTCACCCGCTAACAACTCTTCACACCACTATTGAGGGGTTCTTGCTGTCTACTCACCCTACAACTGTAAGGTTCATGAAAAATCTGGGTTCTCTCTTGCCACTGGTGAAAACCCCCATTCCAGTTTGGGACCTTAATTTGGTTCTTAAAAGTCTCATGAAATCTCCCTTTGAACTGATGGTGACCAGCTCCTTACTGAATTTGTCCATGAAAACTGTTTTCTTAGGAGCTATTACATCAGCCCACAGAGTCAGGGAGATCAGGGCCTTAATGGCAGACCCTCCTTTCCCGGTGTTCCTCAAGGACAAAATTTCCTTACAACCACACCCAGGTTTCTTCTTAAGCATCTTCTGAGTTTCATCTGAACCACCACTTTCATCTACCAGTTTTCTTTCCAAAACCACAGAACTCTAACCTGGAGACTGTTCTCCATCCTCTAGATGTCAGGAGGGCAGTAACCTTCTATCTAGATAGGACTGAATCATTTTGTACATTTCCTACATTGTTTGTTTAATTTGCAGACAGATCTAAAGGTTCTGCTGTTTCTATCAAAAGACTATCAACATGGATTTGGGGGTATATTATAGCTTATTACAGTGCTGCCAGTTTTCCACCCCATACTGGTGTGTCAGCTCACTCAATGAGGTCTGTCACAGGGTGATACTCACCCCTGCAGCACCTCTTGCTGGTCTCTCAGGGAATTAGCTCTTCCAGCCTCTGGAGCACCCTCTGCAGGCCAGTGTCCCACTTGCCGTTGGCCCCCATGTCCCTCCTGGACCCTGGTGCCCCTTTTACTCAGTGTGCTGCCCCCTGGCAAAACCCCCACAGTCTCTGGGTCTCCCCTCCCCAGGGAACCCCCACCCACTATCCCCACCTCACCTCAGTCTTTGGCTACTTCCAGTCACCATTGAGCCCCTACACACTGGGGTGGACTACAGTGTATAAGCCAATCTTCACAGGCAAGGGGGATTTGGACCAGCTGCCTCTGCCTACCCTGGGCTACACCCTTGCACCTTGATGGCCTTTGACAAGGCACAGCCTGGGGCTTTCAGGGTGGGGGGTCCCCAGTTCCCTTACCCTATTCCCCAGCCCTACTCCCCTCAGGTACTCTATTCAGCTTCCCATCAGCCAGGCCCTTCTCCCTCTAGAGACAGAGAGAGACTGTCTGCTCCTGGCCCACTGCCCTCTTATAAGGGCCAGCTGGGCCCTGACTGGGACATGGCCACAGCTGAGGCTGCTTCTCCATTCAGCCTTCCCCAGCCACAGCTTTCCCTGGGGCTGCTTTTAACCCCCCTGGGAGAAAGAGGAAGCCGGTGCCTATGATTGGCAGTGTATGTGCAGGCTGGACTGACTCTGCTAATGAAAATCTCTGATCGAAAGCAGATGGGACGCATGTGCACCTGAAGTGGAGCACCCATAGGGACACATCTTGAAGAACCACAGTTACTACAAAGGGTGAGTAACCTCTTTTTTCTGTCCCTCATGCTGACTTTTACTTGCAACCTACTGCCAAAGAAACACAAGCACAGAACATAGTCTGATCCGCCATCAGAGACCTGGCAAATTTGTCCCAGCCTGGGGCTGCTCAGGGCATTGCTTTTTAGCTGCCTCTCTGGTCACAGGCTCAAAGCCAAACTCTTATTAAACAGATGGCAAAAGGATAAAGAGAAGAAATAAGGCGGGGAAGGAAAAGGAGTTACAAGGGAAGAGTGAGAGCAGGAACTCCATGCTCACATTCCAGGTGCAGCTCAGGACTTAGCTGAAGCCAGTGGAATCATGTGGGTCCCTCCCTCTGGTCTGGTCTGTTCAGGACATCTCTCGGGATCAGGACAATGAAAGCCAATAGTGTCATGATGGATCCCAGGCTCCCAGAAGACACTGGACATGGGAGCCATGATGGCAAAGCTCACTCCTTTCAATCTATCTGTCTGCCCCCTGGTTTCATAATTCCCCCAAAGTATCTTTTTAAAGACCCAAGAGGGGGTGATGGGTGGAACAGTCCATCCCCTCATTATTTTGTTCACCATATAGGCTTAATTTCCAGCACACCAATGTCAGTCCCTTAATTTCCAGTGCCATTCTCCATTTGCTTACCAGTGATGATTTTCTGCACAGTCCAGGGTGGGGATCTGGACACCTGTGTGTTTGGACTAATCCAATCCTTTGGTCTTTAACTTTTGCTGATTTTTATGTAAGCAGAATCTGGATGAGCTCTTCCCTGACATCTAGGGGTGAGCTGTGGAAAAAGACTTCAGAAGCTGATTTTGTTTGCATGGACACACCCACCCTGCCTAGGTGCTCAGCATGATGGGGCTGCTTGCCCAAATGATCACTTGTGGCTGGTGTTGGATCCCCAGTCTCCTTGTTATTGGGGCAGTAGTAATAAAGGATTGTTATCCTTGTTGTGTGAACTGAGGGCAGCAGAACTCTACCTGGCCTACCCCAATGGAGGGACTCACCCTCAACTGAACAGCACTTGCTAGGCAGGGGACATGGGGGTGTTTGTCTGTCTCTGGTATAGTAAAAGAGCTAATTTAGACTCAACTAAAAGTCTTGTTATCTGCTGAAATCACTGATACCTAGGTCTAAGTATTAGATCTAGTTTGAGACATTACAAGAGACTGCTAGTGCACTAGCAGTGAGGCTACCCCCACTAACAGCTGAAATAATTGAGAGTAGTGTGTGTGTGTGTGTGTGTGGGAGCCCTGAAGACAACTTGGTGAGTGGGCAGCTGGTGGAGAGGAGCAGAGCCCTGCAGAGATGTGGGCATTAGGGTGATGAATGAGTGCCCAAGCAGTGCAGTATGTAAGGTGCCTCCTTACCTTGTCCCTGACTTCCACACAGGGTGGGAGGTGAACTCTGCTAATGAACCTTTGAACTCTGGAGCTGCACTGGTCAAGAACAGCAACTGTGAGTGGGGTACAGAGAAGGGACAGGCACATTAAAGGGACTTTTGGGTTGCTGGACTTAAGACTCTGAGGGGAAAAGGACACTGCCCAACTTATGTTGGGGTGGGTCCTTTTGCTCATGGTTTGTATTTATGAACCCTAGTTGTGGTCTTTTCCCAAATTAATGCCAAGTTAATTCCCTTCTTTTATTAAATGTTTTTGCTACGCTCAGATTCTGTGCTTGCAAGAGGGGAAGTATTACCTCTTAGAGGCACCCGGGGGTGGTGTGTAATTGTCCCAGGTCACTGGGTGGGGGCTCGAACCGGTTTTGTGTTGTGTTGTTGAAAAGGAACCCCTAGATACTGAACCTAGCCTTTGTTGCTGCTGGCTCCACCTGGCAGAAGGGTTACATTTACAAACAGTTTTATGTAACAAGACGAGTTGGACTCTCGTTACCTTTGACAACAGGCGTCTGTACAACAAACCTTAGCTGGAGGTGTCACTGCTAATTCTGCCCCAAATCCAAAACAAAACCTCCACTAAGTTACAGTTCAGGTTGCTAAGTACCATTCAAGGGAAAAGTCGCAATGAACAGGTCCTTACAATGAATATAAAGATTAAAATATGATGGCTACGTTTATATAAACAGTGTTACGTTACACTCCATTCACATGCATACCATCAAACCGAAACATTCTCTCTGCTCCATTGTCCAGATATCACCATTAATACTATGGTCAAATTATTATGAATGTAAGACAAATGGTAATTTCTTGTTCGGAGGTCACTCACTCTCTACAAGGTGTGGTGCTTCTCAGCCAATAATTAGATCTTGCCACAGCTGTATATTGTGGTATCCTGCTCATCTGAAGGTCACATTTTTTTGCTTCTGTAGCTAAACCCATTGCTCACCCCAGAGGCTCCTTGAGCCTCCCTCCCCCAAGCTCCCTGGATGCCATACTCCCATTTCTCCACTCTTTCCGGGATCCCCTGCAACTTCCCCCAACTTTGCTCCTGCCAGGGCTCTGTGATCACATGGTCTCCTATTCTCCCCTCAATGCCAGGAACTCTGTGTGCCTCTTATTGTCTTCTCCCCAAATACCAAGGTCCCCCCCCTTCTTCCCTGAAAGTCAGGTGCTCTCTGTGTCCCCCTGTTTTCTCCTCTGCAGCCTGTCAGGGTCTGTGTGTCACCCCATATTCCACTCCCTCCAGACCATTGATCCCCATTCTTCCCTCATGCCAGAGACTCAGGGTGCCCCTTCATAGCCCTTTTCCACCCATTCCCAGATATGCCCTTTTCCGCCAAGTTCCACCTGGCTCCCTTGCCACCATACCAGGGTCTTACACTTCCCCCCACCCCATGTGACACTAAACACCCCTGTATTCACACCCTGCACGCTATCATAGTAATCTTTGTATCAAAATATGCCTTGTGAGATATATTTGAAATTTCATAACTCTGATCAGTAATATTCTTGTGTGATGTATGTATGTGGTGAGTATTAAGAGTTATGAATATATGATGGAATTATGACTGTGGACAAAGTACATCCAGGGGAATTAGTGAGCCGGCCTGTCCTAAACAAGCAAATGTGGGTGCCTCAATTTACATAGAAGCAGTAATCAGGGCCATCAAGCCAGTGGGGGAGGAAATGGCAGGAAACAGAACAATTTTCATTTCAGCAAACATGGGGGGGGGGAGTGGGCGGGCGGGGGGGGGGCGGAGAAAGAGCATGGAGCTTTCTTCACCCCTGACTCCATGTCGCTTTCCTCACAGCTTGAACAAACTCTTCTTTGAGGGGTAACCTTCAGAAGAATCCATTTCAAAAGTTACTGATCTATAAAGCCAGGGGGATGAACTTCAAGGGGCAAGTGATCGAATCAATACAATACAATATTACTGAATTATAAAAGTGTATCAAGTGAGTTTCTTTCTGAAAACTAATGACATACTGGTGATGAATATCATTGTGAAATGTCTGTATTTACACTAGAGGAGGAAATATGGACACTTAGTGATTTTATGGACAGTTCCTCAGTTTTGTCACATAAAAATAATGGCTCAGGTATGGGAATCTCCTTCACATCCTCTGAAGTGAAGACCAATGTAAATAATTCATTTAACTTCTCCTCAATGGCCTTGTCTTCCTTGAGTGCTCCTTTAGCACCTCAGTAATCCAGTGGCCCCACAGACTCTTCGGCATGCTTCTCACACAACCTATTCTGTCATTCCTGTATATTTTGAATCCAGGTATTACCATGTCCTATCACTTATCATCCTTCCACCAAGTTTCTGTGATGCTGTATAGAAACCCCGCACTGGGCAACAAGGGGTTAATGAGCTGCTCTGGGTTCAGCCAGCCCCATCCCACCACACCTGCAAGAGATGCTTAGACTGGAGGAGTTAAAAGGGAGCAGAACAGGGGCTGACCAGGGAAGAGAATGGACCTTTAACTTTGCAGGATCTTTCCCCACCACAACTGCCTGAAGGTTTTTTTGAGGGAATTGAGGACCTGAGTCTGACAGAGACTAAGAGAAAGGCTCCCCCCCCCCCCCACACACACACTAACTCAACTTGTTTGTATGAATTCCCCTTGTTTTTCTTTAAGGACTATGCCCGAAGGGGAGAGACTTGGAAGGGACCTGGCTGGAGGGCCCAGTCCCAGTAAGGAACACACCACTGTAGCGTCAGAGCAGCTGGCAGCTGCTGCCCTCAGGACAGAGAGAGCTGCTATGCCATGGCCAGACATAATGAGGCAGTGGTTAGCTGTCCCCCTTCACAGATGCTTATTATATCAATATCCTCCTTTAATACCTGGCACTGAAGTTCACTCCTTCACACGTTAGTATTTAGACTTCTAGCATTTGTTCAAAAGTACATGTAAAATGTGTCTATATTTCGCTGTCTGCCTTCATGTGATGTAACTGAATGGGACTCTTTTTCATTTGACTGTTTCTCTTCAGCTTTTACCTGCACTTCATCAACTTCTATGTTCTTCTGTTTACTAAGGTATAGTGTATCCCCTTTAATAAATCATCCCTTCAGGCAGGAGTCCCCAAACTGTGGTATGCGTACCCCTGGGGGTACGTGAGCCATCTCCGGTGGGTACGTGGGTGAAATTGTGTAATGGTGGATTTTATTTATTAATGATTTTACTTATTGCTTTTTTTTAATAGGCTACTTAGACAAAACTTTAAAACTCTGTGGGAATTTGTTATATAAAATATGGCAGTTAATTTACTTCAAGATGTACCGATGAGAACACAGGTAGATAGATAGATAGGTAGAGGTGCTGATGTATAGATCACCTTCAATCGCCATACAGCACGGGTTTAGTTGCTCAGCAACTGTCCAGTCTAACTGAGCTCAGAACTTAGTCAGAGTTTGCTTTTTGGGGGTTGTAGATGTCACACTATAACTATATCTGTAACAGTGAAATATAAACAGGAGGCTAAAGACAGGTAATGTTAAGAGGAACACACAAAGTATCAGTGGTGAAAAGTGAAGTGATGAAATTTGTGTTGCCAGTACCCGTGCACTTGCTGAAACCGCTGGTGAGACAATGACTCAACACATGTCTCTCAGCCTGTGAAGTGAAACATGGACACCAAGGACAAAACAGGATCTATATCAAAGATATGTACATATGAAGAAAAGCACCAAATGGGATTTACTTGGACTGGAGACAGTGAATGCCCTCAGCTGCAATGTGTGTTATGTGGTGAAGTCCTGTCGAGTAACAGCCTAAAACTGACTCTTCTACACAGACACTTGGAAACAAAACATGAACAACACAAGGACAAACCACTGGAATTTTTCAAGTGGACACGGGTGCATCTAATGGCAAGCAAGAAAGTTTTGTGCTCTGCTGCCACTGACAATATGAAGGCCCTTGAAGCATCTGACTTAGTGAGTTACAGAGCTGTGAAGTCAGGAAAACCTCATGCCATAGCAGAGGAGCTAACACTACCTGCTGCCGCAGACATGGTAAGCGCTATGCTTGGAGAGAAGGCCCAAAATTAATTCAGTTAGTGCAATTATCAAACAACGCAGTATCATGTCGAATTGATAGCCAAGGATGTTCTACCTCAATTAGATGTAACCCTTCTGCCCCTCAGAATTGGCAGCAACAAGGGCTGGGTTCAGTATCGAGGGGTTGCATTCCAATACACAATGCAAAACTGGCTTGAGCCCCCACCCAGTGACCTGGGACAAATATATACCACCCCTCCTGGGCACCTCTAAAAGACAGCACTTCCCCTCTCACAAGCACAGAGTCTGTTTCTCTCTGTTATTAAAAGGCTTTTGCTACACTCAATATGGCATTATGTTGGGGAAACACCACCAACAGGATTCATAACACAACCCATGAGCAAAAAAAACCCACCCCAAGCAATTTGGGGCATGTCCTTTCCCTCTGGTTCTTGAGTCCAGCAACCCAAAGTCCAACAACCCAAAAGTCTCTGTCCCTGGTCAGTGCAGCACTTTTATGATTTCAGCCTGTAGTAGGGGAGTCTCAGTACTGGTGAACCATTGACCCACAGTGAATTCAGCTCAGCAGCCTGTAAGCAAACTCTTAATAGAATCAAAATTAGTTCTGATATTCCACAGTAGAAAGAGAAAGCAGTGCAAGTAGCATATAAGGCTCTCACCAGGAATCCCCATACCACCAGATAAATCTAAATCTTACCCCTACCCTCTCTCTTCATTCACTGAGTTTTCGACCCCATGTCCCTTGCCTAGCAAGTGCTACTTACTTGATGGCGAGTTCCTCCATCATAACAAAAGGCCAAGTACAGTTCCACTGTCCTTGATTCACATAATCAGGATAATTACAATTTATTCTTCCTGCCCCAATAACAGAGAAACTGGGGATCCCACAGCAGCCAAAGTGACCATTTGGACAGCTATGGGCTCATGCTAGGTGGGGTGGGTGTGCCTATGCAAATGAGATCAGTCCCTGAAGTTCTTTTCCACAACTTGCCACAACTCACCACCAGATGTCAGGGTGGAGCTCATCCTGACTCTGCTTACATAGAAAACCATGTCACCAGTAGCCAGTACTTTGCTCTGCAGTTGGACAAATCCACGGACATGGCAGGTTTAGCTCATCTTCTGGTGTACGTGCAGTACATTTATACGGGAGGATATTTTGGTTTGCCAGGCACCGTCTACCAGAACAACAGCTGAGGAGACTTTCTGATTGCTTGACAGCTTCATAAATCAACACAGCACCTGGTCACGATGTGTTGGCATCTGCATCGATGGAGCAAAGCCAATGACTGGGAGGCATAGTGGAGTAGTGACATGTATCAGAGCAGACACTCCCAAGGCAATGTGTATGCTTTGCAATATACATAGGGAAGCACTTGCTGCCAAAAGCATGCCTACCAACTTAAGGAGATGCTGGACCATGCTGTGAACAGGGTAACCTTTACAAAGGCTTGATCCTAGAATTCCAGAATAGTTTCTGCTCTATGTAATGAGACGAGAAGTGAGCATGTCAATCCATGGCTCCACACGGTGGTGCGATGACTGTCACAGGGCACATAACTTAGGGTTATTATGGGCCTACATTTAGAGAATGTTTATGTGTATTTGGGTCTCACGCTCCCTCTCTAAACCCGTTTGCTGCTTCTGTTCGCTAGCTCCTCTCGTCACTTACGAGCTGGCTTTTTAAACCTGTTTTCCCTGAGTTAGCTCTGCCCCCTTGCCAAGGGATTCAAAGGAATTGGGGATCAAAGGATGGCAGGGTAGAACCTGATAGGGAAATGCTCAGCCTGGCCTAGCAGGCCACTAGGCTCAGCACACCCCCAGGGGACCCAGCCAGGAGCTATTTTTACACATACATGAAAAATTCCAGCCCAAGTGAAATGTGAAGAGCTCTATTGATGAGGATATCATGGGCATTCAGTGTTATTCTGCTGGGACTGCAACCTCTCATCTCTATTGTCAGTAAACCTGGGGCAATGCTGGCACCGTGGAGTCACTAGTTCCAATGCATTCCCAGTGTGAGAGGTGACATGTACAGAACTCTGGCGTCTGGGGAAAGAGAGTCAAGGGAGGCTTTGCCAGTCTGAAAGGGTGCGGGAAACAGCCAGGGGACAAACCCTTCTCCATTGATAAGCACTAACTCCCTTGTGTCCAGAGCAGCAGGCACAGCAGAGAGCAGGTTTTGGAGGGTCCTGTTTCAGCAGAGATGGCAGGGTAAGGCAGCTGGTTAGAGGAAAGGAGAATTATCTTACCAACTGGATCCCAAACCCAAAACAGGAGGTGGGAGGAAGAGCCATCAAATGGGCAGCCAGAACTCCTGGTTCTGGTGGAGATCTGGATGAGTTGCTGGTGCCTGAGGCCAGTCACTTCTCCCCTCTGTGCCTGTAGGGCAAAAGAGAACTACCCCTGCTTGATGAGGCCAGGCTGCAGGCTCAGCTACAGGGCCAGGGAGCCCCTGCTCAATTTTAGGGAGAGGGGGTCCTGCATTTCCCCCTGTGGTGTGTAGCCAGGCTGGTCGCAGGAGATCAGCAGAGAAACTGGGGGAAGTTATTGCTTTGATGGGACCAACTTCGGCTGGTCCAGGCAGGGGCGCTGGAACCATTTGTATAGTGGGGAGCTGGAAACCCTGTATGGGATGGAAACCACTTCAAGCCAGGGGGTGCAGCAGCCCCCAGCACCCCTAGTTCCAGCACCTATGGGTCCAGGGGATCCCTGGGCAGTCGGGGCCAGCTCCGGGCAGAGTTGCTGCGCTGCTGTGACCTCCGCGGGACAGGCCAGCCCTGGTGCCCCCCATTCGCACGGGCTTCTCGCTGCCCCGGCAGGACTAGACGCTCCGCCTGAGGAGCCCGAGGCGGCCGGTCCCGCTCTGCCGGAGGGACCGGTCGGGCTGGAGCCGCCCCCGCCCCCGGCCGGCAGGTATAAGGGCGGCGGGGCGGGCTAGCGGGCGGGCGGAGCGCGGCGCGATGGAGCCCTGGCCGTCCCGGAGCCCGGCGCTGCTGCTGTGCGCCGCGGGGGCGCTGCTCCTGCTCCTGCTCCTGCTCCTGCTGCCCGCCGGGGACCCTGGCAGCTGGGGCCGGGCGCTGCCCCTGCTGCTGCTGGCCGGGGGCGCAGCCCTGCTCCTCCTGTGCGCCCGGCCCCTGGCCCTGCGGCGCGCCCCGGAGCGCGTGGGCTACCTCCCCCAGCCGGGCTGCAGCCGCCGCCAGGCCGCCCGCCGGGCGCGCCGGAGCCGCAGGGCCGGGGAGCTGCCGCCCCTCTACCCCAACGGCTGGTACCGGCTGCTGGACTCGCACGGGCTGCCCCGCGGCGGGGTGCGCAGCCTGGCGGCGCTGGGTGAGTGTGGCGCCGGGGCAGCGGCCTCTCCTGCCGCGGGGCCGGGGGTGCAGCGAACCGGGCTCGCCTTTGCGAGCCGAGCCTGCTCCGGGAGCCCCAGGCAGAACTTCGGGGGCGCCGCTGCGGGCAGCACCCAGGGGCTGGCTGAGCCGCCTCGCGCCCGGCTAGGGGCGGGGGCGGGGGCGGGGGCAGGGGGGGCTGCAGAATCATGCAGCCCTTTCGCCACGGGGGGCTGCAAAGCGAGCCTGCCCCGTCGTCATCCCCCGCAGCTCCGGTCCCCGCCCTGCTCCAGCCCCTCTGCTCTCACCAGGTGTCAAGTGGCACGCCCAGGTGCCCCCCGCTGCCTGTCCTGGTCGCCAGCACCAGATGGCCTGTGGCAGCAGGGGTGCCCCTTCTGATTTCAATGCGTGGGGGCAGTGCTTAATTTGCGCCAGGGCTGAGCCCATGGTACCTCCAGGCTCGAGAAGTCGTAGCCCCGGCACCTCGGGGCCTGCCACATCAGTTATGAAAGTAAAAAAAATGTTTGAGTCCCAGCACCTACCTGCTTGAGCCCCACACTTCTTTCATTACAAATTAAGCACTGGCAGGGGGCATCTGTCAGCGGGGGGCCTCTGGAAGCTCTTGGATTTATCTGAAGGAGGACATGTCCAAACAGTCTTTTGGGAGCACTTGCAGGGATCATTGCCTGTGTGGCTAATAAGAATTCACATAGGTTTGCTTTGGTACCACAAAATTCTCAACATACTAGTTTGTTAGCACCAAGAAAACTGTGGAATTTTTCAGACCTAGTTAGTAAGCTTTTCTGTCCTAAACTGGAACTTGTTGAAGAACAACACTCTCTGCACATTGGATAAAAAGGGGAGAAAAGTCTGATATTCATCTGGGAATTTGTGTACCATCGCTCATTGGACTAGCAGCTTATTGTACATGATCTGTAGGCAGCCTCGTACTTTGCACACAGTCCCTTCTTAGGTCAGACTGTTGTGTATGGTTCCTGACAGTTTGTAAGTAGTTTCTGATCATCGTGGTAATTTGTGGCTGGTGCTGGACAGTTGTGCATGTGTGTTGACCAGACTGGAAGTCTGATGTCTCTCCCAGGCTGAGTAAATATGACAAGCACATTTCTAAGATGGCATGAAAATTAGCGGACACTCCCTGCTGGAATTGGGTTGACCGAGCTAGGGGCATGATTTGCAAACGCAGTCTTGCTCTGGCTGGCTTACTGTACTCACTCCACGTGTGTGTGGAAAAGTAGGTTGCACATGCTTCCTTGCCATGCATGGCACTTTGCACGCATTCCCTTTGCTCCTGAGGGAATTCTGTGCCAAAGCAACAAAAAATTCTGCGCACAATATTTAAAATTCTGCAAATTTTATTTGTCAAATAAATGTGGAGGCTGTATCATGGCAGTGGGGAGCACAGGCTGTGGGCTGCACAGAGGTGGGAGATCACCCTGCAGATCCTCTGGGACATGGACTCGACAGTGGGGCTGCACCCAAGCCTGACACAGCACACGGGCTGGACCTGCCCCAGAAACACCCTAGGGTCTTTACCCTCCATGCCAGATGCACCAGGTCTGGGCAGACAGTCTCAGCCCAGCAGGATCCAAGTGTGTGGGGGGATCCAGGTGTGGGGTGAGAGGCAATCTGGGTGTGGGGTGGCTCAGGGGGGTCTGAGTAGTGGGGGGGTTCTGGATGCACAGGGGCTCAGTGTGGGTGCAGGGACAATGGGGCTCAACTGGTGAAGGTGGTTGGGGCTCAGCAAGGGGGGTCTGGGGCTTGGCGGGGTATTCTGGGTGCTGGGGGAGTGGGTCTTGGTGGGGTGGGGGTCTGGGTGCAGCTGGCTGGGGCTTAGTGGGGTGGGAGTCCAGGTGTGCGGGGCTCATCCAGGTGCAGGAGGGTGGGGCTCATCGGGGTGGGGTGTTGAGTATGGGAGGCTCTGTGGAGAGTGGTCTGAGTGCAGGCAGGGTCTGGATGCAGGGGGAGTGGGGTTAAGCAGAGGACTCTGGGTATGGGGTGATCTGGATTCAGGGGGGTTGGGTGCATGGAGAAGCAGGGTGGGGGTGGGGTGCAGCACTTCCTGCAGCTGGGAGAAGTTTCTGGGTGGTGAGTCTGACCTGGCCCGGCTGCTCCTTGCTGTCCTGTCCTCCTCTGCCCCCAGCCCAGCTGGGACTAGCAGCTGAGCTGGGTGCAGGGTAGGAGCCACCAGTAGGGGCATTCCCAGCCCTGCCCGCACCCCCAAGTGGTGATATACTGCTCTGCTGGCTGCTCCGAGCACCCAAAACAATGCACCCGTGCTATTGGGGAGGGGGTGTGTGACCGCTCTTGCGGCTTCCCTTTGCTTCCCTGTCAGAAAATCTTTTTTCTGCGGGGAAACAAAGAAATCTGCTGGGGACATTCATTCTGTGCAAGCCCAATGGTGCAGAATTCCCTCAGAAGTATCTCTTGCTCTAGCTAGCTTGCCCTGCATGCTGTAACTGGGACAGGCAGTTTGTGGATGCTCCCTGTTTGGCTCATCTTCCTGACCCTGCAGCAGTTCCTGTCCAGCTGCTGGGGCTCTCTGTTTCCGGGTGGTCCAGCCCCAGTTGTAGTGGTATGAAGCACAGTAGCAGGTCAAATAAGCTGATGTGCTGGATGTGGCCCTGTGGCCTCTAGATGCCTGTCCCTGCTTCAGCTATTTGTATTATGGTAACGATGACTGAGATTGCATGAGGCCAGTTGTTCTCAGCGATTGCATAGTAGAACCCCCGTTCCCACATTGTGGTATATAGCAGGAATTCCCTTCCCACTCAGCAGTGTGGGAACGTACAGGGTAGGGTGGTCATGACTCCCCCATGGGTTGGAAGATGGCTATTGGAAGAAAAAGAGAGATGTTGGAAAACCAGCGGAATTACAACAAATGTATCAAAGTGGGAATTCCTTGTTGAGGAGGCTAACTAAGCTGAAGGAAGTGAAGATGGACAAAATGGTGTTGGCTTTCTACTGCCTGCAAACATTCTAGCTAAAAGAAGTTTTGGGAGGACAGTGTGGCATTGAGAATTACCATCTGTTACCCAAGCATGCTAATAGCAAGTTAAATCCTGATTATATTGAATTCCTAGCTGATTGCATGCCTGTAGACGAGATTGTGTACTTCATAAAGCAGGGGCAGTGTAACACAGAACATGTGCTTGGCTCAAAAGGAGATGATTGCAAATCAAAGACCATGGATGGTCTAGCTGATCTGATAATAAATAAAAAAACATTTCTACAAGCTCAGACTGGCTGCTTCATAATCAAAGGATTATGCAGAAAGAAGTAAAAATGGAAAAGGTGTATGTAGTTAAAGGATTCCCAACTGAAACATGTTCCTGCAGCACTTCTTGAACACATTGCCCCATCCTGGCTGCACAGAAGTTAATAGGTAAATGTGCCAATGGGAAGAAGGTAGTGTAGTCTCTGAAAAAAATCAGGACAAATGCAAGAAAAGGCAAATCTGGAAGGAAGAAAACATGACTAAAAGATGATCTGCAGGCATCGGTGACAGTGGATTCCATTCTGATGAGTGAGAACAAAATTGATGCTGCACAAGAAACATCAAAACAGTGGAAAACATGACAAGGGGATGAGCCCATACAAATCTGTTCCCAAGCACAAAAAAGTGTCTTTCTTTGCATTAGATGAGTTTGATCCAGGAACACCACAGGTTTCAGGGTCTCCCCAACAAACTGACAGTTCTGTTGGAATCCCTAGTAAGATCTCTACCCATGAAGAGTGTTCATGTATAGAACATTTTACATTAATGTTGAAGACATGAAGTCTCTCTTGGACATAATTGGCTGTGATTTCTGCCGTGAATATCTACAAGCACAAGAGTGGTTCTCAAAAGTGCAAGCTGTAGCAGGCCCATCTCCTGAAGATCAGAAAGTGTAAGTGCTCTACAGAGTTTCAAGAAACATGCCAAGTCTGACCATGTTCCTAGTGAAAATCTGCAGATATTTCTGCACGCCTTTCTGAGCCTTCCTTAGCTAGTGAGGATGTTGATTTGGGTTTGTCAGACATCAAAGTCCCCGACTCTGTGACTGACCTAAGTATTGGATTATTGGGTGCTGGAGTCTCTGATTCTGGGACAGAGTTGCCCATTGCTTACTAGTGTAATTGTTATGGATGTTGATACTGAAAGCATGTAGCAGAATTTTGAGTTTGACAAGGCAGATCCAACTTCTATTGGCAGATTCTGTTTGCTGTCTTTTGGTAGCAAAGAACAATTAATTAAGAACAAGACTCTTCACCTAGCAAACACAAAGGAAGTATTAAAATGTGTCTCTTTGTCACAACTTTTAATGGAGGGTTACACTAGCAATCCTAGTTGATGTACAGTTTGACTTTTGCCTCATTTTGTTTCACTTGTTCTCTTTTCCGGACAAATTCCCCATCTTCCTTTGCAAACTATAAAACTGGGTTCACAACTTTTTTCTGCTTTAACGAACGAGTAGGACAACATGAACATTCAAAGGAACACGTGGAAGCAATCACTCAGTGGATGGAACTTGCAGAATGGTTGGAAAAGGGTCATACAACTGACAGATATGCACACCTGCTATCAGCTGTAGCAGGACATATATCATAATATTTTGTTTAGTCTCCTGAATATTTTGCTATAGGTTCAGACAAGAAATTAGACAGATCTTGTAATGGTATCTTGTTGGGCTTACTATAATTGCTTGCAAGGTATGATTGTGTGTTGGGAGATCATGTGGAAGCTATTAAGACCTGTACCGTAATGGTGATGTACTTACTGAACTGAATTCAAAATGAATTTATTGATAGGATCCCAAGAAAAGCACCTTGGACTATTGTCAACAAGATTAGGGAAGTTAAATGCTTCTATATTCTGTCTAACTGTACTCTGGACCAAACCTGAACAGAACAAACGTCTCTGGTATTATGTATGTTGAGATTTCGAAGTTGAGAGCTTTGTAGATTTCATTGATATCCACTCCAAAACAGGGCAGAGTGTTATGGAGATTATTGTAGAGAAGCTGAAAAAAAGATGGTTTAGATATTGCTGATTGCAGGGGGAAAAGCTATGACAGTGGAACTCACATGGCTGCAGCACTCAAAGGTGTTCAAAATCGAATTCAGCAGAGAAATCAATGTGTCTTTTGTTCTATATGCTGCCAATTCATTGAATCTTGTTGGGGAACAACCATTGGAGCATCTTCTCCAAGTTGTTCTATTTCTTTCGAATTGTCCAAAGATTGTATACCCTTTTTTCTGCTTCTACTAGTCATTGGGATGTATTGAAAAAGCATATCATCACTAAGTTAAAATACCAAAATATGACAAGATGGTAGAGCAAAGATAGAGGCAATCCATTCACTACGTAATCAGGTTGAGGGTGTTTTTGGTGCATTAGTTGAGATCAAGACTTCAGACAATCCTTACACCAGAACTTAAGGTGGAAGCTGATAGCATGAGAATAAACAATTCAAAGTTTACATTTGTTTGGCTGAAATGTGGTATATTATCTTATCACAAATTAAAGTTGTGTGCAAAAAATTGCAGCATATGGAACTTGAGATTCAAATGGCTCACAGTTTACTTGGTGACCTTCAAGCCACTTTATTGGAGTTAATTTTCTGGGTTCATAGCCTGTGAAGCCATAGCTTCCTTACATGCAGAAAAGTTAAGAATATCTGCACAGTTCAAAGAGAACCAATTTTAAAAGAGGAATGTAATGCCAAGTGAACTTGCAAAGGTCAGATGGTCATCAGTTCCTGAAAGTTTTTGAATGAGAGATTTTTGACCCCCTCTTATAACACAATATTAACGACCTTAGTATCTATGAATCTATGAAAAGTATCACCAGCAAAGACCTAAAGAAATGTGCTTGCTGCTTGCTAAGTTTCTACCCTAAGGATTTAAACTCTGAGGGTTTTTGATATTGAGCTCTTCACCTGTTTCTGCAAGCAAATCTTTAAGGATGATTGAGAAATGGAAACACGAACTGATCTCCTTAGTCACTTTCACAAAAGGTCTTTACATGCGAGTTTCCCTACCACAGAAACAGCACTGTGGGTTTTTTTTTTTTTATGTCTACCTGTAACCATGACTGCTAATGAAAGACGTTTCAGCAAGCTAAAGTTAATCAAGATTTATCTCAAATGTCTGTGGGACAAGAAAGGTTAAGTGATCTGGCAGTTATTCCTGCAGAGAATTCAGAATCAAGACAGGCTGGGATGAGCTAGTTAATGAGATTCCTAGCTTTCTCTGAAGCAAAGTCCCATTGTAAAAGTACTTAGTAGTGATTGTGGGGTGGCTGGTTCTTTTTGCAGTGGTGGTATGGGGGGTGGATTTGAGGCTAATAATACATCACGTTTTCTTGCACAGAAGGTGGTACAATATTAAAAGTTAGTTTTAACTGGGGTTTGACAAGTATTAAATCTTTCTAACATGACTCTGTATTAGACAGGCCTATGTGTTTATTTTTATTGTCCCTTAACTTTGAGAATATGTGGTTCTGGATAATTTAAATCAATAATTCTCATTCTGTTTAGTACATTGGTGTATTAAAGATTGGTTTGGTCATGGTTCCAGTAGTATTATGTTCTCACTTAGTTTTATTATATGCACTATTTTTTGTTGTCGGTACAATGTCAGAACCAAGTATTCTAGGTAGTTTTTATTAATAAATTAACCCTTTATTGCCTTGAATGGATAGTTAAAGGTCAGTTCAGCTGTTTTTTTCTGGAAATATTACTTTGCTCTCTTAGTTGTATTCCATATATCATTTTTTGTCCTCTGTGCCACATTGAAACCAATTCTGGGCGGTTTTATTAATAAAGCTATTATTGCCCAGTATGGGCACTCGAAAGTTGGTTCAAAAGAGTTTTTCTATAGTATCATGTTATTCTCAGCTACTTCTTGTTCTCAGTTACTTGTGTTATCTGTATCATTTCATTCTCTGTGCAGCTTTGGAACTCAGTGTTACAAGTGGTTTTAGTAATGAAGCTATTTATTGCCTGGAATGGCCAGTTAAAGGTGGGTTCAACCAGATTTTTCCATTAACACTGTTATTCTCACCCAGTTGTATTATATGTATAATTTTTGTAACTGTGCAACTTTGGAACAGACTGTTCCAGGTCCTTATTGGTGTTTAAAAAGGGTTCTGGGCCAGAATGGGTTACTCGCTGGGTGCTATTAATAGACTCTCAATCCTAGAATATTTTCCTCAAGATTATCTATATATATCCACTGTCTTCAAAATCAGGTTTATTTATTAAAATGCTGTTCTGGGCCATTCCAACTCATTCTGGATTTTACCCCCTTCTGGAATGACCAGACTGGCTCAAAGACCAGGTCCATCTAGGCCAGTGTCTTCTCTGTGGCAGTGACCATCACCAGATGCCTCTGAGAAAGGTGTAAGAGCACTGTAGTAACAGATGTGGAACAACTTGCCTCTGATTCATCTCTTTGTTGGAGATTGCCCTGAAGCAGGTGTTTAACATCCTTGTTAAACCAAGGCTGCTTCTGTGACTGTGCTCCCAGCACTGACCTGCTTCCTGGGCTGCTTTTCTGGCCCCTCTGGCTCTGGTTGCTGCAGGTCTGCTCTCTCTGGGCTGTGCCTCTGGCTTTGGGGCTGCAGCTCTGCTCCCAGGGCAGGTCTGCTCTCTCGGGATCTGGTATGGCTCTGCTCCCAAGCTCAGCTCAGGCCCCTGCTTTCTCCTTAGCTCAGCCCCACTCTGTCTGACCCAGGCAATTCCAGCTCACATGGAGGATGGGACCTCCCTGGCCTCCTGATTCCCTGATTAGCCTGCCCACCCTGTCATTCAGGCTCACCTAGAGCATTGGCCTCTCCCCATTGTTCCTGGGGGCTGTCAGTCTCAGGGTCCTGATTCCCCATTGACCCTTCCCCCTTTTTAGTACTGGGAGCTAGCAACTAAAACACCCCCACTGAATGTTAGTAAGGGGGCAACAGTCCCCTTACAAAAACATAGGTGCCAAGCGACTTGAGTGCTTACAGGGCTCAGGGGCTGCTGAGTGGGGGAGCTTGGTGAATCCCAGTGGGGACTGATTCTGGGCACTGAAGTCCATCTGTGAGTCCAGCCCCTGAATTCTAATCACTAAACCTTTCCCACCCTCAGGACCAAGGTTTCCAAAAGTCTCTTAATATGAAAGCAAAACTCTGTCTGTAGGAAACCAACTTTCTCTGTTGGGCTTGTAGCAATCTATGGCAGAAGTTTCAAGGAAAGCTGCCCCCTAGAGGCTCTTTCTTGAGAAGAATACAGAACACTTCCCCCTGCCCACCCTTCACACTCCACACCAAATCTTACTTGGTTTCTAATCTGGGCTTGCTTTCATCAAAGGAACCAAACAGCCTTGGGCCTAATGGCAGGCAGTGTTACCCAATTACTCACTTCACTGGAGTTTCCTTGACTTGGGGTTTCTACTTGGTCATTCTATTGGACTACAGGGCAATACCAGGCTTTTCCAAACAGAGAGCTTGTCTACCTGATGATTTGGTGTGCGGCAAGGTGGGTTGTGACACTAGCCTGCTGTTCACTAACTGGCCATGTGGACCCTGCTGCTTCACACTAAAAGTCCTGCACTATATCAAAGCACACAGTACTGTGATAACATGCCCTAGGAAACTCTTAGTGCACATCAGCAGAGTCCCCATGGGTCAGTCACTGTTCCACAGGCTGATGTGCTGTAGAAGTTACAGCAGTGGTGAGCTGGAGCCGGTTCGCACTCGTTTGCGTGAACTGGTTGTTAAATTTTGAAGCAGTTTTAGAACCGGTTGTTAACCCGGTTCCCTGCAGGGGGCGCTGAGGCTTGGATGGGCTCCGCCGGGAAGTGATGTAATTCCTCCTCCAGCCCCCGGGGGCGCTGCACTGCAGGAGCCAAGTGGGCTGCCCCCTGGCCCTGGGCACGAGCCCTGGTGCTGCTGGTGCTGCTCCCCCAACCCCTGGCCCTGGGGCTGCTGCCTGGTGGGTCCCCGGCTGCTCTGCTGGGCCTGGGCTGCATCCTGCTGCTCTCCCTGTGAGCACCCAGCACCCTGCCCCCAGCCAGCCCCTGCCCACAGCCACCCCCGCACCCTCTGCTGCACCCCGCACCCCCTGCCCTGCCTCCAGCCACCATCTCCAGCCACCCCCGCACCCGTGCCCTGCCCACAGCCAGCCCGTCTCCAGCCACGCCCACAGCCACCCCTGCACCCGCTGCTGCACCCCGCACCCCCTGCCCTGCCTCCAGCCCCTGTCTCCAGCCACCCCCGCATCCCCTGCCCACAGCCACCCTGCACCCCCTGCTGCACCCCGCACCCCCTGCCCTGCCTCCAGCCATCCCCGCACCCCCTGCCCTGCCCACAGCCCGCCCCCGTCTCCATCACCCCCGCACCCCCTGCCCACAGCCACCCCCGCACCCCCTGCCGCACCCCACACCCCCTGCCCTGCCTCCAGCCACCCCCGCACTCCCTGCCCTGCCCACAGCCAGTCCCCATCTTCAGCCACCCCCTGCACCCCCTGCCCTGTCTCCAGCCACCCCCGCACTCCCTGCCCTGCCTCCTGCCAACCCCTGCCGCACGCACCCTCTGCCCTGTCTCCAGCCGGTCCTGCACCCCCTGCCCGCAGCCAGCCCTGCACCCCGTGCCCTGTCCACAGCCAGCTCCTGCCATATGCATCCCCTGCCCTGTCTCTAGCCACCCCTGCGCCCCCTGCCTGCAGCCAGCCCCTGTCTCCAGCCACCCCCGTCCTGCCTGCAGCAGTCCCTGCTGCACCCCCTGCCTGCAGCCAGCCCCTGTCTCCAGCCAGCCCTGCACCCCCCTGTCCTGCCTGCAGTCAGCCCCTACCTCCAGTCAACCCCTGCCCTGTCTCCAGCCAGCCCCGCACCCACTGCCCTGCCCGCATCCAGCCCTATACCCCCTGCCTCCAGCTAGCCCTGCCCCACGCCCCTGTCTGCAGCTGGCCCCACGTCCACTGGTGCCCTGCAGTTCCCAGAGCAGTAACCCTGCACACCTGCTTCAATGAGGGGGGCAGGGAGCAGCTGGGACCCACACGTGCACACCCTAGGGTGACCAGACAGCAAGTGTGAAAAATCAGGAGAGGGGGTGAGGGTAATAGGAGCCTATATAAGAAAAAGATCCCAAAATCTGGACTGTCCCTATAAAATCAGGACATCTGGTCACTCTAGCACACCTCCAGGGAGTGGCGGGGACCCACACATGTGAAACGGAGCTCATTTCTAGTTCAGGCCCATCTTTTTAAAAAAGAACTTTAGGCAGGGTTAACATACATCCGTATTTTCCCGGACAGGTCAAGCTTTTTGGTTCTTAAATCGTTATCCAGGAGGAATTTTTAAAATTCCCGGGAAAATACAGACGTACAGTAACCCTGTTGGTACAAAAAATACATACGGGGGCACATCCCTTAAATCACAACTTTTTATAGGGAACCCGTTGTTAAGATTTTGGCAGCTCATCACTGAGTTACAGCCCTCCAGGGCAGACTAATGCATTGTGTAGACAAGCCCTCAGGCTTGGTTTCTGTATACAGGACGTTCAGCAGCTTCCTCCAGCAAGAAACTTAGAGCCATGAAGGTAGAGAACATGTGATCGAAAGGTCAGATGTATTAGTCCAAGCACTAGTTTTAGAGAAGCTTTTTTTTTTTTTTTTTTTTAATACCGTCCAAAGCCCATTACAGTTCTAAGGGAACCAGGTAGTAAAGCGAACATTCCCCTGGCCTTTGAGTTAAACAGAGCGACTGTGTGCAGAATAACTCCTACGCCAAGGGAGTGAAAGCTGGCTAGAGAGGTAAAAAGGTCACCCTTGACATGCAGGGCCGGCTTAACTGTCCTGTGGGCCTGGGGTTATTAGGTTTTGTAGGGCCCCTGTATACAAGTCTTTTTCCTGGGAGGGAGTTTGGTGCAGGAGGGGACTGGGGCAGGGGACTGGGGTGCAGGATGGGGTGTGGGGTCTGGGAGGGAGTTTGGGTGCAGGAGGGGGTTGGGGAGGTGGAGGGGGTGTGGGGTTTGGGTGCAGGAGGGGAATTCTGATCTGGAGCAGGGGGTTGGTGTAGGAGGGGGTGCAGGATCTGGGAGGGAGTTTGGGTGCAGGAGGGGGTTCTGACCTGAAGCAGGGGGTTGGGGGTGGAGGAGGTGGTGCAGAGTTTGGGTGCAGAAGGGGGTTCTGACCTGGGCAGGGGGTTGGGGTGCAGGAAGGGGTGCAGGGTCTGGGAGGGAGTTTAGGAGCAGGAGGGGGCTGGGACGGGGTTGGGGTGCAGGAGGGGGTGCAGGGTCTGGGAGGGAGTTTGGGAGCAGGAGGGGGTTCTGACCTCGGCAGGGGGTTGGGGTGGAGGAGGGGGTGCGAGGTGTAGGCTCTGGTCGGGAGGTGCTTACCACAGGCGGCTCCTGGCAGGTTGTGCAGCAGGGCTACCTGCCCTGGCCCCATGCCGCGGCCGGACGCTGGCATGTCTCTGCACACCCCTAGGGGGAGGGGGACAGCTTGTCTCCCTGCGCTGTCCGTGCCTGCAAGCTCCACCCCCATAGCGCCCATTGGCTGGGAACCAGCCAATGGGAGCTGAGAGGACGGTGCTGGGGGTAGGGCAGCACGCGGAGCTGCCTCCCTCCCCGGCAGGGGCCGCAGAGATGTGCCAGCAGCCTGTCGCTTCCGGGAGCGGCGTGGAGCCAGGGCAGGCAGGCAGCCTGAGCACCCCTTTTAGCGGCCTGGATATCATTGCCTGTGATTTATTTTTGCGGGGCCCCCCTTGAGCCGGGGCCTTGGGCTGCAGCCCCTAAAGCCCCGCCTTAATCTGGCTCTGTTGACTTGGCAATGCAGAGTCTCTGCTCAGCATCGCTTATGCTCATGTGGTGTAACTGAGGCCAGGATCTGGCCCTGCCAGCTGTGAATTACTTCAGTCTGACTCCTGAGCCAGAACAGAATCCCGGTTCTGTAACACAAGCAGGGCATGGCAAGGGGGGAGAAACCAACTCACTCATGGCTAAATGAGCCTCCCCGATTTCATGTTAGATGGGCCATTGTTACACACTCGCTCTTCAGAGCCAAGCAGCCTTTCGGACCGCCTGAGCTGGCGAATGTGCTGCGAAGTCTTTCATCTGAAAGATGCCGCCTTCCATCTTCAGGGCAGTGGAAGCAGGGGGAAGATAATGGCTCCAGTAGAGTGCCCAAGGCCAGGGAATTCCCCCAGTGCTGAAAGGAGTGCTGTTGGTTCCGAGGTACAGGGCGCGCTCGGAGACGTATCGCGTGCTGGAATGGGAGAGAAACTGAGAAATGGCGGTGCAGCTGTCCCGAGCCAGACGGGGAACCCCAGGCGGGCTCTTTCCTTTCAGAGTAAGGCTGGCCTTTAAAAGTTGGCTGGGCAAAGCACTCAAAGCAGAGACAGCAGGGAGTGAGCCTGCAGTGCAAGGGAGACTAGAACCTACTGGGACAGCTCGGCAAAGCTCAGACACCATTTGCTGGGATATGGTCAGTCAGACATTCTGTGAGAAGAATAATTGCTGCATCTATCACTGCTAGTCTCAGTGGAACTGCCCCATTTTAAATACAAGTCGCTAGGTGGGCTTTATTGGCTCTTCCTGGGGTAAAGCTCACATCCTGTCTCCTTACTTCAGTTTGTATGGAGTGTTGTACTGCTCCCTGTAGCTCTCAGAGTGGCAATAGCATCTCTATTCCCTGCACCTAGGGACAGGAAGCTGTCAGGATACCAGTGCCTGTAGAGACTGTTCAGAACTGGACCAACTCTTTTCCTGGCTTGTGAGTTGTTTTTCGCTAGTACCTTAGCCCAGGCAGCAAAGCAAGAGAGGCTGGTCAAGGAAAAAGAAAAGGAGTACTTGTGGCACCTTAGAGACTAACAAATTTATTAGAGCATAAGCTTTCGTGAGCTACAGCTCACTTCATCGGATGCATTTGGTGGAAAAAAACTTTTTCCACCAAATGCATCCGATGAAGTGAGCTGTAGCTCACGAAAGCTTATGCTCTAATAAATTTGTTAGTCTCTAAGGTGCCACAAGTACTCCTTTTCTTTTTGCGAATACAGACTAACACGGCTGCTACTCTGAAACTGGTCAAGGAAAGAGAGTTGACTCTAGGACGGATCATGTTTGGCACAGAATAGCCTTTCTTCCCCATTGAGCCTGCTTCCAGACCCCCTGTCTTTGGCACTATAGGCAGATGTTTCTGCCTTGGGAGCAGCTCTAAAATATGTGCCAAAATAACAATTTAGTTAACCTCTCTGTTGTGTATTTACATGGATTCCCCCCCTCCCCCGCACCCCAGAAGGCAGAGTGCATCACTTGGGATAATCCTCATGCTGCTCCCTAATGGCTCAGGGTCTAATTTAATGATTACCTGACCTTGGGCCTGTACTTATTCTTATCGTTTACTGTCAGTCTGTATACTTGGTGTCAAACCTGGAGCAGTCTTCTGTGCTGTCATGAGCTGTGCTGCTTAAACTCCTAATCATAGTCACTGATTAAACAGGAACGGGAAAAGCAGGTGTATGAACTTGGCATTGCATTTGCTGTCTCTGATGGCTGCACAATAAAGCAGCTGATTTGCGGCAAGCCTGGGAGGGAGCGGGGAGAAGCGGAGCAGTGGTGGTGCACTCAGGGGAGGAGGCGGAGGTGGAGTGGAGATGAGCTGGGGCCAGGCACAGGGTGGGGAGCTGCCGGTGGGTGCTCTGCACCCACCAATTTTTCTCCAGCCCCGGAGCACCCCTGGAGTCAGCACCTGTGGCAGCAGTGTGTCTGGCTCTGACACGCTGCTCTGAGCGGCGTGTTAAGGGGGCCGGGCCGGTGGGTTGAATAAGGGGCAGAGGGTCTTGGGGGTGGTCAGGGAGCAGGGGTGGTTGGATGGGTCGGGGGTTTTGAGAGGTCAGATGGGGGCAGGGCCAGGCTGTTTGGGGAGGCACAGCCTTCCCTACCCGGCCCTCTATAGAAAGTTTGATAGAACGTGGTTTCACACATAACGCAGAAAGATGTTTTGGCTCCCGAGGACCGCATTATATCTGGATAGAGGTGTATAAAGAAGGGCAGAACGTGGCTGCCTAGCTAGCTCTGATCTTTCATGAGGTATGTCTTAGTTTCTAGGAGTCATTAGCGTGACCTGGCTTCAGAATACACAGAAACTGACAACAAACATGTTAACTGAACTACTAGGAAATGGGTGGGTAAAAGGAGACCTCTGAATGCTCCTGCTTAACTGTGTTGTGGCAGAGCCTGTTTTTTTCAGTTGAACGCTGCCATAGCAACAGTGCAACCAAGCCTGACATGGGATGAGCTAAACACCACCCTGAAAACGCTGACCCAGTCAAGTTCTGGTGTTCTCTGGCACATCCCTCAGACGCTGGAGATCTGCCCTGCATGGCCTTGACTGTACACTCAGTTCTTTCATTGCCCCGCTGCCTTCTCTAGAGGCTGGAGTGCACAGCCATGCTGCTTTTTCAGACAGGATACTCCCTAGAATCGGAAGGGTGCTGGCCAGCGTAACCTTTCCTGGAGTCTCCCATGGGCTAGCGTAAGTGGAAATAAAAGGCAGAGGAAAATCGCCAACCTTAATGTTGACAGCTGGGGCATAACACAGCCCCCAAAGTGCTTAGCAGCCGCCTGCCCATCGCTCCTGTCAGCTGTTTCCCATTGACTAGTGGGTCATTAGAGATTTTGGTGCTCTTCCACATCCTCCATGGGCTTGGCCCAAATCACTTGACCTCTTCCTGACAGCCCACAGCTGCTATGTTAACACTGGAGCAATGCAATTGCCAACCTCAAGAGTGAGACTTACGTACACAGGAGCTTGTTTGCAACTGGCCCACAAACCTGGAACTCTGAAGAGATCAGGATGGTCATGAACTTTGCCACCTTTCCAGCAAAAGGCAGAAACAACCTGCCCACTAACAGCACCAAAACCAGCCTCCTTCCCCTAAGATTGTCACTGGGGCTTGAAGGAAAGAGACCCTTGATTTTTGTCAGATCCTCAGATGCCCGTTGATGAGTGCAATCTAAGAAACTACATAGCCACTGAAGGAAGGTTTGATGAGAGCTTGAATTCCTCAAGACAGGGATGCAGGAGACCTCAGTTCTTCCACTGCCCAGTGCAAGTGAAGAACAGATTGATGCCAGTGGTGCAGAGGTGGGTTTCGGCTGCCTGGAGCATTTAAATCCAAATGGGTTCTCACTGTCATTGGAACCTCCTTTGGCCAAAGAGGTATTGGCTTCTTAGGCCGGAATCTGTGAGAGTCTAATTTAAGTAAAAAGGCAAGTGTAAGGTTTGTTTGGATAATGCAGACCTGCCCTTTATTTGCAATAAAGAAGGTGGGAACAGAACTAACATGACTGTGTAAAAAGACAGAGGAAACGTGGAAGACTCAGAGGCCAGCATGATGGTGCTCATCATCTATCAGGTATGACCTAAAGACAAACTGGTGGGATTGACTCTTGGAACTGGAACGCTTGGACAGCGGGGTCTAACATATAGTAGAGGCGGTGCTGTGTCAAATGCTTAGCCATGGAGAGCAGTGGCAAGCTTCTGTGCATAAGGACAGTTAGACCAAAAAATACAGAAACTGGTCACTAGATACAGACTCAGACTGGAGATGAGGAAGAATGAAAACTGGACCAACTCAGGGTATAGTACATTTCAGAATGTTATAATCACATTGATCTTAATTAGCTGGATTCTGCAGGTAACAACCAACCAAATGCTCTTCAAGCTGTGTGGGAGGCTGCTCTATGCCCAGGAAATAAACCCTCCTCTGATGAGGAAAAACCTGAAATCTTATTGCTGTGGACCAAATTCTGCACTCACATCCAGTTAACTATTAATTATTGCTATTGGAGAGGAGGGTAGTGGGAGGCCCAGAGAAGAAGGCAGAGGGCCAGAGGTGATCGGAGCTGGAAATGCATGACTGGGAACAAGGGCACATTGCACTCTAGTCTGGCAGGGATCCTCCTCAAACCCCTTGTGAGTTGAATGGGTTATGGGGCCTTCAGAGCACTGTCAGTCACTGCCCACCATTGCTTTCCATGTGCAGCCTGCAGCACATGAGTGACAATGTACTAATTGCAGGACTCTTATCTCCTGAAGGCAAATGTAATTGCCAGAGGAACTCTGCTTACATCCCTGCCTCTCCCCCATCTCAACCACCCCACGCCAGACCTCTATCACTAAATACTTGGAATTCCCCAGGAAGCAGAAACCTTGACTAGTAGCATTCCCCTTACACCCACTGGGGGTGAACATTTGCCCTGTGTAAAACAGCAGCTGGTTTTATCTCATTCCACAAATGGCATTCTGCCCAACTCAGCTGCCCTCCAGCTGAGCCTCCTCGCAGCCCCCAGCTGGTGTGGATGCAGTCATGCTAGCAGCTCAGAAGGTGGGGCAGCCACAGGAGAAGGGGATCAGTGGGTTGTGGTGCTGTCAGAATGGCAGGTTATCCTTGTACAGCTTTCCTTTCATTTGGCCCAGGTGGCCCAGTGTCTCTGCTTAGCCTGGCCTGGCAAAGACAGGGCCTTTTGGGCGGGAGGTGACTAAGCATCCTTAGGGGCCAGACAGAAGGAGGTGCTAGCAGTGTAGCAGGAGTGGGGGCTAGAGAGAATGGGGTGCCTGCCCCTGTCCAGTGAGCTTGTTTCCCCTTGGTCAGAGGTCTGTGAGCTGGGAGGCAAGTTTCTCACCTTTGTAGCTGATGTTGGGACCAGTTCTCTGTGGACCTTGCTGCAGAGCGCTTTACATGGGGCTGCCTTGGGAGATCAGTTGGCAGTTACAGCAGGGGCAGAAAGAACCTGTCTCTGCCTGGTTGTGGCAGCGGCTGCCAGAGGGAGCACACTGGACTCCTATCTGTTACTGCGCTTCAGGTACTGAAGCCATGATGCTGACAAGCACCAGGAAAGAAACCCCGCAGGTACAGAGACAAAAGGTGGGAGAATCCCTGACCAATGGAGCACATGGCCCTCTGGGCCCAGGGGTCTGAGGGAAGAGACCCTGCCAGAGGGGAGAGACTGAACTGGGTGTCTGGCCTGTGGCCACCACGCCCATGGGGGCTACCAGAGACTGAGAAGTTCCCCTTCCCGTCTCCCCTTCAAGGAGGCTGCGAGGAACCCTGCTCTGGCAGGGTGTGGACAGCAAGCCCGGTGTGTGGGGGGAAAACTCTGAGGGAAAGAGGAATACCTCATTCTGCCACTAAACATAAGTGGTGGGACCCACCAAGGTGGAGAAGAAGCTCTGTCACAGGGGAGGTTCCCTGTGTGATGGTCTGTGCCTCGTGGGAGCACCCTGCACCCCCATGTTCATCCTCGTAGAGTGATTGTGTGGTATCCAGTATAGGGTTTGTCATGTAGGGTGTCTTTGGGGAGCTCATGGTGCACTGTGCATTGTTGTAGTAACGTTGTGGTAGTTGTTGTTGTAGTAATACAGAGATGTTATAGGTTGTAATTTATATTAATAATATATTATAATATTTATATATATATATAATTAATAGTTATAAGGCTGAAAATGTGTCCTCATGGCTTAAAACATGGCCCAGGAGTGGGGGTTCTCACAGCAGAACAGGGTCAGGCTGGCTCCCAGAGTCAAGTATTGGAGTGATTTAGCAGATAACACCAGAGGGGAATGTCATACCCTCCCTCCTTAGTTTTCCAAGACTGGGTTTTCTTTTCAGTTTCAGTGTCTCTATTGACTTTAGTGGTCCACCCTTGTCTTTCATGGGGTTGTACAATGGTAGGTGCTTGAAATTGTTTTTTTGTGATCAACTAGCCTGGGACATGCCCCTCCCTGCCAGATTGCTTTCCTACACTGCTATGAGGTGATGCTGTAGTTGCATCCTGGTTACAATTACAATGTTCTACACTTAGGGCTTTCTTCACGTACAGTGGTGCAGCTTTAGTGGAGACACTACACCAACGAGAGAGCTTCTCCCATTGGCATAGTTAATCCACCTCCCAGAGAGGCAGGAGCTATGCTGATGGGAGAAGCTCTCCTGCCAACATAGTACTGTCTACATGGGGGTTAGGATAGGATTATGCCGCTCGGGGTGTGGTTGGTTATACCCATCTAGGTCTGTAGCATAGGCCTGGTTATAGACACGACTACACAATCTGTACACAGTTCTCCTACTGACCATTACGTTCAGAACATTACATCTTTTAAAGACATTACTTGATATATGTCTACACAATAACATGGTATACAACTGGTTGATTCAACTGCTTAATCTTTGGAGTTCAGACCATCTGGCCTCCCTTACGGGTGTCTGGAACCTGATAAATTCACAAAGGGAAAGGAACCCAGGGGATTTTTTTTTTTGCTTTGATTACATAGAGGAAGTTGTGATTCTCTTTCAAAAACCAGCTGGTCAGTTACCAGATTAGGGGTTAGGTGCACCTGGAATTTTACACTTCAAAGAATCCAGAGAGATCTAATTTATTGCTTAAAAGCCGGGCCTCCTTTAGCAACTTAATGCCATGAGTGTGAATTACTTGTGTAGGAAGGAAGTGAAGCCAGTATTTTGGGCTCTAAGGCTATGTCTACACTGCCCCGCAATTTGGAGTACAGTAGAACCCTATTTATCTGACCCTCCATTATCCAGCTCTCCCTGTTAATGGAATTACCAGTGCAGACATCCAGAAGTGGGCGATCTCTCCAGTGGCCACTAGTTGGTGCTGCAGCAGAGCACTTTCCCATTTTCTCGATTATCTGAATTTTTGATTATCCGATCTCACCCTGATCCTAGTTCGATCAGATAAACGGGGTTCTGCTGTATAGGAGTGTGAATAGCAGTGTGCACTAAAGTGCTGCACTGTAACTTCCCCATGTGGATGCTACAGATGCAAACTAAAGGCTTCCTGGTTAGTATTAATATAGCCCCATTTGAAGAGGACGATGTTAAGATGAACTGGGGCTGTTTAGTTCATGCCCATAGTGTCCCTACGGGGGAGTTACAGCGCAGCACTTTGGTGTGCACTGATATTCACACCCCCTTAGTCTGAACTGCAGGGCAGTGTAGACAAGCCCTAAGGCACGCTAATAAAAAATGTAAGATTGTGAGTAAACAATGTCCGCTCAACAAGGAAGATGATGGAAAGATGGTTTAAGTACTTAGCCCTGAATGGTGGTAGGAGCTGTACCAGTCAACTGCTGTCCTCTTACTTCCACACCAGGGGCTTGATAGAAACAGGCTCATAAAAGACCAGCTGGGTTCTGACTACAACAAAATGTCCCTCTCGCTATCCAATGCAAATGGGCAGAGGGGCATTGGGTCGCTGTCTGCCCCTAAGTCAGCTGGTCATGTTCACTTTGGGCCCAGTATGCAAGCTGCGTCACCCTGCACACTGGTGCTCTAGTGTTAGCATTCTGTCTGTACAGGCTTGCTGGGATGGAGAAGAAAGGGATTCCTCTCCCCTCTCCACTCAGACAGGAATTCGGACAAAACTCCAAGCACAAAATCTCTTTCTGGTTGTGGCTCTTTAACTTTGCTACAAGCTAAACCTGGGAACAACGTACCCTTCCGTAAAACCCTGGAATTAATGCAGACAGGGTATCGGTGCAAATGAGCCTCAGTAATCCATCGTTGCTGTTGCTGCAATTAATACCTGGCCGAGAAGGCTGGTCAGAGCGTGTGCTGAAGGAGGCGTGTGCTGAGGAAAAACTCCACTTGTACAGGATTTTGGAGGCACACCTTAGGTGTTCCTAGATAAAACTCCCACCATCTGAATTTAAATAAGGAACGTCCTTGCACGTAACACGCCATGTCAGTAAGTGCTATAAATCAAATCCTGCCATTAACATCCTTGGGCGTGGACAACAGCGGTCTAACATTGAGGTCTGTTGCTCACTTGTGATGGTTTTCACTGCACTTCCCTATTTCCCATTTTCCTATCTTATGTGGTAGTGTCTCCATTCTGCCCCTAAGAGCCATTCTTACCTTGCTAGCCATGCTAAGTGATCACTTTCCCTCCTGCAGCCTTGCCACTAATGGACTCCCAACAAATCCATAGATCTCACTGAAATTTAAAAAAAAAAAAAATAACCAGCTCTTGGGGGCAAGAGCTATTTACGAGGAAGTACTGCAAATGTATAAGAATCCTTCTCACTGTGCCTATATCATCCTGAACTCATTCTCCAGCTTCAGAAAACTTAAAAATTATCTCCAGTAATCTCTGGGACAGACCCAGCTGAATAAAGTAGCTGTCCTTAATGTGCATCAAGACCATACCAGGGAACTAGATGTAAATAAGATTGCTGACAGTTTCAGCCAGAAAGCTACAGTGAGACATAATGTCTTTAAACTGGGACATTAGTGAAGACAGCTTGTAGGTGATTGCAATGATTTTAATATACTGTAATACATGATAATGTAATTATGTCATTCATAATGTAATCATTAACATAGTAAAGATACCAATGATAGACACATCCAGTAACTAGACTATGAAAGAAGTGTATAAATATGTTCAAAATAGCCGCCCCCCCCAAAACACACACCTCTCCAAAAGCTCCCACCGACAAAAACAAAAGTCAGCGCCTATGCCCACTTGCCACAGTAACTGTGTCAATAAACAAGAGCTCTGTTCCTGATCAAAGAGAAGCCAGAAATTCAGCTTCTAATGTGCCAGTCCAGAGCTTTCTAGGAAATGTCCTGGCTGCTGCTTTGGTTAGCAGTCAGAGTGATGGAAACCTGCGTAAACAGTTCTTGCTAACTGATACCATGCAGAATAGTCTGAGCTATTAGCTGGCACTTCACATCTGTTTCCTGAACTCTTGCAGGGGGAGTCTGATGACTCCTAGCACCTGGAAACTTGCTTGCAACAGAGGTGAATAATCTAGGCATTTGGGGGCTTAGTCTATATTAGACAAACTATACCAGTGTAACTAGATAAATAGTAAACTCTTTGAGTCACATCATGGCAAACCAGTTTCAATGAGCTTAAGAAAGTAACTTGCCAACAGGGACGGCGAGTTGTCTGGCCCCGTGGGGCCTATGCTCCAGGAATATCCAGAGCACAGGGGCCCCGCTCCACCAACGTTCAGAGCTGGATCTCTCTCCCAGCCCCGCCTGCTTCCCCCGGGCAATTTAAAAGGGTCCCAGGACCCCACCGCCAGCACAGTGGGGCTAAAGCAGCTTCCTGCCTGCCCTCGCTCCATGCAGTGCGCCACTCCCAGAAGTAGCTGGCACATCCCTGTGGCCCCTGAGGAGTGTCTCCGTGCGCTGCCCTCACCCCGAGCGCTGCCTCTGCTATTGGAACTGGGCCAATGGGAGCTGTGGGGGTGATGCCTGTGGGCAGCGGTGCACGGAGACCCCCAGCCCCCACCCTGCCTAGGAGCCACTGCCAGAGGGGTGTGCGGGTCGCTTTTGGGAGCCATCCGAGGGAATTGTTGCACCTGAACTCACAGCCTAGAGCCGGCACCCTGCACCCAAACTCCCTCCAAGCCCGAACCTTCACCCCTCCCGCACCCAAACACCCTCCCAGAGCCTTATGCAGGTGTGTGGGCAGGGGGAGGAATTGGACCCGATCTGGATACTACCAAAAATTATACAAACCTGCTGCCTCCTGCATGCCAAGTTAAGTCAAAGCCATTTCAGCAAGATTTGAACCTGTTTAACTCAGGGAGTCACTGGCTTAAACTTCACTGAAACCAGTTTCAATGATGCTTAAAGTCAGTAACGTGCCTCTACATCAGGGCTTTGTGCTGATGTAATTAAAAAAGGCACACCATTGCAACTTGCCTAATAGGACAGGGCCTTGGTCTTGTAAGCAGTAGAGTCCAAATCTTGTTTTTCCTGCATGACGTTTGCAACTTCTGGCCCTCTTGTCTGACAAGGGGCAGGGGAAGGCTGGGTTACTAGGTGGCCTATGTTGTGCAGCAGCCAGCGTGAGTAATTAGCAGACGAGGAGCTAAAGACATTGGTATGTGTATTTGTACTGTACCTACCAGAGAGCTCACAAGTTATGTTGACAACGGAGAGGACCTGAGAATTGGCAATGCCTGAACAGTGATGTCTAGTCCAGGACTAGTTAGTTCCATGGCTCACTCTCTGGTCACCAAACAGCTGCCTTTCTGACTTGGCCTAGCATGCTCTCAGGAGGGTCTCTAAGGCACCTAGGTAGCAGCATGGCATATTGGGTCAGGTGTAGGAAGGGAAGGAGAAGAAAAGGGGTGTATGGAAGAGATTGAGATGGGGTTGGCAGTAGGCTTATTAAGACAGCTTTAACAAGATGGAGCCAGGGACCTATAGACCAGACAGCCTGACCTCCATACCTGGGAAGCTACTAGAGCAATGTATAAAACATTCAGTTTGCAAACACCTGCAGGATAAGGGGTGATCACTAGCAGCCAGCCTGGATTTACCAAGAACAAATCATGCCAAACCAGCTTTATTTCCTTCTTTGACAGGGTAACTGGTTTGGTGGATAGGGGGAACGTGGTGGACAGAATATAGTTGGACTTCAGCACGGCTTTTGACACAGTCCCACGTGACATTCTGATAAGTAAACTGAAGAAATGCAGGCTTGGCGGAACTACCATGGATACAAAATTGGTTAAACAACCACAAAGAGTAACTATTAATTGGATTATGTCAGATTGGAGGGAGGTCTCAAGTGGGGTTTCACAGGGATCTGGTCTGGTTCCGGTGTTGCATAACATCTTTATTAATGGTCTGGATGTAGGTCTAGAGAGCACACTGATCAAATTTGCAGATAACTCAAAGCTAGGGGGGTTGCGAACACTTTGGAGGATAGAGCTACAATTCAGAGGGATCTTGATAAATTGGAGAACTGAGTTATAGACAACACAATGAAGGACAACAAAAATTCAACAAAGACAAATGTCAGGTGCTACACTTAGGGAAGAAAAACAAAATGCACTTATACAGAAAATGGGGGATAACTGGTTTGGCAGCAGCACTGCTGAGAAGGATCTGGGAGCTGTGGTGGATCACAATCTCAACATGAGTCAGCAACGCAATGCTATTGCAAAAAAAGCTAATCAATTTTAGGTTGCATTAACAGAGACATAGTATACAATTCACGGGAGGTGATAGTACCGCTCTACTTGGCACTGGTTAGGCCTCAGCTGGAGTACTGTGTCCAATTTTGGTCACCAATGTATAGAAAGGATGTGGAGAAATGGAAAGGACCCAGAGGCGAGCAACAAAGATGATCAAAGGGATGGAATGTAAGCCATATAAGCAAAGGTTGAAGGAACTGGGTATGTTTAGTTTGGAAAAGAGGAGATTAAAGAGGGACACAATAGCAGTCTTCAAATAATTGAAAGGCTGCCATAAAAAAGATGGAGAAAAGTTGTTCTGTCTTGCCACAGAGGACAGGACAAAAGATAATGGGTTCAAATTACAGCACAGCAGATTTAAATTAAATCCCAGGAAAAACTTCATAGCTGTAAGAACTGTAGGACAATGGTACAGATGCCTAGGGAGGTTGTGGAAGCTCCTTCACTGGAGGTTTTCATAAAGAGACTGGAGTCATCTGTCTTGGATGGTTTAGTCACAACAAATCCTTCATCTTGGCAGGGGGCTAGAATAGATGACCTTTGCAGTTCCTTCTAACCCTATGATTCGATGATTCTACAGGTGTTATGCAAGGACTTAGTATGCTACTCCATTGTGAGCACAAGGTGGAGATCCTGCTTCACAAGCTAGTAAACTGACCTGTTCACACAATGCTCCCTCTGGTATACGTTATGGCTCATGGTTTGCAAAGTGTCCCAAACACACACTGTCACCTGCATAAATAGCGAATAAAAGGTAACTAAGGAGAGGAGTCAGGTCATAGAGCTGTCGTTACAGCACCTGCATGGAAAAGGTAACTGTGTCTGAAGGCTTAACCTTTACCTCCAACGGATATCTCTGCTGCTTTTCTGATGTGTACAATACAGGCCTCCTTGACTGCTTAGGTTTCCAGTCACTTGTCTCCAGTGGCATTTCTGGTGTTGGTTTGCCAGAGGAGACAGGACTTGAATTTCTTGTGGGCATGGAAGAAAGGTAATGGCATCAGGTTAGAAAGCTCAGCTTTTTTCCCTTCTCTTGGTCCTTACCTACTCCGCCCTCCCCACACACAGCCTAGCACAGTTCACCTCTAAAAAAAATAAACATAGCTGTTATCTATGTTATTGTTATCTATCTATGTTATCTATGTTGTTATCTATAATCAATAAAAACTGAATTCTGCCAAGCCTTCTTATCCCACTGCAACAGAGAGATCCTTAGCTTTGGGGTTTCAGGCTCCTTGAGGAAAAATTGTTCTTGGAATCCAGGTTACCTTTGTTGTTCAATTCTGAACTCTTCTGCCACTTTAAAACCCCAGAGCTTGTTTGGGGTAATTCAACCCAGACAACTATATTTTTCATCTGGCAAGTGAGGTGTATGGAACAGTCATATCTCCTAATGGGTTTAGAGTAGTGTCACTTACTCATGGTTATTTTTCTATGTGAGTTGCTTCAGAAAAATCTCTTCTAATGCTGGAAGTTGAATAGAAGGTGAGTATCAGCAGACAAAGTCTCACTACAATTGTTCTGCCCATTCATGTAGTAAGCAGCATCAATCTAAAGATGCTTTGTTTTGTTTCCACAGACATCCCCACTGTGGAGTAGGTGTCTGTCAGGCCTTGTGGATTCGCTTCTCTGTCTACCATTAGAAAGGAATCAATTTCCTGATACTGGATCAGTGGTATTTACTTCAGCAGAGCCCTTAGAGTTAAGATTACTGTGATTGCTCCACCTCCCTTGGGGTCAGTAGAGGCTGAGAGGCGAGGAGATAAATACTGATCTTTACCTATTTCTGGATTGCCAGGCTAGTACCAATCATTTTAGTGCTCTGGCGCTGGAGCGGGGTTAGTTTTATACTGGGTACTCCTAACTTCAGGGGTTACATGGATTTCCCTCACAAATGCCTTCAACTCCCAGGCCAGAAGTTTGTTCCTTTTATTTCCTCTTGTTTCTGCTGAGAACATCTGAGTGAGCTTCAATTTGATCTGTTTAATAAGGTATTTTATTTCCCTCTTGTATCATAAAACCGGGAGAAACTTTCTTTGTAACTCTTTGTTTATGTAACTTTCTCGCCAATTTGCTCAAGCTTTCCCATCCCATGCCTCCTCTCGCTGACCTCTCCTTGACACCTTCCCTGCCTTGGCATGCCCTTTTAACGCTGTAAAAGTCAAAATAATGAAGTGCAAAACTTCTTCATTGCTGTCTGGATTCGGGGAGTAACTTTAAACATTGCAGACTAACCGTAGGTTCATCAAGCTCACCTCGTAAATGGGAGCAGATTAGTACTTGTTCCAGCCATGCAGCTTTCAGCTCATCACAGGAGAACGTGGGCTGAGAGCCGTGCCCCTCTGTGGGCAAAAGAAATAAGCAAAATCTTTATCGTTCAGAGTAGGAGCTCTCCAGCCTTTTCCTGTGGCCTCTCTCAGGCTGCCAGAGCTCTTCTCCGAGTTGTCTCTTCCTGTTCCCACTTGCAGGGATTAGTCCCCTACACTGCAAGCTTCTGGCCTCTCCAGAAGGCAGTGTCCGTTGGGTCACTCTCCCCCACTCATCTCCATGCAGGGTTCCCAGGGTGTGAGATGGGGAGTGGTGCCAACCACCGTGTCAGCTCTTCCACCTGCTCCCGTGAAGACCATCTGTCTGTATGCAGCCACTGAGAGGGTGAAAAGCAGAGAAGTGTTTTTATAACACAGACTTTCTGGCCTTCAGAGTAGCAGCCGTGTTAGTCTGTATTCGCAAAAAGAAAAGGAGTACTTGTGGCACCTAAGAGACTAACAAATTTATTAGAGCATAAGCTTTCGTGAGTTGCAGCTCACTTCATCGGATGCATTTCTGGCCTTCAGCGCCCCTGGAAATTGTATTGAATATCCTTTTCTCCAAGACTCTGTTGGAACTGGGGAGGCAAACAGGGTTTTCCTGTCTGTCAGGAAGATAGTTTCATTTTAAATTTAAGAAAGTATCTGCTGGTACTAGTTAGATATAACCTGTATCTATTGCTTTCTCTCTGTATTCTGTTCAATGTGTACTATTTTCTTAGCCCAGAGAAGCATCATACCACAATGAAATATTTCTGTGAAAGATCTCTCTTATCCTCTCTGACTGAAACAGGAAGTTCCCCAAAAGTCAAGGGATTAAGCAGAGATAGGGGAGGCCAGAACTCTACCTCTATCCCCAATTCCACTATAGACTAGAACTAACTTGCCATAAAAAACTGCTGCTGTTTAGTTAGGTCTTGGAAATTCACCACTACAAGTTCAGCAATTTTGCACTTGGGTACGTTTTTGTTTCTCTGAGGAAGGGGAAGGTTAAGTGATTTGTCTAAGATTATATAGCAAACTTTTCTCAGAACTAAGATTGGAACACGGCCCTGTGGTTAATCCACAGTGCCTCTGGGGCAACTCATGCAACTTTCATCTCAATCTGCCTGTTTGTAGAGTGGGCTAACAATGCTCACTTGGCTCTATCAGACGCTCTGCAGATCTACAAATGAATGCTATCTAGGTGCTAAATCTCTAGAATAAAAGTAATATTCTGGGAAGAGGAGAGACTGCTAGTGGAGCTGGCTGAGACCTCTTCTCTAGCTGCTGTCCATCAAGGGCAATTGCCCCTGCTCATCACGGGGAGGGCAGGGTATGGGATTCATCACTAATCCTGGACAAATACCTGCTGCCCATAGCTTGCCAGGACCCGACATCCTTTCCTGTCTGACAGAGATCCAGCCAGACCAATGTGCGCTCACATTACACAACATGCATACCTATCTGCATGATGGTCAGCTTCCTCTGGCTGCAGTTTGGTGCCATCTTGTGACTAAAGAGCATACCCAGAGTAATCCCACCTGTGTTCTTCTATGGCTGCCCTTGCAGTAAAGAAGGGAAAGGAAGCTTCCGTTCTGAAATCAGGGTTTTTCCATTAGGACCCTGAGTGTGTACATAAAGTTATTTTATATCCACTCCCCCAGCAATGCTGGGATAGTCACTTAGAATGAGTAATTCTTTTATGCATGCCAGCACCCCTAAACAGATGAAAGACTTGCATAACTTTATTTAAATGATTGCCCCCACTTCCTTTCCTGGGGTGGGTCTAAGACCCCTCAGTTACCCTACACAGACACCTCCTGCATCACCATTTAATTCATTTTCCACTCTAAGACAATGGCCATATGGGTGGGGGGGACTCCTCTCCAACTATTGTTTTGTGGTTTGTTTTTTCCTTAAAACTAACCTCCCCTTTTCCCAATCAAACTTTACTGCCATGTGGCTCTCGTTCCCCCATCCCATCCCCCATTCCCTCCCACAAAAAGCCCCTCACTTTTATAAACCCAGGACTGGGTACTTGAGATTACAGTGAGTTGTATTTGAGTTTGGATTGATCTTCCATGGAAAGTAGTGTGATCCCCTTTGTTAGTGTGTCTTAAAACTAGACTAGACAAAGTCATTAGAGGAACAATTCTGCATTTGCTTCTTGTCCCATCTCTCATTCCCATGGAAGACAACTATCACAGTACAGGTCCATCTAATCTATAACCTACATGGTCAATTCCACCCAAACTTGATCAAAATATTGTTTACGATAAATCAAACATCTCCCTTGAATGCAAATGAGCATGGTAAATGTTTAAAGGCCATGATTAAAGTTAGTTAAAAATTTCTGTGAACTTTTTAAAATGAAAATACCTTTGACCAATTTTTTTCATTTTCATCAAATAAAAGGCCTTTGAAACTGAACAAAACAATTACATTTCTTTAGGAACTTTTTGTGAATATGTATATGTGTGTTTAAACCAGCTTTTAAATCATGATGGCCTGGAGGATCTGTTTCTAGGGAATTATATCTACTAAGGCTTGCTTCTGTGGCCTATGCCAAACAGGGATTTCCCTCGATTTTGGGCCACCTGTACATACCTCACATCAGGCATTAGTTTTTAGCCAAGTTAATAAAGGATTATACTGAACATCTGCAATGCTGGCCTGGACTCCTAATGACATCCTGAAAACGACCCTTTTGACATTGGGACAGAAAGGTGAGCTCTGATTCACTGGATAGCAAAGGGCAGATGTGCTCCTGTAGGTCAATAGGACCAAGTATTGAGTCTATCTTACCATCTGGGATACTTCTTGGTGTCACTTAAGATGTTGACAGATGTAAGACAGTAATACAATTCTCCAAAAATGCCAACCATTCTAGACCACAGTGGGATGACTGGATAGTCTTTTCTCAAAGCCTTTATGGGCTGTCTTGACAGGAAAACAGCTTAGTTCAGTTTCATTGACTGCTTATAACTCTCTTGCTCCCTTTCTCCGAGGGAACTGGAATGGGAGCTGCTTGGATGGAAACCTCCTTGCTTATATCACAGGCTGGATGATCTGATATGCTCCACCTCTTGCATAAACTCCTGCAAACAACGCTTTACAGTTCTGAAAATATTATAAGGGATACAGCAAATGGTGTATTGACCAAACACTTAAAATGAGATCACTCTGTTACCAGCCTAACCATGTATTTTTGTACCTCTACCTGCAGGGGAACAGGTTGCTGTATTCCGTGCTCTGGATGGACAAGTGTATGTAGTCGATGCCTACTGCCCACACCTGGGTGCGAACCTTGCTGCTGGCGGCCGCGTGGTGGGTAACTGTATCGAGTGCCCATTTCATGGGTGGCAGTTTCGGGGAGAAGACGGAAAATGCACTACAATCCCATATGCTGAAAAAGGTGATTCTCCGCTTTCTCCTCCCCCTTCCCATGACTCTGCAATCAAGACCCTGTGGCAGTGGCAATGCCCTGTCTGTTCAGATACAGAACACGCTTTCCTAAGGAAATATCACTCTGGAAACATCCACATGGACAGGTAGCAAAATGTAACTGTCAATGTGGAATCATCATCAGCAGACAGGTGTACTTCTAGTGGGGTCCCTCAGGGATTTACGCCATTCAACATTTTTATCAGTGACCTGAAAAAAAACATAAAATCATCGCTGATAAATTTTGCAGATGACAAAAATTTGGGGGGTGGGGGTGAAGGGGTGATGAATAATGAAGCGGCCAGGTGTCTGATACAGAGCCATCTGGTAAACTGGGTGAAAGCAACCAATATGCGTTTCTGGATTTTCTTCTAAAAGCTCTGCTCTAGGAATTATTTTGGTGCAGGTCTCTGGACTGTTATACAGGAGGTCAGACTAGATGATCACAATGTTCCTTTCTGGCCTTGCACTGTATGACTCTATGAAGGACATGATATTGTGAGATGTTCATATAGTTTAAGTTGACCTCATGTACAAAATTGATTCTGTATATAATTTTAAAAGAACACTATTTAACTCCTCAAATTGATGGGGCTCATTGACATGAATTATTTTATTTATTTAAATAACTTGAATGAATGATATAGTAAATTGAGGCCTTTGCACAGGTTGTCATAACTTCAGATTTAATTTTAATCAGGTTTATTTTTAAAAAGAGATATATAATTAATGTACATTTTCAAAAACCCAATTAAACATTTTTAGAAGCCCATCAATTTTTATCCACTCTAGGTTGGGCCCCCAAAGGTACATCTACACTGCCGCTTAGAGCAAGCCTCTGACCCCAGGTACACAGACTCATGGTAGTGGCGCTTAAGCTAGCATGTTAAAAATAGCAGTGTGGACATTGTGGCATGGGCAGCAGCTTGGGCTAGCTACCCAGGTCCAAAGGTGTCTGATCGCCAAGCTCAAGTGGCTAGCCCATGCCACAATGTCCACTCTACAAGTCTGTCTACCTGGGCTCACTCCCAGCTGCAATGTAGATGTACCTTCAGACTGACCTTGGAGAACATGAACCACAAAACCATTGTTCCGCATTGTTCTGTAAGAGCTTACAGCTCCTCTACAACCAGTACAAGAGATTCTGTGCAGCACTAATGTCTTCTGTTAGGATTCTGCCTCTCTGTGCTCGTGGCTGTAGCTCAGGGCCGAGTGAACCTAGGACACAGTATTAGACTTGGCACCATCTGCTCTACACTAATCTCTTTCTCCCCTCCGCAGTGCCAGACTTTGCAAAGATCAAAACATGGCCCTCGTGTGAAATAAACGGAATCATACTTGTCTGGTATCACTGTGATGGTGTTGATCCAGTGTGGGCTGTCCCAGAGCAGGAAGAGATCACCTCCAAGGAATGGGTGTATCGTGGCCACACAGAGCATTTTGTCAATGCACACATTCAGGTAGAAGACTTCTACTATGTCCGGCCAGACTCTGGGTAATGCTGCAGGTTTGTGCGCTCTGGAAATTGTGCCCTACCTGAAGCAGAGGAGGACTCCAGCTCTGCCAATCACTAGCATGAGCACTGTAGTTTACAGCTTTGAAACTTTGACTCTTACATGGTTAAGAAAGGAAGGAGCTGGTAGAACTGAGCAAATGGTCTTAACTCCATGTCAACTGTTTCCTCCTGGAGCCCAGTGCAGGCAAAATTCCCCTTGACTTCAGTAGAAGCTCTGCCTAGGATGCATGATCCAGTCACTCCATTATAACAGCTAAAGCAGCCATGTGGATGTAATTGGACTTGTTAAAAGAAACTCAAGGGAGTTGGGCACCCAAATGAATACCAAGGGGGTGTGTGCCCAACTACTTAAGGCTCCTCTGAAAATCTCAACCCAGAGCAAGACTTGACCATTTCCCTTCTTCTATTAAATGGCACTTGGAAAAACACACAAGCCCTTGGTGTGTCGGTTGCCTATCTCAGATGGTCCAATTCAGGTGGCCATAATACATTTATACAGCCTGTCTCTAAGCTTTATCCCTTGGAAATACACTGCCTGCCTTGTTTCGTAACTGGAACTATCAGTAACTCTTTTCAGATGACTGGTGTCAGTGACTCTCGTGGCATATGCCCAGACAAGTCAATGGAAAGAACAGCCTTTATTGTGGAGACTCCATTTTGCTCTTCTGTAGTTAAACTCTAGTTGGCCTCCGCAATTAAAGCAGGAATTCAAGTACTTTGTTATGTACAGAGAATGCAGCACAAGCTCCCCAAACGTAGGGCATGTATTCTCTGAATATAGAAAGGACAATCTGAGAATTGACAAGTGAATCTGTTAATTTAGTTTGATTTAAAAATGAGTTGATCATAAAAGGATCCTTTAAGAAACGTACACCTACTGGCAAGAGGTTTCTCTTCTGAATGATCCTAAATCCTGAATAACCCAGAGGCTTCAAACTTCCCGAAGTTAAAACTCACTGAAATCTTGTGCTTACAATAGATTTGAAGAGACTTTAATGGTTTAACTTTTTTGCTATTAATCTTCATAAAAGTTTTTTCTTCAGCTGGAGCTGACAAATGTTCTGCTACATAGAATTCCACAGAGAACTGTCTCTCTCAGAATGGCTGCCACTTCCCATTGCTCTCCATGGAAATGAGGTCACAGGCAGCTCTTAGCAAAAATGGTAATTAGCAGGGTTCTTACTGGAAACAATGGGAGGCAGTAGCCACTTTGAAAGAAGGCATCTTAACTGAGAGTTGTTAGGCCTCTGTCTTACTGAGAACAATGAGAGATGTCAGCAATTTTCAATAAGGGGAATTCTTTGAGTTTCTCTGAAGACTTTTTATGTACCAGCCTCTGCTGACACGTCTATTTATGAAAATTAATGGCCAAAATTACTGTTAATCCAAAGCATTTCTTTCCCAAAGCTACCTGGTGTCCACTCAAGAGAGACATGGAAACTGGGGAGTGTGTGCATGAAAATATGAGGCATAATGTGAGCTTTGGCGCAGGATGTGCCCGGCAATATGGGGGGCAAGAGGAAGGGAGAATTTGGGAGAGGAACGCTGAGGTGTACACCCTGTTGGCTTTGCACTGCTCTGCAAGTGCAAATCAATTCTACATTCTGCTTACTTGACTCATATATTCAGACTGCTGTGTGCTACTCCAGAGTAGGTTAAAGCAGCTGGCAAATATTAGCTTGTTACAAGTTTTTGCTAAAGAGACACTCAGTGGCCTCAAACTGATTGCTAACAATTGTTAAATCTACTCTGGGAGCACGCATGCTAAAATGCTTTGCTCACAATAATATGGTCAGTGTGGTGCTGCGATAGGGCGGAGTGTGTGTCCTCACTGCATTTCCAGACCTTAACATGTTTGGGTTTCTTTCAGCTTAACCTCAGCTCTGCCTTTATCAGGTTCATGATGCTTGGTTTTAAGATAACTGCAACATCCCAGTAAAAATTTACCCTAAATTACTAATAGACAACATGAAGATGGAGTTAAGGTTGCTTGTATATTTGGAATTGTTGTGATTACTGCTACGGAATAGCTAAATGCTGTACACCCTGCTAGTCTGTGCTAAGATACCCCATTGTTACCCACATGTTTGGCTCATCGCTCTGTTATGTCTTATCTTTTATATATTGAACTCTCTGGGGTAGGGACTGTCACTGTCATGTCTGTACAGAGCTTGGTGCCGTGGGGTTCAACCTCACTGAGGTCTCTGGATGTTGCTGCAGTGTTACTGTAAAGATATAGTGCCTATATCTGAATATCCAGCTAACTTGGAACAAATTAACTTGTATTGATGGTGTCTGATTGGTAACAGTTAGTGTTCCCCACATACAGGAAATCCCTGAAAATGCTGCAGACTTTGCTCATCTAACTTTTCTGCACGAACCAGTTTTTATGAGTGGAGTTGACCTGAGATACACACACTCCAAGCTGTGGGAATCTGTGAAGCACTGCTGGAAGGTAAAAGGATCAACATAACACATTTATTACCTCTGAGTCACTGCATTGACTTGCAAGTCCAGTTCAAGCTTTCCTTTGCTTCAGAGTTTTCCATAATTTTTGCCTCTCTCTCCTCTCACACCCTTATGGTCGGCTTGAGCGCCCTTTTCCCATCTTGAACTCACTGGACCTCAACCCTCCAGACATACTTTCTTGTATGAAGCCTCCTTAGAAATATGACCAGCCTCTTCCCTTTCCACCTTCACTTCAGATATTCTACAACATGCTCAAACTACAATGGTCCTACCCCATACGTCTTGTTTTGTACTTTTCCCCCCATGTCTCTAGACTGAGTCACTTCTTCTCAATCTCTTTTAGGCTGAATGGCAGCCAGAGCCAGAACCCAACAAGCACTGTTCCCAGTTAGTGGTTAAACACAGTCTAACAGTGTTTGGAAAGCACTTCTCCGTGATGGATTTCACAGTTAGAGCCAGACAGGTAGGTAACACGCTTCACAAAACAGTACTCACAAGTACCAGGAACAAAGGAAGTTCTAGTGATTAAAGAGCACAATGAAGTGTAGTCTGGGCTCTCTCACAAACTTGCTTAGGTTTTACCTAAGTAATTTGACTTCCCGGTGCCACAGTTAAATGTCTGCAAAAAGAGGTAAGCTGGGTGCAAGCAAACATTATGCATTTTCATACATATCTCCAGGGGCAGAAAAAGACCCAGGGGTGCTGATACATATAGAGCACTCTGTCCTGAGGATTGAAGATGCAAAGCATTAGCAACACCAGGAGGAGAAACAGCCCTAGAGTGACTTGGTTTGTTTCTGTCTAAACTTATGGAATAAATTGATGGTTTGCATGGACAGCGGGGAAGTTCCACAGGACTGAAGAGAAGCTAATATGCCAACATTTAGAAAGGGTAAATGGGATGACCTGAGTAATGATAGGCCAGGCAGGCTGACATAGATCCTTGGCAAAATAATGGAATGGCTAATATGGGACTTGATTAATAAAGCATTAACGGATGGGAATAAATACCAGTTAACATAAGTTTATGGAAAAAAGATCCTGTCTAACTTGTTTGTTTTTAATGAGATTACAAGTTTGGTTGATAAATGTTGCTTTAAAGCCTTTCACCTGGCACTATGTGACATTTTGATTAAGAAATTCCAATGATACAAAATCAGCATGGCACAAATGAGAAAACTAAGTCTCAGATGTAATTATAAAAGGGGAATCCTCATCGAACAGGCATGTTTCTAGTGTGGCCCCACAGGAATTGGTTCCTAGCCCTACTCTCTAACATTTTTTAATCAATTACTGATAAAGTTTGCACAAGACACAAACATTGGTGTGGTAATTAGTGAAGAGGACAGATCTCTGATCTAAATCGGCTTGGCAAGCTGGGCACAAGCAAAAAAATATGCACTTTAATACCACCAAATGTTGGCATACTTACTGGATCGGAGACTCTATCCTGGGAAGCAGTGACTCTAGAAAAGATTTGGAGGTGTTGGTGGATAATCAGCTGAACATGAGCTCCCAGTCTGGCACTGAGCTAATCTGATCCTTGGATATCTAAACAGGGAAATCTCAAGGAAGAGCAGAGAGATCATTTTACCTCTGTATGTGACACTGGTGCGACCGCTGCTGGAATCCTTTGTCCAGTTCTGATGCCCACAGTTCAAGGACTTCAGTAAATTGGAGAGAGTTCAGAAAAGAGCCATGTGAATGGTTAAAGGATTAGAAAACGTGTGTAGTAAGAACGGATGGGAGCTCTGGGGGCCGAGCCTGGCCCAGAGGGGAGGGGCTGAACAACGTGGATAATTGAGGTGGGGCTGGGGTGGAAATAATGAGAATTAGAGATCTGAGGTGAAGCAGGAAGCCCCACACCAGACATGCTGTTGGCTCCCTGACAAGAGTGGGGCCAAAATCACCTTCCTTAATACAGTTGGGAGAGCTGGCAACACTGGCTGTTGCCCTTTCACACACTGGGGTGGGGGGGAGAGGCAGGACAAAAATCAAGGCCAAACAACTCAATGTAAATATTTTTTCTAAAAAAAAAAAAACCCCAAAAAGTCTCATCTCTTGGGGGTGAGACTCATGATTTAGGACTAGTTGGGGCTGGCCAGACTGCTTCCAGTCTTACCAGCTATTCCAGCTACACTGCCCAGGCTTCACTAATTGCAGCGCTCTACAGCTTACATTTTGTCTTGTTAGAGTCACTAGTTAGAAGCTCCTGTTACATTGCAAACAGACTCTATACACCCCCAGAGTCTGGGTGCAGACCTTCCTTAGTGGCAGCAACAGCACCCTCAGAAGAACCAGTTGCTGATTAGAATTTGAGCCAAACATTTTTACTCCTCTTATGAGGCCTTGCTGAAGGGACTTTTCCTGTTCGGCCGCAGAGGAATGCGCAAAGTGTGTGGTGACTGCGCTGTGGAGTCATCTCTATCGAAGGAAGGGCGAGCCTTGCAGTAGGGACTCTCTCATGACCCTGACTAGGCTGAGAAACAAGCTTTTTATTAAGTGTTAACAAGTGTTAAGACAAGTGGCTACACACACCACCTGGCACCTCCCACTGAAAAGGGGATCAAAATGGGTCTAACCCCACCCTTGCCAAATGCTGCTCATGTCTTAGAGAGACAACGGGGGTGGGGTGGGGAGGGAATCTCTTTTATTGGACCAACTTCTGTTGGTGAGTGAAAGAAGCTTTTGAGCTTAAGCAGAGCTCTGCCTCAGGTCTGGGAAATGGCACTACACAGGGATAAAACACAGTTTTTCTCCCAGAGCGTCATAGTTAGCAACACATGGACGGCCAACCCAGCTTCTGCCGCTTCCTAATCTAGCCCAAACGCCAAGGGGCAGAGAGTGGGCTCTTACAAAGATTGGAGCGGGGCAACTGGGAAGAGCTGGCTCAGAGGCTGAAGCGTAGTTGGTCTCTAGGCACAGGATGCTGGGCACCTGGTTCCAGTTTGGGCTTTACATTTGCTTTTAGGACTTTATTACAAAGCAGGGGAGAAAAAAAAAATCAACCCACACAGAACCCTAATGTTCATCTACTTCCTTGTTCCATGCAAGTGGCGTTTGCTTCTGGCTGAGGGCAGTGACTATTAGGAAGAAAATGTGTATGTGAATAGGTACAGACAATTAGCATCCTGGGGGAAAGATGTGGACAGGTGAGACCAACCAGCAGTGACAGCTCCCTGGCACTCTCCTCCAGCTCAGGCTGAACTAACTGGAGCCATTTCCTGTGGTCCCCAAGGGCCCAGGACGCTCTGCCCCTGCCCTTTCAACAGTCATGCCCTCAACTTCATGGGAAAGCTGGGCATTAGCTACACCCACCCCACACCTGGTGGAGACTCCTACCTGACTGGGAGCATCCCCAACTGGGGACTCAGGGATGGCACTGCCTGAGCAACATAAAGAGAACCCCACAGGGCAGAGAATCAGCCCCTAAATACAGGCTGTGACCCCTGGACCTGGTAGAAATATGTTCAGTCCATAGGCAGTGAGGATTCCCCAACCCTCAACCTTCCTGAGTGAGGGAATGAGCTGAATTCCTTCTCTCTCTGAAGGTGGGGCCGGGGCTGGTCTACCTGACCTTTGAACATGCTTTCCTGGGCCGTGGGATCATTCTGCAGAGCGTGACGCCCGTGGAGCCTCTCCTGCAGCAAGTCATCCATAGGATCTATTATCAGCACAGTATGCCAGCAGTGATCCCCAAATTCATTCTCAAAGTGGAGTGCGTTCAGGTAAGGCACACTGTACGGCTGCAAGTCAAGCTGGGCTGGGACTCCCAGTGTGAGGCAACTTACCCGCAGTAGTTCAGACCCTGGTGCCTTTTTCCCAGGGGATCTGCCCCAGCAGGCCCCCCCACTCTGAGTCTCCCCACCCAGGGAACCCCCAACCCTCTAGACCCACCTTGCCTCACTGGCTACTGCCAGTCATCAGCTAGCTCCCATTCACCAGGGCAGACTGCAGTGTACTGGCCATTCATCACCGGCAAGGGGGTAGGACCTGCTGCCTTTGCCTATCCTCAGGCTGCCCCTCTGCAGCCCCAGTAGGGTCTTCACCAAGGCCTGCAGCCTCAGAGTTTATCAGGCTGGCACGGCACTGCTCAGGCACCCTGTTCCCAGGCATCTAACCCTTCCCACTCTAGGGCTAGTGGGGCTCCTCCAGCTCCTAGCCCTCGGCCCTCTTATAAGGGCCAGCTGGGCCCTGATTAAGCCAGCCACACCTGTGGTTAGTTACAGTCAGCTTCCCCCAGCTGTTCTTAACCCCTTTCCCTGCTGCAGCCCTCTCCAGGGCTGCTTTTAACCCCTTCAGGACCTGAGTGGGGTGACTACCCCACTACACTGGGCTTGGATTACAACTAGTGCTAGTTCCCCTGTGCCCCACAGCCTTTGGTAATGCTGCAAATGTATAGGGCAGACATGTAGACAGGCCAAGAGGCTGAATGCTAAAGGCACAGGAGCTGGCAGGCAGCAAAGCTGCCTTTTGGTGCATTTCTTGGGTGGGTCTGGCTTAGGCTTCCACATATGTGGCAGGAGTGAAGGCCAGAAGCAAGAACGATCTGCCCCACCCACTTGGTGCTCTGAAAGCCCATGGGATTTGGGTGCCTATCCTTCCCTTGGGCCAGATGGTATCCAAAGGCCTCAGGGAAGCTGTCGCTGAAGGTGGGCACTAGGTATCCAGGACCCAACACTGCAAATGGGAGTGGGCAGGAGACTGGTGCAGATCCCAGGCATTGCACGCTGTCCTAGCCTGCCTTGTTGCACTGTATCTGCCAGTACCTGAGCCAGAGACGAGGGCCTGGATGACCACAGAAGTCCTGCATCCTGCATCAAGGACCCCCTGGGTGCCTGGCTAGGTGAAGACCCGCAGTTTCTGGGCTTTGTTGCTGTTGGGAATCCTTGATGAGAGGAGACCTTCCCCCACCTCAGATCACATTCGCTGAGCAAGGGGAGACCAAACAGTGTAATCTGGGCTCCACCAGCTCCTTCCAGTGCTTCACAACCCTTGGTGCTGGCGTTTTGATACCTTACATTGCCCCAGTTACCCACAAAACCCTGCCCCCCCAGAGCAGTGACAGAGGGCATTGCTCATTACTACTATCTGGGACCTCTCTGACTGGGGACTAGAATCCTGCTAGGGCCTGTAGCCCTTTCAACAGCAGCTCCAGGTTCACAACATCTGAGGCAGCTGAAGAGCTGGTGGCAGAAGCAAGGTGCTCTCGGACGGAGATTGCGTGATGGATGGCAAAGGCCCTTTTTAGTTTTGGTAGCCTCTAAAAACCCCACCTGAGCTCAGAGCCCCTTCTTGCTGTGCCTTGACAGACCGACAGACAGACCCAGGGGGAGGGATAGCTTAGTGGTTTGAGCATTGGCCTGCTAAACCAAGGTTGTGAGTTCCATTAAACTTATGTCTGGGTGGAATTTAAGTTGTTCCCAGGGGAACCCAAAAAAGGATTTTGATAAAGAAAACCAGGAAGAAAGGAACACTATGAATCCCTAAAGATCCCCCAAGCTTGTGTGGTGAGGATGCAGGGAGTTAATGTGAATGCTTCACACAATGCACAGTCAACCTGTGGAACTCCTTGCCAGAGGATGTTGTGAAGGCCAAGACTATAACAGGGTTCAAAAAAGAATTAGATGAATTCATGGAGGACAAGTTCATCAATAGCTATTAGCCAGGATGGGCAGGGATGGTGGCCCTAGCCTTTGTTTGCCAGAAGCTAGGAATGGGCAACAGGGGATGAATCACTTGATGATTACCTGTTAGGTTCATTCCTTCTGGGGCACCTCTCATTGGCCACTGTCGGAGGACATGATACTGGGCTAGATGGACTTTTGGTCTGACCCAGTGTGGCTGTTCTTATGTTCTATGTGGCTAATAAACACGCAAAACACAGTGCCAGCAAAAGCTGAATAGTTGAGCTTGCTTCAGAGCCAGTGGGATTGCTAGAAACACTAGTGTGCTGTACTAGTAGCATCACCAGTGGATTGGTAACATGAATGAGTCTCTAGTTCAAAGTTCCATATATCTAAAATTATTCTGTTTCTCCCCCCCCCCGCCCCCAGTTTGAACGGGATATCATGATCTGGAATAACAAGCAATATCTGTCTAAACCACTGCTGGTAAAAGAAGATTCTGCGATCCAAAGGCACAGGCGCTGGTTTGCTCAATTCTACAGTGAGAACAGCAGTAGATACATTTTCCAAAAGGATGGACTGGACTGGTGACATCCATGTGCTCAAAAGACGTCAAATGGCTTCCTCATCCATGAGAAGCCCTTCCTCATCCATGAGAATGGCAGCCAAGCTCATAGCAAGTTAATAAAACTGCATTTCTGGATTTTCAGTGGCAGTTGGGCAAATCTGCAGTACAAGAAAAACTCTCTAGTTCAATACTTCTACCCGGCCAAGTGTATTGTCTTCCATGTAAGGCTGGGCAAATCTAGTAAGTGTTGTGTAGGCTTTGCTGTCATAACTGAGCTATAGTATGGGGTGCCCCCCATCTCCAATGGGAAAATGAGACTGACAGAATCCCCTGGAGAAATCGTCTCTGTTTTGCAGCTTTTGTTATTCAGGAACAATTGCATGAAACCCTGATCCTTAGGTGCTGCAGGGCTCACATGTTCCTATTCTCTAAAGCTGTCATTTGACATCTGTTCCTCCTCCCCATAGCAAGTCACAATGGCAAACCTGGATTGTTACCATGGATGAGGAATAGGCAGGGTCACTCTAAGGAGCAGATGGTCTGTTCTCTTGCTAATGTACTTAGAAACTAGCAAGGGACCAACAGCAATGGTCAGGGCTGGCTATAGATCTCTACAGGAGTTTTTCCAAGAAGTTTATCAGCTCCTGAACAGATGTTAATGGACATATAGCATCTAATGAAGAAGGGAAGTAATTTTCCTGGTGGTCTTACAGTGTAAGAACGTAAAAAACAAGCTTCTTGTGCAAAGATTAGTTCCCCTTGGAGTAATGTGTATGAGGATAGTAACAACTGATTGAACACCAGCAGGGACTTGTTTAGGAAGCTATGGCCTCATCTGAGGCAAGTGCAAAGAGTGCTGACATACTGTACAATCAGCATTTAGTATGTGTATGAAACCGATCTCTGCTGGTCTGGCTAAAAACTGCTCTAGTTTCCATTGTGCTTTATTTCTCAGTAGTATAAATAGATGGACCAACTTCTGCCCGGACTTACAACCTCCAGGCTCCTGTTTGCTCCAGGTAAGTCCGGGCAGATTTGGTGATCGGACTGTAATGTAGTTACTCTGTGCAAATAGCCATCAAAAACGAAAGTACAGTGCACAGAACTGTTGGGAGCCTTCCATGGTAGGCTGCACCGTGCTGGAGCTGATTGACATTGTCTGCTATACAGATCACTTGTGCCAAACAAAAGAAGAGGGTTACAAGTCATTCTGTGAACCTGCCCTTGTGTATCTTGTGAATTCTGCACTTTACTGAGCCTTTTGTTTTTGCACTGAACCATAAAGCAATGTTAACCAGTGAGTCAGGAGTTTATCTAGCCCCACACTGGTTACTGTGTGAACTGCTTAAACTAGTCTCTTAATGTCAAAGTCTCGAGGGGGTAGTGTAGTCCGTTGAGGGGAGTGGCTCCTCCCCCTCCGGGTCTATGGGCAGCCAATCCGCCCCACTACAGGTAGTATTTACTTCATTGTCTGCGATGGGGGCTACGGCCAAAGAATCGCCATGGCATGGAGTTTCTCATCACCTAAATGCTGAAGCAGGCCTGTACTACGTGGCATAGCAATGTCAAGTGGGCTAGTCAACCCCTGGCAAACGTCTGGCTCTCTGATGCAATGGATCTTGTACTAATAGGGATGGGTGCCACAAAGGGGTTACAATAGTTAAATAAGTCTTAGAAGGATTACTTGTGTGTGGAACCAGGACCAGGCTGAATGTAGGAGACTGGGTTCTTCTCTTGCTTACACATCACCCAGAGAAGTTTTCACAAGTGGCTCTGGTTTCATCTTGTCGGTGAAAATTCTTTCTACAACATGAAATGGGCTTTTGTTTTGATCCTTGCCTTTACTGGTAGACTCTTTATAGTTACTATTTTTATATTACAAAGGTTTCATAAACATTTATAGAATGAAAATATACAAAGTGTTACATGACTCGTCATTCTCCATAGGTCCAGGGAAGAACCCTCAGTGCTTTCTAAACTAGCATCACTCAGCTGAGATTTACCTCTGGCTTTCTTGGGGTGGATGAAATGGAGAAATTAACATACTTTTTGGTTTGCTATAGCCTATGTGCCTGGCCTACACCCGTGGATTAAAGTCAGGCTCAGCAGAATTTGATTTTTTTTTTCTAACTTTGATGATTGATTTTTTAAAAACATTTTAAAGCTATTTTAATTTTTTACCGGGGCTGGAATTTAAGGTGGGTAGGGTTCAGATTAGATTTTTGTGGACAGTGGGGCTTCATGGGACTCACTGCATGGCTGAGGTGCCCAAGACCCTGGAGCACCAGGCGCAGGGAGGGCTGCGGTCCTGGCCTGGCCAAACAGAGATTTCCCTCCCTGCCCCCAACACAGTTTGTCAGCTGCAATGGGTGTTTACTGGCGTCTGTCAGTTCCAGCCAACCATTGCCAAGCTGCAGTGTAGTACAGCACTGTGGTGCCACCTAGTGGGCAGGAAGGAAAATCATTCCTGGCTTCAAAAGCCCCAGCCAGACTCTTCCACTTAGGATGTGTGTGAACTACAGGTTTTAATTGTGTTACCATACGTGCCATGCACAGGGCCGGCTCTAGGCACCAGCAAAACAAGCAGGTGCTTGGGGTGGCCCATTTCGAGGCGCCGGCCATGCTGCCCCTCGAAATGGGCCCCCGCCGCCCCAGCTTGCCTCCTCTCTGCCTCTGCCTGCTCCCCTGAGCGCACTGCCGCTTCTCCCACCTCCCGCCCAGGCTGGCCACGCCAAACAGCTGTTTCTTGCCTGGGAGGGGGGAGAAGCTGAGCGGTGGCGCACTCGGGGGAGGCGGCGGTTGTGGAGCGGAGGTGAGCTGGGGTGGGGAGCGGTTCCTCTACCCCTCCTGTTACTTCCTGCGCTCCCCCCCCCCCCGCTCACCTCCGCTCCGCCTGCTCCCCTGAATGCGCTGCCTCTCCCTCGGCTGGGAGGGAGGTGGGAGAAGTGGAGCAGTGGCATGTTCAGGGGAGCAGGCAGAGCGGAGGTGAGCTAGGGCAGGGAGTTGTGGGGGGGAGCCGCAGGAAGCAATGGGGGGAGGGAATGCAGCACGCCTGGAGGAGGAGGCGGGGCTGGGGAGTTGGGGAAGGGGCGGAGTTGGAGCGAAGCTTGGGGTGGGGGGGCATTAAAAAAAGGGGGGCAGCCAAAAATTTTTTTGCTTGGCGCAGCAAAAATCCTAGAGCCAGCCCTGGCCATGCATCACAAATCCAACAAGCCCTGCATCCAAAACCAAGGCCATCAATTGTCTCCTGCAACAGGCTAGATCCTGGAAGAATTCTGAGATTTTCCAGGTGGGATTATGAGTTTGCCCGCTCCTGCAGCAATTGACAAGGGTGTGGCCTGTTGTCCCAGGGGGCTGTGCACACTCAGAGTGCTGCACTCTGGACTCGTGTGAGGTACATGAGGTACTGTCAAAACACTGTGCAATAGCATATGTGGATGCACTGGCTCAAGCTGGCTAAATACAAGCATTAAATACAACAGCGAGAACTCTGCAGCCTATACGTGAGCCCCTATTTCTAGCGCCATGGAGAAATGATGTACAAATACAGCAAGAGAGATAGCTAAACAAACTGCAGTGTCTGTCTTCCACCAGTAGGAGGGTGGGAGGTAGAGTGAGGGAAGAGGAGAATGCAACAAGTACCCGGAAGCACTTATCTCAAAGAACTCAAAGAATACTTTGAGGGGACCAACAAGCTTGTGGAGAAGGGGAATCTAGTGGATAAAGTGTACTTAGATTTTCAGAAAGACTTTGACAAGGTCCCTCACCAAAGGTTCTTAAACAAAGGAAGCTGTCATGGGATAAGAGGGAAGGGCCTCTCATGGATGGGTAACTGGTTAAAAGATGGGAAACAAGGGGCTGGAATAACTGGTCAGTTTTTAGAATGGAGAGAGGTAAATAGTGGTGTTCCTCAGGGGTCTTTACTGGGACCAGTCCTATTTAACATATTCACAAATGATTTGGAAAAAGAGGTAAACGGCGAGGGGCAAAATTTGCAGATGATACAAAACCACTCAAGATAGTTATGTTCCAAGCAGACTGTGAAGAACTACAAGAGGATCTCACAAAACTGGAGTGACTGGGCAACAAAATGACATATGAAATTCAATGTTGATAAATGCAAAGTAATGCACATTGGAAAATATAATCCCAACTATACATACAAAATGATAGGTCTAAATTAGCCATTACCACTCATGAAAGAGATCTGGGAGTCATTGTGGATAGTTATCTGAAAACATCCACTCAATGTGCAGCAGTAATCAAAAAAGCAAACAGAATGTTGGGAATCCTTAAGAAAGGGATAGAAAATAAGACAGAAAATACTGTATAGCCTCTATATAAATGCAAGCAGATGTGGTCGCCCCATCTCAAAAAAGATACATTGGAATTGGAAAAGTTCCACAAAAGGGCAACAAAAATGATTAGCGATATGGAAAGGCTTCCATATGAGGAGAGATTAATAAGACTGGGACTTTTCAGCTTGGAAAAAAGAGATGACTCAAGGGCAATATTATAGAGGTCTATAAAATCATGACTGGTGTGGAGAAAGTAAATAAGGAAGCATTATTTATTCCTCATAACACAAGCAGTAGGGGTCACCAAATGAAATTAATAGGAAGCAGGTTTAACACAAACAAAAGGAAGTATTTTTTCACATAACGCAGAGTCAAACTGTGGAACTCCTTGCCAGAGGATGTTGTGATGGCCAAGACTCTAACAGGGGTCAAAAAGGAACTAGATAAGTTCACGGGGATAGGCCCATCAATAGCTATTAGCCAGGATGGGCAGGGATGGTGTCCCTAGCCTCTGTTTGCCAGAAGTTGGGAATGGGCAACAGGGACTTGATGATCACTTGATGATTATCTGTTCTGTTCATTCCTTCTGGGGTACCTGGCATTGGCCACTGTCGGAAGACAGGATACTGGGCTAGATGGACCTTTGGTCTGACCCAATATGGCCGTTCTTATGTTCCATTCTATAACTGGCTACAAATTATCTCCAGTGTACCTTGGAGGCGTCTCAGCATTTATTGCCAGAGTCATTCTTTCTCTAGCCAAATAGCAGCTGAGCAGCTCAAGGTGAGCCCTTTCATCCCATGTATGACTGGGCTGAAAAGCAGACCTGGGCAGATATGAAAATGCATGTATGTGCCCTTAAAGTCTACCAGGCAGAGGTTGTTGCCACTGAGCTTGGACAGGAGTATCCCAGCAACTTCCTTGGAAACACGTTCTGCAAATACGCTGCACAGCTGCCCATGGAAGGCCTGGAAGACCTCCGTGCTCTTGTTCATGGAAAAGTATTGGGAGTTGAGTCCAGGCCCAATCATTCCAGATGGATGGGACAAGTGGGGGGAAGGGGCAGAATGTTGTGGGGCTCCGGGTGGGGCTTCAGGCGGAAAGGGCGGAATGGAGGCGAGACCGCAGGTGGAAGGTGTGGGGAAGGGACCCCCAATTTGCTCTGGCCTAGAGTCCACGAAATCTTAAATCACCTCTGCCTAACAGCCAGTACCTGCTCTTTGCTTTCTCTCCAAGGGCTATGACCAGTGCATTGCCAACAGTTACAAGTTACCACCCAGCTTTTCCTAAGCAAGCCCATTTATTCTTAAAGTAAAAGCATTAGAGAGAAAAACATGTAAAAACAATAAAAATTACTATGTGCATGCCAAAAACTTACCAGAGGTTACCCATTAAAGTCTTTTGCAAACTGAGGCAGCTAATAGGAGAGTAGCTGCAGACTTTCTGCTTGGGAGCAGCAGGGCTTGGTGAGTGGTGTGTTTGGTCTGTCTGTGGGTTATTTGTTTGCTCTCTCTGTATGGGCTGTGTAACTGGGAAGTGGGCCCCTCAGGGTATGTCTGCACTGCAATTAGACACCCATGGCTGGCCCATGCCAGCTGAAACAGGCTTGCGGGGCTCAGGCTAAGGGGCTGTTTAATTGCAGTGTAGATGTTCAGGCTCAGCCTGAGCTCTGGGACCCTCCCACCTTGCAGGGTCCTAGAGTCCAGGCTCCAGTCAGAATCTGAACATCTATACTGCAGTTAAATAGTCTCTTCGCCCAAGTCAGCTGGCACTGCCCAGCCATAGGTATATAACTGCAATGTAGACATAGCCTGAGTAAACAATGGAGAGAGGCTCTGTTTGTTGGTGCCTTGGTAAAGGCCCAGAGGCTCTGACCCTTGGAGCTCTGAACAGCTCTGCTCTTTAAAGGCTCTGAGTGATTAATCGCTCCATGATGGTGAGGGGTGGAGCTGAACTGATCTAAGCAGGAAGCCTTGGTATAAAAAGTCATTTGACAGGTGAACTTGAGAGCCACGAACAGAGGCAGCTCAAAGGAGTGTTCCGGAGGGAGTTGAGAGAGGAAGTGTAAGAGGCTTTCCTTCCTGGTTCAGCTCTTCATGTGATTCCACCATGGCCAGCAATGGAACAGTGGTGGTGACCTGCAACAGATGTGCCGTGTTTACTTTTCTGCCTGAATCCAGAAAGGACTTCATATGCATGAATTACAAGTAGTCAGTTGTGCTGGAGGAGACAATTCTTGGATTGGAGGGGCAAGGAAAGACACTGCTGAGAATCTGAGGAGTTTCTAGACAGCCAGGTTTGGGAAACACAAGTATCCCGGGTTCAAGGGAAAAAGGAGCTGGCCACCAAGAAATCGGAGAGAGAGGAAGTCAGAGAAGAGTCTAAGCAGTTTGTAATGACCAGAGGCACGTGGTCACAGCGGCATTCTACGCGGCTGGAGAGAGATGAGGACAGGCAGGCTGTGGCCACCAGAGACAAGAGGACTGGGAATTCCACAGAGCTAGGAATTTCCAGTCGATACTAGGCCCTCAACATGGAAACTGTGGAAGATGTCTCTCAAGATCCAGCTAGTCAAAGGGAACTGAGAGCTGTATGGGACAACCTGTGGATGGCAGCTGTAAGCAAATCAGGCTTGCCACAAAGAGTTCTCCAACAGTCCAAGGAAGACAGACAATCCTAGTTGGGATTCAATACTCAGAAGAATCAAAAGAACATTCTTCAAGGGATAGTTGGACCACAGGACAGTGTGCTGCCTTCCCGAAACCAAGACACAAGACGTCACTCAAAGAATAGATAGGCTTCTGAAGTAAACTGGAAAGGATCCATTGGTGATGGTTCGTACTGGCTTTAATGACACCGTGTTGCAGGATATTTGACTGAAGAACGAGAAAGTCCAAGCAAACTTCTTTGAGATCCTTCCAGTCCCACAAGCAAAGACAGAAGATTCTGGAAGTGAACTGCTAGCTAGGTAAGTGGTGGAGGGTTTTGGTTTTGTGGAACATTGGTCCATCTTCTAGAAGGGGAGGTAGCTGTATTGTTTGGATGGCCTCCACTTCAACAGAAGGGGGAACCAGTCTTCTTGGGGACAGGCTGGCTAGAGTAGTTGGGTGGGCATTAAACTAATAACAAAATGGGAGGGTAAAAGAAGGGAAGATTTGAGCATTGAATTAGCACAAAATAAAGATGTTGAGAACAAAATTAATCAAGGAAGCAAAGGAAAGGGTTGGGGGAGGGCTAGCTCAGTGGTTTGAGCATTGGCCTGCTAAACCCAGGGTTATGAGTTCAATCCATGGTACGTCCACATCTTGAATACTGCATGCAGATGTGGTCTCCCCCATCTCAAAAAAGATATATTGGAATTGGAAAAGTTTCAGAAAAGGGCAACAAAAATTATTAGGGGTATGGAATGACTTCCATATGAGGAGAGATTAATAAAACTGGGACTTTTCAGCTTGGAAAAGAGACAACTATGAGGGGATATGATAGAGGTCTATAAAATCATGACTGGTGTGGAGAAAGTAAATAAGGAAGTGTTATTTACTCCTCATAACACAAGAACTAGGGGTCACTAAGAAATGAATAGGCAGCAAGTTTAAAACAAAAAGGAAGTATTTTTTCACACAATGCAGTCAACCTGTGGAACTCCTTGCCAGAAACAGGCAATGCCGTTAAAGGAAGAGTTTGGGAGACTTCATAAAGACCTTAATCCTGTCCAAATAAAATGCTAGGGCTCTCCTAACATCCAGCATATGTAGTGTTGCCTCCCTGTTGTCACAATGAGGTTTTTGAAAAAATACGTGGAGGTGAATTAGCTGGCTCACATGTAAAGGAGGAGATTACCTTTCGGAAGAACTTGGGGTGTGACCTTAAGTTGACTTTGTCTTTAAAGAAGACCATGAATGGCGGGTGCACCATCAACACCACTCCCTCTCCTATCCTTTGTGCTGAGGTAATGGCCACTATAAATACTGTGTTCATGGATAGGTATAACAGAGAGGAAATGGCTATAGGCTTGAAGGGTGGTATAATCAAAGTTCTCAGAACTACACTGAGGTCCCAGGTTGGAGTGGGTAGTCCGATGTGTGGAAACAGGTTTCCCATGCCCTTAAGGAATCTGCATGTCGTTGGGTGGACGAATACTGAGCATCTGTTCACTAGATGGTGGAAGACCATTATGGGTGCTAGATGTACTTTTAGTGAGCTGAGAGAGAGCGAGCCCAGACCTTTTGTGGTCTAGAATATAGTCTAGAATCAAAGGGAGGGACGAAGGAAGGAAGGAAGATGTCGGATCCACTTGTTTGGAATTGCACCAAATTTAGAATCATTTTCATTTTTGTAGGTAAGTACAATGAGTCGTTGTTTTCCTACTGTGTAGTAACACCTCTTTCACTTCCTCAGAGCATTCACACTCTAAGTGTTGGTACCAAGAAAGAGTCAAGCCTGGAGCCAGACGATCTATAAACTAGGGTGAAGGATCTGTCCATCGTTTTGGGAAAACAAGTGAGTAATGGGCCAAAGAGGAAGCAGAGGACATACTGCCAGCTGTACAAAGTATGGGTACCAAACTTCTCTTGGCCAGGCGGAGGCAATCAGTATAACTTTAGCAAAAAGAAAAGGAGTACTTGTGGCACCTTAGAGACTCCACCAAATGCATCCGATGAAGTGAGCTGTAGCTCACGAAAGCTTATGCTCTAATAAATTTGTTAGTCTCTAAGGTGCCACAAGTACTCCTTTTCTTTTTGCGAATACAGACTAACACGGCTGCTACTCTGAAACCTGTCAGTATAACTTTAGTTTTCTCTCACCATATCTTTAACAGGACCTTGAATATCAAAGGGAATGGGGGAAAAGGAATAGCTCTCTGCCCAACGGGAAGATGAGAGTGTCCCCCAGGGACTGTTTCCCTAGTCCGGCCCTGATACAGTAACAGAGACATTTCTTGTTCTGATAAGTAGCAAACAGATCTATTGTCGGGGTTCCCCATAGGTCGAATATGTTGTGAAGAACTGCTGGGTTCATTTCCCATTTGTGGTCATGAGAGAAATTCCAACTGAGACTGTTGACTGTTGCATTTTATATCCCTGGTAAGTAAGGGGCTGAAATGAGCACATTGTGGCAGATGCACCAATTCCAAAGTTTCAGCGCTTCTGTGCAAAGGGAGGGTAATTGCCCCCTGGCGATTTATGTAAAACAAGCAAGTTATATTATCTACCATGAATTTCATGTTAGTATCCCTGATAAATGGGAGAAAGTGTCCACAGGTGTGTCTGATGGCTCTTAGTTCTAAAAGATTGATATGGAGAACTGCTTCCGTGGGAGACCACTTGCCCTGTTCTTTGTGGTTATTTAGGTGGGATCCCTATTAGAGAGGCATCTGTTGCTAGAATCAGTGTCAGCGGGGGTTGTGTGAATGGAATGCTTGCACGGATGTTGGATGGTTCTTTCCATGAGTCCAAGGAGTATCTGACCCAGGAGGGCATTGACAGCAGCTTGTTTAGCCCATCCTTGTTTGGACAGTAGACAGATTTGAGCCATAGCTGCAATCATCTCATGAACAACTGGGTGTGTGGAGCCACAAATGTGCATGCCACTATGTGCCTGAGAAGTTGGAAACAATTCCTGGCCAGTGTACGTCTGCTGGCCTGGATCCTCTCTATGAGACTCATCAGGGTGTTGTATCCATGCAGTGGGAGGAACACTCTCACATGCACTGCCTCGAGTTTGTCCCCAATGAATTCTAGATGTTGTACTGGGGTCAAGGTCAATTTCTGGGTGTTGAGCTGTAGTCCCAGCTGCTCAAATATGTGCACAGACATCTGGGTGGTACACCGGGTGTCTTGGAAAGAGCGAGCCTTGAGACGGCAGTAGTCCAGGTATGGGTAGATGACAATACCTAATGTTTGTAGGTGCACCACAACAATGGAGAGGACCTTGGAAAATACCCTGGGTGCAGATGAGAGGCTGAATGGGAGCACTCTGTACTGATAATGGTCCTGCCCAAAGGTAAATCAGAGGACTCTCCTCTGAGATGGTCGGATTGAAATGTGGAAGTAGGCATCTTGTAGGTCGAAGGCCGAAAACCAATCTCCTTGCTCCAGAGACAGAATAATGGCTGCTAGTGTGACCATCATGAACTTTTGTGCCTTCATGTATCTGTTTAGTGCCCTTAGATCTAGTAGGGATCTCCAATCTCCCTTTGTCTTGGGGATCAGCAAATAAAAACCCTTGGCACTGAAGTGAGTGAGGACTGGATCTATGGCCCCTACGCATAGCAGCTGATCTATTTCCTGATGTAATAGAGCAGGGGTAGGCAACCTATGACACGCATGCCGAAGGTGGCATGCAAGCTGATTTTCAGTGACACAATGCCCGGGTCCCAGCCACCGGTCCGGGGGGGCTCTGCATTTTAATTTAATTTTAAATGAAGCTTCTTGAACATTTTAAAAACCTTATTTACTTTACATACAACAATAGTTTATCTATATATTATAGACCTATAGAAAGAGACCTTCTAAAAATGTTAAAATGTATTACTGGCACACGAAACTTTAAATTAGAGTGAATAAATGAAGACCTGGCACACCACTTCTGAAAGGTTGCTGACCCCTGTAATAGACTCTCGTGAGAAGGATCCCTGAAGAGGTAAGGGGAGGGGGGTGGGGGGAACGTGAAGTGAATGGAGTAACCCTTCAAAAAAATTTCCCAAGACCCACTAATCAGAGGTGATGTTCTTCCAACTCCAGACAAAGTGAGTCAGGTGACTTCTGAAGAGGTATGGAAGGTCTATATCTAGCAGCTGACATTGTTGCAAGGAGTGGTTGTTCAGGGCCTTGACCGAGGCATCAAAACTGGTGCTTAGAGTACGAGGGTTGAGAGACTGAGGATTGGGAAGCTGACAACTTCTGATTTTGCATCTTGAGTCTCTTACGCTAGAGCTCATAATAGCACTGTGATGTGAGGAACTGGGATAGTTGGGATTTGTAAGGTGGTTGTGAGCTGAATTTCCTCTTCTGTTCTGGTGTATAGATTGCCAAGAAGAGTAGCATGGCCCTAGAGTCCTTTAAGGTGTGGAGTGACTCATCTGTTTTATCAGCAAAGAGTTTGGGCCCTTCAAATGGGAATCCTCGACCATCATGTGCACTTTCTTCAGCAACCCTGAGAGGTGTAACCAGGATGCCCACCTCATTGCCACTGCTGTCAAGACTGAGCGGGCTGCTTATCTGCAGTGTCCAGTTTGGTCTGTAGTGCTGTTCATGCTACTAACTGGTCCTCCTTGATGATGGCCTGAAATTGCTCATTCTGTGCTTCTGGCAAGTGGTCAACAAAGGTGTTGAGTTTTCCATAATTAATGTAGTCATATTTACCCATTATGGCCTGCTAGTCTGAGACCCTGAATTGCAAGGTTGCTGATGAGTATGCCTTCTGCCCAAACAGGTCTAGCGTCTTCCTGTCTCTATCATGGGGGGTTGACTTGGTATGATGTTGCTTTTCCTGTGCATTAACCACATCCATGACTACAATATTAGGTTGAGGTGCGTGAAGAGGAAGTCTGTCTCCTTAGGGGACATATAATACTTTTAGTTGGCTTTTTTGCACATTGGTGTAATGGAGGCTGGTGCCTGCCAGATGACCCTAGTAGGGTCTAGAAGCGCCTCATTGTTTGGGAGGGCAAATCTTGAAGAGGAGGAAGTGTGCAGTATATTTAATAATATGGTGCGAGTCTTTCACCCCCTCAAAGGTATTTATAGTGCATTTGCCACCCTCTTAGTGAGGTCTTGGAAGAACCTAAAGTCATTGGTCAGTGAGGGAAGAGGGGGCATTACCACCTCATCTTGCAAGGAGGAGATGTTCACCAGTGAGGTAGTTCCCCCTTTTCATCTGGACTCCTGCTCCTTCAAAGTTTCTTCCTTGGGTTCTAGGGCTCTGGACACAGAAGCCATAGGGTAAAGTCTAGTGGATTCTCTATGGGCGACACTCAATGCCTGAGAAGTGTGGGACCTGTAGACTGTCCAAGGATCCCAGTACGGCCACTGTTGGGTGGAAGAAGGGTATGGATGGTTGTACCCACAGGTGACCATACTAGGAAGACTGAGGGTCAGAGTGTAGGTGCAGTTGGGGAGGTTTCTGATATTGTAACAGTGGGTTATGGTGCGAGACCAGAGAGACATTGTTGTCCTGGTTACTATCATCTAACTCCCCGCTGGAGAAGGGTGGGGCTGATCAGTGCGAATGGCTGGAGGCGAATGGCCCGGTATCACCGGTGATTCTGGGGACTGAGACATGCTCGGTACCAGAGCTCTGATACCGAGTAGCGGAGACTCTGGCTTCTCTGCGACTGTAAGGTCCCTTAAGAAACAGAATTCCTGCGGTACCATTGATGGGACTGGTACTGTCAGGGATTGCTGGTGCTGACTCACTGGTACCGATGATCTGTTATGGGAGGCATGCTCCAACGAGGGTTGTTTTTAAGCACTTAATGCCAAGGGTCTTTTTATCAGTGCCAATTTTGTAGAGGTGGTACGGTCTCCGTCCTTATTTCTGGTAGGCAGTGTCATTGCTTCAGTGCCTTTGCCCTTCGGGTCTTTAGGTGCTATGGTAGAGTTCGTACTGTGGAGTCCCTGAGATTCCTGGGAACTGCGCTTTGGAGCCATTTTTGCTGTGGTGACCAGATGTGCTGGGGATCCCCTCTGGCTTGTAGCCTGTTTTCTGGAGGCTTTGCAGGAAGCATCAGTTGACTTTGACTGCGATTCCACCTCTCTGGAGGTTTAAGGCTCCAGGATTGATCTTTATCCTGGAGAGTATTCAGGACTGGGGTCAGATGCTAGCCTAAGAGTGCCCTCTGCGGGAAGTTTTAACTTCAGCTCCCAGTTCTTTTGGGATCTAGCCTGGTCGTCCGTCATTGGGATTGCCTCCCTGCAGGAGAGGCACCTCTAGAAGCCAGGGGAACTCGGCATGCCCCTGAGGGGATGATCCCACAGCAAAAGACGGGGGGGGGAGGGGGGAGAATGGTCAAAAGGAAAAAAGGTTTTGATTTTAAATTCAAAAATGGAAGCTCTAAAGCAGGGGTCTCAAACACGTGGCCCACTGGACTATTTCCTGCTGCCCGCCAAGCAGCCCGCACCCCCCAGCCTACATCCAGGCCAGGGGTGGGCAAACTACAGCCCGTGGGCCGGATTGCCCCCCGTGGCCCCACCAGTCCCGCACCACTCCCAGAAGCGGCCGGCACAACTTCGCTGCGGCCTGGGGGGCGCACAGAGGGCTCCATGTGTTGCCATGGCTTCCAGGCACTGCCCCCTGCATCTCCCATTGGCCGGGAATGGGGAACCGTGGCCTACGGGAGCTTCGGGGGAGGTACCTGGAGGAGTGCAAGGCAGAGCACGGAGCCCTGTGCCCTCGCCCCCCCCCCCCCGGGGCTGCAGGGACATAGTTTATAGATTCATAGATACTAAGGTCAGAAGGGACCATTCTGATCATCTAGTCCGACCTCCTGCACAGCGCAGGCCACAGAATCTCACCCACCCACTCCTATGAAAAACCTCACCCATGTCTGAGCTATTGAAGTCCTTAAATCATGGTTCAAAGACTTCAAGGAGCAGAGAAGCCTCCCTCAAGTCAACCATGCCCCATGCTACAGAGGAAGGCGAAAAACCTCCAGGGCCAATCTGCCCTGGAGGAAAATTCCTTCCCGACCCCAAATATGGCAATCAGCTAAACCCTGAGCATATGGGCAAGATTCACCCGCCAGATACCCAGGAAAGAATTTTCTATAGTAACTCAGATCCCATCCATCTAATATCCCATCTCAGGGGATTTGGCCTATTTACCCTGAATATTTAAAGATCAATTACTTACCAAAATCCCATTATCCCATCATACCATCTCCTCCATAAACTTATCGAGTAGAATCTTAAAGCCAGATAGATCTTTTGCCCCCACTGCTTCCCTTGGAAGGCTATTCCAAAACTTCACTCCTCTGATGGTTAAAAACCTTCATCTGATTTCAAGTCTAAACTTCCTGGTGGCCAGTTTATACCCATTTGTTCTTGTGTCCACATTGGTGCTGAGCTGAAATAATTCCTCTCCCTCTCCTGTATTTATCCCTCTGATATATTTATAGAGAGCAATCATATCTCCCCTCAACCTTCTTTTAGTTAGGCTAAACAAGCCAAGCTCCTTAAGTCTCCTTTCATAAGACAAGTTTTCCATTCCTCGGATCATCCTAGTAGCCCTTCTCTGTACCTGCTCCAGTTTGAATTCATCCTTTTTAAACATGGGAGACCAGAACTGCACACAGTATTCTAGGTGAGGTCTCACTATTGCCTTGTATAACGGTACTAAAACCTCCTTATCCCTACTGGAAAAGCCTCTCCTGATGCATCCCAAAACCGCATTAGCTTTTTTCACAGCCATATCACATTGGCAGCTCATAGTCATCCTATGATCAACCAATACTCCAAGGTCTTTCTCCTCTTCCGTTACTTCTAATTGATGCGTCCCCAACTTATAGCTAAAATTCTTGTTATTAATCCCTAAATGCATAACCTTACACTTCTCACTATTAAATTTCATCCTATTACTATTACTCCAGTTTACAAGGTCATCCAGATCCTCCTGTATAATATCCCGATCCTTCTCCGAATTGGCAATACCTCCCAGCTTTGTATCATCTGCAAACTTTATTAGCACACTCCCACTTTTTGTGCCAAGGTCAGTAATAAAAAGATTAAATAAGATTGGTCCCAAAACCGATCCCTGAGGAACTCCACTGGTAACCTCCCTCCAACCTGACAGTTTGCCTTTCAGTAGGACCCGTTGCAGTCTCCCCTTTAACCAATTCCTTATCCACCTTTTGATGTTCATATTGATCCCCATCTTCTCCAATTTAACTAATAATTCCCCATGTGGCACAGTATCAAATGCCTTACTGAAATCTAGTAAATTAGATCCACTGCATTTCCTTTATCTAAAAAATCTGTTACTTTTTCAAAAAAGGAGATTAGGTTGGTTTGGCACGATCTACCTTTTGTAAAACCATGTTGTATTTTGTCCCATTTACCATTGACTTCAATGTCCTTAACTAATTTCTCCTTCAACATTTTTTCCAGGACCTTGCATACTACAGATGACAAACTAACTGGCCTGTAGTTACCCGGATCACTTTTTTTTCCTTTCTTAAAAATAGGAACTATATTAGCAATTCTCCAATCATTCGGTACTATTCCTGAGTTTACAGATTCATTAAAAATTCTTGCTAATGGGCTTGCAATTTCAGGTGCCAATTCCTTTAATATTCTTGGATGAAGATTATCTGGGCCCCCCGATTTAGTCCCATTAAGCTGTTTCAGTTTCGCTTCTACCTCAGATATGATAATATCTACCTCCATATCCTCCTTCCCATTTGTCGTACTACCATTATCCCTAAGATCCTCTTTAGCCTTATTAAAGACTGAGGCAAAGTATTTGTTTAGATATTGGGCCATGCCTAGATTATCTTTAACCTCCACTCCATCCTCAGTGTTAAGCGGCCCCACTTCTTCCTTCTTAGTTTTCTTCTTATTTATATGGCTATAGAACCTTTTACTATTGGTTTTAATTCCCTTTGCAAGGTCCAACTCTACTCGACTTTTAGCCTGTCTCACTTGATCCCTACATGTTCTGACCTCAATTAGGTAGCTTTCCTTGCTGATCCCTCCCATCTTCCACTCCCTGTATGCTTTCTGCTTCTTCTTAATCACCTCTCTAAGATGCTTGCTCATCCAGCTTGGTCTACAACTCCTTCCCATGAATTTTTTCCCCTTTCTTGGGATACAGGCTTCCGATAGCTTCTGCAGTTTTGATTTAAAGTAATCCCAGGCCTCCTCTACCTTTAGATCCATAAATTCTTCACTCCAATCCACTTCCCTAACTAATTTCCTTAATTTTTGAAAGTCAGCCCTTTTGAAATCAAAAACCCTAGTTGCAGATTTATTTTTGTTAATCCTTCCGTTTAGTTTGAACTGAATTAGCTCATGATCACTTGAGCCAAGATTGTCCCCTACAACCATTTCTTCTATGAGGTCCTCGCTACTCACCAAAATTAAATCTAAAATGGCATCCCTTCTAGTCGGTTCAGCAACTACTTGATGAAGGAATCCATCAGCTATCGCATCTAGGAAAATCTGAGCCCTATTATTATTACTAGCACTGGTCCTCCAGTCTATATCTGGGAAGTTAAAGTCTCCCATGATCACGCAGTTTCCATTAGTATTTACTTTATTAAAGACATTAAAAAGGGCTCTATCCATATCCAAATTAGATCCCGGAGGTCTATAGCACACCCCAAGCACTATCGTAGGAGAGGCTTTACTAGTTTTCTTCCCCAATGTAATTTTTGCCCAGACAGACTCTGTCTTATCCATTGCATCGCTTCTTATTTCTTTACATTCTACCTCATCATTGATATACAATGCTACTCCACCCCCTTTACCTTTGTTTCTGTCTTTCCTAAAGAGCACATACCCTTCAATACCTGTAGTCCAGTCATGACTACTATTCCACCATGTTTCTGTTATCCCTATGATATCTGGTTTCACTTCCTGCACCAGTAGCTCTAGTTCCTCCATTTTGTTACCTAGGCTCCTCGCATTGGTGTACAAACATCTTAATTTTTGCTGTTTGGCCTCGCTCACATTTTGTACCCTATTAGGCACAGTCATTCTACATCCAGTATAACCTATTAGACTAGTATCCACACCGCCCTCACTCCTTATATACATTCTCCTACCCACGGCTGTATCCATTCTTACTTCATCTTCTTCCCTCTCAATGCTAAAATCTGGCGTGGAGATTTTCTGGACATCTCCCATCCATCTCCTCCCAATTCCTAGTTTAAAGCTCTCTTTATCAGTTGTGCCAGCCTCGATCCTAGAAGTCTATTTCCTTCCCTACTGAGATGAAGTCCATCCCGAGAGAACTGACCTCTGTCCGTGAATGCCTCCCAGTGGTCATACATCCCAAAGCTCTCCTTATAGCACCACTGCCTAAGCCATCTGTTGACAGTCATAATCTTGTCAGACCTTTGTTGCCCTTCTCTAGGAACAGGAAGGATCCCGCTAAAGATCACCTGAGCCTCAATTTCCTTAAGCGTCTTCCCCAGCCTAGCATAGTCTCCCTTAATACTTTCCAGCGAGAATCTAGCCGTATCATTTGTTCCCACATGAAGGATAATTAGGGGATTCTTTCCCGCTCCCTTTAGGATCCTTTTCAACCTCAGGTCTACATCCTGTATCTTAGCACCCGGAAGACAGCACACCCTTCTATTCTCAGGATCAGCTCTAGTTACAGGCCTGTCTATTCTTCTCAATAAAGAGTCCCCGATCACATAGACCTGCCTTTTCCTGGTGACAGTGCTATTCTCCAGTCTCTCCCCTGTTCTCTCTGGCTGCAAGTTCTTTCCATTCCTATTTTCCCTTACAATCTTCTTCAACCCATCCTGTATCCTCCTGGGGCTCATATTTGGTGTAGTCTCCCTTGACTCTTCCCCTTTTTCTATAGGGCTAGCCTCTCTTCTCTTCTTCCTTACCCTTCCACCTTCAACAAGTACCTGCTGAGCCCCTTCTTCATTTTCCAACTCTGCAAACCTGTTCCTAAGCTCTATTTCTCCTTCACTAGCCCGTCTTTTTCTCTGTCTGGTTCTTTGAGTCACATGTTTCCACTGACCACTTTCCTCATCCAGTCTCCCCTCAAAATTCCCCAGCCCTGGTTCCATCTGTGAGTCTGAGCTTTTCCCTTCAGATACCTCATATCTTTGCTCCATCATCTGCTCAAACCCCTTCCTAAACTCAACCAGACTTTCCACCTGCATCTCCAAACCTCGGATCTTTTCCTCCATCAGCTCTATCAGACGGCATTTCATGCAGAAAAAACTCTTACCGGTTCCCCCCTCCAGGATCATGTACATACCACAGCTTCCACATCCAGTCATCCTCAATGTGTCTTTCACTGCAGGAGTCACTCCCACAGCTGCCTCTGTATCTGTCATCTCCTTCCCACCTAAATCCTGTTAATCTGGGAAACGCAAGCCACACCAAAAAGACCACACACCCCCCAGCAAAAGCAAACCCCAAACAAGCACCACAATACAAACTCCCACTCAAACTCCCCTGTTTAGAGCTCTGTTTGCTGGCTCCTGTGCCGCTTCACGACTGGCTGGCTACCTTTATAGGGCCCCTAGTCAGAAGCCCCACCCCCTAGGCAGGGCTCAGCTGCTCTCTCAGCACAAAGCCCCACCCCCTAATCAGGCTCAGCTGCTCTCCCAGCACAAAGCCCCTACACACACACAAATACAAATACTAAAAATACAAAACCAAGTACAACTACCTTCTCCTCCAACAGAACTCCCACTCAAACTCCCCTGTTTAGAGCTCTGTTTGCTAGCTCCTGTGCCGCTGCAGCTGTCTGTGATAGTTCCGGCTGCTTCCAGGAGTGGAGCCTGCCCTGGTCCCGGTGCGCACCGCTGCCACCCCGGAGCCCGCATCCCAAATCCCTCCTGCACCCCACACCCCAACTCCCTGCCCTGAGCCTCCTGCTGCATCCTGCACCTCTCCTGCACCCCAACTCCCTGTCCTGAGCCCCCTGCACCCTGACCCCCTGCCACACCTCACCCCCCTGCACCCCGACCACATGCTCTGAGTCCTCTGCCAAACCCTGCACCCTGACCCCCTGCTGCACCCCAAACCTCTCCTGCACCCCCTGGGAGCAGGGGCCTCATGGAAGGGGTAGGGGGGGGATCAGTGATGCGGCCCTCGGGCCAATGCACTAGTCCTCATGCGGCACTCGTGGTCATTTGAGTTTGAGACCCCTGCTCTAAAGGTACTACAAAAGAAAAGGAAATTCTAAGAACCACTATGAACTATAACTATAGGCTACCAATATAAAAAGAGTTAAATAGTCAACAGGACTGTTACACATTTGGTTCGAGGCCAAAGGTGGTTGAGAAGGAAACGAGGGCCATTCCCCTGGCTAGCACTACTTAGCCTTGAGGCAGACCATGAGGGAGTGAGGGCACTTGTGCAGGCCGAACAGACACTGCTACCTAAAATCTCTGATTAGACATGCATGGATGCAGATGCACCTACAGTGGAGCACCTATAGGGACACTACTTGAAGAAGGAGGATTTAATTCTCCTATTGGCATGCTACCTATACAACAAAACAACAACATACTACAGGAATAAGAGAGTGAAAAATAGTATTGGGGACTAGTGCTACCAAGAAAACAAAATGTACAGCTATCACTTGCCCTCGTCAAAAGTTTTCTGAGCTGGAAGTAACATTTGGGCTTTTTATTATTCATTTCCTGTCTTGTAAAATGACACAGGCCAAATGTTCAAAAATTATCCAGCAATTTTTTGGGCATGTGATCCCTCCTGAGCCAGGAAGATTTCAAAATGCTTTGTCCCCTCCTCCTCTTGCTCAGCTGCCACCTAACCCGCTAGGTGCCTAAAGTGCCCAAGCACTTAAGTTTCCACTGGTAAAGTCCCATAGTTGCCTACAGTTCTTCTGCTGGGCACGCACACAGCCACCTCAGTCCTGACAGCAGTGCCTAACTAATGCCTAAGACCCAGCAGGGTTCACAAACAAGGAATTCACCTGCCTATCTCAGCCAAGCTGGTAGCCATGCTCAAAGCCAGCCACCACACAAAACCCAGCTGAAGGTGCCACCCTTATACAAAATAGCTTTGTATTTAGGGCACTAACTGAGGGTGTGGAAGACCTGGGTTCAAATCCACTCTCTACCTGTTAATTTATACTAAAAACTTAATAAAAGATTAAAATCAAAATGAAATGCTTTAACATTGAAATGAAACGTGTTTTGTCACCGAATCAGAACATTTTTTTTTTCAAATTACCACACTTGTAGCTGATGCCCAGGACTGAGAGCAGTAGCTGCAGATCCTGGCTCTGTCTGTGCATATGACATTTGGCAAGCAGCTGCTGTGCTGTGTAAAGTGGGCATGCAAAGCTTCCTTGAAGGCTTAATTCATGAATAGCGGTAAAATCTTTTGCACTCCTCGAAGTCTGACACACTCCTACCATGTATGTAATGAACAGTGCAATTTAGGGATCAGTGTCTGGCTGACACCCAGACTAACCAGGTGTGATCAGTACTTGCATTTTCCATGGGGCACAATGGAGCTTGCAGCCCATTGCTCTCAGAATGCCAGCAGGATGAAGGTGCCCAAAGACACCGTTACATGCCTAGTGAGATCTATCAGAGCGACAAAGCAGGTTAGAGGCCTAGTTCCCATTAATTTCAATAGGAATTAGGTGCCTAACCTGCTTAGGTGCTTTAAAAATCCCCCAAGGCACCTCTCTGCATCTTTAGGCACGGCAATACCCTTGAAAGCTGGCCTGCCCTTACACAGCAGCTCCGTCCCACGAGAGAGACCATGCTGACAGTCATCTCTCCTAGTGACTATTGTCCAACAGTTCCCATGGCAACAGCTTTCCCTCATTTTTAATGATAGGATCAACATTAGCCACCCTTCAGTCCACCACTAAGTAACTGGCTCGGAGTGAACAGCACACACAGCTACACTATCCCACTACACATGCACCCTCACAGGACTGCCACCTCCTCACAGAGCTCAAATTCAATCCTCCAGGCTGGAGCTCTAGTCTCCTGTTTAGTTTGGTTTGAACAATGCTGGTACCTGTGTCATCTTCACAATTTGTAAATCAAGATTGGATGTTTGTTTAAAAGCGCTGCTCTAGGGATTATTTTGGGGCAGGTCTCTGTCCTGTGAGATACAGGGAGTCAGGCTAGCTGATCATAGTGGTATCTTCTGGCCTTGGAATCTATGGATTTTCTAATTCAAATATTTTAAGAGAAAATTTATTCAGCTATACAGTACTTTTTGCATAATTTCTCAGGGTCTCCCTGTGCTGATTTTCAAGTAACTTTTCCCTGTTTTTCTCTTCAATTATAAAGGGAGACAGGTTCCTGGCTTTCCTACTGTTTCTGTCTACTAAACCATGTTCTTTGTTTTGATTTCAGTGGTTATTCCTTCACATGCTGTTGAATACTCACCAAACCTCTTCACTGCTTGTTCTTCCTTTCAAAAATAAAATAAATAAAAAAAAGGACACAGTTTCTGGTACCTACACTATCCATCTCCCTGGTATTCCACAAGGTCTCCTCTTGAAAATGGAGATTGATTTTGCTTTGGTGCTAAATACAGCCAACCTCCAGCTTACCCCTCCCTTTTACTTTTAAAATAGCTTTTCCAGTTACTCCTTCTGCATTCCTTGTACCTAGAACTCCCGTTGGCTTTAACGGGAGTTTTGGGTACACAAGGAACATAGGATGAGGCCCACTGCAGAGTTTTATGGCCACCATACAGTCCACCAAGGAATGACTGCTACTGCCCTGTGGTCTCAGACCTCAAGATATGTAATCAATTCTTCCAAACCTGTAATAACAAAGGGCTATTGAGAGGCCCAGATACATTCCTGAAAAAGAGAAAATCCCACACACTTATTTTTTTCCTAAAGGTTGTTTTATTGTAAAACCATAAATACAACACTGACATGAAAATCCTCAAGCAACTGATGCTTTCTAACAGTTGGTCTTCTGCCTTGGCATCAACTCTGAAAAGAATGTTGCAGAAATATGTCTCTAAGACACCTCTCCAAATAACTGAACTCTGGCCTGGAGCTCTGAGCTAGTTGGATCTTAAGTGGAATTACTCCTTTTCACACATGGAATATTTCCATTCAGACAGCAACAGACTTGTAGAAACAGCAACATTTAAACAGCTTGATTTTTTTTTAAAGAATCCTTTTTCATTTGACGTCAATCTAAGTTTCAAACAGCACTGAATTTATTTAGCTGTAAAAAATAAACGAAAAAAAAAATCCTAGAAAGAAAAAACCTAGAACTTGAGTTAGCCTCAAGCATTCATATATCACAATGAAAATCAGCAACTCAATCCCGTGCAATATTGCTCTCTATTGAGTCATTCAATCCACACCAACAATACATGAGACTTCAAACAGGTTTGTTTTGTTTATTAACACAGCAAGTGTGACATTAGATAACCTTTTAAATACAGTACATGGTACAATGCGGGGCCAACTGCCCGCACATTTCCCCATTATGAAGATAAAGCCAGCGGTGGCGGTTTATAAAAATATTGTGTTGCTACAAAAGTATAAATTAATGCTACTGGTATTAAGAAATATTAAACACATAAAACTTATAAGGATTAAGAAAAATATTCATTAATACCTGTAGAAAACTCTGGCCTAAAAAAGATATTTTTTGTATATTTTCTTTTTTTAAGATGGCATGAGATTCTTGCACTTGCACGTAGAGAGACACATGCTGGTGCATCTATGGTATTGCCTAGAACATCTGCATCTATCGAAAGGAAGGTAAATGTACACAAGTTACTGGGTGAGAGGAGATGGGGAGGAAAAGGAGAACTTTGTTAATCATTTTCCTGATGAAACAAGAAGAATTCAGCTCCCAACAGGAGGTTTCAAGAACTTAACATACAAAGTGAAGAACTTTTCAGACTGGCTGCATATGAGGATTTCCTTGTGTTTTTGTTGGTCGGAGATGTTCTAGCTACAGGATAGACTGGAATCCTCAGAATCTGGATGATGTGAATTCCTCCTGCATTTGTGACCTTGGGTATTCACCTGTCATCCATTATCAGTTTTCCTTTTACAAAATTAAATAAAACTTCCAATGAATGTAAAGGGACTTTGGCAACATACACAATTGCCCTAAGATTCTGTTGCTCTTTTCAGAGTACATGCCTCCCTTCTCAAGCAGATGGGACCTTCTCCATGGATAACAATCAAAAATAAAAAATATATACCCTAACCACACATTTCAGAGACAACCCCAAGGATCCCCAGAAGACTATTCAAGACTTATGAGGCTGGAAGGGTCTCTTTAAGGAACTTTGGCTGTACATAGCAAGGGTTTTACGTGCCTCTATCCATCAATTCCATTGCAAAACCTCCCTATTGTTAAGGCTATGCTGCTCATCAGGGTACCAAGACAAATGCTGGCTCCTGTCAGTGACACTAAAATACAGAAAGAAACAATCCTTTCAGTCAGTGGTCGATGTTGGGCCATTCATGTGACTGATTGCAGAAGCTACACTAAAAATTTCACATTCAGCTGCTTACAGATTTCTAAACCCTAAAAAGTCTACTGGATACACTGTCCTCTAATGTGAGTAAAACTCTTCTGTCAAGTTATAAAACAAAGGACTCTAACAGGCGTAGTAAAAAAACAAAAAAAATCCCACAACTCTCCCCCCAAAAAACCCAACTGACCAACAAAATTAAACAGAACCTCCTCCAAACTTTCATGGTAGAAAATTAAATTAGAGGGCAATACACTCTCCTTGGTTTACCATATCTGGCCTAGCATAAGCAAGCTATTCCCATAGTATCAAAGGGCCATTCCAACTAGGATCTGTGCTTGTTTTTACCTCTGCTCATTTACAATGATTGGCTTAATGAAGTTTCCATAAGCCTAAAATTCCCCATGATATACAGACATGTCCTAGGTGCTGTACAAGAGAGTACTTATTGCTACTGGGCAACATTTTCAAAATCACCGAAGTGATTTAGGAGCCCAAATCCCATTGAAAATTTTACCTGCAGTGTCTGATGCTTCTAGGGATTCCCAGATGATACCAAGGACTCAGAACTTCTGTGTGACACAACTGATGCACAGTGGGAGGAGTAAAACGTTTGATTTAACTCTCAATCTTGCTTGCACTGTTAGCTTGAGAGTAAATGAGAGGCATCCATTTATTATTTGTGCCCAGGTACCCTCAGAATTGGTGCCATTCTGCAAGCCCATCAGCTGCCTCCATTCTAAAGCACGTGTATATATACTTTAGAGAAGGAAAAAATCTATTTGGTCACTTTGTCCATGCACAGAGGCGAATGCAGTACTGAGCCATGCAGTCTGTCCTCCATTGCTCTATCTGGTCTTGTTTTAAATGATGGGGCTCCAAACCCATTCCCTTGAGAGACTACTCCTAGATTTAATAGATCCTTCCGCAATAAGCCAGGCTTCCTGAGATCCAGTTTAAATCTCCTTTGTTTAATTTCATCCCGTTACTCCTAGTTATTTCACATGGAACACCCTAAACAACTCTACCCCTCTCCCCACTTGGGAGTTCGCACCTCTGAAATACTCACAGACCCTCTTGTCCTCCCTTGGTTGTCACTTAGTCAAACTAGATTTAGCTTTTTCTTCGTTATAGGTCAGTCCACCCAGCCCCACTGCTTCCAATTTGTTGGTAACTTTGTGGTGTCTGGAAGTGAACATAGTATTTTAGGTACAGTATAATGTCTCTTTATTATCATTTCCCTCCTCTGTGTCACGTTGATAGTTCAGCCATTGTTAGATTCAGAGTGCTCTAAAGTATGCTTCAGATTGGCTAAGGCGGTACGAACTCCCCCTTCAACAAAATACTTCTTACAGAAAACCCTCCCCATTGCTACAGTGTGTGAAAGTTGCATAGAGCCACTCTATAAGGTGTGAGAGCCACAACACTGTGAGGCACCACATGGAACACTAAGACTGCAGAAGGATTCTCTGACACAGCAATTCGGGCCTTGGGCAATATTTTCAGAAGCACCAAAGTCCCATTTTCAAAAGGGATTCAGGGATTTAATTTAAGACTCATAGCCCTAAGTGCCTACATCCCATTTTCAAAAATTGATGTAGGATCCTAAGTCACTACTGGACACATTTTTAAAGGGCATTAGGTGCCTAAATACCCTTAAAAATCTGGCTTTTAGGTACTTTTTAAAATGTTACACCTTGTTTATAAGAGAAAAACTACATCAGTGTTCATTAAATATATCTAGTGAAACTGGCAGAAACCTCTAATGTAGATGCTTAAACCAGTTTAACTCGTACTTAAATCGATTTAGCTTAATTCTGTAATTTACAGACTCAAGCTAAACCAATTTAACACGTGCTTAAATTAGTTTGAATGGCTACATTTAGGGGTTTTCACCAATTTTTCATAGATTCCAAAGCCGGAAGGGACCATTGTGATCATCTAGTCTGACCTCCTGTATAACAATTCCCCAAAATAATTCCTAGAGCAGATCTTTTAGAAAAACATCCAATCTTGATTTTAAAATTGCCAGTAATGGAGAATCTACCACACTCTTTGGGAAGTTGTTCCAATGGTTAATTCTCCTCTGTGTTAAAAATTTAGGCCTTTTTCCAGTTTGAATTTGTCTATCTTCAACTTTTAGCCATTGGATCATGTTAGATGTTTCTCTTCTAAATTGATGAGCCCATTATTAAACACTTGTTTCCCAGGTAGCTAAGTCACCCCTTAATCTTCTCTTTGTTTAACTAAAATGCTGTTTTACTCAATTTGATTTAGATTCTATTTAGTTAAATGGTTGCAAATTTTCTCATATGAACAAGTCTTTGCTAACATCCTTCACTCCAGCCTGAAACGCAACAGAACAACAAGACACTGGACCCATCACATCAGCCAGTCAGCTTGCTCCTAACCATTCAAGAGATAACCTCAAAGTGGAGTGGAATATTGTTGGACAATAACCATGTTCTATTGTTGGAAAAAAGGAGAGGAGAAACTCAGATAGAGGAGAGGGTTATAGGTTCAGCGCTGTTCAACAGGCATCTCAGCTGCTGCACGCTCACAAAAACAGAACTTTCTGCGTAGAAAAATTCTGCCTTTATATCCTATTTTTTCAGTTCTCTGCCTTTGTTAAGAAGAATATTTGGACAAGACAAGAGGAACTTTCTTTCTTCAGAGTTCATCTACTCTTGGTGCTTGTTTCCTTCTATGACAGTTCTCAGACATCATAATGGTTTCCACAGCACAGAGGAATATGATGTCAGGTGCAGAATAAACAGCAGCAGATTAGTTCACACAGAACAGAGATTCCGGTTTCGTTCATAGAAGTGTTTATCTATAATGAATGAGGGAAGCAAAGTGTTTTGCAGTTTCCTAAGCATACATCAGTGGGCCTGTAACTGACAATGCAGAGTGAAACTGCTTCTACAGCAACAGGATGTTCCACTCAGCTTACTGGCCACCAAAACAGATCTTTGTGGGATTATTCAAAAAGCTAAGGTTGCAGGACACAGAAGTATCCCCAAAAATGTTTCCAGGCCAGTGTAGCACAATGATTTGCCAATGTCACAATAATGTGGCACAAAAGTTTCTCCCAAACCGATAAACTGGCTTGCTTCCTTAAGCAAGGGGACACAGCCTAGAGGGGAGGCATAACTCTTTTCCGCACCAGTCAAACACATAAGCTTTGTATTAAGTTTGATGTCCTCCTCATTGGGGAGGAAGGGGGGAGAATTCCCAACACAGACTGTTCCATCCAACAGCTGGATGAAAGAGCTTCCAGTTCAAAAGGAATGGAACTACATTGCACATACAGCACTACCATGAGGCGTGTCTTCTCTACTCTACCACTTCCCACTGTGGGACAGGCAGTGCCTGCTGCTACTAGAGACTGCTGTGGGAGAAAGCGATTCTATGTACAGCGTGACGGTCAAGCCAAACTTAACAAAGAGCAATAAATAAATGGAGAACTTGGCAAATCAATGGTAAAGATTTCCTAAATTCAAAACCATTGCAAATTATCTGCACTCCCTGGAATGAGCTACTGTCTGAGTAACTGGGGCCGGGAAGGAGGAAAATCATCACAAAATCCTTTGCAAATAAAGGAAATCTGTGTGCTGCTGACACAATTCTCTCCTTATAACTGACAAGAGTAGAGAAGAAGTGGATAGGGACAGTCGAGGGGCAGCTCATCATAGGCTGGTATCATCCTGTGGGCAGCACAAAGCACTAACAGGTGCTTGCAAGTGAAATGCATAGTGCCTGTAACATGTTTATCTTCCTTATTAGAAGCTGCGAACTCTTCCATTCTCTTGGTAGGGAACAGGTAGTTGTTAATTTCATGTAAGCTCATGGACTTTCTAGACTGCCAGGCTGAGTTTATAAATATTGGTGAGTTTCTCACCTATCAGACACCACTGCAGTCATGGGTTTGACATCCATAGCAGTACGGCTATAACTGTGTTGGAGGCATTCCCAATTTGGCTAGGGCGAGAAGTCTAGTAAGCTTCTTTCTCTGATCTTTCCACCAAGAAAGCTCCAAAAATGATTCTCAAATCTGATGTTAACATCAGTCTGCATATTAAGTAGATGCCAAAATGGTTCCAATTCTGTCTCATTCACTATGTTAGGGCTTTGACTCCCTGTCATAGAATATCGGGGTTGGAAGGGACCTCAGGAGGGCATCTAGTCCAACCCCCTGCTCAAAGCAGGACAAATCCCCAATTTTTTCCCCAGATCCCTAAATGGCCCCCTCAAGGATTGAACTCACAACCCTGGGTTTAGCAGGCTAATGCTCAAACCACTGAGCTATCCCTTCCCCCAGTCAAGTCCCCTCTGTTCACACAGTGTCTTCCTGATACGTAAGAAAGGAGAACAATCACACTGTCCCCAGGCTGGGACAACAAATCTCACTTGTCCCACAAAACTACTAATCCTGTCCAATAGCAAACATGTTCTTGATTAAGGTTGGGAATTTGAAGGAAAGGTAGGGGAATTGGAAGCTCATTTCCCACTGAACTGGAATTGAATTTCAATGGGAGTTGTGTGGTTAACTCCCTTCAGCTCCTTTAAAAGGACTTACTAAGATGTAATATACTGATTCCATGAGAATGAACCAAAATCCTGTCAGGAGTTTTGACTGTCAAGGTGCATCATGCACACTATATGCAAAAAACTGGAAAGCCGTTCCTGCTTTGGGTTCTGAACTCAGTGAAAGTTTTACTGTGTAAGCATCACTATTTTCTCTCAGTGGTAACTAAAGCATGTCACAAAGGTTACTCAGTTTTCACAGTCAGGGTTTCTCTCCCTTTTCTTTTTCTCCTTGGCAGTTTGAAATTTCAATTTGTTTATTAAACTTTTCTCTTGCATTGCATGTGCAAACCGATTAATTATTGTAGGGTTGCTCAAAATGACTGGGCAGGTAGTGCTCATATGGGAGGAAATAAACAGCAAAAACCTTTGTTCTGAAGGGACAAGAAATCCCACAAAGAAATATCTCTGTTTGCAAAGTCAATTGCACAAGAAAATACATTTTGGGGTGTCTCCTGCTCTTGAGTGTTCTCTTTAAATGGAATTATTCCTGCAGCACTGGGCTGTGCTTACTAGAAACTTTGTTAGAATAAAGACCTCCATAGCCACACTTACAATTGCATTTAGAAGATGGATGATTTTGCACTGGTGTCACGGGCAGGAAGCCAACACAATCTTCAGCTTATTCAGTCTGCACGAGGTGTTGTTTCCCAGCTGGGAAGGGGCAGAGGTCTGTTGGGAAAGATATCTGCATACCCAGGGCTGTCCTTAGATGTGCCTGGAACAAGTAGGGGTCACTATTGTGAGAACTCTCCCAGCTCTGAGCAATACAGCCCACAGAGAACATCATTCAGTGCCTTTCATAATCTAGGTGTCTGAAGGGGAAGTGTTAGATACTGGGAGTGCAAGTGACTGCAAGCAAACAGCAACCAATGTGTGCTCACATGGGGAGTTAGAACTTGTTCTACTGGGAGATGGATTTATTGGCCAGAACTCTGGGCTTTATCCTCCATTGCTAACAAGTGTCTTTGGACTTTTAATTGTCACCACAACCAGAGATGGGCAGAGGAAACCTTGGCTTAATGTCTGTTCAGTGGATGGTACCTCTAAGTGTGCAGCAGCCTCCTTGTCCCCAGGAGTACATTGTCAGCATGCAGCACATACCCACATCCTGCTCAGGGATTTCAACCCACAACCTTTCAGTTCAGAGTTGATAGTGTTACCAACTGAACTGCTCTGGAGACTCATCTGGGCACATAAGACCAGTCTCTTGTCACCAGTGATTCCAAGTAGGGAGCAAACTGCTTCAAGTGTGAGAGGATGCATCAAGAAAGGAATTTATTTAATTTTGCAATTGGGATCCAAATCCCTTTGGTGGAGAATTCAGTTTGATACCAAGGGTCTGGATTCATCCAAGAACACCAGATTTAAGAGGTCAGGTGCGATGCCACTCAACTTTGTGTGCAGACATTTAGGATTCGTCTACACAGCAAAAAAGCTCCAGCAGCAGTGAGTCTTAGAGCCCGGTCAACTGACTCGGGTTCACACCTCGGGACTAAAAATAGTAGATGTTCCCGCTTGGACTGGAGCCTGGGCTCGGAGACTTGGCGAGCCAAAATCTCAGAATCTGGGCTCCAGGCCAAAGGGGAACATCTACACTGCTATTTTTAGCTCTGCAGCACAAACTCTGCAGGCCTAAGTCAGCTGACCCAAGCTCTGAGACTTATTGCACAGAGTGGTTTTTTTGCAGTAAAGACGTATCCTTAAGAGCTTGCCTTGCCTGCCAGCTGAAATGACTCATGATACTTGGATTTTATGATGATCTCCTATACTGCAAGTGGGAATGGTCTATATGTCTGAAGAGCCAGTGAACATGAAGTTTTAAGGTCACAGGACCTTACTAGCTAGAATGATTCAGCAATGTAGCAAGTAGTGTAATGCACTATAGGTATTTAAAAGACATTCGTGCTATCAGAGAAAACCATTCAGAATAACGCAAGAAGGTACTCTGCACTCAAATGGGAGCACATACATTCAGAAGCCCACACGCTTATCTTAGCTTCCTCCAAACCCTACATTTTGAAAACTGATGACCTCTGCTCCCCTGATATATCATACACCTTGGTTTGTTCTTGACCATGTGAAGATTGTTTTGACATGTGTACGGGGAAGGCTTACAAAAATGTTGTATAGCAGAGGTTCTCAAACTGAAGCCTGTGGATCATTTGCTGGTTGTCCACAGAGACCTGTCCAGTCATACTGTGTTAGCTGTTAAAGTGTATTGAAAGACACTAAAATTACATTACTTTGTTAATGTTACTTCTCCATTTAATCAATTGCAGCAGTTCCCACAGGGATGTTGTTGGTCCTCAATGGGACAGGAGGTATCGACATGACAATCCAACTGTGAAGATTTGTTCCACTCTATGAACAAGTTTAAGAACCACTGCTATATAAGATGCACAAGTGAGATGAGCTAGTTTACAGTGGGACTTCAAAAAAAAGTTTATCTTGTAAAAAAATTATATAAAACATAACAGTTACAGAGACTTTTTGCCATAATAATTTCTCTCAGTTCTAAATCAAACTCAAAATGGTAAAATCACTAGCTAAAACGTTAAATTCAAAAATGGGAGTGGAGACAGAAGAGTATAATTTTTGTGTCTTATATTAAAATGCAAAAAAATGTGTTTCCTTAAAGTCTCCCTTCCTGATTTCTAGAGATACTAGTGCTTGTAAAACACAGCTGCCTTGATAACATGCAACATATGTTAAGAAGGCTACAAACAAATGCCCTCAAGGTGTACAGTTATTCATAGGAGCAAAGCCCAGTGGAGAACTGGTCTATTCAATGCTATTTGATTATCCATGGCAAGGTAGCCCAGGGGACAAGAGGAGAGGTGGGGTGGAGGAGAAATAAAAGAAACTTCAAGTCACTTTAGATTGCAGCTGCCTGAAGATTTTAGAATGTCAGCCTCCCATTGGTGTGCCCACTTGAAAACATTAGAAAGTCTATCAAGTCCACATGCTAGCTAACAGAAAGGAGCATGTTCCTGGCAGAGGGCTGTGTCTGACACGTGTTCGGCTTCCCTCTGAAACTTAGTTTTTTATTATATTTTATATATGTGTGTGTGTGTGTGTGTGTGTGTAGAACAAACCAAGATGTGTGTGTATACACACACACACACACACACACACACACACACACATATATATATAAAATCATACACACATATATATAAGCACTTGGTTTCCAGGGGCTTTCATAATGAGGTCCACAGTGTTTAGAACTTAAATTTTTTTCTTTGTCTGGAACAGTGTTTTAAATTTTTTTGTTTGTTTTTTTTTAATTAAAAGACAGTTTTAAAGCATGTTGGACTTCAAAAACATGAGTTTGTTCATGTCTTCTGGACTGAGCAGCCGTCTCCTTTTGATTAAAAGGGCCTGCTCACACATATTTACACATTCACTTCTGGCACCGACAGCAGGCACTGCTAAGAGCCAAAAGGCCAACTTGGCTAGTTTCGTATGCTTTTGGGTAACACAAGACCAGTACTGAAATAGATCAGGGGTGGCCTGGAAGAGGGGTTCTTGCAAATAATCGTAGACTTCATTTTTCCCAAACTGCTCTTCTTCCTGAGCTGGCGGGGCCTCACCTGCTGCCCTTGGTTTCTTGGTAGAAGGTTCAAATTCTGGTTCTTCTGCCCAGGACTCTTTCACTTCATTGATCAATTCACAGACTTTGCCAATGATCTCTTCATGCTGGTATGGTGGGACTGGCCGCAGTTTCTGCTGAGGGTCCAAGATCATGGCTACTTTGTGTGCAGAGTGAACTTTGAAGTTCTCCTTCAGTGCCTCCAGGAAGAGGTGGCAAAGCTTGCTGACTATGCCAGCGTCATTGGCTTTGGAAGTGAATAGTTTCTCCAGTTTCACGTAGGTGGGCAGTACCAGCTGCAGGGTGGGCCGGCTCTCATTGCTCAGTTCAATCACGGCTTGTTTCACTGGGGCCAAAATGGCTGCCAGGTTGCTGAGAAGATGCTTGTTCAGGTTTTGGATGAGGTTCATCTTCTTGGCTCTGCTGTAGAACTCGCATATCTGCTCGTAACGCTCATGGACAAGCAAGAGGGAGTCAGTCACTGAGTTCCAGCAGGGTGGGGGAGACGTCTCCTCCAGGGAGCCAAAGGTCTCCTTTGAGAGGCCCGTGGATCCTGCCAAATCTTCACAGACATTCAGGAGCTCGATGACTTCGTGCATGTTGCGAGCCTGTAGTGTTCGCTTACTCAGCACGCTCTGCACGACTGAGTTCAAGGCACAGGCCGAACAACGCAAGCACATACCTGCCTTGGAGAATGCAGAGGAGTTGACTTTGCAGTCTGTGACGTACACTGTCCTGATTTCTGACATCACAAACTCAGACATCACGTTCTGCACCCAGTGGTGGATAAAATCACCATTATCTCGGATGTCCACACCCTTAATTCCCAGGACATAACTCTTGATGTGGTTGCCTTCAGCTTGATAAGCTGTCAGGATGTAGCAGGAATCAGGGCCAATGCTCTGAGAGTGGCAAGTGACACCTATCCCTAGGCAGGCATTGCTGCCCAGGGCACAGGTGACTTTCACTTTCACTTGGTTGTACATCCGAGGCAAATGCTTCAGTGCCAGTGTGTTGAAGTTGCCAAGGATTTCTGTGACAGAGAAAGCACCGTAACGAGCACCACTATCCACCAAGGTCTGTGCCAGCTTGATGAATTCCTTCCCGCTCACCACACTCAAAGCTCCTAGGTCGGTGCACATTACCCGCAGCAGCCTTTCAGCAATGTTCTGCCGCTCCTTCTCCGGGATTGCACTGTTTGCTACTGAACCACTTGCAGATGCTGCAGAAAAACAGAAAGAAGAAAGGAACTTGTCAGGATCATTTCTTCTACACAAGGAACAGAAACAAGGCCAGAATTTCTCCTCTGCAAGTGACCCAACCAGGAGGCACTTGCCCAGAGTATGGCAGGTACAGATCCATTCCTGAACCTAGGATTTCCAGTGGGCCTCTATACAAAAGTGCTTCTAGATTCAGGCTGTCCCTGCTGATCCAATAACAGACTTTTCCTCTTGCTTATAGCAGAGAGGAGCTTATCAGTATGTTTTCCCTGATTCAGTAATAGAAGCACAGCAAAAGTGGATTATGCAGGATTCAGCTGCCATCATGGCCTTGGGCTGCTGTCCTCTGTCCCTCCACAGAGACCTCTCTGTGGCACTGAACTAGGAGCTGTCTAATTGAGTTATAATCAAGTATGGTACTGGTTTACAGTGTATCAGGGTTAGAAGTTAGGTCTTCGATTCACCTGGTAGGTCTTGTGGGCTACGCTGGCATTTCCATTCTTCTTCTGTTGAGAATTCAGGACTCACGTTAGCATCAAATTATTTTAATAAGAGCTGCATCTACCTAGATTTTGTATGTGCAAGAAGTCTGGGTTTTTGGTCAACTCCATTGGTGTTCAGGCCTGTACAGTTTAAGGTTTTCTTTCTCCTTCCCCAGCTCTAGTCTATTTTTTGTGACTGCTGCTGGGCTTTATTGTTGATTCTGCCATTTTTGGACACACCACAGTACACAAAATATTCGGTTTTTAATGGATCTTGTTTCCACAGATTTCAGAGTAGGAGCCGTGTTAGTCTGTATTCACAAAAAGAACAGGAAGACTTGTGGCACCTTAGAGACTAACAAATTTATTTGGGCATAAGCTTTCGTGAGCTACAGCTCACTTCATCGGATGCATACAGTGGAAAATACAGTGAGGAGATTTATATACATAGAAAACATGAAACAATGGGTGTTACCATACACACTATAAGAAGAGTGATCACTTAAGGTGAGCTATTACCAGCAGGAGAGCGGGAGGCAGATGGGGGACCTTTTGTAGTGATAATCAAGGTGGGCCTTTTCCAGCAGTTGACAAGAACATCTGAGGAACAGTGGGGGGGAACAAACATGGAGAAATAGTTTTCCCTTGTGTAATGACCCACCCACTCCCAGTCTCTATTCAAGCCAATTAACTGGTTAATGAGTTCGGTGACAGGAGCTCTCCCTCAGCTTTTTTCCTACCATGACTACATTTCCATCACCTCCCCTGGAGTTTCCAGATATCTCTACACAGATATCAAAAAAAGAAAAGGAGTACTTGTGGCACCTTCAAGACTAACAAATTTATTTGAGCATAAGCTTTTGTGAGCTACAGCTTACTTCATCGGATGCATTTGGTGGAAAATACAGTGGGGAGATTTATATACACACACAGAAAACATGAAACAATGGGTTTTATCATACACACTGTAAGGAGAGTGATCACTTAACATAAGCTATCACCAGCAGCGGGGGGGGGGGGGGGGGGGAAGGAGGAAAACCTTTCATGGTGACAAGCAAGGTAGGCTATTTCCAGCAGTTAACAAGAACATTTGAGGAACAGTGGGGGGTGGGGTGGGGGGGGAGAAATAACATGGGGAAATAGTTTTACTTTGTGTAATGACTCATCCATTTCCAGTCTCTATTCAAGCCTAAGTTAATTGTATCCAGTTTGCAAATTAATTCCAATTCAGCAGTCTCTCGTTGGAGTCTGTTTTTGAAGTTTTTTTGTTGAAGGATAGCCACTCTTAGGTCTGTAATCGAGTGACCGGAGAGAATGAAGTGTTCTCCGACTGGTTTTTGAATGTTATAATTCTTGACGTCTGATTTGTGTCCATTTATTCTTTTACGTAGAGACTGTCCAGTTTGACCAATGTACATGGCAGAGGGGCATTGCTGGCACATGATGGCATATATCACATTGGTAGATGCGCAGGTGAACGAGCCTCTGATAGTGTGGCTGATGTGATTAGGCCCTATGATGGTGTCCCCTGAATAGATATGTGGACAGAGTTGGCAACGGGCTTTGTTGCAAGGATAGGTTCCTGGGTTAGTGGTTCTGTTGTGTGGTGTGTGGTTGCTGGTGAGTATTTGCTTCAGGTTGGGGGGCTGTCTGTAAGCAAGGACTGGCCTGTCTCCCAAGATCTGTGAGAGTGATGGGTCGTCCTTCAGGACAGGTTGTAGATCCTTGATGATGCATTGGAGAGGTTTTAGTTGGGGGCTGAAGGTGACGGCTAGTGGCGTTCTGTTATTTTCTTTGTTGGGCCTGTCCTGTAGTAGGTGACTTCTGGGTACGCTTCTGGCTCTGTCAATCTGTTTCTTCACTTCAGCAGGTGGGTATTGTAGTTGTAAGAACGCATGATAGAGATCTTGTAGGTGTTTGTCTCTGTCTGAGGGGTTGGAGCAAATGCGGTTATATCGTAGAGCTTGGCTGTAGACAATGGATCATGTGGTATGATCTGGATGAAAGCTAGAGGCATGTAGGTAGGAATAGGAATGATGGTGGGATGGAAATTGTTGAAATCATGGTGGAATTCCTCAAGGGCTTCTTTTCCATGGGTCCAGATGATGAAGATGTCATCAATGTAGCGCAAGAAGAGTAGGGGCATTAGGGGACGAGAGCTGAGGAAGTGTTGTTCTAAGTCAGCCATAAAAATGTTGGCATACTGTGGGGCCATGCGAGGAAGTTCTGCAAGGTACTGAATTTAGCCGTATAGAGTGGAAATCTGTCAACTTCATGAAAAAACTCGTACAGATACAGACAGACATCATCTTCCTCTCCAAATGCAAACAGATGGACATCATACCAAAGGGACTGAAGGTAAAAAATCCATTACAATCTACATACCACACAGACTATGCTGATAGCTTGTGCCATACACACTCCAAGAAATTGCGGAACTTCCTGATCAACATCCTCTACAGCAAACAGGGAAAGATTAAGAATTTGCTCTCAAAACTGGATACTCTCATAAAGAACCAACCTTCCACACAAACTTCCTCGTGGCTGGACTTTACAAAAATTAGACAAGCCATTTACAACACACACTTTGCTTCTCTACAAAAGAAAAAGGACACTAAGCTATCCAAACTACTACAGGCCACAAGGGGCCACAACAGTGATTACCATAACCCACCCAGCAATATTGTTAATCTATCCAACTATACTCTTAACGCAGCAGAAGAATCTGTCCTATCTCGGGGCCTCTCCTTTTGCCCTTCCACCCCCACGAACAAGATACAGTTCTGTGGTGACCCAGAATCCTATTTTCGACATCTCCGACTCAAGGAATATTTCCAACACACCTCTGACCAACATATTAACCCGCAGAGACCTTCCTACCAACACTACAAAAAGGATTCTGGGTGGACTCCTCCTGAAGGTCGAAAAAGCAGACTGGACTTCTACATAGAGTGCTTCCGCCGACGTGCACGGGCTGAAATTCTGGAAAAGCAGCATCACTTGCCCCATAACCTCAGCCGTGCAGAACACAATGCCATCCACAGCCTCAGAAACAACTCTGACATCATAATCAAAAAGGCTGACAAAGGAGGTGCTGTCATCATCATGAATAGGTCGGAATATGAACAAGAGGCTACTAGGCAGCTCTCCAATACCACTTTCTACCAGCCATTACCCTCTGATCCCACTGAGAGTTACCAAAAGAAACTACAGCATTTGTTCAAGAAACTCCCTGAAAAAGCACAAGAACAAATCTGCACAGACACACCCCTAGAATCCTAACCTGGGGTATTCTATCTGCTACGCAAGATCCATAAACCTGGAAATCCTGGACGCCCCATCATCTCAAGCATTGGCACCATGACAGCAGGATTGTCTGGCTATGTAGACTCCCTCCTCAGGGCCTACGTTACCAGCACTCCCAGCTATCTTTGAGACACCACTGACTTCCTGAGGAAACTACAGTCCGTTGGTGATCTTCCTAAAAACACCATCCTAGCCACTATGGATGTAGAAGCCTCTACACCAACATTCCACACAAAGATGGACTACAAGCCATCAGGAACAGTATCCCCGAGAATGTCACGGCTAACCTGGTGGCTGAACTTTGTGACTTTGTCCTCACCCATAACTATTTCACATTTGGGGACAATGTATACCTTCAAATTAGCGGCACTGCGATGGGTACCCGCATGGCCCCACAGTATGCAACATTTTTATGGCCGACTTAGAACAACGCTTCCTCAGCTCTCGTCCCCTAATGCCCCTCCTCTACTTGCGCTACATTGATGACATCTTCATCATCTGGACCCATGGAAAAGAAGCCCTTTAGGAATTCCACCATGATTTCAACAATTTCCATCCCACCATCAACCTCAGCCTGGACCGGTCCACACAAGAGATCCACTTCCTGGACACTACGGTGCTAATAAGCGATGGTCACATAAACACCACCCTATATCGGAAACCTACTGACCGCTATTCCTACCTACATGCCTCCAGCTTTCATCCAGATCATACCACACGATCCATTGTCTACAGCCAAGCTCTACGATATAACCGCATTTGCTCCAACCCCTCAGACAGAGACAAACACCTACAAGATCTCTATCATGCGTTCTTACAACTACAATACCCACCTGCTGAAATGAAGAAACAGATTGACAGAGCCAGAAGAGTACCCAGAAGTCACCTACTACAGGACAGGCCCAACAAAGAAAATAACAGAACGCCACTAGCCATCACCTTCAGCCCCCAACTAAAACCTCTCCAATGCATCATCAAGGATCTACAACCTATCCTGAAGGATGACTCATCACTCTCACAGATCTTGGGAGACAGGCCAGTCCTTGCTTACAGACAGCCCCCCAACCTGAAGCAAATACTCACCAGCAACCACACACCACATAACAGAACCACTAACCCAGGAACCTATCCTTGCAACAAAGCCTGTTGCCAACTCTGTCCACATATCTATTCAGGGGACACCATCATAGGGCCTAATCACATCAGCCACACTATCAGAGGCTCGTTCACCTGCGCATCTACCAATGTGATATATGCCATCAGCTGTGCAGGAGGTCGGACTAGATGATCAGAATGGTCCCTTCTGACCTTAGTATCTATGAATCTATGAATCTATGTGCCAGCAATGCCCCTCTGCCATGTTCATTGGTCAAACTGGACAGTCTCTACGTAAAAAAATAAATGGACACAAATCAGACATCAAGAATTATAACATTCAAAAACCAGCCGGAGAACACTTCAATCTCTCCGGTCACTCGATTACAGACCTGAGGGTGGCTATCCTTCAACAAAAAAACTTCAAAAACAGACTCCAACGAGAGACTGCTGAATTGGAATTAATTTGCAAACTGGATACAATTAACTTAGGCTTGAATAAAGACTGGGAATGGATGAGTCATTACACAAAGTAAAACTATTTCCCCATGTTATTTCTCCCCCCACTGTTCCTCAGATATTCTTGTTAACTGCTGGAAATAGCCTACCTTGCTTGTCACCATGAAAGGTTTTCCTCCTTCCCCCACCCGCTGCTGGTGATGGCTCATCTTAAGTGATCACTCTCCTTACAGTGTATATGATAAAACCCATTGTTTCATGTTTTCTGTGTATGTATATAAATCTCCCCACTGTATTTTCCACCAAATGCATCCGATGAAGTGAGCTGTAGCTCACGAAAGCTTATGCTCAAATAAATTTGTTAGTCTCTAAGGTGCCACAAGTACTCCTTTTCTTTTTGCAAATACAGACTAACCCAGCTGCTACTCTGAAACAGATATCAAAGGTGCTTTAGTGGGAATGAGTACAATAGTTTATAGGGTGCTAATGGCACCTGAGATCTGGTGTGACTAACTGAGAAAAAATACATGAGAAAAGCACTACCAACAGATGTGGGACATGGGCTTCGACCTTCCTGAACCACTGCTGTGACCCCCCCCAGGTACAGAGCCATTGGTTCAAGGCCTACAGAGAAATGTAATGAGAAAACATGGCTACATACTATTATTGGCATTGTTTCTTTGGAGCTGTGGTTTCCACTTTTCTTCCACAACAGTCAGAGGTGATCTGGGTTGGTTAGAGGCAATATTGTTCTCATTGTCAGCTGTGGGGCATAAACAAGAAGGTATTAATCAGAGGCATAAGAGGAGCATTTCTCCACGATATTAAGGGAGACACACACACAGCCAGCCATGTGCCAGGATGGAGTGTGGGGCTACAAGAAATGCCAACTCTCCAGAAGACAGCAGGATGACAGAGCTAAACGGAAAAGGGGAAATAATCTCCATCTACTACTTAACATTTACTTTTGTTCTCCTTAATTAGGATAACACCAATTCATTACATTTTTGGTTGCATTTAATAGATATACTACCCACAGTAGAAAACAATATTATCATAAGGCTTGAACACAACCAATCTTCATGTAATTTCCACTTGGGGTTTCCCAGCTCCTGTAGCCCCTGTCTGAGTTCCTACCAAAAGGATTACAGTTAAGATGGCTGCCACGGTGCTCTGACCACATTCCCAGTGTAACACCATGCCACTGGATGAGTCATCAGCAGTGGGGAGCTAACCCGGGACCTCTGGATATTAATGCATGGGCTACTGCATGAGCAAAAAGAGCCGCGGGACTGTGTAGCCGGCTGGCTCATCAATCTCTAGGTGGGCTAGCCAACACGAGAGGGGGACAGAAGACATACCAAGGAGGCATGACCTACAGCAGTATGCTTGGAGTCAGGTACTGAAGGAACTAAAAACCCCTGCTGTGGCCAACAGGGAGGCTACTGCATGGGTTGATCTGGACAAGCAGTTCACTGGACCAATCACAAGCCTGCAGTGAGCTAACGGGAGAAGGAGCAGCCTGACAGAAAAAGAGAGTTTTGTGTTTGGAAGCTGGGAGAGAGACAGCTTGTTTGGGTGCTGCATTGGCAACACACTGGACCAACATCTCACGGGAACTCATTTAAAAGCGATACAGAAAATGGTTGAACCTGGAACCAGAACACAGCCTGGCTAACTAAGCTGCTATTCTGCAGCAGAAGATCAAGTATAACAGAGTAGGGATTTGGTGTGGGCCTGTCATGGGTCCCTCGACATGTTTGAAGGAGGCAAAGCTTTACATGGTGTGCCCAGAATGAACTGTCCAGTGTTTGGAGGGCCCAGTGCCATGCTCCAAGACAGCAATCAGTTGGAGGGAAGGCTACTAATAGGTCAGGTCTCTAGGGGGCGTTGGAGAGAAAAGAGAAGCAGGAGTCCTCACATGATACACTAGGAATCAGAAATGACTGATTCTAACCAAGGTTTGTCTATTCTAACTGCTCCATAGCAAACATCAGAAATGGAATTTACTCTGCATATCTACTGGTAGGTTAATGAGACATGCCTCATGTCTGCTATTAACTTTGTTCCATTAAGGCCCATTCACATGTCAGCCTTCTTCTGGTCTTGGCAGGAGGAAACCAGCCAGCATTTATCTATTTCACAATAGTAGGGGATTTATTATGTGCAATTATTCGTTGGCGTTCAATGCGGAGTTAATAAGATTTGTGCATTTCAGTTTCATCCTTCTTAACAGTCAGTGATACTATATAGATCATGGTTCTTTAATTTCTCTTCATGACTCCAATCCTTTAATCCAGGTTTAGCCTAGTTGTCCTTTTTATTTTTTAGCACTAGATTGCAGAAAAGGCATTATATAGTAGCACTCGATCTGAACAAAGTACCCTAAAGGGAGTGAAAGCTGGATATTGTACTGTGTAATTACAGAACAAACTCCTTTGCCTTGTATTCTGCTGTTCTAGTTCTGCATCTCAGCCTCCAATTTATATTCTAATTGCTTCTTCCCATTGTGTAGCTATAATCTTCCCTAATTACCCTTTTAGCCTCCAGAATCACTGAAGTGCCAACAAGCCCCTGCTCTCACTCCTCAGGGCATGTTCCTGGACTTCAGTCACTTGTGTAGGAGGGACCAGTGGACTCCTCATTTGGAGTGGAAAGAGATTAGCCATTTACTACTAACGTTATGAAAGTGAAACTGGATTTCTGCATAGCAACAAATGCATTCAATGTGCAGTTATAACAGACCCCCTCAGGGCAATACGCTACTACTAGGGGCACAGTTATACTGTACTCAACAATCCACAGCTATGCCAGATTCCTCAGTCCAGCGGGGAAGGGATATAAGCCATGTTGTGTGTCACTGATTATGCAATTAATTCATTCAACAGTATGCTGCAGAGTCCCTGCCACTCTCGTGCAGGGGTGCAGTACAGACACTCACCTGCAACTGCCTTTACTTCTCAGTTATGCAGAGCTCCACACTGAATGCACGACTACAGGGTCTCTCTCAGTAACTGTGGTCATTATATTGTTTCAACCATTGCTCTGGTTGGTTCAGAATCTGACATTCCAATAAATAAAGCTGCCTTTAGCAATGACACCCTCCTTGCCTTGCCCCTCACTTAAACCCAGATAATAAATACAAAGTAATTCATACCAAGCAATTATTACTCTTAGTGGGAAATAGGAGGGAAGACAAACTCTCCCTTGGAGTGGGAGGGCAGTGGGGAGTTCCATGGTGCGATAGGCACCACATACAGATCCAAGGTAGGCAGAAAGGAGGTGCAAGGGACAGGTGTTAGATGAGGTTTAAGTTAGATGATAGGCAGGGAAGGTATTATGTTTTCTGTGGACATGTGGATGGGACATTCTGAGGGCTGCAATCAAATCACTGTGATTTGTAATTATCTAGAGAGCAGGACAGGAGGTTGGGATGCAGGGTGCAGGAGGGGTTTGGAGTGTGGGCTCCAGCCCGGCGCTGCTTTCCTGGAGTGGCTCCAGGGTGGCAGCGGCACACACCGGGGCCAGGGCGGTTCCCCGTTCCTGGCCAGTGGGAGCTGCTGGGGGAGGTACACACAGGCAAGGGCAGCACGCAGAGCCCTCAGCCCCCCCAACACTCCAGGGGCCACAGGGACGTGGTGCTGGCCGCTTCCGGGAGCGGCGTGGGGCATGCAGTGCCATGGGGGTGACAATCCCACAGGCCGTAGTTTGCCCACCCCTGCCTTATGCCTTTGCCATTCCCATCCCATCTATCAGGGATTCTCTCCAGAGTCATGACAATCACTATTTGTTTATATTGTGTTCCAAATGCAAGAAGAGATGGAGATTCTCCCAGTGCAAACAAACAAGTTAAATATTAGAGCTGGTAGAAAAATGTAGGAAGGCTTTTCTGTTGGAGAATGCAGTTCCAAAGGTGGAACACTTTGCAAAAGCATGTTGATTTCACCCAAGTTCAGTTTTGGGGGGGAAAAATTTGGATAATGTCAGAATGTCCTTTTTTGATTTTTCCAAACAGTTCGATTGACTCCAAACAAATATTTTCCTAGAATTGTCTTTCATGGAGAATAGAAATTTCATGGTTTGTTTCTATAGGAATGAAGTCATGTGGAAATCGTGAAATCCTTTGTGGCACTCCTGTAGCCACTGCCTTGGGCTCCCTGGTCTCGAGCTTTTTTCTACAGATAAGAGGTGAAATTATTGGCACAATGGAAAGTGTAAACACAGGAAGCGAACAGCAGAGAAGCTAACAGAGGGAGTTTGCCTAGGATCTGCCTGAGAGGAGGTATGCCTGAGAGGAGGTATGGGGTGCATTAAGGAGGCTGTGTTGGTGAGTATCTGGTTGTCTGTTGTGGGGACAGGTTGACCGTGTGCTTGTTTGGTTGTTTGAAAAGTGTGAATTTGAAGTGCTTTGTTCCAGATGAGCCTTGAGTGGGCCTGACTGTTATAAAAAGCCAGTCACCTGCGAACCAGCTGAGCAGCGAACAGCAGAGAGACTAACAGAGGGAGTTTGCCTGGGCTTACATCTTGCCGGCTTCTCTGAGTAGTTACTACAACATCTGAGAAAGCTTGTAGAAGGAAGGTAATATAGATGGGGAGTGTTCAGCTGTTGTGACCTGCACTGGATGTGCCATGTTTGTCTTTCTTCCACAGGACAGAAGCGACTTTGTCTGTAAAACGTGCAAGCTGGTCTCCATATTGGAACAGAAGGTTCAAGGTCTGGGGCAACAGGTATCTGGAAAACGTCAGGATATGCTTCTACAGACACAACATTCTGAAGATTCAGAGCAGGCTGCGCTGTGGGGACAGGAGGACGGTGAAGAAATCTGGCAGCATGTGACCTCCAGAAGAAGAAAGGGGAGCGTCCAAGTACCAGCAACGCAGATACAGGTAAGTAACCGTTTTCATGTTCTCTCCACAGGTACTAATGCGGAGTGTGGACTAGATGATACATCTAAGGGAAGGGAACAGAAGGAGACTCCGCCGACTGGAAGGAATGAGATGTACTGTCCTAGGGTTGGGGGTTCCACGACCACCGCTCCCAAAAGAAGGAGGTGGGTGGTGGTGGTGGTCGGGGACTCTCTCCTCAGGGGGACTGAGTCATCTATCTGCTGCCCCGACTGGGAAAACCGAGAAGTCTGCTGCTTGCCAGGAGCTAGGATTCACGATGTGACTCATCAAGTCCTCGGATCGCTACTCCTTCCTGCTTCTCCATGTGGGCACCAATGATACTGCCAAGAATGACCTTGAGTGGATCACTGCAGACTACGTGGCTCTGGGAAAAAGGATAAAGGAATTTGAGGTGCAAATGGTGTTCTCGTCCATCCTCCCCGTGGAAGGAAAAGGCCTATATAGAGACTGTCGAATTGTGGAAGTCAATGAATGGGTACGCAGGTGGTGTCGGAGAGAAGGCATTGGATTCTTTGACTATGGGATGGTGTTCCAAGAAGTAGGAGTGCTAGGCAGAGACAGGCTCCACCTAATGAAGAGAGGGAAGAGCATCTTTGCAAGCAGGCTGGCTAACCTAGTGAGGAGGGCTTTAAACTAGGTTCACCGGGGGAAGGAGACCAAAGCCCTGAGGTAAGTGGGGAAATGGGATACCGGGAGGAAGCACGAGCAGGAGCGTGTGAGAAGGGAGGGCTCCTGCCCATACTGAGAAAGAGGGACAATCAGCGATTTATCTCAAGTGCCTATATACAAATGCAAAAGCCTGGGAAACAAGCTGGGAGAACTGGAAGTCCTGGCACAGTCAAGGAATTATGATGTGATTGGAATAACAGAGACTTGGTGGGATAACTCAAATGACTGGAGTACTGTTGTCATAAATATAAAGGGAAGGGTAAACACCTTTAAAATCCCTCCTGGCCAGAGGGAAAATCCTTTCACCTGTAAAGGGTTAAGAAGCTAGGATAACCTCGCTGGCACCTGACCACAATGACCAATGAGGAGACAAGATACTTTCAAAGCTGGAGGGAGGGAGAAACGAAGGGTCTGTCTGTCTGTGTGATGCTTTTGCTGGAGACAGAACAGGAATGAAGTCTTAGAACTTAGTAATCTAGCTAGATGTGCATTAGATTATGATTTCTTTAAATGGCTGAGAAATTAGACTGTGCTGAATAGAATGAATATTCTTGTCTTTGTGTCTTTCTTGTAACTTAAGGTTTTGCCTAGAGGTATTCTCTATGTTTTGAATCTAATTACCCTGTAAGGTATTTACCATCCTGATTTTACAGAGGTGATTCTTTTTACCTTTTCTTATATTAAAATTCTTCTTGTAAGAAATTGAATGCTTTTTTCATTGTTCTTAAGATCCAAGGGTTTGGGTCTGTGGTCACCTATGCAAATTGGTGAGGATTTTTATCAAGCCTTTCCCAGCCAGGGAAGTGCAAGGTTTTGGTGAGGATTTTGGGGGGGAAAGACGTTTCCAAACAACTCTTTCTCAAAAAATAAACCCGGATGTTTGGTGGTGGCAGTAGAAGTCCAAGGGCAAAGGGTAAAATAGTTTGTACCTTGGGGAAGTTTTAACCTAAGCTGGTAAAAGTAAGCTTAGAAGGTTTTCATGCAGGTTCCCACATCTGTACCCTAGAGTGCAGAGTGGGGAAGGAACCTTGACAACTCTCATGGATGGATATAAACTATTCAGGAAGGACAGGCAGGGCAGAAAAGGTGGGGGAGTTGCATTGTAAGTAAGGGAGCAGTATGACTGCTCAGAGCTCCGGTATGAAACTGCAGAAAAACCTGAGAGTCTCTGGATTAAGTTTAGAGCTGTGAGCAACAAGGGTGATGTCGTAGTGGGAGTCTGCTATAGACCATCGGACCAGGGGGATGAGGTGGACGAGGCTTTCTTTCGGCAACTCACGGAAGTTACTAGATCGCAGGCCCTGGTTCTCATGGGAGACTTCAATCACCCTGATATCTGCTGGGAGAGCAATACAGCGGTGCACAGACAATCCAGGAAGTTTTTGGAAAGTATAGGGGACAATTTCCTGGTGCAAGTGCTGGTGGAACCAACTAGGGGAAGAGCTCTTCTTGACCTGCTGCTCACAAACCGGGAAGAATTAGTAGGGGAAGCAAAAGTGGATGGGAACCTGAGGGACAGTGACCAAGAGATGGTAGAGTTCAGGATCCTGACACAGGGAAGAAAGGAGAGCAGCAGAATACGGACCCTGGACTTCAGAAAAGCAGACTTTGACAACCTCAGGGAACTGATGGGCAGGATCCCCTGGGAAAATAACATGAGGGGGAAAGGAATCCAGGAGAGCTGGCTGTATTTTCAAGAATCCTAATTGAGGTTAGAGGGACAAACCATCCCAATGTGTAGAAAGAATAGTAAATATGGCAGGCAACCAGCTTGGCTTAACAGTGAAATGCTTGCTGATCTTAAACACAAAAAAGAAGCTTACAAGAAGTGAAAGATTAGACAAATGACCAGGGAAGAGTATAAAAATATTGCTCGGGCATGCAGGAGTGAAATCAGGAAGGCTTGGAGTTGCAGCTAGCAAGAGATGTTAAGAGTAACAAGAAGGGTTTCTTCAGGTATGTTAGCAACAAGAAGAAAGTCAAGGAAAGTGTGGGCCCCTTACTGAATGAGGGACGCAACCTAGTGACAGAGGATGTGGAAAAAGCTAATGTACTCAATGCTTTTTTTTGCCTCTGTCTTCATAAACAAGGTCAGCTCCCAGACTGCTGCACTGGGCAGCACAGCATGGGGAGGTGGTGACAAGCCCTCTGTGAAGAAAGAAGTGGTTCGGGACTATTTAGAAAAGCTGGACGAGCACAAGTCCATGGGGCTGGATGCGCTGCATCCGAGAGTGCTAAAGGAGTTGGCGGATGTGATTGCAGAGCCATTGGCCATTATCTTTGAAAACTCATGGCGATCGGGGAGGTCCCGGATGACTGGAAAAAGGCTAATGTAGTGGCCATCTTTAAAAAAGGAAAGGAGGATCCTGGGAACTACAGGATACTTTTTTTGCCTTCCTCTGTAGCATGGGGCATGGTTGACTGGAGGGAGGCTTCTCTGCTCCCTGAAGTTTTGAACCATGATTTAAGGACTTCAATAGCTCAGACATGGGTGAGGTTTTTCATAGGAGTGGGTGGGTGACATTCTGTGGCCTGCGCTGTGCAGGAGGTCGGACTAGATGATCAGAACGGTCCCTTCTGACCTTAGTATCTATGAATCTATGAATCAGCCAGCCTCACCTCAGTCCCTGGAAAAATCAGGGAGCTGGTCCTCAAGAAATCAATTCTGAAGCACTTAGAGGAGAGGAAAGTGATCAGGAACAGTCAGCATGGATTCACCAAGGGCAAGTCATGCCTGACTAATCTAATTGCCTTCTATGATGAGATAACTGGCTCTGTGGATGAGGGGAAACAGTGGACATGTTGTTCCTTGACTTTAGCAAAGCTTTTGACATGGTGTCCCACAGTATTCTTGCCAGCAAGTTAAAGAAATATGGGCTGGATGAATGGATGATAAGGTGGATAGAAAGCTGGCTAGATTGTTGGGCTCAATGGGTAGTGATCAATGGCTCCATGTCTAGTTGGCAGCCAGTATCAAGTGGAGTGCCCCAAGGGTCAGTCCTGGGGCTGGTTTTGTTCAATATCTTCATTAATGATCAGGAGGATGGTGTGGCTTGCACCCTCAGCAAGTTTGCAGATGACACTAAACTGGGAGGAGAGGTTGATGTGCTGGAGGGTAGGGATAGGATACAGAGGGACCTAGGCAAATTAAAGGATTGGGCCAAAAGAAATCTGATGAGGTTCAACAAGGACAAGTGCAGAGTCGTGCACTTAGGACGGAAGAATCCCATGCACCGCTACAGACTAGGGACCGAATGGCTAGGCAGCAGTTCTGCAGAAAAGGACCTAGGGGTTACAGTGGATGAGAAGCTGGATATGAATCAACAGTGTGCCCTTGTTGCCAAGAAGACCAATGGCATTTTGGGATGTATAAGTAGGGGTATTGCCAGCAAATGGAGGGATGTGATCGTTCCCCTCTATTCGACATTGGTGAGGCCTCATATGGAGGACTGTGTCCAGTTTTGGGCCCCACACTACAAGAAGGATGTGGAAAAATTGGAAAACGTCCAGCAGAGGACAACAAAAATGATTAGGGGACTGGAATACATGATTTATGAGGAGAGGCTGAGGGAACTGGGATTGTTTAGTCTGAGGAAGAGAAGAATGAGGGGGGATTTGATAGCTGCTTTCAACTACCTGAAAGGGGGTTCCAAAGAGGATGGATCTAGACTGTTCTCAGTGGTAGCAGATGACAGAATAAGGAGTAATGGTCTCAAGTTGCAGTGGGGGAGGTTTAGGTTGGATATTAGGAAAAACTTTTTCACTAGGAGGGTGGTGAAGCACTGGAATGCGTTACCTAGGGAGGTTGGAATCTCCTTCCTTAGAAGTTTTTAAGGTCAGGCTTGACAAAGCCCCTGGCTGGGATGATTTAGTTGGGGATTGGTCCTGCTTTGAACAGGGGGTTGGACTAGATGACCTCCTGAGGTCCCTTCCAACCCTGATATTCTATGATTCTATGAAGCTCTACGGACACACAACTGGGTCAGTGTGAGGAATCATTGCAGAATTTAATTCTCTGCTTTATCTGAAGTCTTTAAAAATAAATCAGAAGTGCCTGGCTTACCTGCATGGGACTGCATGTGCTCCAGCAGATTGTTATAAAACTGAAACTGGATTCCACAAGCTCCGCAGGTGTAGGGTTCTGTATGGGAGAGAACAGTTCAGAAGAGTCATATGTAGTATGTGGAGAAATAGCACACATGCACATTTCATAATGGAACTCTATTGTGCCTTAGAGCCCAAGCCAGCGAACCATTAGTCAGAAGACCTACTCACTTTACAGTGATTATGCATGTGAATAAGGGTTTGCAGAACTGAGCCCATAGTTTGGTAATAGACCCTGATTCAGGATAGCACTTAAGCATGTGAATACCTCCTGGTCTTAATTATGGTCTTAGGCTCTAAATCTGTATACTTATGCCTGTGCTTAACTTTACTCATGTGAGAAGTCCCCTAGGAGTCAGCAACACTACTACTGAAGTTAAGCACATGCAGAAATGTTTGCAAGATTGGGGCTTTAGTACGGGTGCACATTTACAAAATACACTGTTCCGTAACTCATCGCTTCTGGAGACTTGGTCTCTTTTTAGTTCCTTTCTAGTCTTTTTTTGTCTTTAACTGAATTTAATTTTAGATGCAGTTCCGTCATTTCCAGCCTCTGCCTCCTTTCCTGAGCAAGACTAGGCCAGAGGGAGAGGCAGTGATCTGAGGGGGCTGGAGGCAGGAGGTCTGAGCTTGGCACCCCCAGCAGGGCATCAGGCTGTGACAAATCCTGCTCCCCAGAAGCTGGCACTAGTAGAAGCGTGGTGTGGGCAAGCAGCTTTCTGGCCACCAGCCAAGATCAAACCAGGGTGGTCTGGTTGCCCTGGAAAGTGGGCACAGCAGCACTGAGCTGCTAGGGTGCACAGGGGTGCAGCAAAGCACACGGAGCTGCACCAGGGGCCTGAGCAGAGTGGCACAGCTAATCTGCCAGTCAGAGGAGAGGGATGTTAAAACTCTGTCTGTAATCAATATGAATGTGTGTACAGAACTCACACTTGGACCACTAATGAGCTGAATGATATCATATTTCCAAACTGACAAGGAGAAGTAAATTGAAAACTTAATTTTTCACTGAGCTGACATATAAGTATATTTTCCATTGCTTAGTTTTAATAATAGTATTAGTCACAGTGTATTGATCACAAGATGTGCTATCAAGACACCATGTACAGCAATGCTGTCACCGAAGGAGTCAGTGTTGCAATTTAATTCTTCTATATCTTCATATATGCCAGCACATCTGCACCATTAGTCTGTGGTGTTACATTTCACAACAGTAGTTTGGATACAGAATCTATACTCTGCATATAAATGACTCTTATGGACTCTCTCAGGCATAAACAGAGTAATACTCAGTGCTAAAATATACTATAGATGTTTATCTTCACTTGAGGGAAAAATATGATATTACATTCTTTACTGAGAAATGCGATTGCAAATTGCATATGCACAAAGGAATTAGTAAGCATCTCAAAAGGTCCAGAACACTCACTTTCCAGGCACAACTAACTTGGCTACAACCCTGCAGTCGTCCCTCTCAGAGAGTGAAGAACAGAAATTAGAACAGAGCTGCATACGGTGGGAGAGGGAAAACCCACAAGGCCCCCTGCACAGAAACCTAGGAATGAGGCATCGGAAAACAACTGTAGGGATTAAAGACACTTCAGCGACCCTCCTGCAGAAACAGACAGACAGAATCTGTATGAGCATCTGTCCCATTGAAAAGAGGGGAATACTGAGGCTAAGCTCAGAACCTCGTTTAACTTGACATCATTCCTACATTTACTTTATGCTACCGCCTCATTTTCATTCTGGTGCAGAAGCTTGGAAATACTATAACGAAATCAAAATGATTGTTAGGGAAAAGCAGGAAGTTTTGGCAGCTGAACACAATGCATTTAGGGGTTTTGGCACTTGAGGTGGAGTGGGAAGCTTGGACAGACATACAGACTGGATAAATGATCAGCAATGAAATAGTTAACATCAGCAAACTAATGTTGTAAACTATCACTATGTTTCAGAGTCAACATGATTACCATGAATGGGGCAATTCACAATGCTCAGAGTCTGTTTCAGGCTGCTGACAGACTCAGGAAGACAGCACTGCATTAATTTCTATTTGGTTCATATTTTGAATGTTCTTCTTTAAAAAGTACTATACAATTTAAAAAATTGAAATTCTGCTGCTCAATTCTGTATCAAGGGGTAAATTCTGTGGCAAGTTCTGCAGAATCATGGACTATACAGAGTCTTGAACATAAACGCTCAAAAAACCCATCCCTCCCCTCTAACCCAAACTCAGAGATACAGGACATTTTTCTGGGAAATACAGCAAAATAAAAGAGCATAAATCAATGACACTAAATCCAGTACCCTAAAGCTGCGTGTTTCTCTTCTTGCTTATTTCCTTCTTCCATTTCTTTATCCTCTTCGTCTCTCCTTCCAAACTCATCTCATCCCACTGGACTCAACACCTATTTTCTTTTTTTCCCTGTCATTTCTCTTTTTAAATTCTCGAATTTTCTGTTTTTAAAAAGCATCTTCTTTCTCCTTGTTATCCCTACCCCTTGTTGTCTACCCATTTCTCCTGAACGCTGTGGTTCCCTTCTCTGTTCCTTTGCTAGTCTCTCTCCATTCCTCACCCTTCATGGTGTCCTTTGGATTCCAAGTGCTCTCCAGCTCTCTCCTCGCCTCCCCATCACAGGAGATTGTTTCACCATCCCCGCTGGGAATGGCCCACCCCCGGGTATCATTCTTGACTCCTCTCCTGTTGATCTCCTCCCAGATATCTCCAAAGTCTTTCCTTTCTGCCCTGCTACAGAAGTGTCATGCCCTGGACTCTTGCCGAGACTAGTGAAATCTCTGTGACCTACCTGGCACTTACCTTACACCCCTCCAGACTACCCACAATGCCCCTATCATGGTCACAGCACTAGGTGAACCTCTTGTTCCCTCCTCTCTGTCCCCCTTTGTGCCTTTACCTCTCCTGGGCTGGAATTCTGTGATTCTCCCACTCCTAGAACAGGCCGTGAGCTACAATACCCTGTATAGCAACTGTTCTGTTCCCAGCAGATCTGTTTAAGTCAGAGTGCCTAGGTGCGCGCATTCCCTTCTGGAGTCTGAGAGTAGTGTGGTACAGTGATCAGACAGCCTTCTGAAACCAGAGGGATCCTTATTTTGCACTTGGAACAAAGCAACTAGAAAAGAAGGATTCGAAAACAGTCAACAGTCTACACGTTTCCATCCGGCCTATAGATGTACTGTCCGCTTCTTCAGACATGCCTACTTGGTCCCCGCATCTCAGTTTTGTTCCCCTGAATAATACACCCCTCTCGAGGGTGTTCTTTTTTAAACTTGCCACAGCTCTTGCGATCTCCTGTGTTCTCGAGTCTTATGCAAAGAGGTGGGTTATCCTGAGTCATTCTTTTCCCTCCTCTTTGTTTTTCTCAGCAGCCCCCTATTAAACTATACCAGTGTATTCATCCAGTCATAACCAGGTCAGAATACAGTACTCAGAAGTTATTACAGAGCAGCTGCAAATCCATCACATATCTCCCCACATCAAAGCTGAATGGTGCCAGCATCTGCTATCAGCCCCTTTGACCAAACTGGAGCGGTACACATGGGAAGATTTCACACGCCCTCACATGCCCCCATTACCACAGAACTTCTGGGTTGAAGCTGGGACCTGATCCTACCACTTTCTTCTCCGATTGTCTGCTGGGGCGTCAGGCAGGCAGTAAGCCCTCATTCCCTACAATGCCAGTCACCATGGCTTTACTCTATGGTTTCTAGGCAGCACCCCTGTGATCAAGACAGGTCTGGCCCACTGCAAAGCTGGTGTTAACCAAGTAGCAACTCCTGGGCTCTGGTTTCCCATTGTCAGGTGGGGCAGGGACACAGGGCCTCCCAGCTGTGGCATGCCTTCTCAGGGTGTCTGTCCCCCATGCTACGCTATGTGGGTATGAGGAAACCATTTCCATTTTGAGGAACAATCCTTCGTTCCCTCTCCAGAGACCAGTTCCTCACTCTAACCCATCTCCAAGATGGTTGAGTGTCAGGCTCTACTGTGGAGACACCCCAGTTTCTATGACAAGGGGCGGCAGCGGACTTGCTTTCCTAGCCATTCCAACTGACCTCAGAATCCTTGCACTGGAGCCAGCTTGGTTCACACACTGTATGGGGAATAGGGAGGATTTCCCCCTGCCCCCCACAACCCAAACCCATTTGTATCCTCACAGACACCTGGGAGGGGTTCTAAGCTTCCAATCTCTGTTCCGTGGCCGGGGCGGGACAGGGAAGAGCCCCTCCATTCGCCCAACTACTTAATTTCCATTTACAAAGGCAGCCTGCAGCTCCTGTGAGTGAGCTGAGCAGTTCGTCTCCAATTACCCCTGAGCTTGACGATGTAGCCGAGCTGAACTGTGGCTTAAACTTGCATCATATGCTCCTGGGGAGTTGGCTGTGCATCTCCCTCCCTCCTGAGCTTGAGTCACACAGTTAACTCCACAGGTTTGAGATGCAGGATGCCCCTCCAGGGCCATGCTCCTCCTGAGTGGACGTGTGAAGCAGTCATTTTCTTGGTCGACACACCAGGACCCTCCAGAGCTAAAAAGCAAGAACAGCTACAGCACCAGCAAAATGGACCACAGTTCTGTAGCTGGCGTCTGTGAACACTCAGACCCTCTGTGGATCAGCACAGACGGGGCTTGTCACCTACACTAATTATACTAGTGGGTTACAGAGTGGGCAATTCCAGGCCATATGACCCAGTCTGTTACGGACATGGCACCGCTTCTTCTCACTCACCCTGGGGCCCCTTTCAGGAGCCCTTTCCCTTGCTGCAGTAAGTCCTCTCCTCTGAGTGGGTTTACCTGATCCCCATATCGGGGGAACACCCACTCTGGGGTCCCATGAATGGGCCATTTCCCCTTGTGTTTCCTCTGATAACTAGACCTGATACCCACTTAATCAGCCAGTTGCCTGAGGCATGGTGGTCTCTTAGCTACTTACCCACTAAACACATCTTAAGGAAATGTGAACACAAATCATGACACTGGTCCAAACCCCAAGCTTTGCTCCATTTGCCTAGGTAAACTCCCAGCTGCATCACCATCTCCATATAAAGAAAAGGAGTACTTGTGGCACCTTAGAGACTAACAAATTTATTTGAGCATAAGCTTTCGTGAGCTACAGCTCACTTCATCGGGATGAAGTGAGCTGTAGCTCACGAAAGCTTATGCTCTAATAAATTTGTTAGTTTCTAAGGTGCCACAAGTACTCCTTTTCTTTTTGTGAATACAGACTAACACAGCTGCTACTCTGAAACATCTCCATATAAATCAACCCCTTAATCATTTAACCCCCTTAAAATCTTTTCCGATCAGCCTCTGGAGTCAGTTCAGATTTAAATTGTTCATAATCCTCAGTCTGTCCCATCCATTTGGCTGCAGGTCTCTATGGCTCCCCCCCAGCCTGTGAAGGGATTAGAAAATACAGCCAATCTGCAGGGGGATGGATCACAAGCCTTAGCAAAGCAGTGAGATAGGCATCAACATTCTCCCCCACCCCGCCTTAAACTGGAGGAAACAATTTAGCATCTTTGCTCCCTGTGGAATCAAAATCAGCTCTCACTGCTTGGACCTTCAGAATCCTCCCCCTGCTTTGCTTCTCCATACACCTCTAATCCCCAGCTCACCTTCATGGGTCCAGCTCTGCCCTATCTACCAATCATTCCTCCTCTCTTGCTATTCCTCCACTGTGCCATGTTCTCACCAACCCCACTTGCTTTCATGCTCCCTTTGGGTCCTTCAAATACTGCCTCTCACATTGCCCCTTAGGCCTGCAACGACCTCGCTGGCCCTGTTACTCGTGCAAACTTCCTCTCCTTCAAATCACTCCTTTCCCCACTCCTGTGCTACTTACTCATTTAGAATAAAATAAGGATAAGCTTGAGAGATTAGTTCACCAGACCACACCATCTCTCAATGCACTGCCCTTCTCTCTCCAGCCTTACGGCCGGAATTCACATTGGCTACTCACTACAAGAGCTGCCTCAGCTGATGGCCAGGAAGCAGCCTGCATTAGTCCTAAAATGATCCTCAGTGCTCATCTTCCACATGTGTGAATGGGAGTGAGCGAAAGAGTGAAACAGAAAGAATGTCCTGTGGCTCTTAGGGAAATGCTACCACAACAAATGTCCAGCCCTAGCAAGCTGCTTGCACATTCAAATATATCTCAGCTGCTTAAAGCTTTTAAAATTAAAATTAGTTTTTGCCTATAGAATCTCCAAAATTAGAGAGGCTTTGTAGGTCCCAAAGACAGGCTCGGCTAAATAGTAGCCCAATTGCTTGCTATGAAATTGGATCTGCTACTCTACATAATCCTGACCATATATGGATTATGGATCACCATAGGACAACACAATCCTGTCAAGGGTCGACCCTCTATTTCGTTCTTTCTCTGGTTGCAGAGTTAGGGTCAAGTGGAGACAATGAGACAAACTGTGTAAAAATGCCAGGACTTTCTTTTTACTTATCTGCAACTGAACTACAGCATTCCAGACAAGCAGAGAAACCAAGCAGGCTGTCCTCCTTAACAACCAGTGCCTTAAAATTCGGGCATGCTTATCAAATGCAGGCTAAAATCTAAGGAAAAGACTGTTTGTGTGCACATGGGATGCAGGAATGACTGAATGTACCTTAATCATGCATGTGGATGAAATGCTGCTGTCTATTCTGGAATATACGGCTTCACCACGCCTAAGAGTGAAGGTTAAAAACTGAGCAACCCAAATCGTAGTATATTAAATACTGACCCATTACCAAAGAGTTGGCCAGTGGCACAATGCCCATTCTTACATCACTAATAGCTCAAAGTGCCGAGCCATTAAGAGACATTTTCCAGTATAAACATGTAACTCAGAAATGAGTTCATTTTAAAACTTCAAGCCTTGGTCTATTAGAACATGTGTTTTTGCCATGTTTGATAAAACCTGACACTCAAAGGTTGGAAGTGATCCAAAATGACAGCAGCCACACACAGCACTGACTCTCTCCTCAGAACCCTGGGTTTGTTTCTATCTCATGTAAACCCTTAAGAGCCACAGACAGAAGTGATGCTTTTTATATTTTGGTACACGGACCAGTGATAAAAAACAGTTATTCATGAAAAATGCTAACAGGACAGGACAACCACCAAGGCTGGGTGGAGACACCCCCTAGGTGCACCAGAAACATCCATCACACTTACTTTGTAAAAGCGGGAAAGGATTTGAAATCAGGGGACTTGCAGTTTCTGCAAAAAAGAGAGAGATTTAAACATTGAGACTGGCAGAGACCTTGCTGCATCCTCTTCAGTTCATTTATCCTTACTCCTACACCATACCTCCAGAGTCAGCTGTTTCAGGGCATGGCTCTCCATTTATAGGAAATTATTACATGTACAGCACTGTATTTTGTCTCAGCAAGCTTTCTTGGACTGAGGATCTGGTTCTTTCAAAGTCTGAGGAATTCCTATTTTGAAATGTTCACTTTTTAAGATACAGCATAATGATAGCTATACTGTAATGGGGCTAGACAACAGTGGTCAGTGCCAGTAGAAGAAAACCTGGGGTCCCTTACAAGTCCTTTTCACTGGGAGTCCCTGGCTGCAAACCCGAAGATTCAGTGTGCATCTTCCTCCAACTCTTTCTCCAAATTCCTATGCCTCTTGGTCTCAGGGAAGCGGGAGCAGAGTTAAGTTATACTCGGAGGAAGCACTTGGGTAGGTAACAAGTCTTGTATCCAAAACTAGTGTATGTTTGTGGGGGGCTTATGGGAATACTGGGTGGAAGTTCCCTGTACCATGGGGCATCCTGCATGCTTCCCCCTTCCCTCAAGACCCGACTGTGATAAAAAGGAGCAGACATCCTGAATTCCCAACTAGCTTTCAGTCGTCCTAAAGCAGCTTGTACTCCACATCCATGAGCAATGGACATTTCAAGCTATCCCTGGCAGCCTGCTAGAGCTGCAGGCTTGGCAGTACTGTCACTGGTTGGGAACCTCTGCGTGTTGAGCCTCTGTGAGGGAGAAGAATCCATTACAGTGTTAATTCACTCATTCAAAAGCGTTTGTGAACTGGCCTTTGTCCCACATTCAGAAAACTGTAAATCGCTGCATCAGTACATGATGCTCTCAGGGGTGCAATCCCTGAGGGGTGCAGCCTTGGGGAGCCAGAGGTGAGTAATGGGGCCATTCTTGCCAAACCTCACTGGCCAAGCATAGCAGGTTTCCTGCTAACTATTTTAACATGCTATAGACATGCCATGCCAAAGAGGGCTTTAATCTGCAGTGGGCCAAGGTCAGCTGACAATGGCTAGATAAATGGACTGGTAGCACTCTGGGGAGGGTCTGGATGGATGCAATATACTGGGCAGTGTATGGTAAAGAGTACTGCTGAAAATTTAAAGCATTTCTATTACTTGATGATGCACAAAGGTTGTCCATTGCAGTCAATGGAGAAGACTCTCCACTGGCTTCTAGGCTGGTCCTACAGAGCCTTTGAGAAGGACAGACATTATGCGCACACTGTATGTACACATCCAGACAGAAACTGCTACGTTTTAAAAAATCCTGTAACTACGACAGCAAGATTGAATTTGTAGTAACTCCACCTCCCTGACCCCCGCTCTCTTCCCTCCCCAGCCCCATCCCAAGTGCCCTGCTTGGCTCTCCCAGTCCTGCACCCTCCTGCTGACTGGAAGCTGATTGCCCATTCTCTGGCTCCAGCCACTTCCTGCATGCTGCTGCTGCCTGAATGCGGCTCCCCACACTGCTGCCGGCTGCCCCAGCCCAGAGAAGTGAGAACACAGGAGGGATGTGGGAGAGCTTCTGGGGCACCCACAGGGGCCTGGTAAATGACAGGCCACCCATCTAGATCCTTGTCATGCCCCTCCTTTGGGAAACCCTGCCCTAAGAGTCAGTAAGGCTTTTGTAGGTCAAAATGAAAACTTTGCACTCCACCCAGCAGCTAATCTGGCCCAGGAGGGTAGCAGAGCCAAAGGAGTTAAATCCAACATCATTCCACGTGACCTCACCCTGCCATGCTCCCAGGGCCAAACTCAAATCCGAGCTCCATTGCTTTCCAACCATTCCTTCTCACACCCTAGCAGCATGGTATCGCCTCTGTATATACGTGCTGGATCTTGCAGAAAACACTGTCTGCAACATCACTACAGGCCACTCTTTAGACACGCCTCCCTTTTCATGGATTCACTGAGTGTAAGGTCCGAAAGGACAATTAGATCCTCAAGTCTGACCCCTGTATAACACAAGCCTTTCAGTTTCACCCAGTTACCCCGTATTGTGCCAATAACTTGGGTCTAACTAAAGTGCCTTCCAGAAAGGCATCTGGTCTCGAAGACAAGAAGAGAGGAAGAAGCCACCACGTCCCTTGGGAATGTGTTCCAATGACTAAACACCCTCACTGTTTACACACTTATCTGGGGTAGTCTTTGCAATGCTCCTGTGTCTCAGCATTACACCTCCACCATGTCATCCCCACCAAGTGCAGCCATTCCCAGCACAGCCTGCGACATGGGAAGGCTGAACAGTCAGAGCATCCATCCATTCTGGGTCCCCTGTAGCCTGGTCATGCTGAGAGCAGCCCCAAAGCACCCAGCTGCTTCTGTTCCCCTGGAAAATCAGACAGCTGCAGATGCTGCCATGCTGGGGCCTCCATCCTGGCTGAACTATGGGATAGGGGATCTTTGGGGCCAGGACCAAGTACAGAGCCTTGGTTTCCTCTACAGAAGTGGCACAGCATACATGCATCTTGGACTGCTTCCTGCCCACCTGCGGTGCTGGGTGATGGTGTTATTATTGGTATTACGGGGGAGCCTACCGGCCCTAAACAAGATCAAGGCAGCATTCGATTGGGCACTTCCCCCAGGAGCTTGTCTAACTAGACAACACAGACAAAGGATGGGAAAAGAAACAGGAGAGCCAAAGAGGGGAAAATGACTTGTCCACAGTCACACAACAGGTCAGCGGTGGACCTGGGAACCTAGGTCTCCTGAGTCCCAGTCCAGTGCCCTATCCACTGGGCCATGCTGCTCCCTGTGGTGTGTGGGTGTGTGCTATCAAACACATGGTAAATGCCTATGTGATTGTCTGACTGTCACTCTCTTCCTCCCTCTCTTCTCCTCACAGGCCCAAATGACCTGACACAGCTGACAGCTCTAGTTAGAGGAGGTTGATCACAAACAATTTTTGCGCCCCTGAGAATTCACAAAAGGAAGTTTTGAAATGAATGAACAACACACACCAGGCTCCTTCTCAGGCATGGCCTAGCCCAGCTCCCAACTGGCCTGTAAATGATTAATGGTGAGTGAATCCCAACAAGCCAATTCCTTTCTCACTACTCAGGTGGTTTGATTCCTTTCTGCACCTCTGTCATCTCAGATGATGAAACCCAGCAAGATCCAGGTCATTTCCAGGTTCTCAGCACAGGCTGTTTAGGCTGCAGAGGAAAGACTTTTGCTGTTTCCACTGGACAATACTTGAAAAGTGCCATGGAACATTTCAGTCACTCTCAGGATGCAAAAGCTGGTTTCAACAAAAATCAAAATATTGGGCTAGTTTTAAACTAACAGCCTCAAGTCCCCTGAAAGATTTGTACACTACAAACAGAGAATAGAGTACTGCCTTAGCCTGCAAAGCTCAATTCCTGACACACCATTCCCGCTGCCCCCATGTAACACCCTGACTCTTTCTCACCTCCAAGGGCACATCTCTGGGCACCACTTCTCTCCCTCCCTCCAGCAGCCTTTGCCTGGCAGCTGGGATTGTGCCTTTAAATTTTCAGTGCCACCTGGAAAAGTTGCAACTGGAGCACTAACTAGAGAAGATGCCAGTTACCTCTCAAGAGCTTTGTATCAGCGGCTCACGTGACACGCACAGCACACTAACGACACTGTCGCTTGTCCCAAATTTCTCACACCACACTTATGGAAAGAAGGAATGGAAAAGACAGCACAATACACACTAACTGCTAACAAACCAGATCTTCACAGAGCTCTCCACCTAGAGCTAGGCATCCAGATGGCACCAGAACATTGTCTGACATTCGCAGTCACTAATGCAATTTTGCACAGCTGACAGTCCCACTTGCAGGGGCGCCTTTGTCACCATGAATGAGAATATGTGTTTGGACTCTTTCCTGGGAGTATAAAGGAATGAAAGAAAAAGGTGGCTGGATGGAAGAGCCAAAGAGGAGGGCAGAATGGGAAACAGCACATAAGGAAGCAATGAGTGGAGATCAGAGAAAAAGAATAAAACTGGGAGAGACGAAAGAGATAGAGAGAGAATACAAAGAAGGGGGGAGGGAGTGAAACAAGAAAGACACAGTCGCAAGGTGACACTTCATTGCTTTCACTCCATGGCCTATATGACAGCCTGTGGTCCAGAGTTCACCACAGATGGTGTTTAGGGTGCAGTAGTTGGCTTCTGAAATTCACACACTGCTGGGATTTTTTGCTCTCTTGACCGAGGAGCATCCTCTCTTTTCTTCTCCACCTAAGGCACCTACACACTGAAAGCTGGAGCTGAAAGGCTCACTGGTGTCATTCAGTTCTCATGGTCCAAGCACTGGTTTGGGCTAGCCCGCTGACACTCTCCCTGCAGCCTGCCAGATATAAGCTACTAAAATAAAACAAATACAACAGTGATGCTTGTCATGATGAAAAGAGATAAGCAAACCACAGAAAACTCAAGTTTAAGCCCAGAGAAAAGATTTTGTTAAGGGCTTTCTTAGTTCATTTTAGGTGTTCCAATGCAGACACAAGCTGACTCAACAGAACCATGAGAGTGGTCTGATTTGTTTCAAGGGGCTGGAAGTGAGGTAACAATGCAGCAGTATTTAAAGCACTTTCAACAGTACAGACTTTCCTAATGCTACTAAGAACAGTCTTCCCTTTTTTCATGTTTCTTTTGCATTGTCCGCTGCACTGATTTCTGTTCTCCACATTAATTTTCCCTCTTGATATCAACTAATGGCCATTATCTTTGAAAACTCGTGGCAATTGGGGGAGGTCCCGGGCGATTGGAAAAAGGTAAATATAGGGCCCATTTTTTAAAAAGCCTCACCTCAGTCCCTGGAAAAATCATGGAGCCGCTCCTCAAGGAATCCATTTTAAAGCACTTTGAGGAGAGGAAGGTGATCAGGAACAGTCAACATGGATTCACCAAGGGCAAGTCATGCCTGACCAACCTGATTGGCTTCTATGATGAGAGAACTGGCTCTGTGGATATGGGGAAAGTGGTGGACACGATATACCTTGACTTTAGCAAAGCTTTTGATACGGTCTCCCACAGTATTCTTGCCAGTAAGTTAAAAAAGTATGGATTGGATGAATGGACTACAAGGTGGACAGAAAGCTGGCTAGATCGTCAGGCACAACAGGTAGTGATCAACGGCTCGATGTCTAGTTGGCAGCTGGTATCAAGCGGAGTGCCCCAGGGGTCTGTTTTGTTCAACATTTTCATTAATGATCTGGATGATGGGATGGATTGCACCCTCAGCAAGTTCGCAGATTACACTAACCTTAGGGGAGAGGTTGATATGCTGGAGGGTGGGGATAGGGTCCAGAGTGACCTAGACAAGTTGGAGGATTGGGCTAAAAGAAATCTGATGAGGTTCAACAAGGACAAGTGCACACTCCTGCACTTAGGACGGAAGAATCCCATGCCCCGCTTCAGGCAGGGGACTGACTGGTTAAGTGGTAGTTCTGCAGAAAAGGACCTGGGGATTACAGTGGACAAGAAGCTGGATATTAGTCAACAGTGTGCCCTTGTTGCCAAGAAGGCGAACGGCATATTGGGCTGCATTAGTAGGAGCACTGACAGCAGATCGAGGGAAGTGATTATTCCCCTCTACTTGGCACTGGTGAGGCCACACCTGGAGTATTAAGTCCAGTTTTGGGCCCCCCACTACAGAAGGGATGTGGACAAATTGGAGAGAGTCCAGTGGAGGGAAACAAAAATAATTAGGGGGCTGGGGCACATGACTTATAAGGAGAGGCTGACGGAACTGGGGTTACTTAGTCTGCAGAGGAGAAGAATGAGGGGGGATTTGATAGCAGCCTTCAACTACCTGAAGGGGGGTTCCAAAGAGGATGGGGCTAATCTGTTCTCAGTGGTGGCAGATGACAGAACAAGTAGCAATGATCTCAAGTTGCACTGGGGGAGGTCTAGGTTGGATATTAGGAAAAACTATTTCACTAGGAGGGTGTTGAAGCACTGGAATGGGTTACCTAGGGAGGTGGTGGAATCTCCACCCTTAGAGGTTTTTAATGCCTGGGATGATTTAGTTGGTGTTGGTCCTGCTTTGAGCAGGGAGTTGGACTAGATGACCTCCTGAGGTCTCTTCCAACTCTTATCTTCTATGATTCTTCTATGATTCTAAACCAAAAGAACAGCTTTGTATCCTGGGAGCTTTACAACACGACTCTCCTACAGCTGGCCACAAGGTGTTCAGAGTTCTACCTGAAAAGTGACTATAAAACAGACATGAAAACCCATGAAAAAAAACCACAGAATTGGGCTTGTTTTTGGCTCAATTGGCTTGTGAGTTTCTTGTTGGCTAGTTTTTGGCTTGTAGCTTGTTTGGCTTGTAGCTTGTTGCTTCTTTTTTGCTTCTTTTTTTGATTGGCTCCCGACAAACAGGGGCAAGGAAAGGGAGAGTCAGGGGTGCACAGCGGGCCCACCACAGTCCCAGACAGCACACCGGGGGGATCTAGTCACCTAGAGTGTTGGGGTTCTTTGGGATTGGCTTGTTTTGGCCTTGTTTTGAAATGGGATTAGCTTGATTTTTGTCTGATTGTGAAAGTTGGGGTGCTAATTTACCGGGTGAAAGTTGAGAACTGTGCTATAAAGCAGGCATGAGAGGGCTGCAAGCTTATCTAATGCTGCACATCAAATATGCTCATTTTACAAATAATTTTTTTTCTAACTGCCAGCACTGCAGCCCTCCCACCCAATCTAAGAGTCCTTTTCTTGTGTATTCACCAGCATTAAACATTTCTGCAGCCCACATGCTCTCAGTGACAACTGTCTACAGACTAAGCCCCCTGTGCATACCTGTCAGTGAGTTTGCGCATGTGTAACTCATTAGTCTTTCATTGACCTTTGAAAACAGTTCTGTTGATGATGCACAGGAAAGAAGATAATTCAGCTCCTGCTTCCATAGCTGAGCTGGCTTTGCAGGGCTCACAAGAATAACAAAGTAATACACACTGGTTGGGGGTGCCTAGAGGAGTTAGGCACCCAAATCCTATTGGCTTTCAAAGGTGCGCACACCTAACTGGAGTAAACCTGTTTGAAGCCCCAGCTACATATATTTGTGCTAAAGGCAGGAGATCTGACTCAGGGAGTGGATCTGTCAGGTAGGAAGAGGCCACATCAGAGAACTGCTGCATGTCATGCCAATGATTCCAGCACTTTATATGAAGAGAAGGACTTTACTGTCATTTCTAGCTACCCGGCTTTGCTGGTCAAGGAGATGTGAAGATGGGCCAGGACTCTGCCACGCTCTTGGCACCCGTGGGAGCTGCTGCCCAGCTGTTGGAGGAGGATTAGAGAGCACAAGGGCCTGACACACAGAGACAAGTTCAGATTCCTTTGTTTGTCTGTTCCAGAATAAAGTGGTCATTGTGGTGAATACCTCAGTTTGTTCGGGTTTGTTCCCTGTAGTATTATACCCAGTATGTCAGTAACAACTAGCTCTCTCTCCAATTCACTACAGCCCTCTGCATAGGAGTGTGTAGGATTTCCCACATCATTCCATTCCCTTTTCATACACTGGTCCAGAGAGCTGTACCAGTTGCTTCAGGGGAAGTTAAACCCCTGTGATGGATAATTTTGCAACATGCCCAAAGAGGAAGTTTCTCCTTACTCCTGGCAGGTAGTAGTTTGCTTATCCCCGAAGCAGGAGGGTTTCTATCCTTTAGCTGTTCAATTCTAGTTAGTGTAACTGTGAAGGATGTTTCTATTATTCTAAAACAGCATGGCAGATTCTCAGATCTGGCACAACATGTAGGGCTCTTCTGTTTGGCTATCATGCTGTCAGGTTATTGAACCTTACATAGAGATGCTGAGATATTTATGATGAGTCTCTCCAGGTATGTACCTTTAGCTCCAATCTCAGAAAATAAGAGGGGCTGGAGTACCACTCTGAGGGAAACTGGGTAGGAGATAAAGAAGTTCCTGCAGGAAAAGTTCTACAGTCAAACTAGGGGCGATTGTCTAGGCTGAGGGTTATGCTTTGTTGCTGCTGTTTTAAGTTACTAACAGAAGGAAGCCCCAGGAAGAGGATACAATTGAGTCCTCCCAAGTGTGTATATAATTTGGTCAGAGGAAGGTGGGATAGCGACATGCTCCGCCATTCGTCAGTTGATGTGATATATCTGATCCAGTGGGACTACTTATAATGAGCTCTGAGACAGCCTCGAGGTACAACAAAGTTAACACATTCAATATCACTGTGATGTGTAATGTGCAAAGTGCCATTATATTTATAATCCTCTGAAACTTCCAAATAGAGCTGCTCTGTGAAAAAACGGCTTGGCTTCACCGAGACTTGACTTGTATACCCACAAACAACTAGGCCTACTTTACCTCAGGCTCCCCCCAGCAACATTATTCAGATCCCCTGTGTCTGGATCTTTGTCTCCAATTTTAAAGGCATTTGAGTCGTAGACCCACTCATCACAATTCAAACAGGCTGTAGGATGGCACAAACCTTGGGGTGATGCTGAGGAAAACACTGAGTAATTGAATACTTTACAGACTGAGCCTCGTAAATAGATAATTACTTTGATCACAAGTTAATTCAACTTCTGCCCTGCCCTGGAGAACATAAATACCAGCAGGATGGAGTGAGCACACTTACCACTAGAGTTTTGGGAGCTGCTGTTTGTTTCTTCAAAGTTGTTTTGCACTTTGCCTTCCACTCTCCTACTGAATGCGCTTTCTGCTGGGTGGAGAACAAAGGGTGATGGTGAGTGATCAGTACTGGATCCAGGATTGTTCAGAGGGGAGGCAGATGTCATGCTCCTGTGCTATGTAATCTCAGACCTTGAACAGAGCAGAAAGGTCTAATCCCCCATCTCTGAGGCAAAGGGCCAGATTCACTGAAGGGGTAACAGGCAGATAGTTTTCACATTGCCTTCTGGCAGAGGAGGCCTGGATGGAACTCCTGTGGAGCCTGTGAACACCGTTCCTGACTGGCAAAAAAGGAATTGTAGTAGAGTGATGTGAGGCATTTGCTTTTATCTTTCCCCTCCCAAGGGAATAAGCAGCTCTCACAGCCTATGGTACAGGTGACCAGGCCTGGGGATGAATGGAGGCCCTCACCATGGCAGTATAGAGAATCCATTATTAAGCCACTATGACTACTCTCTTTTTGCATTGTAATGAATAACTGGCATTCCCTTCTTAAGATTCTCCCCAACTATCTGCACAGCAATCTCCCCAGTGGAGGACTAAAGGATTATTTGGAAACCCACCAGTAATGATTCATGAGACCCCGTAGGGGGTAATTAGAAACAATGCAAGGTGTTCCTTCCCTCTGTACCCATAAAGTGAGCACATTCATTCCACAGTGATACCACCCCCCATGGACCCAGGCTCTGATTCCCTGCAATGCCCTGCCAACTGGCAGTGGTATTCCTAGCCATTCATCTACTCTGGACATGTAAGCAAAAGTTTTAGTGGCAATCCCCAAAGGAATTCAAACACATATAATAGGAGAGAACTAGCTCTAAAAGCATGTGACAATATTCTGCAGCAACAGCCATGAACCCTGCACTACTTGCAGTGTCCTGGAGCCTTAATGTACAGCAGAACCTTGCTAATTCACACATCACATAACCTGCAGACTCCGAGCACAGATTTAACAGTGAGGTCTCATCTCATGCATACGTCTTTGCTTTTATAATAGTGTAGCAGTAAATACACTGCCCTAAATATTAAGGATCAATCATAAATGTTTAAAACTAAACTACACTTACCAAATCAATGAGCATGGTCGCTGCCTGAATGCATTATTCTTGCTTTTTATTGTGTTTGTTTATGTCCTAATGCACAGAATTTGCAGCTCTCAACGGGTCTGTTTTCAGTGTGAACTAATGAGGCTCTGCTGTATTTTCTTCAGGGGGTGGAATGGATTTTGTGGGAAAAGAAGTTGCAGAGTGAAGTGAGGAAAGAGACCTGAAATTCAGGGGTGACAGGGTCAGAAATTCCCTTTAATACTGATATTAGATCCTTGGAAAGTTGAGGCATCAGAATTAACCCTTGAGATTTTCATAAACAGACTTTAGCTTGCAGAAGCCTCATCACTTTCTTTTGCTAAACTGTGGCTGTGGCAAAGGACCTTCTCTTTGATTCCAGCCACACCTGGATTGCATGTGGCTGCTGGTCCATGGATATGGGCCAGTCACTTCCCACTGGGGCCACGCGGCTATTGACTGGCTATGCTGTTACAATGTTGAATTGGTGTTAAGCCCCTGATACTCTCAATCCGCTCTGCTCCCAAAGTTTTAAAATAAAGGAGAGCAGGACAATGTTGTTTTCTAACTAATTCAGTAGTTAAATAATTAGTACTAGGACTAGTTGTAAAATTCCAATAATCATTTGATAAGTTGTAGGAATGCCAGGGCTTTGTCAGGTGGCACAGTGGGACGAAGAGACTGTATAATACAATGGGGTAACCTTTACCTGTAGAGACCCAAGTTCAAATCCTGGCTTATGTCACAAGTGAAAATGAGCTGGAGGCCTCTGGAGATGTATGAAAAAAATATAGTTCCAGTGGTTTGGGATTTTTTTTCCTCTCTTTCTCTCAATCTTTTTTTTGTTTTGCCAGACTGACAAGAGAAACAAGCTGGTCCAATATTTCTCCTTGGACTCTTTGGGTTTTCCCCACTTTAGCAAAGGGCAGTTTTCCCCACATGTGAGATCTGCTTCTTCATAGTAATACCTTTGTATCCAAAGCAAAAAGTCAACCAAATCTTAAACCCGGAGACAATATCAGGAAACTACACAGATCACATGGGTCGATGTCTGTGGAAAACCCCACCCTTCTGGAGGCTCTACAAGTATCATATAGGGTTTCCACCAACCTCTGGGTCCCACCCTGACCCATTTGGGAAGGTCTTTGACTAACTGGGGCATTAGAAAGGTGTTGCTTCAGGAGACGGTCTGCCTGGACTGAGTTTTCGGCCAATGTACTTATGCTAGGAGTCCCAGCAGCCACTAAAATTCTCTTAGGACAAGACACTGGCTGGAAATGCACCATACACCATTCCACTGAAGCAACCAAATGGACAAGGTAAACCCTGGGTTTTAAATTATTTTCTCCAGGCTCAATTTGCAAGGCTCAGGCTTCATGTAATGTCTCCCCACAAAAAGGGAGAGAAAGGCTTGTCCTGTTTACCCAATTCATTGACATGTTTTTTGAATAGAAAAGGGAAAAATCCCTTTCCAAAAAATATCTCCCAGTTTTTGCCCTGATGAGTCTGGCCTCTGACCATTAAAGCCCCTAATTAGGCTCCTTTTGCTTTTGTAACTGGACAAAGTTGTCACAAGTTTAGATAAAGAACAAAAAGTCTCCTCTACTCGGACTCCTAAAATAGATGAAACGGATGGACCTCAGTTAGTAACAAAATCAATGAAACTAATAGGGACTGCAGTAACAATAAGGAATGTCAGAACCCATAAGCAACTGTTGTTGTCAGAAGACAGGTCACTCCTTGCAATTTTGAGTTAGGAGCAGATGTGTGTGTCACCTAACAAAAATAACCTAAGCATTGTTCTTGTTTAAAATGCTGGAAAGCAGAGGTCTCTCTCAATACAGCCCATCCCAGGCATCTGCCCATGCCAGACATTTCAGGGATGATTTAAACAGACATCTGCCTGACCCAGATATAAGAGGCTGCTTAACTAGCCATAGTCCACTACTACGATGCAGAAGGCTAGTTATACAGACACCTTCCAATTCCAGAGATTTAAGAGACTGCTTCACTATCATATGGAAATGTGAACCCTACATTTCAGACCTTTTTTTAAAATTCGAATCACAATGTTTCTTCTTTCCCATCTTATTTAGAACAGTGGGGCAGGAAAGAAGGAGACAGATATTCAAACTTGATTCTTCTTACGTGTCTGCAATGTAACTGCGCTGCTAATCTTGCTGCTGGAGCCCATCTCATCACTCCTTGGTTCCCTTGGTGAATGAAGCACGGTTAGAACGTGTGTATGGCTTCTCACTCAACTAAGTGGCAAGCCCGGAAAGCAAAATCATGAGGCTAAAAACCCGATGACCCACTAAGCAAACCTCACTCAGAAAGCTCTCCTCAGTTTGTGACACCAGGATTTGAACCACGGTCTTTTCATTTTTCAGTGCTTTGTCATTAATTTGATGCTTTTTAATAAGGTTTAATTTAAATGATAAATCTGTCACAATTGGGGGTGGGAGGAGCTGGGTGATTGCTGATTTTAATGATTATTTGTATAGTGCCATCATCTTAGCTCCTTCCTGTGATTGCTTCTCTGGGACAGCCTTGATGGCAATGGATTTTGAGTCCAGTGAAGGGCAAAAAGCAACCCAGGGCAGGAGTGGGCACTAAGCAGTTAAGAAAGTTGATGGTGTAAAGGCAATTGGTACCTGTCGTGGCCTTGCTTCCTGGGGATCCAGAATTTGGAGCGCGGAACATCTGGGATTGGGATGCCGGTGGGATACCGGACGGGGAGCGGTGCAGGAGGGTGGAACATCGGATTATGGAAGCCGGTGTTTTTTTGCCGGATTGGCTCGCCTGTGTCTTCACTGCCACGAAGAGTGGAGATCGAGAGAACTCTGGATATGAAGACTCAGAACTAGTGCCAGGATAGTCAGTCAGCTCCCAGAATCTGTGCCATCTGGGAGGATAGCTTTCCAATAGTCATGCTCATGATTCCCTTATAAGGGGACCTGCAGCAATTGTGGATCCACTGAATCCCATACAACATAAATGGATTTCCCCACTCACCCAAAGGGACAGATTCTTCAAGCTTATTGGTTTTACTGTATACCTTTAGCTGCTGCTCGACCAATCCAAAACGGCCAGGAATCCCACTACTTCTCCTCCCGCACTGCCAGACACACCCAGGACATCCAGAGGTTCTATTTGTTTGAACAGGGACATGCTGTGAACAGGGATGGGGTGTAGCTGCACATTTATGCTTCACCTCTGAGTTAAACAGTTTCTGAGTAAAGCTGGCTTCTAATTTGCTTCTTTGATCACAAAATCTGGAGGAATTTACATTCTTGCTCCCTGAGCCTTAAATGTCTTCAAGATTTTGGAGATCTGTGTCTGTCTCATTTTTCCCTCCAATTCGGCTGACTTTTTTTTTTTTTTTTTTTTTTTTTTAAGGTATGGGAGTGGGGAGGGAGGTGAGCCATGAGTCAGATTTTCCATTCTATGAGTCAGGAGGGGTCCTTTGGATGCCGTCTCATGTCAAAGGAGCTCATGAGATGTAGCCGAGTTCTGTGCATTACTGGGGCTACGTTCTCAGAGTGTTACCTGACGTACAGGGAACCACCTTGGTGTCTGCAGTGAGTGGGGAGGATCACCAGTAATTCTTAATGCCAAAAGCCTAGGGAAAGTCCTTTGGCACAGGAGTCCCTGTAATGACCCAAAAGTTTTCTTAAAATATTGAAGGATGGGGTAACCCAGTATTTGCCCCAATTTCTCAGCAACTCTTTTCAGTTGAGGTTTGGACGTGGCTCCTGGAGCCAAACATCACTGTGCCAAGCATCAGTCAGAGAGGGTCATTAAACAAGAAGGTTTTCTTCCTGCCCCTCAACCAGAGCTCGTTATTACTCTCCATTCGCCAAGAGTATGAGGGACCCAGTGCATTGCCTCAAGACTGTAGGGCTGATGCCTACAACTATGTAACAGGATTACTGCTTAGGGAGCACAGCCTCCCGGCTGGGGTGTCTCTGCAGGCTCCCTGCTTTCCTCACCTCAGGGCTCTTTAAGAACTTCCAAAGGCTTTCTCTGGTTAGTAATACCCCTGCCTTGGACTAATTTAATACCAGAGCCAGTTTACAACATCCTAGAGTCCCAAACCAAAGTCCATTCCAACAACACAAAAGAAAAGTCCATAGTTAGCTTGGGCATTTTCTTCCACTCCCAAGACTCTTCTTCTCTCCCCTTCTGATTTCTCAGCCTCTCTCTCACTGGGGCTCTGATGTCCAATCCCAAATGCAGTCAGGGTTTCCTGTCCCCTGCTCACTGGGCTTTACCATCCAAACTCTGTGGTGACATGGCCCCGCAGGACTCCCAGAGCACAGCTGAAACTCCCTAAGCTTCCCCCTCTTACTGCAGCCACCTTCTGCTCTTTAGAGGGACCTGTCTGATTCCCTTCAGCGGAGCGCATCACATAATCAGGGCCAACCTAGCACTAGGCTCTGCAGACTGGACAAATCACCCTATTACAAACTGCTTTCTACATCTCAACAGCTTAAAGACGAAACAATTCTCCAAGGTAAGGGACTCCTCATCTGCGAGCTAACATTAGAAAAGCAGAGTGAGGAGAAACTCCCCCCAAACCAGTGACTCCATCCAGACCTGGGATATAGGCTCATTTGCACAGACCTGAGCTGGTGGATGCTACAGACCCCATACGGAGCTGCCCTCTCCCTTCACTAATTTACTCTTTGCCAGCATCTGAAAGTTATAAACAAGGATGCACCTCACACAAAGCACCCTGTGCACAAACACCTCAAACCCATGGTCTCGGTTTGCACAAATCCAGGGTGGCATTTCTCTTAAAGGTGAACGGGCTTCTGCAGAGGAGTTCACTGGTGGCTCTACTGCAGCGTAGGCACAGACAGTTCTGCTCTGCTTGGGCTATGGCCAGCTGAGTAGGTGGGGACTCGAGGTTGCTTTCCAGACTTCATTTCAATCCCCAGGGATAATCCTGCTGCAGCTGCTGCGGAAGTGGCAGTAGGGATGGTTTCCTGCCCATGTCTCACCAAGCAGGGGTGGGCGACGGTCTGCAGCCTGCGATGTGCAGGTCAGACCAGATGATCATGATGGTCCCTTCTGGGTTTAGGGTCTATGAGTATCCCCAGGGGCTGTTCCTGTCAACCGTTGCTTTGTTCCCATCTCTACCGGAAAGCAATGGAAACCTGCCAAACGTTCAGTGTCAGGAACATGCAGGGCCATCCCAGGCCGCCCTGCAGTCCAGGGATTGCCTTCTTTGTGAAACCTGAATGGTGACGCCTGGGCAATCTGACAACTCCAAAGCAGATTTTCTTTCCCTCTATTGACGCTGGCCAGTGTAAATGGATACGATGTCTCAGAGTGAGGGTTGGGCTTACTTTACTCCCTTTCCCCACAAGCTGCTCAAAGATGGTGCTTCAGATTCAGCCAATGAGGACCAGGGCAGCCAGAACCCTACAGGACAGGTCACAGCCTGTCAGGATCATAGGGCAGTATTTCCAGTGGCCTGAAGGGTGCTTCAAATTTGCGACAAAAGGATCATTTTAGTCTTAGAGACACTAAATTGCAAATTCTCTCTAAAGTTCAAATCTAAGCAATAATTCCAGATGAATATATGCAGATAGGATCCTGTGGATCCTTTGCACATCTCCTGAACAGACACAGAACTGGAATCCATGGAATTCATCGCCACAAGATGTCATGGAGGCCAAGATTCAAAGACAAATTGGTCATTTATATGGATAACAAGACAATTGAGTTATAATAGTCAATGCTAACAAACTGAGTGCTAGAAGGCTTAAAATAATCTCTAAATATTAGAGACCAGGGTCAGACCTAATGTGGGGGGCAGGTTATCCCGTAATTGCCCACTGTGGGATTTCTTGCACCTTCCTCTTATGCATCTGGTGCTGGCCAAAGTCAGAGCCAGGAGATTGGGCTAGACAGACCATGTGCTGGATCCAGTCTGCCAATTCCTATGTTCCACTATAGCAGAGTTACCTTGTACAGAGGGACCTTGACATGAACTTCAAGTTCTACACCTGCCAGATGGTGGCAGTAAAAGACACAGCGAGGCAGCCATTTTAACAGTCTGCTGAACCTATTTAGTGTCAAATGAAATAAAAAGATGGGGGGGGACTGGCTTTCTAACTACTTTAGTCCACTCCAGATAAAAGACTACACACATTTCCACATCAAGTTTCTTAAGAAAGTCTGGAGAGGTGATTGACTGATTGAGCTGGAACCTCACCATCACCTCCAGATGGAATCTGGGATGCCTCTGCAAAACTATATTAACTTTGAAGAATGTGGTAGAAGGCAATCGCTTCCAAGGGCCTGGAACTTGATACACCAAGCTGATGTCACTGCTGCTGGGAAAGTGACCGTCCACTTAAAAAAATCTGAGCTTATAGCTATCAAGTTTTCTATCTGGAAAAAGTTTTCTATCAGGAAAAAGCCCCTAGTCTCCTCTGGAACATCCTGTCTGGTGCCAGGGCAGTGAAAGACCAGGTGATGGGGTCTCACCCAGTACTGCTCACTGAGATGGAAGAAGCACAAACAGAGGTGTATCCAATCTCATGAGAACTAGACCCTTGCCCTCTTAGCTGGTATGAGCCTGTGGGCAGGAACTAGGCCCACTACTGACAGGGATTGTTAATGCCTCCCTTTTGAAGGGTACAATGGCCATGGCCTTAAACAAACAGTCAGATACTTTCATGTCTGACTTTCATCATGGGAGTGATGGATGCCGATGCTCATGCAGGTTTTATTACACTCGACCACTCTGCATCAGTAACTATGAAGTTTGCTACCACATCTGTAGTGCTCTGGTTTCTCCCTCGCAAGATTCCACAGCCTGCATTTAGCAAGCCAAGAAATTGGAGGCTTTTTCATTTGGTCAGAATCCTAGCTGTGCTGGCTCCATCTACACTGTAAACCATAGTGTTAGGGGACCCAATCACAACACAGCCATCCCCTACCATGGATAACACACGGGTCCATCTTGTACCGTAGGTGGGACCTTAGGCATATTTTCAACGTGTCCCTAAATCTTCCTCAGCCATGAACAGCCATGCAGCAGTGGCTGGGGAAATGTTTAAAACCCACTTACAATCCAGGAGAGAGCCATGTTCCCTGGTCTGAACTGTACTGTACATGGGTCCCTCCAACACAGGTTTTTATATAGCATAGATGGACCTTTCGGTGACACAGGAACATGTATTTTTAAAAAGTGACCTCCCCCCCAAACTCTAATAGGATGAAAACATGCCCTCCTCCCCAAGCCATGTATCTTACTGAGGCACCTGGCATTAAGAACTCATGGCGATCATCCCCACTCACTGCAACTGCTCCCTTCTGCTCAGGAACACGTCTCCAATCTGCACAGAAATCAATGATAGCTCACGGGTTGTATGGACCCACAATCACACTGAAAGCTGCTGCAGACCCCTCAGGATGGAAGCCCTCATCTCATCCTCCTTTTGGTCTCATTTTCATAGCATCAGAGAAGAAAAAGAGATAAACTTCAGCAGGTTAAGCTGAACTCAAGCAAAGAGACACAGAAAATCTGAGAGTTATGGCTGGAGCTTTCCTTGCCTAGCCCCACTCTGGCTAGTCTTGCAGGATTGGTGAGATGACTCACTATTTGCAGACCCCAATGCCACAGGCCAGGATAAAGACAAACTCGCTTTTAACTCTCCAGGTTGCCAGTGGATTGATAAGTGTCTCTCACTGTACCAAAACTGAAGTGTTCAAGGTTACCTCACGGGACTTTGGAGAGTGAGGAGCTTATGAAACCATGCAAGGCGAGGAAGAACCCCACCAGCTGGCCTGTTTTAGTAACCAACCCATCTCTGTGAATAATCACCCAGGCCAGTGGTTTGTCACAGTAAATTATCTGAAAAATCTGGGCATGGAAAAACAGGATGAGGAAAATCAAGAATGCATAGTTAAAAAAAAACCCCTTAAAATTGCCGGTGACATTATTTTAAAGTGTATTTTAAACTAATTAAAACCATTTACACGAAATAGTTTGAAACCATTTACACAGCTATTCTCCCACCCAACAAGAGGTGAGGAGCAGGGGAAGTTACCTCTCTGCCTGCACTGCTTCCCTGCCTTCACCTGGCCAAGACAGCAGCAGAAGCCACGCTGCCAAGGGTGCTTCTCACACCAACTCTGGAAACTCTGTGCCTCTTCCTCCAGAAATCAGAGATCAATATGGATCCATGGCCTCTCCCATGATACAACTATAGCCCTAATTATGAGAGCACCCGAGCCCTCAGCCTCCCTGCAGCCTAGGTTTTAACTCAACAGCTCTCCTGGCTCTCAATGAAATGGGTTAAACTCCACCTTCTCTCTCCCCCCAAATTTCCCCCACAGAATGTCCTAAGATTCCATTGACCCAACTGCAGCCTTCTTACTTGTCTTGTGAATTTCTATCATATGCTGGACTGAAAATCCAAAATGTTCTGCATAGACAGGAAGGGGAAGATTTCTGGTGGGTCATCCAGCAGCTGCCATCGGAACCCAGGGATCTTTTCATATAGATATCTCCATGAGAAGTATAAACTTGTCTTTCTTCACCCCGTGGGCTGTCTGGGCTATAACCAGCAGCTGTTTTATGTTATTACGAGGAAGAATGGAGAGATCACCTTTATTCTGGCACATCCTGGGAAGGCGAGAGTCTATTCTAGGTGAACAGAGATTCCATGCTAAATCTACAGCTCAATGTTCCTTATTTAAACAAGTACTGAGTTTACTTGGTTACTGTGTAGAGCATCTGATTGGGGATCCCAGAGCCTTGGTTAATCGAGGATGTATCTATGCTGTAAGACTGACCTAGTGCTGAAAATCACCAGTGATGGGTCTCCTCTGATGCCATCTTCACCTGTAGTTAAGACCATTTCCTACTCCAGCTGAAGGGTGTAGGGAGATCAATTACCGAGGACATCTGTGAACAGTGGGCCAGTTTCCTAGTGTAGATGGGGCCTTAGAACATTAATTCTGTGAAAGCGGGTGAAAGAGATGACCTGCGCTTCCATACCTTGCACCATTGTCCTCGAAATGATCTCAATACTCCAGAAAATTTGTAAGGAAACTGCCAAGTTTAGAGCCAACTACTTTTGACCTTCCTTAAAAGTACAGAAGATTGGTGGACAGTGTCCCAGTGGATAAAAATTACATCCACTCCATTAATAAAATAATAATAATAATATAATAATAATAATTAATCATTCAAAATCTAATTACAGCAACTGCAATTTTGGTGAACTATTGAAGAAACAGGTTTCAGAGTAGCAGCTGTGTTAGTCTGTATTCGCAAAAAGAAAAGGAGTACTTGTGGTTGTAGCTCACGAAAGCTTATGCTCAAATAAATTTGTTAGTCTCTAAGGTGCCACAAGTACTCCTGTTCTTTCTGAAGAAACAGGGTGTCAGCTCCCCCTGCTGGCTACAGGTGAGCAGTTAATCAAAAGCTAATTCCAGAGCCATGCACATCCATCCTTCACTGATAGTCATTATGGACAGAGATGAGAGCAAAACAGCACCCACGTAGGCTTCTAGCCATTAAAATAAAAATATGGTGCAGGGCAAAAACCGGGAAAGAAACACATGGATGAAAGTGGAAGTGTCCGAACCAGCCCCCAAACTCTGCCAGAACGAATGTAATTAGAATTTCCCTGGACTATCTCACTAGAAGTTTACATATGAGCTACATATAACTGCTATTTATGACCTCTCCTTCGTCCAATAGCTCTGCCCTTCAGAGTCCAAATTTCAGTGTCTGTAGCAGGCTTCCAAGCGGCGCTGCAGCAGCTCCCTGGCACAAACATTTTATGGGCCCTGTGATTTAGCAGCAAACTGCCCAAATAATTTTCATAATTTCAAAAACCATTTTGAACTCACTATCTGTAACAGTTTCTTGGAAGCTTGTAAGAAAAACTGTTTCCCCACATTATGCATGCTCATTTGTTATTTAGTGCAGCTTAGGAGAGCTTGGCTGTGGACACTGGTTTGTTACTGTATGGTTGCTTGGGAGAGCAGGCGGTAATTTATACAGGAGTGTGCTTGTGTATATAAAGACAGAGTACTGGAGCTTGTTATTTAAAAAAATGGACACAAAAATGGCACTGATTTTGCAGACAGATGGTAAAAAGGTCAGTCAAATTATTAATCTTCCTAACTTTAACAGCATCACTTTAAGAAATGGTTTCATCTCTGCTTTACTACATTCTGGTCAGCACACCTTCAGCTGCCTAAGAGCCGTACACACACCGGGTGCAATGGAAGAATCCATCAGGCCAGCTTCTCTTCACTATGCCCCTAAAGTCAATTACCAAAGGGGGGGGGATAGCTCAGTGGTTTGAGCATTGGCCTGCTAAACACAGGATTGTGAGCTCAATCCTTGAGGGGGCCATTTAGGGATCTGGGGCAAAAATTGGGGATTGGTCCTGCTTTGAGCAGGGGGTTGGACTAGATGACTTCCTGAGGTCCCTTCCAACCCTGATATTCTATGATTCTATGATACCAACCATTGTAAATCATACTCTGTAATGAAACAAATCTCCAGCAGGATACTCACTAATAGGTGCATGCAGTGCCACATGTTCCTGGTAGGGAGTGTAATATTTGTACTGCTTGCCGCAGAATTCACATGTATAATTGCCAGTTTCTGTGAAGATGAAACAAAGACTCCGTAAAAAAGGAACCCAGCATCACCTTGCATAATTATTTTCTTTCTTACTTTTTATGTGTGAACTTGGTGCTTGATAAAAAGAAATAGTGCGACTCATAGTCCCTCATTCTGACAGGGGGCGTTTCAAGCATGCAGTCAAAACCTCTTTCACAAAGGGAGTTGAAGCACTGTGATCTGCACCCACAACCTGCAACCTTTTTCTCCTACAGATGGGAAAATTAAACCCCAGATGCTACAGTGATGGACTCAGTACAACCATACCAATAGATCTGAACAGCACAGAAGGTACTCACAGGTTAAGTGAGCTGCCAAAAATCAAACAAAGAATCAGATGCAAGACAAGGGAGCAAATCCCAGTTGCAGTCAGGAACCAGTGGCCCATGCTGCCTCTCCCTATGTAGCGGCAATGGTTATATTCAGCTAGTGATGGATAAACCATTGAATGTTCAAATAAGCACCCAGAAGTGCAAGTTTTGATTCATATTTCCAGAACTTATTGCGATTGTAAAACTGGGCTAGAAATCTCAGGAGAAGGGCTTTCTTGCAAGACCTGTGGTATTTGCTGTGTGTGTTGGTGCTGCAAATAGCACAGAAATGTCTCGGTATTTTAGCACCATCCCTTCCAGCCAGAGCTAGAGAGATCAGACCAGGGCAGAACCGCAAACACAGAAAAATAACAAACAAGTTAACCCAACATTTTCAATTTTAAAAAGTTCAGCATGAAGTTTGGTCAAAGTCTGGTCATTTCTTTATTTTACCCGCACTGGTTTGCCCATCCGACAAGCAGGCAGTGTGCAAACTGCACCTGTCCTCCAGTCAGCTCTGCCAATATACTTCAATCCCTAACCTGCAAATGGGATAAACTCCACCAAACTTCCTTTCAGCTGTGACCTAATCCTGGATTTGAGCACTGCCAAGGTGAAAGGTGAGTGCACTCTTGCATGCCAACCCCATCACCATGGAATGCCATACTGTACTTTATTAAAATGCATACAAGAATGGGATTTGCATTAAGAATAAACTCAATTTCCAGGACACTTAAACATGTAAAGAAGGGAACTTCTGTACATGTTTAAAATACATTTCTCAGTTTACGTGGCTGCTGGGTTTCCTGTTTATTAGAAATGAGATACATCCCGCAACAACTTTAAAGTTTCGGCATCTTCACATAAGTGTATTTATCTCCCACTGTCATCCAGGAGGAAACTTAGCAAGAACTAGGTTTGAAACGAAATACTATATTTTATTACTTCCAAAACTGTATTATAAATCATACTTGGACCAATCTTCTGAAATGGTTCTGGCTCCTCCTCTTTCACTTCATCTGCTGCTATGACTGTCTGGTCATAAGGGTCTGCAAAAGAACAAAACCAGCAGAGTGCTGACAACACTCCAAGACTTTCTGTACACAGTCACATAGCACTGAATGTACTGGCACGTGTAGTTATATTTCTATCTGACACAGGATTCCAAAGCACAATGTTCAAATTTCCCTCTTTCAGTCCCTCTCACTATCGTCCCTCATGCCCACCCAGATATTAATCCCTTCTAGCGCAATAATATGATTTGAAGATAAATCAAAAATCAGAGAAAGATTGCACAAATTTCAAAGCTTGATTTATATTTTCTGTCGTCCACTGCACCCTTCCCCCAAAACTAAATGTTTTACCCTGTTTGAAACTGGGCATAGTAATGCAATATACATTCTGAGTGGACCAGCAAACTCTGGGCTAGATGGACCTTTGGTCTGACCCAGTATGGCCATTCTTATGTTCACTGACCAATGAAGTTACATGGCCATCTAATGGCACAGCTAGGAGCCAATCAGAACCCCCCATTTTATAAAGTAATTTCATTTACGCCACAAGCAATTTCAAAATGACTAAAACTCTTATTGTTTGTTTCTCTGATTTTCACGAGTCTAGATCAAATGCATATGCAACAAAAGCCTGGTATCTAATAGGGCTGGGCATCACGCTACTGGCTGTACGTAACTTTGCGACGCACTGAGAGACCGAGCAGGTGCCCACTGAAGTCAAGGACAAAATGCCATTGGCTTCTGTAAGTGCAGAACTGGGCTTATTGTGCCTGGGAACTACTGACTGCTTGGAAAAGTCTGTGAAATAAAGCACACAAAGGATCTCTGCTTACCTGCCCGGTTTTCTGGGGCCCCTTCCACACTAAAAACTAACACAGAATAGAAGAAGGGGTGGGGAGGAAACAAAACAGAAATTAAATCCTCTTAAATGGCCTTGTTTTACTCCTGTATTTCATCCACAGGGTCAATGCAGTTCAGCACCACAGAATAAGCCAGGCTCCCTTATCCCACTCCCTCATCTCCCAGGCAGCATTCACACAGGGAAATACTTGAGCATGCCCAGCCCTAGTGTACATAGATCCTCAAGGCCTTTGTTAGAACACACTGACATAGATGCATAGCTGCCTCGCACCCATGTCTATTGAAACACAAGCAATCACTCAGAGGCATCCAAGCAAGCGGTGTCTTAGAGAAACACAAGTGGCAGCCATTTTAAAAGCTTCAGCTTCCTTATTAGCATTGAACTACAGTGATGATGGCACATTTCAAGTGGAAGCAGATATGTTGAACTAGATGACTTCTGGAGGTCTCCTTCAACCCTAATCTTCTATGATTCTATGTTTAGCTTATCTTTCAATCCCAGTGATTTAATGTCTATGACCCCACGTGTGGGACGGAGATTCCAGTACCATTACAGGTGCTGGGGAATGCCAACCGAGCTTAGAGCTAGTCTCGGGGTTCCAAAATTTCGATCAAAACCAGCAAATGCTTTTTTGACAAAATTTCTTGTGAAAAACTTTGGGGCAGTCCTGGCCATGGGTACTGGCCATGAGTAATCTGCTGCATCTGGAGCAGCCCATGGCAAAGACAATGCCTGCTGCACCTTCCTGGCTGAGTAAAGTGCAACACTGACAGCTCTATCTGCCATGAGGAGGAGCGTAGCTCAGCTAAAGAGGGCAACAAACACATAAAAATAATGTAAAAAATCCTTAATATCGTCGAACTGAAATTGCCGCCGGTAGTTCTAGGCTGCCAGCATTCACACTGACACAATTCAACACGTTTACATTGGAAAACAGAGCTGTGGGAATAACTGATTTTTTCGATTCACTGGCAGTTCTGAAAAAAAATCATTCTGGGACTGAAAGGAACTTTGGAATTTTCAGCAAATCAAAAAGTCAGAAAAAAATTCATTTCAATTAAAACACAAAACATTTTGGTTTTAGGCACCATTCACAAAAATGATGCGAATAGCCCAGTAGTGCGGGCACTCATCTGTGATGAGGGAGACCCAGGTTAAAATCACTGCTCTGAGGCTGGGTCTTTGCATAAATAATCCCAGTTCTGGAGCAAGGACTTGAACTCAGGTCTACCACATCCCACGTGAGTGCCCTAGCTACCAGGCTTTAGGCAGAAGTACACCTTCCCTCGGTCCTTTTATGAATTTCACCAGGAAAATAAAGTTGTTTCCTTTCAGAAATGTCAAAACGAACTGTTCTGACATTTCCAAAAAAGATTTTTTTCAACCAAACCAATTTGCCAAAATTGACACAAATTCTCAAGGTATTTTTTTGGACTTGAATCTGCATTTTTCAGTGAAAAAAGTTTTGGTGGAAAAATTTTGCTGAGATCTACTTTGAAGTCCACTGGTTCAGACACAGGCACATCAGTTCAGAACTGCATTGGCTGGCAAGTCTACCTGCATTTGGATCTCTGTAATGATCCCACAGAGAACCATGCTAAAATTGGGTCCTCTGAGGTCAGAAACCAGAAACAACCTAAGGCTAGGCTGGCAATTTACCTTGATGCCCAGAGCTATAACAAATCTGTAGTGATCCTCAACTTTAATATGAAGACATAGCTTGCTGAGACTGCAAGTCCCAGTGGAAGGGTGCTACCTCGATCCAAACAGGTTGAAGCAGAGCAGGTTAGGACCTGATTTCTTTGGGCTGCATGTTAAGAGTGAGCATGGTTGTGTGCCATTGTAAGACCCCATGGCAGCATTTTGCCCATGAATCACACTTTGTCTAACCCCACATAAACAATCACTATTTCGCAGCCCAATTTGACAAGGTGCTGAAGCAGTACTCACCATCCACCGCGTGCAGGTCTCTGTGCTCTTGGAAACAGCTGTAGTATTTATATTTTTTCCCACAAATGTCACATGTGTACCTAAAATTGTCTGTAGGAAGAAGGAACAAATTCATTTTAGAAACATTGGGATGAAAGGCAAGAGCTCCAGTGGACATATCTGAATCACAGGATCCATCCATTCACCCCCATTTCTCCCAGATTCTCTCTCAAATGGCTTACCCACTGGAGCAATCACTGCTTCATACCTACCCAGGTGTGCATCATATACTCTAGCTTAAGACATCTCTCATGAGTTTCAGTCACAGGAAAAGCCAGACAGTTCAGCTGTCCAAAAAAACCTGTATAGGACCCACACAACACTGGAGAGGGGCCAGAACAAGCATGCAGTTCCACAGCTGCCACTACAGCTGAAACTGGCCCAAGGAGGCTGTTCTGGGGTCTCCTTCAGAAGCGCAGAACTGAAATAGCAGTTGTAGGTCACGATTGAGGTGCATTGGCAGAGCTGTGCAAGGACCCAACACTGGGATACTGAAGAGTTGCTGGAGACCATTGACAATACATTGACTAAGCTAGGCATGGTGTAAATGTGCATACGGGGTAATTTCACAAGCGCCATGCATGTTAATATTTGTGGGGGGAAGGACCACCCCCATCCTGTGAAGTGTATTTCCACTGTTAGAGTGACTGTGATAATGGTGCAGTTATACTCCATAGATCTGTTCCTGGGGCATCTGTCAGATCTATTGGCTGTAGCAACAAAGATGTTTTTCTGCTGTTTTCACCTCTTGTTAGTTCTGCAGAGCCAACATAGCTGAGGGCTGGTATCACGACCCTGATGATGCTTGTTTACCTGGGACCCATGAAGCCCAGCCCCAGTTTGAGGCTCTGCCCTGACGGTCCTATTGGTGGAGTCCCCGAGCAGCTGATTGGCCCACTATCCCTACTCAAGCCAGCAGCAGGAACAGGGAGCTGTCCAAACAACTGGGTTCCACCCTGTTCTAAACTGTGCCTTTCGGCTCCCACTCCCACTCCTGGCATCTTGACCCCGGGTGACTCCTCGCATCTGATCCATGCTTCTGATCTCCAATTTGTCTCCTACCTTTGGCTCCTTCGTGTCCTGGCCTAGCCTGACTCCAGTTCCTTACTCGTGATTCTGATCTCCAGTTTGTCTCTGCTTCTGATCCCCGGTATCCTGACCCAGCCGACTCCTGTCTTGTGACCTTGGACTCTGGTTCTGACTGCTAGGTCTGTCTGCCCGTGACCCGGCCGTGACAGCTTCTTTGGACCACAGTTACCTTGAGGGACCAAGCTTGGTGCGAGGATGGACCCAGCAGCACCATTGCAGCCACTAGGAGCATCAGACTCGCCTGGATGTGCCCTCCACCTCCAGGCAGATAATCAAGCACTGAAGGCCCAAGTTGCCCAGCTGACCTGAGATAATCAGCGGCTGCAGGAGGCAGTTCAGCCCTGAGAATACCGTGCTGTGCACAAAATGCAGAGTGCCTCGACCCAACAGGGGTCCGCGATACTACTGCCCCAGCAGTTGGGGTGCTTCATGAACCCATGCCAGCTTCTGATATGTCCCCAAATCCATCCCTCTGACCAGGCTAAGTTGGTCCTGGTAATCGACCTTCTGACCAGAGACTCTCCCCTGTAGGCCATTATTCATGGACACAGAGAAATAATAGTTTGGTGTGATCCATTCCCTGCATTGTCCCCGACCCTTGGCATCTCCTGACTGACCCTTCATGATCCCTTCATTCACTGACAAGAATAGAAAGTCACCTTCCCATCAGAACTCTGCTGACACCAGGGCCAGGGACTAGCGCACATTGCACCCAAACCCAAGAAGGCTCAAGTAGGTGTAGCTGCCCACATTGAAGCACCCACTGGAGGAACTATGGAACTTCCCCCCAAATACCATAACTACGCTGACGTCTTTGAGAAGAAGAATGCAGAAAACCTCCCCCTACACTGGGACTATGACTGCCCCATAGAACTTCAGCCAGGGGTGATGATATCACTTGAATAGATACACACAATGTCAGAGACTGTACTGATGGCATTGTGAGAATATCTCCATGGGAACCTGGCCTGGGGGTTCATCTGCAAATCAACTTCACCACCCAGCGCCCGGGTCCTTTTCATAAAAAGAAAGGATGGAAGCCACCGCCTCTGTGTTGATTATCAAGCCCTAAAGCAGATAACAATCTTGAACCATTACCCACTACCCCGATCCTTGACTTATTGGACCACATGGGGCCTGCCTGCGTATTCATTCAACTGGATCTCCAGGGTGCTTACAATTGCCTCTGTATTTGATAGGGGGATGAATGGAAGATCGCCTTTCGGAATGGCTATGGCCACTTTGAATATTTAGTTATGACATTCAGACTGATGCACCAGCAATGTTTAGCAACGTGCTCCGAGACCTACTGGACCAGTTTGTGACACTTAGACAATACACTGATCTTCTCCGATGATCTGGTCCAACACACCACACATGTCCACACAGTCCTGGAGAGACTAAGACAACAGAGTCTCTACACTAACCTAGAGAAGTGCTCATTTGATTAGACCTCAGCTGAGTTCCTGTGATTCATCCTGTCCCCGGAGGGAATCAAGATGGATCTGCACAAGGTCCAGGCTGTCTGCGACTGGGCAGCCCCCCACAATGTGTGTGACCTTCAATGTCTTTTTAGGCTTTGCAAACTTCTACCGCAGGTTCATTTAGAATTTTTCAAAACAAGTCGAGCCCCTCACTGCCCTTCTCTGAAAAAACACCAAGTTTCACTGGTCACCCAAGGCACAGCGTGAAGTTCTGAATTGAATCTTGCTTTCATCACTGCTCCAGTATTGGCCAACCCCAACATGACAGAAGCTTTTGTTGTGAAAGTTGATACCTCTAGTACGGTGATCAGAGTAGTCCTCTTCCAAAAGCATGGACCCAAGCAAATACTGCACCCCATCGCCTACTACTCAAGGAAGCTTACACGGGCTGAGTGAAACTAGGAGATCTTGGACAAAGAGCTCCTGTCAATTAAGATTGCCTTCAAAGAGTCATGACACTACTTGGAAGGGGTCTGTCATCTAGTCCAAGTGTTTACAGACCACAAGAATCTGAAGTACCTGTGCATGGTCAAGGTCCTGAACCAGCCACAGCTCCAATGGGCCCTGTTCTTCTCCCAGTTCAACTTTACCTTGACCTACTGCCCTGGAACCAGGAACAGCAAGGACAATGCCTTGTCCCACAGATATGGCACCGAGCCACAAGGCCCCTGTCTGGAACAGCCCACATTCTCAACTCCCATAACTTTCTTAATGCGACTTGCCGCCAGGATTTGCTTGCGCTCATCCACTCTGTCTCCGTCTCTGTAATTCCACCTGACAATTTGGCCATTGTCAGCTGAGAACGACATGACACCTAGGAGGGGATCACATTTGGGAGAGAGAGCCTCTATGCTCCCCTAGGATCTGCAAAGGTGGTTGTCCATCCATTGTGCCACGACTCCACCTTGGCAGGACTCTTAGGGCGATATAAAACCCAACTATTAACATCATGTTTCTTCTGGTGGCTACGAATGTTTCCCACAATAAAGACCTTTGTAGCTTCCTGCCAGGTGTGTACCTGCACCACGATCCCTCACCAGAAACCCTGCTGATCTTCCTGGGGTTGTACTGGAAGAATCCTGGAGCAGCTGATTGGCCCGCTGCCCCTACTTAAACCTTCAGTATGAACAGGAAGCTGTCTGAATTCCACCCTGTTCTGGACTGAATGCTTCCTGCTTCCACTCCCACATCCTGATCTGGTGTGACTCCTGGCATCTAGTTCTGATTTTCAGTTTGAACCCCTCGCATCTTAATCCAGCCTGTCTCCGGTTCCTGACTCGTGGTTCTGATCTCCACTTTGCGTAACCTCCCAATATCCTGACCCAGCTGACTCATGATTCCTGTCTTGTGACTGCAGATTCTGGATCTGAGTACTAGGTTTGATCACCCACAACCTGGCAGTGACAGTTGGTCTACACTAGGAATTTATATCAGCAAGAGATGTAGCTATGCCAGCCTAATCCCCGGTGTAGACAGTGGTAGGTAAATGGAACAACTCTGCTGTTGACCTAATCTAGCTACTGCCTCTCAAGAAGGTGGATTGCCTACACTGATGGGAGAACCCATCCCTCATCAGTGTAGGTAATATCTATATTGAAGCGCTACAGTGATGCAACTTCAACTCCTTCCCTGCACTGAGGAATTAGTCTGAGAAAGGACTGAGCAGAATCTGCTCTATGAGGAGTATACATTAGCTTGTATATGTTTAAGTTATAAGGCTCCTCCCTGCCAGATAGTGCATGGTTCCAGAAGAGGAGGAGAAACTAGTATGCTGCAAAAGGGCTAAAGGAAGGGACTGAACGAAAGGCAGGTTATAAAATGAAGCCTCTCAGCCCTAGGAAGGAAACTGAAATGCACAGATGACAACTTAGCCTGCAGGCAATGCACAGGGGAAGTTCCAGAAGACTGGACAAAAGCTAATGTTGTGCCAATTTTTAAAAAGGGGAAAACAGGATGACCCGGGTAATTGCAGGCCTGTCAGTCTGACATCAATCTGACATCAGCACAATAATGGAGTGGCTGATAACAGGACTTGATCAATAAAGAATTAAAGGTGGTGTCATAAATATAAAGGGAAGGGTAACCACCTTTCTGTATGCAGAACTATAAAATCCCTCCTGGTCAGAGGCAAAACCCTTTCACCTGTAAAGGGTTAAGAAGCTAAGATAACCTTGCTGTCACCTGACCAAAATGACCAATGAGGAGACAAGATACTTTCAAAGATGGGGGGGGGGGTGGAGAACAAAGGGTCTGTCTGTCTGTGGGATGCTTTTGCCAGGAACAGATCAGGAATGCAGCTCAGAACTCCTGTAAAAAGGTAGTAAGTAATCTAGCCAGAAATGCGTTAGATTTCTTTTGTTTAATGCCTTGTAAAATAGCTGTGCTGAATGGAATGTAGATTCCTGTTTTTGTGTCTTTTTGTAACTTAATGTTTTGCCTAGAGGGATTCTCTATGTTTTGAATCTGATTACCCTGTAAGGTATTTACCATCCTGATTTTTACAGAGGTGATTCTTTTATTTTTTCTTTAATTAAAAGTCTTCTTTTAAGAACCTAATTGCTTTTTCATTGTTCTTAAGATCCAAGGGTTTGGGTCTGTGTTCACTATGCAAATTGGTGAGGATTTTTATCAAGCCTTCAGCAGGAAAGGGGGTGTAGGGCTTGGGGGATATTTTTGGGGGGAAGATGTCTCCAAGTGGGCTATTTCCCTGTTCTTTGTTTAACATGCTTGGTAGTGGCAGCATAGGGTTCAAGGACAAGGCAAAGTTTGTACCTTGAGAAAGTTTTTAACCTAAGCTGGTAAGAATAAGCCTAGGGGGTCTTTCATGCAGGTTCCCACATCTAGAGTTCAAAGAGGGGAAGGAACCTTGACAGGTGGGGTAATGTAATTAATGCAAATCAACATGGGTTTATGGAAAATAGATCCTGTCAAACTCACCAGATATCTTTTTTTGATGAGATTACAAGTTTGGTTGATAAAAGTAATAGTGTTGATATAATATATTTAGACTTCTGTAAGGTGTTTGACTTGGTACTGCACAACATTTTGATTAAAAAACTAGAATGATATAAAATTAACATGGAATACGTTAAATGGATTAAAATTGGCTAACCAAGAGGTCTCAAAATGTAATTGAAAATGGAGACTTGTCATCAAGCAATATGTTTCCAGTGGGTACCACAGGGATTGGTTCTTGGCCCTACCCTATTTAACATTCTTATCAATGACCTCGAAGAAACCATAAAATCATCACTGATAAAGTTTGCAGATGACACAAAACTTAGGAGAGTGATAAACGATGAAGAGGACAGGCCACAGATTCAGAGTGATCTGGATCTTTTGATAAACTGGGCGCAAGCAAACACTCTGCATTTTAATATGGTTATATATATATATAGGAACACAGAACGTAGGCCATAGTTACAGGATGGGGGACTCTCTCCTGGGAATCAATGACTCAGAAAAAGATTTGGGGGTCATGATGGCTGATCAGCTGAACATCAGCTCCCAGTCTAACACTGTGACCAAAAGGGCTAATGCATCTTGGGATGCATAAACAGGGGAATCTCAAGTAGGAGTAGAGAGGTATTTTTCTTCTGTATTTGGCACTGGTGCAACTGCTGTTGGAATCCTGTGACAGTTCTGGTGTCCACAATTCCAAAAAGATGGTGATAAATTGGAGAGGGTTCAGAGAAGAGCCATGAAAATGATAAAAGGATTGGAAAACATGCTGTCTAGTGAGAGACTCAAACAGCTCAGTCTATTTAGCTTAACAAAGAGAAGGTTCAGGGGTGACTTAATTACAGTCTATATGAACCTAGATAGGGAACAAATATTTAATAATGAGCTCTTCAATCTAGCAGAGAAAGGTATAACATGATCCAAGTGCTGGAAGTTGAAGCTAGACAAATTCACACTGGTAATAAGGTGTAAATTTTTGACACAGAGAGTAATTAACCATTGGAACAATGTATCAAGTGTTGTGGTGGATTTTCCATAATTGACAATTTTTAAATTAAGATTGGATGTTTTTCTAACAGATCTGCTCTAGGAACTATTTGGGGAAGTTTTAGGGCCTGTGCTATACAGCTGATCAGACTAGATGATCACAGTGGTCCCCTGTGGCTTTGGAATCTATGAATCTACTAGCCTAAGACACAGGAAAAACCCTATGGAGAAATGTGCTGTCAAATACAGGAGATTCAGCTCACTCAAGCACTGGAGCAGAAAGACTGCAATCGCAAAGAGCTTCATGGGGACGTTGCATATAGTGTTTCTGCCTTGCCTTGCTAACTATCTACAAACCACTATGTAATTTGCAACTGCCACCAACAAAATAAAGGAGGCAGCTTGGGTTGCACTGTTGGAGGACCAGTCCTTGAAGCCCAGGAAGCAGTAATCTCAGACACTTCCCAGAACCTGCTGAGTGTACTGCACACATCCCGGGCTGCTGTGCATTACAGAGGACAGACAGCACGTAGTGTGTGCTGCAGCCCACGAAAACAGAGTTTCTCCCATTAGTGAGACTGGTCCAGCTTAGAAAGCATGAGCTTCACAGAAGATGAAAGTGGTGTGTGACACATTGAAGAGGAATAAGAGCTCGCCCCAAGGGGGTATAATTGATGAATCCCTCTCTCTCTGTCTCAAGTCTAAGGGAAATGACTCCTAGCAAGGCATGCAGAGTCTTGGAGGTGAAGAGGGCCCAGGATATTCAAAGAACAGCAGGTCACGTAGACTACTGACACTCTGGTGGTTAGGCTGATGCCTGGTCACTTTTCCCAGGCTCCATCAGAGTGCCACTTTATCAGGAATAACCCTCCCCTCCATCTTGGAGAGCCCCTGCTGTAACAGAAGACAGATAACATGGATACCACGCAGAAGACTCCTGGGTTGACTTTCCATGGTCATTTTGGTCAACTCTAAACCAAATCCAAACCAAGCATGGTAGATGCGGACATTTAATGCACAAATGGAAAAATCAAGGACTCCCCGGTGTGCAAGTGTGGTTCCCCACGACAGACCATCGAACAACATATCATTACCTACTGCCAATTTATAAATATGAAGGAGGCATTACTGCAATAAATTCTGCTACACCTAATATAGCTGTTTGGCTCAATCAACTTCACGTGAAATTGTAGTTGCCGCTCTATCCCAGCCATATGAAAGAGGAAGACGACGACCTGAGAAACCTCCATGCGCTCACTGGGAGCGGTGGGGATTTGTGCTGCTCCACAGAAAGCCCATGTGTTTGAACTAGCTGGGAACAGCACTCCATGGGGGAGGTGAAGGCACTGGGCCCTGACAAAACTCAGCCTTGGCTACAGTGACAATTTTAGGGAACCCTTCCATCGTTGCTCTCGCACTGATGCAGCTTCACCGGCACTAGCAGCAATGGGGCAGATAGCGCTGACTGACAGCATTTCAGCATTAGGTCACTTAGATTCACCCTGAGTAGGATTAGACCACACGGTAGGAAAAATACTGGATGATGGTCTATACGCTACCACCCTGCCAGCATCAGTAGAGCTGCACCAGGGCTAGAGCTAGGATATGTATCATGCAAAAATTATCTGCTCTACTGCAACCTTGCCCCTTCAATGGCACCGTGCGGGGGGGAAAAAACCACCTAAGCATGCAGAATGCTGACAATTATACCAGGGAAATTATTTTCATGAAGAACTTTGTTTATTGATTAAGAATATCCGGGAATTACAGAGTAGCAGCCGTGTTAGTCTGTATTCGCAAAAAGAAAAGGAGTACTTGTGGCACCGTAGAGACTAACAAATTTATTTGAGCATAAGCTTTCGTGAGCTACAGCTCACTTCATCGGAATACAGAGTGCATGTTAAACTGCCAGCCATTCTTACAGCTGAACCAAACACTTGGGAAAGAGATTAGTTGTTTGAAGCAGGCAGAGACTCAGTCCCACACCTCATTGGTATTCACAACAGCTGGGCCAGCAGTAGAGTCCCTGAGCTAGACCAGACCATGGAGCTACTGTTACTGAATGTCAGAGACTGACACACACACAGGTAAAGAAATCTAGCGCTAAAGTCAAACTCCAGCAAGCACCACTCATCCTTAATTCTGATCATTTAACCCAACTAGGTCAGGAATCCAAGATCAGTGAGGAAGCTGCATTTCTGGGAAGCAGAGGCTTACGGTGTGCACCTCCAAGATGGTTTTACATATGAAATCATCCCATAAGTGTATTTAAATAATTCAGATAAGTGTATTTCCATGAAATTTACACAGCGATTCTTTCTAACACTTATGAGTGGAGCCAATAAATGCTGTAAAAGCAACTGGGGTGATGCGGAACAATCATTTGTTGGGTGAAAGAGACTTGAAATAAAGACAGCTGTTGAAGTGTCCTAGAGGTGTAGATACAGATGTTTAGCTATTCACAGAGGCAATTCCAGGAGAGTGGACAGGATTTCTGCCACTGTCCTTCCTGGTCTTCTCCTTGTTTATGAAAGCAAACTCATAGTTCTGGGACAGCAACACACAGCAGCACGGGCTGTACATGCAGACTGACACTGTCACAAATACTGTAGCTTCAGGGTTTTCAGTGTGAATATTTTAAGAATGGGCAGATTACAGAAGTGGAGAACGGCAGGAATCAAAACCAGACTCCAGGTGCTGGATGAATTTAATCATGATCAGCCCTGTAAGTTCATCACAATGTCCTGAATTAACCTGCAACAGTTACAGATCCTCACAGAAACCCTCAGCAGTGGGCATAACCATGGATACCCTGGCAACTGCAGTCCTAAGTGAGTGAGGTACAGACAGAATAAGGTTCTCAAAGGACATCTAAACACCCAGTTTCTTTTAAAAGAAAGATCTTTACAGATCTAAGATGTATTTTATTTATACTGAAACAGCGTTAGGGCCCCGTTGTACAAGGTGCTGTACAATCATATAGTAAGGCACGAGCCTGGCCCCAGGGGCTTGCAGCATGCTGAGTATCCTCAAATCAAAGGGACACAGACCTGAAGATTTGTTCCTCACAAGACAATAAAATGTCACTGCCATGACTACAGTCCAGGCCGATGGATCATAAATTGTCCTATGGGAATGTCAGGAAACCCCCTCAGGCTCAGTTACAATAACTTCTGGTGCTTTTTTGGCAGATGGCTCATGGAAGTGACCAAAAGTCCCACTGTTGTTCATTACGGAGGGCTAGAGTTGACTAGTAACTATCCCAAAATAGCTGAGGAAAGTATCTTCTTGCCAGGACTGGCAATCTTTCAGGGGACCAAAGTACGTGACAGGTGGGGATGGAGAAAAGGATTCACCATATTCTTGTGGCACCAGATAGAATCCATCATCTGTATTTACATAAAATAATCTAAGGCCTCCAACACGGATGTATTAGTTTTAAAAGAGAGATCTGAAGAAGATAATCCCCTTGTTCTTCTTTGTTTATTATAAGAGATATGAAATGTGAAAACATCCTGAAATTCTTCAAGAGAAAAGGAATCAGTAGACAGTACGAGCTGCAGGATTCTTTTAATTGTTTTTCAGTTTGTAAGTAACAGTGATGAAATTTTGCAATAGATTTAAAAAAGGTTTTTTTAGGGTTACCAAATTTTAATGTTTCCGGAAATGGTCACAGTGCAATTCAGTTGGCAAAGATTCAGGAGTAAAGAAGAACTTGCGAAAAACTGGGGCTAGCATACATTTTTCCCCCTGCTAAATTTCAAGCATTGTTGGAAGATGACGGCTATATCTTTTACTAACTATAAGAGAAGAGACATTTTTTAGCTTCAAAACAAGTATTACTGGCATTTCTGGGACAAACTGATGAATTAGAATAAAAGTTAGAATTTACTAAAACTCTACCTCCTTTATGTTGGAATAAATAGATTTTACAGTCTAGGGAGTTTATATGAAATTTGCCAAGAGTTAATATCTGACTGTTTATGTATAGTAACTCAGGGCTAAACAATTCAATCTGTGTGATAGAGATTTCAGGGGTTCTCTTCATTTGTAAGTGCATATTACCAATTAATCATGTGAGTTAACTGTGATTAATTGAGTGCTCTAGTTGGGAATAATTTTTAGTCACTGCTGAGACTTGAACTCATGTCTTGAGATTTGTAACTTAGTTCACTTTCCCCTAGGTGGCAGGAGATTCTGTGGGGACTTCTAGCTCAGTTTTGTTTCCCAAAATCATGTGGCAGATGGAGCTTTTCACATCATCTTGAGACTGCCTGCAGCAGTGGCCAAAATAACATTATTCACGGTAAATGTGAGACTATGCTGCACCCTGGATAAGTTTGACGGATGAGAGAAGCATTACATAGGGAAGTGGTGGCAGGGATAGCACAAGGTGAAACAAGGTATCAAGTCTCAAAGTCAGAATGGAGGCCTTCATTTCTTTAGCTGGTTTTGAACATGGATATCCAGACTCTGCTCTTATCCACATTGGTGTAAATCTAGCTGGAGCTACTCCAGATTCCTACAAAGAGCAGAATCTAGCCTGATGGGACTTGGCAGAGAGACAAGAAACCCGGTACCCCTGTATTTTTTGGAATACAATCCGAATGATTCTGAATGCCATCGCCATCCCTTGTTTACAGACTGACTCCAAATTGAGGATTTGCCACATCCCTGACAAAGACACAAAAATGTGCTATATCACAGCTTGAAGTGGGAACTTCGGGAATTGCTTCACTACTTCACTGTTAAACTGGTTCATGTGAAAGCTTCTTGATATCAGAAATTTTTCTATGACACTTAAAAGAAAAAAAAAGTGCCATCATCTCCTGATCATAGAATAACAGGGTTGGAAGGGACCTCAGGAGGTCATCTGGTCCAACCTGATGAGTGACTCTCCCTCCCTATTGCCAAGTGCCCTAAATTACACGAGTGCATATGTTTCATTGTGAGACACAATCACAAATTAAAATACATTTCCATATGTTCCAAAGGTTGCAGGGGTTGGCAACCTTTCAGAAGTGGTGTGCCAAGCCTTCATTTATTCTAGTTTAAGGTTTTGCGTGCCAGTGATACATTTTAACATTTTTAGAAGGTCTCTTTCTATAAGTCTATAATATATAACTAAACTAATGTTGTATGTAAAGTAAATAAGGTTTCTAAAATGTTCAAGAAACTTCATTTAAAATTAAATTAAAATGCAGAGACCCCCGGACCGGTGGCCAGGACCCAGGCAGTGTGAATGCCCCGACAGTCAGATCACATGCCGCCTTTGGCACGCGTGCCATAGTTTGCCTACCCCTGTGTTAGGGCAATTGGCCTATGGAAAAGGTGGAGGCTGGAAGAGGATTGTCGCTGGCATGGTGCTGGCTGAAGAGATAATCCTGTGTATTTCCTATGTGTTTCATCACTGCACTGGCTGGTGTGCGTTTGATAAAGTGTGCACATCTTCCCCACTTCATGTATGCTCTAGTTAATGTCAGAAGATGGTAGTTAGATACAGGGCTTGAATTATAGCCCATAAGACACCTAGGGTCCACTCTCCATCAGTGTGAACTATAAGAAAGTTGCGGAATTCAAGAAAGATTTTTGTTTTTTAGTCATGCATGTATGATCCCTTCATTGCATGTCATAATTGAGTTATGAGAGGTCAAAAGAAAATTGGGACTTTAAAAAAGGCAATAAATTGTAAATATTTCACAGCCCCATAAATCAAAAATGATTGGCCTGATCTTTTAAAAATATATTTCCCTTTGGGCTGAGACTAAGCATGAGAAAATTCAGACTGAAAGGGAATTTCTTGGAGAAAGCAATAAATGGCTGGAAATAAAGATGTGGGCTGGAATGTCACCGGCAAACTTAACTATGGAGTCACAGGACTAATACCCTGCATGTGCAAAGGAAGACTAGGATTGTGAGTTTAAACCATAAAATTAATAAGTGAAAACATTAAGGTTTTCTTGCCTGGATTATACACACTCAGGCTATGGTGAATGTAACTGTCTAACTACTAATTGAAACAAATGTGGGGACAATTAATGTTAACTGAAGATTAAGTAAAAAGAAAAGTAGTACTTGTGGCACCTTAGAGACTAACAAATTTATTTGAGCATAAGCTTTTGTGAGCTACAGCTCACTTCATCGGATGCATTTTCCACCAAATGCATCTGATGAAGTGAGCTGTAGCTCACGAAAGCTTATGCTCAAATAAATTTGTTAGTCTCTAAGGTGCCACAAGTACTCCTTTTCTTTTTGCGAATACAGACTAACACGGCTGCTACTCTGAAACCTGAAGATTATGTAAGAACCTTTAATGTGATTCCTGACTTTTATATATATATATTTCAAATTTTCAACTTGATGTTTTATTAGAATAGATTTTGACTTTTAATTTCCTCTTTAAAAAAGTAAGATAGCAGAAGACAGAACAGTTGACTATGGAGTTATGCAGTTGTGATTGGTGTAACTCAGTAGTGCTTTACACATTATACAGTTCAAACTCTAACAGAAATTTCATACTGTGCATGTGGAAAAGTGAACGTTTACACACCTATAACTTCTTGATTTAGTTTTTAAAATGTTCAGACTTAATACTGCTCCCATTCCCTAGTGAGAACTAGCCAAGTGGGTTTTATTTTTCTTTAGGGAGCAGGTTTTTTTAAGTAGTGTGACAAAGCTCTGTCCTTGCCTCCGTGGGTCCCGCATTTCCTGGCAGATTTCGCAAGCCTCAGAGGCTCCCTATGATCCTCCACGTAACCCTTCGTTCTCTAGAGACAAGGGTCACAGTCTACTGAGCCATTTTCATCATAAGCCAGCGAGGGAGGTGAGAAGAAGTTATCCTTCCTTGCACAGTCTCTGTTGTCTCCCAGTCTCAGTGATTAATCAGGGGGCAAAGGTGGGGGAGAGCCCAGGACCACCCTCTACTCCGGGCTCCAGCCCAGGGACCCTAATAGTATCAGCTATGGTAGCTGACCTTTTGGAAACATGACATGTACAATTCCCTGGGCTACTTCCCCCACAGCAGCCCTCACTTCCTCAAGCTCCACTTCACCCTTATCTCAGGGCTTCCTTCCTTCTACCTGATATGGTGTGTACTACTCAGCCTCTCCAACAGCACAACTTCCTCCCACAGCTCCTGACATGCACACCCACCTGACTGACTGGGAGGCTTTTAACTAGTTTCAGCCAGCCCCTGGTTGGCTTCAGGTGTCCCAATCAACCTAGCCTTCTCCCTGCCTTCTGGAAAGTTCTTAATTGGCCCCAGGTGTCTTAATTGACCTGGAGCAGCTGCCATTTCACTTATCCTGGTACCAGGGATTTGTTTAGCCTGGAGCTAATATATCTATCTCCCACTACTCTTCCATAGCCATCTGGCCTTGCCCCGTCACAGTAGGTAATTGCCATGGAAGGATGACCTTACCAATTGCACTAACCATAGAGGAATCACATTACTCTCCGTGCCTGGGAAACATCAGGTCCAACATTATCGTGGAATGTATCAACAAACAAACAAACCTTCACCTTAGAGTGGAACAAACAGATTTTAGACCACTGATATCATGTGTAGACCTATTGTTGTTCTCAGACATATTACAGAACAAAGCACCTCTTGTGATAAATTTTATAGATTTCCAGACAGCTTTTGACAGCATACACAGTGCAGCAAAAATAATTAGAATCATCAAGGATCTATATGATATTGCTGAGTATGCAATCAGAGATGGTTACATCATCTAATGATTTACAGTGGCAACTGGAGGAAGGCAATGTTGTATTATGTTCCCCTAATGTTTGCACCAGTCATTGATTATATCATGAGGAAAGTAACGGCAGAAATCAACCGAGGAATGTTATGAACAAATGATGAAGCACAATTGGATGACCTCATTTTTGCTGATGACATTGTCCTGTTTAGGCCAACACTTTGCTTAATAGAAGAAAAGACCCAGGTTTGGCAGATAGCGCAAAACAAGTTGGTTTTTTCATCAACAAGCGAAAGACAAAATAGATGGTTATCAATGGCCGGAAGGTAAACATTAGAGTGGATGAAAAAACACTAGAAGTAAGTCATTTTACATATTTAGGGAGTGAGATGTGTCATGATGGTGACACCATGCTAATTGTCAAGCAACAAATATCAAAAAGCAGCAAATAAAAACTTGAAAAGTGATTGGCACTGACAAAAAATATACATTTTTAAGATCAGCATCATGTCTATCCTCCTTCATGGAGCAGTCATGGAAATTGACAAGAGAAATTGATAAGAAGATCAATTCATTTCAAAGTAAACACCCATGGTAGATCTTCAGACTCCATTGGAAAGAGTTTCTTGTAACATCAGAAATTCTAAATAGAGCAAACCAATCTAAAGCATCAAATATGGTAAGATGATGTCATATTTAGGATATGCGTTAAGGATGACACCAACACAACTTTCACTGCAAGTGATAATATGGGCACCACCTGGAAAGAGAAAAACAAGAGTGAAACCTAAAGAAATGTTACCCAGAACTACAGAGAAAGAAGCAAAATCCATCTGCATGACAGTCAGTGTGCTCTATGCACACCCCATCCGTGGCCCCACAAAGTTACGAGACCTCCTCCTCAACCTCCTCCTGGCACTGGTCAAGGTCGCCATTCATCAACCAGGAGGAGGATGTTGGACAGGGAAGTGCTCTGTGTCTATGGGGCCTATTTCCGCTCCTCCCTTAAGTCACATATCTGTAGTAGGAAGAGAGCCTGAGACATAAGCCCTTGTATTGTAGGCCTGTTATGAGGCAGACCTGCTTACAGAATCTGGCAAGAACAGGGCTGATATTGCAGAAATACACATTCCTACGAAGTGCTAGTCACAGAGTACTCACGCAAACACATCCCAATATCAAATGGTACCAGAACATCCCGATATTTTACTAACTTATTTGTACTGGGGTATAAAGATATATTTCAGAGGGAGTATCTTTGTCTGGCCTAGGGAGGAACAGAAAGTCTTGCTGTTCACTGAGCTGGTCCATTGTTACGGGCATACATGTATTAGTGGTCTGATAGAGTTTGTGGGATATTAGCACTGTGCTATGTTGACAATAAACCTGTCTGGGTGCCTTTGTCCCTTAACAGATCTTGTGGTCATTGGGCAGTTCGCTTGAGGTCTGCTGTGCCAGCTGTCTGCGCAGGACTGGGGTGGCATAGGGAGGGAACAGACACATGCAGTCAAACATCTATCAACATCTAACCACAGTATCCAGGCAGAGTTCCTCTGGGCCGCATCCACTGACCTCCTGAATGCCTTTTAGGAGCAATGGATGCTGTTCACGGTTCTCTGCTTGGTGTCCCCCTCTGGCTTTCTGCTTTTGACCTTGTGACACTTACTCCTGTCCCTGTTTTCTCATTTATTTTCCCCTGAATTTACTTGAGCCCTGGATTCAGTAGCTCCTCCCCTTAGGCTGGGGGAGGGGCCTTTACAAGTGGGTGGGCTTGCATCCACCTGCCCCCAGGAACTCAATAGGTGCCCCTCCAACAGAGCTGCAGAGTCACCAGTCAGTCAGGCATGCAGCAACAACTCAGCAGCAGCCTATCCTGGAGTAGAGCCTGAGTCAGATGACCCTCAGGCTCAAGTATTTCCCCAGCCTCACCAGGACTGCAGATCAGTCTTTGCAACAGCCCTACCACCTGGCCAGGAACCCTCCTACTGCCTCGCAGTGTATCATATACTCCAGCCTGCTCTTGATCCTGATCCTGTTCCTGCCCCAGCCTTGCCCAAGCCGTGTTCCAGTCTTATCTTTGCCCTATTCTGATCTTACTCCACCCCTGTTACTGACCCACTCTGGCCTTGCCTATGCTTCCTGATCCTCCCTGGACCCTCAAACTCTGATCACCTAGCTTCAACTTTTGGCCTGTATCCGGACCCAGCTCCGATATGGAGTTGGCTTGTACCTGGACTCTGACCACCTGGCTTCAACCCCTGGATTGCACTTGGACTCTGACTCCAGTACTGATTCTAGCTTGGCTATGGACTCTGATCTGGGGTTTGACTCCAACCTGTCCCGGATCTTGATTCTAGCGCCACCTCTAGGCCCAGTCCTGACCCTACATCAGCTCCAACCGCTAGACCTGACTACTGGGAGGCAGTGCCTGACAATTTGCACAAACTCCACTGTACTGGGCCTTAGAGCCTTGATGGAGCACCTGAGTGCTACAGCCCTGAAGACGGCATCCATATTCCAGAACCTCCCAAACCAAATTGCCCAGCTGCAGTTAGAGAACACCTCCTTCTCAGCACAGGTCCCGACTACTCCAGAACCCTTGGGCCCACCCAAGGCAGCAGCCCCAGAATGTGGTCTGAAAAATCCTCTTGCTGGAATGGTTTGATGGTGACCACCACAAGTTCTGAGGGTTTATTAAATAGTGCTGCTTGCTGTTCCTGATGCAGCCATCCTCCAAGACGGACCAGATGAAAGTGAAGCTGGTTATCAGCCTGCTGTTCAGAGAAGCCCTAGGATTGGGCCTCACCCATCCTGGAACAGGCCAACCCACAGTATTCTTGCCAGCAAGTTAAAGTAGCATGGGCTGGATGAATGGACTATAAGGTGGATAGAAAGCTGGCTAGATCGTCGGGCTCAACGGGTAGTGATCAATGGCTCCATGTCAAGTGGAGTGCCCCAAGAGTCGGTCCTGGGGCTGGTTTTGTTCAATATCTTCATTAATGATCTGGAGGACGGCGTGGATTGCACCCTCAGCAAGTTTGCAGATGACACTAAACTGGAAGGAGAGGTAGATATGCTGGAGGGTAGGGATAGGATACAGAGGGACCTAGACAAATTAGAGGATTCGGCCAAAAGAAATCTGAGGAGGTTCAACAAGGACAAGTGCAGAGTCGTGCACTTACGACGGAAGAATCCCATGCACCGCTACAGACTAGGGATCGAATGGCTAGGCAGCAGTTCTGCAGAAAAGGACCTAGGGGTTACAGTGGACAAGAAGCTGGATCTGAGTCAACAGTGTGCCCTTGTTGCCAAGAAGGCCAATGGCATTTTGGGATGTATAAGTAGGGGCATTGCTAGCAGATGGAGGGATGTGATCGTTCCCCTCTATTTGACATCAGATGAGGCCTCATCTGGAGGACTGTGTCCAGTTTTGGGCCCCACACTACAAGAAGGATGTGGAAAAATTGGAAAGCATCCAGTGGAAGGCAACAAAAATGATTAGGGGACTGGAACACATGACTTACGAGGAGAGGCTGAGGGAACTGGGATTGTTTAGTCTGCAGAAGAGAAGAATGAGGGGGGATTTGATAGCTGCTTTCAACTACCTGAAAGGAGGTTCCAAAGAGGATGGATCTAGACTGTTCTCAGTGGTAGCAGATGACAGAACAAGGAGTAATGGTCTCAAGTTGCAGTGGGGGAGGTTTAGGTTGGATATTAGGACAAACTTTTTTCACTAGGAGGGTGGTGAAGCACTGGAATGCGTTAACTAGGGTGGTGGTGGAATCTCCTTCCTTTAAGGTTTTTAAGGTCAGGCTTGACATCCTGGCTGGGATGATTTAGTTGGGGATTGGTCCTGCTTTGAGCAGGGGATTGGACTAGATGATCTCCTGAGGTCCCTTCCAACCCTGATATTCTACAATTTTAATGGTGGGCTGCTTTGAGGACTTCATTTGTTTCTTCTCGCTCGTATTTGATGATCCCAACCAGCTCCATACTGGCAAAGCAGCCCTATAGTTCCTCACCCAGGGTTCGGGACCTGTCTCCACCTGCACAGCCCACTTTCAGCACCTGGACACCAATACAGATTAGAACGAGGTGGCTTAAGTCTACCATTTTCATCGGGGATTGAATGACACTGTCAAATATAAAGGGAAGGGTAAACACCTTTAAAATCACTCCTAGCTAGAGGAAAAATCCTTTCACCTGTAAAGGGTTAAGAAGCTAGGATAACCTCGCTGGCACCTGACCACAATGACCAATGAGGAGACAAGATACTTTCAAACTATGGCCGCAGTTCAGCTCTGTAAGGGCCTTTACCTGGTTTACCAGTTCCCGCAACATAGCCCGGTCTTGAGTAGCCTTGTCCATCAGCAGGTGATTAATTTCTTACTGCAGCTGCACTGCCTCCTTTTGGGCAGCTGCCTGGACACGAGTAGCCTCCTGCTGGGCATCCGTGGCCTGTATCAGTGCCCGCACTACCTCCTCCATTGTGGTGAAAAAAAAATAGACCCTCTTCCCTTTTTTTTTTTTCTTCCTTCCAAACACCCTCCTTCTTCCGCCATGCTTTGGACACCAGATCCCACCTCCAACACCAGCTGTGACAAAGTTACTGCTCTACCTTGGTGGGTCTTGCACTTATTGGCGGATTTGCTCACCTTGGAGCTTTACAGCAGCTCTCAGGTTGGCCATTTTTCTGAACCCACAGTCCAGGTCGACGACTCCTGTGTCTGACCAGGAGTTGGGAGGATTTGGGGGGAACCCAGGCCCGCCCTCTACTCCAGGTTCCAGCCCAGGGCCCTGTGGGATGCAGCTGTCTAGAGCACCTCCTGGAACAGCTGTGTGACAGCTACAACTCCCTGGGCTACTTCCCCATGGCCTCCTCCCAACACCTTCTTTATCCTCAACATAGGACCTTCCTCCTGGTGTCTGATAATACTTGTACACCTCAGTCCTCCAACAGTCCACGTTCTCACTGCCAGTTCCTCACACGCACACCACAAACTGAAGTGAGCTCCTTTTTAAAACCCAGATGCCCTGATTAGCCTTCCTTAATTGATTCTAGCAGCTTCTTGATTGGCTGCAGATATTCTAATCAGCCTGTCTTAATTGTCTCCACAAGGTTCCTGATTGTTCTGGAACCTTTCCTATTACCTTACCCAGGGAAAAGGGACCTACTTAGCCTGGGGCTAATATATCTGCCTTCTATTACTCTCCTATAGCCATCTGGCTCGATCCTGTCACAATACCAATGTGAGATTTCTAAAGATAGTTAGAGCATTCAACCCAAGATTTAAGAATCTGAAGTGCCTTCCAAAATCTGAGAGGGACGAGGTGTGGAGCATGCTTTCACAAGTCTTAAAAGAGCAGCACTCCGATGCAGAAACTACAGAACCTGAACCTCCAAAAAAGAAAATCAACCTTCTGCTGGTGGCATCTGATTCAGATGATGAAAATGAACATGCATTGGTCTGTGCTGCTTTGAATAGTTATCGAGCAGAACCCGTCAGCAGAATGGACACGTCCTGTGGAATGGTGGTTGAAGCATTAAGGGACATATGAATCTTTAGGGCATTTGGCACGTAAATACCTTGTGATGCTGGCTAAAACAGTGCCATGTGAATGCTTGTTCTCACTTTCAGGTGACATTGCGAACAAGAAGTGGGCAGCATTACCCCCTTCAAATGTAAAAAAAACTTGTTTGTCTCAGCGATTGGCTGAACAAGAAGTAGGACTGAATAGACTTGTAGGCTCTGAAGTTTTACATTGTTTTATTTTTGAATGCAGGGTTTGATTGCTTTTTTACATAATTCTACATTTATAAATTCAGCTTTCATGATGAAGTGATTGCACTACAGTACTTGCAATGGGAGAATGGAAAGATACTATTTCTTTTGTTTTTTTACAGTGCAAATATTTGTATCAAAAATAAATATAAATTGAGCACTGTACACTTTGCATTCTATGTTGTAATTGGTTTCAGCATAGCAGCCGTGTTAGTCTGTATTCGCAAAAAAGAAAAGGAGTACTTATGGCACGTTAGAGACTAACAAATTTATTTGAGCATAAGCTTTCATGAGCTACAGCATCTGATGAAGTGAGCTGTAGCTCACGAAAGCTTATGCTCAAATAAATTTGTTAGTCTCTAAGGTGCCACAAGTACTCCTTTTCTTTTATGTTGTAATTGAAATCAAAATATTTGAAAATGTAGAAAACATCCAAAATATGTAAATGAATGGTATTCTATTATTGTTTAACAGTTCAATTAATTGCACAATTAATTTTTTTGATCGCTTGACAGCCCTATTCCCAACAAATAGATGTTTGGTGGCCCCTATGTGTGATATGCATTTGATGAGTTCCAGATCCTATGTCATCAGTTGACCACTAGCTTTGCATTTGATGATCAGCAAATGAAGGGCAGACACTGTCTCCTACTATGTGTTTATACAGTGCTTAGCACCAGGGGGCTACAATCCTGTTTGTGTTCTTTAGTGAGAGCTTCTGAGGTGGAGGCCAAATTTGCTTCACTCAATATAAAATGTTCAAGTTGGGAATGCTGTAGTTGTCACACACTGTGGAAGTGGGCAGAGGGAGTTCAAAAATCAGAACAAAGACTAAAAAACAGAATTTATTCTTTTTTTAAAAAAGGCCTGTGATTTCTGGGCCAATCTCATGATTTTGGGGGTCTGAGTCAGGATTTTTGAACTTCTGAGGTTGGCCAGATTGAGACAACCTTATACCTAACATAGCTGTTTTAGGAAAGTTCTTCCTCATTGTTTGCCCTAGAATTTAAGTAATGATGTTACTTGTTAGAGTAACTGGGGGAGGCACCCAGTGCCCATCCATTGATTTGGGTTTAAAGAAAGGCTACTGGGTAAGCTGGGCTCTGTGTGTCGGGCTTCTTGGCATTTACCATGTGGTGGATGTAGTGGGGTTTGTCCAAGAGCTGGCCACTGGTGGTGCCACAAGCAAAGGGATTTGTTATGGATGGCAGATAACAAAATCCAGCCTGACCTCTTATTTCAAATGGTTTATTTTTTGTATGACCGCAGCACCTAGGAGCCCCAGTCATGGATCAGGATCCATCATGTCAGGTGCTGTACAAACACAATAAAAAGATGGTCCCTGCCCCAGACAGGTGGCAATCTCAGTATAGATTTTCGTAGATCATATGAATCTAGAGATTCCAAGGCCTGAAGGGACCACTGAGATCTACAGATTCATTAGTCTGACCATCCGAATAGCAGAGGCCAGAGAACTGCCCCCAAAATAATTCCTAGAGCCGAACATTTTAAAAAACAGCCAAACTTGATTTTAAAATGGTCAGGTCACCACGACCCATGGTAAGTTATTCCAATGATTAACTATTCTCACCATTAAAAAATATGACTTATTTCCAATCAAAAATTGTCTAGATTCAACTTCCAGCCATTGGATTGTGTTATACCTTGTCTCTTTCCCCTGGGAAATACAGGACAAGAGAAAACAGATGCATACAGGCAGATGGGGAAGTACAAGAAAACAGAAAATATTGCTCAGCATGATGGGAAGTGTGGTTTCAGCAAATTAACAGCCTAAGGTGGGTGTTTTGTTTTGTTTTGTTTTTTGTAAGTATGACAGTAAAGGGAAGTGTTGAGTAGCATTTTGGAGGAGGACAATGAGTTAGTTCTGAGGAAGCTTATGGGGAGCTCCTCCCAAGCATGAAGGGCAGAACAGAAGAAAGCACAAAGGTGCTGTGTGAAAATTTAACAGTGGGGAAATGGAGGTTGCTGTTATAAGCCAATTGGAGGCAGGAGATGAAAATTTGACAGCAGATGAGAGATGATAGGTAGAATAGAATACAATCAAAATGATTTTGAATGATAGACCAGGAAGGGCCATGAAAGTGAGGGAAAGCAGACAGCTGTAGCAGCACAGGAGCTAGCAAAGAGAGCTGTAAACAGGGGAGTTGAGTGGGAGTTCTGTTGGAGGAGAAGGTATTTGTATTTGATTTTGTATTTGTATTATTTGTATGTGTAAGACTTGTAGGGGCTTTGTGCTGGGAGAGAAGTTGAGCCCTGATTAGGGGGCGGGGCTTCTCTGACTAGGGGTCCTATAAAGGTAGCCAGTCAGTCAGGCAGCGGCACAGGAGCCAGCAAACAGAGCTCTAAACAGGCGAGTTTGTGTTGTGGTGCTTGTTTGGGGTTTGGTTTTGCTGTGGGGGATGGTGTTTTGGTGCGGTTTGTGTTTCCCAGATTAACACGATTTAGGGGGGAAGGCTGTGACAGATACGGAGGCAGCAGTGGGAGTGACTCCTGTAGTGGAAGACACATTGAGGATGACTGGATGTGGAAGCTGTGGTATGTACATGATCCTGGAGAGGGGACCTGGTAAGAGTTTTGTCTGCATGAAATGCCATCTGATAGAGCTGATGGAGGAAAAGATCTGAGGTTTGGAGATGCAGGTGGAAAGTCTGGTTGAGTTTAGAAAGGGGTTTGAGCAGATTATGGAGCAAAGACATGAGGTATATGAAGGGAAAAGCTCAAAATTGCAGATGGAAGCAGGACTAAGGAATTTTGAGGGGAGACTGGGTGAGGAAAGTGGTCAGTGGAAGTATGTGACTAAAAGAACCGGGCAGAGGAAAAGATGGGCTAGGGAAGGAGAAACAGAGCTCAAGAACAGGTGTGCAGAGTTGGAAAATGAAGAAGGGGCTCAGCAGGTAGTCACTGAAGGTGGAAGAGCAAGAAAGAAGAGAAGAGAGGCTAGTCCTATAGGAAAAGGGGAAGGATCAATGGAGACTACACCAAATATGAGTCGCAAGAGGATACAGGATGGGCTGAAGAGGATTACAAGGGAGAATAGGAATGGAAAGAACTTGCAGCCAGAGGGAACCGGGGAGAGACTGGAGAATAGCACCATCACCAGGAAAAGGCAGGTCTATGCGATCGGGGACTCTTTACTGAGAAGAATAGACAGGCCTGTAACCAGAGCTGATCCTGAGAATAGAAGGATGTGCTGTCTTCCAGGTGCTAAGATATGGGATGTAGACCTGAGGTTGAAAAGGATCCTAAAGGGAGCAGGAAAGAATCCCCTAATTATCCTTCATGTGAGAACAAATGATACAGCTAGATTCTCGCTGGAAAATATTAAGGGACACTATGCTAGGCTGGGGAAGACGCTTAAGGAAATCGAGGCTCAGGTGATCTTTAGTGGGATTCTGCCTGTTCCTAGAAAAGGGCAACAAAGGTGTGACAAGATTATGACTATCAACAGATGCCTTAGGCAGTGGTGCTATAAGGAGGGCTTTGGAATGTATGGCCACTGGGAGGCATTCGTGGACAGAGGACAGTTCTCTCGGGATGGACTTCATCTGAGTAGGGAAGGAAATGGACTTCTAGGATGGAAGCTGGCACAACTGATTAAGAGAGCTTTAAACTAGGAATTTGGGGGAGATGATTGGGAGATGTCCAGGTAATCTCCATGCTGGATTTTAGCATTGAGAGGGAAGAAAACAAAGTAAGAAAGGATACAGCTGTGGGTAGGAGAATGTATATAAGGAGGAAGGGCAGTGTGGGTACCAGTCTAATAAGTGATACTGGCTGTAGAATGTCCGTGCCTAATTGTGTACAGAATGTGAGCGAGGCCAAACAGAAAAAATTAAGATATTTGTACACTAATGCGAGGAGCCTAGGTAACAAAATGGAGGAACTAGAGCTACTGGGGCAGGAAGTGAAAGCAGATATTATAGGGATAACAGAAACATGGTGGAATAGTAGTCATGACTGGACTACAGGTATTGAAGGGTATGTGCTGTTTAGGAAAGACAGAAATAGAGGTAAAGGTGGTGGAGTAGCATTGTATATCAATGATGAGATAGAATGTAAAGAAATAAGAAGTGATGCAATGGATAAGACAGAGTCCGTCTGGGCAAAAATTACACTGGGGAAGAAAACTATTAGAGCCTCCCCTGGGATAGTGCTTGGGGTGTGCTATAGACCACCAGGATCTAATTTGGATATGGATAGAGCCCTTTTTAATTTTTTAATGAAGTAAATACTAATGGAAACTGCGTGATCATGGGAGACTTTAACTTCCCAGATATAGACTGGAGGACGAGTGCTAGTAATAACAACAGGGCTCAGATTTTCCTAGATGCGATAGCTGATGGATTTCTTCATCAAGTAGTTGCTGAACTGACTAGAGGGGATGCCATTTTAGATTTGGTTTTGGTGAGTAGTGAGGACCTCATAAAATAAATGGTTGTTGGGGATAATCTTGGTTCAAGTGATCATGAGCTAATTCAGTTCAAACTGTACGGAAGGATTAACAAAAATAAATCCTCAACTAGGGTTTTTGATTTCAAAAGGGTTGACTTTCAAAAATTAGTTAGTGAAGTGGATTGGACTGAAGAATTTATGGATCTAAAGGCAAAAGAGGCCTAGGGTTACTTTAAATCAAAGCTGCAGAAACTATCGGAAGCTTGCATCCCAAGAAAGAGGAAAAATTCATAGGCAGGAGTTGTAGACCAAGCTGGATGAGCAAGCATCTCAGAGAGGTGACTAAGAAAAAGCACAAAGCCTACAGGGAGTGGAAGATGGGAGGGATCAGCAAGGAAAGCTACCTTATTGAGGTCAGAACACGTAGGGATAAAGTGAGACAGGCTAAAAGTCAAGTAAAGTTGGACCTTGCAAAGGGAATTAAAACCAATAGTAAAAGGTTCTATAGACATATAAATAAGAAGAAAACAAAAAGAAGAAGTGGGACTGCTAAACACTGAGGATGGAGTGGAGGTCAAGGATAATCTAGGCTTGGCCCAATATCTAAACAAATACTTTGCCTCAGTCTTTAATAAGGCTAAAGAGGATCTTAGGGATAATGGTAGTACGACAAATGGGAATGAGGATATGGAGGTAGATATTATCATATCTGAGGTAGAAGCGAAACTCGAACAGTTTAATGGGATTAAATCGGGGGGCCCAGATAATCTTTATCCAAGAATATTAAAGGAATTGGCACATGAAATTCCAGCCCACTAGCAAGAATTTTTAATGAATCTGTAAACTCAGGGGTTGTACTGTATGACTGGAGAATTGCTAACATAGTTCCTATTTTTAAGAAAGGAAAAAAAAAAAAGTGATCCTGGTAACTACAGGCCTGTTAATTTGACATCTGTAGTATGCAAGATCTTGGAAAAAATTTTGAAGGAGAAAGTAGTTAAGGACGTTGAAGTCAATGGTAAATGGGACAAAATACAACATGGTTTTACAAAAGGTAGATCGTGCCAAACCAACCTAATCTCCTTCTTTGAGAAAGTAACAGATTTTTTAGACAAAGGAAATGCAGTGGATCTAATTTACCTAGATTTCAGTAAGGCGTTTGATACCGGGCCACATGGGGAATTATTAGTTAAATTGGAAAAGATGGGGATCAATATGGAAATTGAAAGGTGGAGAAGGAATTGGTTAACAGGGAGACTACAGCGGGTCCTACTGAAAGGTGAACTGTCAGGCTGGAGGGAGGTTACCAGTGGAGTTCCTCAGGGATCAGTTTTGGGACCAATCTTATTTAATCTTTTTAATACTGACCTTGGCACAAAAAGTGGGAGTGTGCTAATAAAGTTTGTGGATGAAACAAAGCTGGGAGGTGTTGCCAATTTAGAGAAGGACCGGGAAAACAGACAGGAAGATTTGGATGACCTTGTAAACTGGAGTAATAGTAATAGGATGAAATTGAATAGTGAGAAGTGTAAGGTTATGCATTTAGGGATTAACAACAAGAATTTTAGTTATAAGCTGGGGACACATCAATTAGAAGTAACGGAGGAGGAGAAGGACCTTGGAGTATTGGTTGATCACAGGATGACTATGAGCCGCCAATGTGTTATGGCCGTGAAAAAAGCTAATGCGGTCTTGGGATGCATCAGGCGAGGTATTTCCAGTAGAGATAAGGAGGTTTTAGTTATACAAGGCACTGGTGAGACCTCACCTAGAATACTGTGTGCAGTTCTGGTATCCCATGTTTAAAAAGGATGAATTCAAACTGGAACAGGTACAGAGAAGGGCTACTAGGATGATCCGAGGAATGGAAAACCTGTCTTATGAAAGGAGATTCAAGGAGCTTGGCTTGTTTAGCCTAACTAAAAGAAGGTGGAGGGGAGATATGATTGCTCTCTGTAAATATATCAGAGGGATAAATACCGGAGAGGGAGAGGAATTATTTAAGCTCAGTACCAATGTGGACACAAGAACAAATGGATATAAACTGGTCATTGGGAAGTTTAGACTTGAAATTAGATGAAGGTTTCTAACCATCAGACGAGTGACGTTTCGGAATAGCCTTCCAAGGGAAGCAGTGGGGGCAAAAGACCTATCTGGCTTTAAGATTAAACTCAATAAGTTTATGGAGGAGATGATATGATGGGATAACATGATTTTGGTAATTAATTGATCTTTAAATATTCATGGTAAATAGGCCCAATGGCCTGTGATGGGATGTTAGATGGGGTGGGATCTAAGTTACTACAGAAAATTCTTTCCTGGGTATCTGGCTGGTGAATCTTGCCCACATGCTCAGGGTTTAGCTGATAGCCATAAATGGGGTCGGGAAGGAATTTTCCTCCAGGGCAGATTGGAAGAGGCCCTGGAGGTTTTTCGCCTTCCTCTGTAGCATGGCGCATGAGTCACTTGCTGGAGGATTATCTGCACCTTGAAGTCTTTAAACCATGATCTGAGGACTTCAATAGCTCAGACATAGGTGAGAGGTTTTTCGCAGGAGTGGGTGGGTGAGATTCTGTGGCCTGTGTTGTGCAAGAGGTCGGCCTAGATGATCATAATGGTCCCTTCTGACTTGAGTATCTATGAATCTATGTTTGTGATACAGGAGGAGGAGAGATAAAGCAACAGATTAGGAAAACAATCTTTGCAGCAGCATTTTTAATGGATACGAGTGGGGCAGGACTACATGTATTTGTCAAGTGCTAGAGAGAAGGATGTTATAGTAATCAAGACCTGAGATGATGAGAGCCTGAATGAGAATTTTAGACATGCAGATGGTTAAGAAAAGCCGTACTTTAGTTATGTTATGCAGAAGGCATCAGCAAGGTTTAGACAGAGCCCGAATGTGAGGACCTACTGAGAGGTTGAAGATGACGCTCAGCTTATGAGCCAGAGCGACAGGCAGGATGGCGGTGTTGATGAAGAAAGGCGGTAGCACAGAGGGCTTGTTGGTGGGGGGAAGATTCAGGGCTCTGTTGTAGCCATGCAGAGCTCCATCTAACTGGCTAGACAACCAGAAGGAGACGTCAGAAAGTCAGGTTAAGATTTTAGTTTGTACAGAAGGAGACCGGTCTGGAGCAGAGAGGCAGACCTATGAGATGTCAGCATACACATGGTGGCTGAACTGGTGTTTGCAGATGAGATTACCCAGAGATAAGGGATAGAGGGAGAAGAAAAGGAAAGGGAACCAAGGACAGAGCCCTGTGGAACCCCCACAGAAAGCTGGGGAACAAATAAGGAGGATCCTCTGAAGGACATGCTGAAGGAGGAATTAAAAAGCTAGGAGGAGAACCAGGAGAGGATGGTGTTATGGGAAGCCAAAGGAGAGCAAGATTCCATGAAGAAGAGCAAGGTGGACTGCAGAAGGTCAAGCTGTCAAGGAGGATGAAGATGGAGTATTGGTTCTGAGCTTTGGCTAAGAAGGGGTCAGAGGAGACTGGTGACAGCTGTTTCATTGGCATGCAAGGGGAGGAAGATAGACTGGAGAGAGTCTAGGCTGGAACTGGAGGAGAGGAACTTCAGACAGTGATTGTGAACAGCACTTTCAATGAGTTTAGAGATGAATGGGAAAAGGGGCAGCAATTGGAGAGGCAAGTGGGTCACGAGAGGGTATTTTAAGATGGGAGAGACTAAAATATATTTGTATTGTGAGGGGAATGAGCCACAGAAGAGCAAGTAGTCAAAGAGAAGAGTGAGAGAGGAGAGCTCGGGACATGGGTGGGGGTCATTGGGGCAAGTGGAGGAGGCGAGCAGATGAGAACTTCTGCATCTGTGATGAGAGAAGGAGGCGAGAGTTGGTGGAGGAGGAGAGGCAAGGGGAAGATCATATCATATTTTGTCAGTTTTCCCTTGGAAGAAATTGGCAAGGGCCTGTGCTGAGAGAGAAGTGTAGACAGGAAGAGGAGAGGGTTTCTGGAGTGCGCCAAATGTAGTAACAAGGAGGAGACTGGGATTGTGGGCATGAGGTTCAATTAAGTGGGAGAAGTGGAGATATTTAGCGAGGAAGATAGCAGAACTGAAGGAGAGACTGAATTTGTAGCAGAGGCAGTCAGCCTGGTCACAGGATTTCTGCCAGTGTCACTCTGCAGAGAGAGCAGGAACACAGAAAGCAGATGTTGTGCCAGGGGGGAGAGGAGCCGGAGATGGAAGAGAGGGGCGAAAGAGTCAAGGGTTGAGGTGAGAGAAGCATGGAGAGAATCAGTAACAATATCAATGGGAGAGACGGCTGAGAAGACGGGGGAGGGGGGCTAGAGCAAATGAGAAGCCATCAGTGCTGATGGACTGGAAGTCATGAAAAGGCAGAGTAACAGGGTGTGGCTGATGGGCAATGCGGAAAGAGACCAGCAACAGAAAAAGCAGTGCTTGGTGAAGACTGAGTCAAGTGAATGGTCCTTTTGGTTAGGGCTGCAGGATGAGTGAAGCGATGAGGGCGAGGAAATGTGCAACAAAGTGGTCGACTGGGTGGGTCACAGAGGATGACTGTGAGGAGAGGGAGAGAGAACAAGGAGTTGAAATCAGAAAGGAAGGCCTGTGGGGAGAAGCTAGGTAGCCAGTAGATGACAAAAATGTGGAGGCGGAGAAGAGAGGAGAGTCTGATGTAGTGCTGTTCCAAAGAGGAAATAGAGTGAGAAGCGGGAGGCAGGAGGGCATGGAAGCAGCGGGAGAAGAGAGGAGAAGCCCAAAACCCAACCATGGTCTGACCGAAACAGGAAGTGGTTGTGGATGGATATGATCTTTTTAGAGATGCAGTGGGTGTCCTGGAGACAGCATGGGAAGGGGAGGAGGGAGAGAAAAAGGGAGGTGATGGGCGTGAGGTTAGGAAGGGTGACACCAGAGAGGTGGAGGTGGTTGGGGGGGGGACAGGTGTGGGAGATGATGAGGATGGAGGGAAGGCCAGGGCTGGGGCATCTGTCACCAAAGGTGCAGTGGAGGAAGCAGAGGAGGGTGTGGGATTTGGATTTGAGTTGATGGGGGTTGGGAGAGATCAGGATGGAGAGAAGGAAAGGAGCAGGTAGAGCGGGTGGGAACTGTGGCTGAGGAAATAGAGACAGTGTGGGAAGGGGCAAGAGGATGGACGCATAAGAGGGCCGTGGTGAGAGCCAAGGGGGAAGGGCAGATGGACTGGGGAAAAAAAGAAAAACGCAGTGAAGGAAATGGCAGTGCAGTCCTCTCAGGTAGTTGTCCCTCAGTGCTTGGAAGGGGGAGAATGCCTCCAGACCGTTCTCCCCTGGGGAGGACCTGGGCAGAAAGGGACACTCCGGGGCAGAGCTGCCCACTGGTGATAGTGCAGCCCTACTCAGGTAGCTGCTCATAAACAGTACCAGAGCTGGAGAGCCATTGAGCCTCCTGTAGCAGTTACGACGTTGCTGTAATAACAGATCTGTATGGTGCTAGCAGTGGAAGGAATTGGAACGTTCAGGTCATTTGAGTGGGATGAGTTGCCTCTCCTTTTTCTGGACACCACAGAACAGCTGGCTGGTGGGTTTCTTAACAGCTCAAGGAAATGAACTTCGCTCTAATGGCTGATACTACACCTGAGCACATCTACCATTGTGTGGCCGGGCCATTGCTTTCCTGATCCTCAAAATGTTCTGTCCCGTTGAGGTAAGGAACAGAAACCAGATGGCAACATCAGGTCCATCAGGTTTGGCTGAATCCTAAACAACCCCTCATTTCTTCTCTTTCCTACTTTCTTTTCTGCATTCTGTCTAATAAGAGCCTGGCACAGCTAACGAGAAAAATCCATGGTATAGAACTGTGATTAATTAAAAAAAAAAGCTAAAAAAGGTCACTTAGCATAAATTGGTGTAGCTCCTTGCTCTACTGAAGTAAATGCTTCTAGTCCAAGACTGGTAAAAAATTTCCAGGTCTCAAAGTGGCTAATAAGATCATGTACTGAGATTAATTTCCCAGCAGCTAGGTTGCAATCAAGAAGGCACAGACAGAAATTGTATTTTCGATCTTTAATATTAACATCTCCCCACCCTCCCAGATAGGGTATTCTAGTGCTCTTTGGAGTTACCTTTGATAGGCAGAAGAGAGATTTGTATGTCTTGTTTTGTATGAAAGGGAACAGAAGAGGACTTCAGCAACTCAAGACCTCTATAACTGACTCTTTCCCTCTAACAAGGACAGTCAATGCCATATTTAATCCTATATTACATTTTAAAAACCTACATTCAATGACTGTTGTTTAGTTTGCAAAGATAAGCAGCTGAAAGTTAGCAAATGCTAAATCTGATTGTACGGGCACCTTAATTCTGACCTCTTGTATATCTATCTTGTGCACCAAATGAGGCAGGGGTTTTTACAAAAAATAGTGTGTGGTCATGTAATTAAAGACTGTTGCATAATTCAGACACACACGGGGACTGAATTAAGATTGCATGGGCAACCCTAAAACTGGCATTTGCTAACTTTCAAGTGCTTGACTTTTCAACCTAAATGCACTTCCCTTTAATATTGTTTTTTGTATGTAATTTCCTATGTTTTTTCTGGAAGGAAAAAACGTAAAAACAAAAAATTACATAAAACTTTATCAACCTTCACATCATGCACCATTAGCTGAACCATACACCTTGCAGCATCAGTGTACAGATTGCTGCTACCTAAGCTACAGGACTTAATTACACTAGCTGTTAGCAGCAGAAAGCTGTTCTCTCAGATGAGGAAGAGTCAATGGCACCATGTACTGGGTCCTGGGTGTGGCTGATAGACGGCCCAGCCCAGCCCAACTCCCTTCTAACTAAGGTGGGGAAAGGACCCTGGGCCATGTTCCAGATACTGGCAGCGAACAAGGAGCTTATCCCAGCCCTCTTCCCCATCCCTGCAGCTACAGCTACTTCAGCAGCTCCCAGAAGTTCTCAGTACAGTGTGCGGGGCTCCTGGTTGGCATTTGTGACACCCCAGCTCTTTGGGATGTTCATTTGCAGGTCTCTTGCAGGGTGCCAGTGTTTCCCTGTGGAATGCAAAGTGGCAGACAGGAAATGGGGATTGTGAACAGTTTACAACTCAGCTGAACAGGAATGGAATTTCATAGACAAAGAGAAGGCACTCCTCTAGCCCAAAGGTTGTCTCTTAGCTGAATGTGTAAGGCCTGCTTCAAGCAATGGAGATGTGAGAGCTGCTCAAAGAAAGGTCGCAGAAATCTGTTATAATTGAAAGTATGAGGCAACCTAAATACCGGGGTCACTGCCAGTGCCACCTGTGACGAAGAACTGTGAAACACAGCATTTTTTTAAACTCTTTTTTCCCTAGAACATAATTGTTGAATGTTATAACAGTTGAACAAGGGTTTTATTAACACTTTAACCCTGTTGGGTCTGAGATCCACCAACAAAACTGTCCTCTCTGCCCCGGGAACTCTGCTTAGAAGCCTGGGAGGGAGTAACTCTCTAATGCCTTCCCAAGACCATTTCCTCACCTCAAAACCTTGGTCTTTGTCCCTTTAAGAGGAGAACCTGAGTCAAAACAGGCAGATGACATGCCAGTCCCAGAGATCACTAGTCAATCTTAAAACCCCAAGCAAGGTGTAGTCTTTTTAACAGGAATAATCCTCCAAACCACTTTACCCACAAGGGAGTCTTCAGAGCTCTTTCCAGGTGGGACTTCTAAACACATACTTCTCTTTCTAAGGCTGACTGCAGGCAGGCTAACTGTATCCCAACCCTTGCTTTCCCATGAAGAACTGCCAGAACTTCCTCCTCTAGTGTTCTTCCGAGCTCATCACCTCCCCCCCCCCCACAGGACACCAAGGGGTTGCACACTCCTTCACAGCTTCATTTACCATACTGATAACACAACAAAGCAAGCAGACAAACTACAGCTCAAAACCAGATCCTAGGAGGGTGCGCTGATCATGTCACGGTCCTCTGCTGAGAGTGAGCATTTCACTCAAGTCCCCTTCCTGAGAACACTTCACGTGGAATTCGCTGGCATGAATGACAACTGGCTCCAGAGAGTCACGACAAAAAATAATCAGTACAAATAAAATCTTTACAGCAGGAGGGAAGGGACTTGTGGTGGGGTTGGCATTTCTGAGTGAGATGTGCTTCTCCTTGGTTATTTGAGCTGGTATTGCAGGCCCTCCAGCTGCATAAAGGAGGATTCCCATGAACAGTTTAAGGTGCATGTGAATTGCACCCCGGACTCCTGCAGGTTGGGTACTTGTGGGAAAAGCAGGAAGCTCTCACAAGGTGAGAGAAAACAACAGCTTACTGCACCGCTGAAATTTTGAGGCACTGGGGAGGAAGAGAATGAGCCATGTCTAGAGAATCAACGAATAAGGAAACCCAAAAGGCTAGAGTAGCCAATGAGGTAAAAATAGCAAAGAAAGATTTAAACAATAAGGAAGCCTGTTACTATAAAGGAAGTAAAGATCCAAATTGGGTCACAGGGGATGGCACTGGAGCAGCAAGCAAAGCAAAAATAGCAAGGAAGGAAAGATAAATAAAAAGTTCTTAAAATAAATAAGAAGCAAACAGACTGACAGGGAAACAAGAAGGCCATTGAGAGGGAAACAGAGACAATCCAAGGAAGACCAGTATTGCTCAGGGCTTCAATTCATCCACAAGGGAGAAAATGACAAAGCTGAGGAGCTTTATCACAGCAACAAGGAGGAAGAGGAAGGAGAGTTTTATCGGAAATTAGAACCATGTGAATTTACCAACAGCAGCCCCAGCTGAACAGCTTAATATTCAGCTGAGTAGATAGTTTCCATGACAAATTGAAACTGTATGTGGAGCTACAAAATAATTTAATGCAACTAAAACCCTTCAGTTTCTCCTTTGTTTCTTGTTTTCCTTCCCTCGCTGTCATCAGGCATCCTACCTTCCTATACCCTGTGTCCTCTGACTTTACAGATAAAAAATGTGGGATTTTAATTCACAATAAGTGCAGCATATAAAAGCCTCCCCACACAACATGCAATGGGAGTTTCCTAAGCCTGCAGGAAACACAGAAGGGTCTGATGGCCAAGTCATGTGGCTGAATAACTAAACCGGTGACATTTAAAAAAAAAACAAAAGAGAGAGTTGCCAAAATGCAGCAGGGCTTGCTGTTCTCCATGCCAGAATTCAACACAAGGAGAAGAGGATAGAAAGACACTGGGAGATCACTCAGGAGAAAGGGAAGCATCAGAGGACTGCAGAGAAGCTACTGAAGAATGAAAGAAGAAATTACAGAGCTAAGAGCCCACTGTGAATGGGAGAGGGAGACACCTGGTAAATAACAACACTGAGTCACTCAGTGGAGCAAAAGGGGAACAGCAAGTCTGAGAAACCCATACCAGTCCCTGGAGTGCGCTGTATCAGCAGCCTCAAGCATTCAAGTACCACGAGTGAGGTCTCAAAAAAATCACAAGATTTTCTACAACTATTATATCTGGAAACTTGCTTCTCTTTTTAAATGAAAACTGAGAGTCTCACCGAATGTCATGCCTCCATAAGCTGTGACTTTAAGAAAAACACTAAACAACTCATTACTCTTGACAAATTCTTAAGAGTTGGAAACACTGAGTATGTTCCCAGTCAGGAAGAGCGATGTACAAACTGGGAGTCAATTTATACATGATTGTCACCCAATCCCCGTATGACACCATGCCAGAGCACTGGGGAAGGTGTGGAAGGAAGGAGGAATTCAGGATACACTCAGATGTCACCATTTCCTTGTGGCCTTGCTCCCCCTACAAGCTCAGCACCAGTCAAGGTGCTTCAAAGAGTGCCCCAAATAAACTGCCCCAAATGTCAGAACTGTCCGGGAGGTCGCACAGCAGCAAAGCACCAGAGTAAATCAATAGAGTTAAATTTGCATTCCCAAAACTAAGTTATACCCGACGTACGTGGGGAGCGAGAGAAACAAGAACACTAGGGGAACAAAGGGGATGCTCAGTCAGCTTTGTGCATCTACCACAAACAGGAAAGCACCTTTCCTGCACTGCTTTTAGAACTCACATCAAACACAGCTTCTCATTAACACAGTGGAAGCTGCCCTCTCGTGGTACACTGTGGAAAAGTGCAATGAATGCAACTCAGCAAAGTGGAACTCCCACACTGGCACAAGAGATCAGGACAGATACAGGGATTGGCATGATTGAAACAAAGACTTGGGCTGGCTGGACAATTAATTGTTGTTATTAACGGGTACCATTTTAATTCATAAGGGACTACCAGCCTCTCACAAAGGGGATGATGTCATCCCCCTCTGTCACTTTCCAATCCAACTCACCTGTAGCTTTTTTAAAGTTACAGAATGGTAACATGCCTGAACTCTGACTGCAATGCTGAACACAGCCCCTCCATGTCTCTCTTCTGATCGGCATAAGTAGCTTACATCACATAAAAGATCTCAGACACACAAACTCAGGGCAATGGGAGGAGAGTGTCACACTAGATATAAACTTCACAATTCCAATACTGCAGTGAGAGCTGGAACACATCGCAAGTGAGCCTAGGTGTATCACTCAATAGAATGGAAAGAGATGTTCACCTGCTGCGAGGTAAAACGCCTACCCAGGAACATGCCCACAGCCATCACTCCATGTGCTCACATACGCCGTGCGCCAATCCCCCCTCACACACACACAGCAAAGTTAGTACTTACTGCCTTGTGAGGCTCCTTCACCTGAGGCAGCTTCAGTGTCTGCAAAGAGAAAGAGCTGCACTTAGACTTGCCAGCACATTCTGTCCGACGTTTGACAGCACACAGCATCTTCAACTGTTTCACTGGGGGACTGGAGTTTTGTAATTCCTGGCTCCTCATTCTCTATCCTCCAGTCAGATTTCTCCTCCTCTGCAATACCCATTCCATAGCTATATGCTAGCCCCTTTTTCTGTAACACATACGCCACACAGCAGATTCAGCAGAGAGCAGGCCCTGGGGATGCCAACTCTTGACTGCAGGATATCTGCGGCTCTGAACTCTGTCCTAACTCAGCAGAGCAGGCCTGCTGGTGGTACCTGGGTCCCACTGAGGGAGAAACACACCAGGAACCTTAGTATTTGCAGGGCTCATTCTGAAGGCTCTCTCCAGATTAAGCAGGCTGTGAAAGGCCAAGCTTCTGTTATCAAGAGGTGGGGAAGGGGATTGAGGCTTGACCAGGTCTCTCTCTCAAAGCGCTGCTGTTGTGCGGCGCTCGGTCGTGAAAGGCCTCCAGTCCAGAAACACGTGATTTGCTTTCATATGCACATTCCCAAACAAGTGCATTTCTTTTCTGACATGTTACAATGGGCTGCTTTTTAAATAGAAATGTCACAACCTGTCACTTCCTCCTGCCCAGCACAGAAAGGCAGTGGCTTAGAAACCAGCTCTAAACAACCCAACAAGTCCCTATGTCAGTGAGCCCTGGTCTACACTACAGAGTTCTGTCATATAACCACATTGCGGAGGGGTGAATTCACACCCCTGAGCGATGCAGTTATACTGACCGAACTCCTGGTGTAGACAGCGCTATCTCGGGGAGTTGGAGAACTTACACTGATAGAAGAAGTTCTCCCATTTGCATAAGTAGCATCTTCACAAAGTGCCACAATGGCACAGCTGCATCAGTGCTGCTGCAGCACTGTACGTATAGACAAGCCCTGAGTCAGGAGAGTGGCTACCTGGTGCGATAGGTGGGAGAGAGATCTCTCACTGCGACGCTCAATGTTGCAATGCCTGACTTTTAGGTGCCTAGCAAATTACTGGGATTCCTGAAGCCTGAGTTAGAATTATAGCATTTAAGGTCAGAAGGGACCACCAGAACTAGTCTGACTTCCTTGGTACTCACACACCCGGCAGACCACACGGCACCCACACTCTAAACCCAGCCTGCGTTTAGTACTCAGGCTCCCTGTACAATGAATGAATGAATGGAGTCAGGCCCCTAGGAATGGGATTCGTAAGAGCCAGCACACTGAGCTGCCCAAGCTAGCCAAGGGGAGTTGCCAAAGAGCAGGGTATGTCCTAAGGCCCGCCCCTCTAGGAAGTTCATGTTATGTCCAGAATGGAGGAGGCCCCCTATAGCTCAGCCATGAACCATCTCGTAGAGTTAGGAACCTAAGGCATTTTTTGCCAGAAGCCAGAGGAGGAGGAGGAAAAGAACTTCCCTGTGGTTACAGCGTGCACCTGGGATGTGGGAGACCCCCCACGTTCAACCCCCCCGCTCCCTTTAGCCTGATGAAAAGGGATTTAAACTGGGGTTTCCCACCTTGCACATGAATGCACTAAGCATCGAGGTGGGATGATCCCTCAGTCTCTCCTGCTGAAGCTGTTCCACTGTGGATACAGAAAGAGTCACTGGGCCAGAGAGAGTGCAAACACAGGCCTGGTGGTTAAAGAATTCACCTAGATGTGGGAGACCTAGGATCCAGTTCCCCTGCTCCAACAATTCTCTCCATGGCTGTTTTGTGCAGAGTGTGCCAATTTTTGTGCCAATTTTTTTGTGAATCGCTCTGGGGCTTAGGTGCCTGGTGTGGGGCTGCAGTGCATATGTGCAGAGGCAGAAACATAGATACCTGGGGAACTTCAACTGCAAAAATTTAGGCAGCGAGTGAGCTTGGGCTCCTACAGGCATAGGTCCCGGAACTAGGGGTGCTGGGGCTGCTCCTGCATCCCCTGACTTGAAGTGGTTTCCATCATATACAGGGTTTACAGTTTGGTTCAATGGCTCTCAGAACCCCCACTGTACAAATTGTTCCAGCATCCCTGCCTACAGGGCTTTTATGAACACCAGTGGTGCCAAAATCTGGGATTTAGATGCCTAAGGTGGCAGATAGGCGTCTACGTTCTTTTGTGAATCCAGCCCCTCATGCCTCCAAATTCAGAGAGAGAGCACAGCTATCTGCAATATGGAGGAGGAGACCAGTGAGGTAAAGACCTGTACAAAAGATGGGACAAAAGCCTTAGGATTTCTCTCTCCGACTGGTTAGCATTACAGTGCACTCTTCAGTTCCAGTGTCACTAATGTCGCACATGGAAACAAAGCATGGACCAGAAACAGCACAAACCACGACTGTATTCATCGGTCTGCATGAACACAACGGGGTAAGGCTGCAAGCTGAAAAAATTGTTAAAACTCAAGAAATGCAAATGCTTAGGTTTACAAAGCTGCGTTGAATTGTCCCATATTTCATAACCTACATATTCAATTATAATCCAAAATATTCTGCATGTTCCATGAAAGCAAGTTTGTTACTATGCAAACCTTAACAGTGGCATTTCATAGCTTTTTTTGATACTTAAATTTGCAACCCTAATTCATTAATACCACTTTGTTTTTTCTTAAAAATAAATAAAAATATAGGGCTGTGGACCTCTGTATTTCTGTTTTATTATTTATTGTGCTTGATTAATGTAAGAACATAAGAATCACCATGCCGGGTCAGACCAATGGTCCATCTAGCCCAGTGTCCTGTCTTCTGACAGTGGCCAGTGCCAGATACTTCAGAGGCAACAAATTCCACAGGTTGACTGTGCACTGTGTGAAGAAATACTTCCTTATGTTTGTTTTAAACCGGCTGCCTATTAATTTCATTCGGTGACCCCTGGTTCATGTGTTATTTGAAGGGGTAAATGACACTTCCCTAGTCTCTTTCTCCTCACCAGTCATGATTTTCAGCCTCTATCAGATCCTCTTCTTAGTCGTCTTCTTAATCCTCTTACCCCTAATCACTTTTGTTGCCATTCTCTGTACCTTTTCCAATTCTAGTAGGTTGTTTGTTTGTTTGTTTTTGAGATGGGGCAACCAGAACTGCATGCAATATTCAAGATGTGGGCATACCATGGATTTGTATAGTGGCATAAGGATATTTTCTATCTTATTTACCTATCCCTTTTTTAATGGCTCCTAACATTGTTAGATTTTTGATTGCTGTTTCACACTGAGCAGATGTTTTCAGAGAACTATCCACGATGACTCCAAGATCTCTTTCTTGAGAGGTAACAGCTAATTTAGATCCCATCACCTTGTATGTATAGTTTGGATTATGTTTTCCAATTTGCATTACTCCGCACTTACCAACACTGAATTTCATCTGCTATTTTGTTGCCCAATCACCCAGTTTAGTGAAATCCCTTTGTAGCTCTTAGCAAGTCAGCTTTGGATTTAACTATCTAGAGTAATTTTGTATCATTCACAAACTTTGCCACCTCACTGTTTACCCTCTTTTCCAGATCCTTTATGAATATGTTGAACTGTACTGGTCCTAGTACAGACCCTTGGGGGACCCAGCTATTTACCTCTCTCCACTGTGAAAACTGACTATTCCTATCCTTTGTTTCTGGTCTTTTAACCAGTTACTGATCCATGAGAGGACCTTCCCTCTTCTCCCATAACTGCTTATTTCGCTCAAGAGCCTTTGGTATGGGACCTTGTCAAATCTTTCTGACTGATAGGAAAGCAGATTTTTATATATATTTGTAATAATTTTAAAAATAATAAAATGTGTAATAAAGTTTGCACACTGCAGTAAACTGAAACACCTGATTAGAAATACACAAAGGCATCTATGGAACTACAAAGTCATACAACTGTATTTCTCCACAAATTTTATAGATTTGACAAGACACCATTCTGTCACAAAAGGAAAAACTAGCTGTGACACAATGGAATTCTGCAACATATCATTCTGAAGTCCACAGGTGGTAACATAAATAAACCTAATGAAAACTGAGAACTATGCATACGCAAAAGCAATTTTTAATCATTTGTTACTATACTTTCAAACTTAGCAAGAAACAAGTCAGCTATGAAATTTTAAAGTTCAGCCGTTTCTGAGTTATACATGTGCAGAAAAGTTATAATTATTTTAAACAGGAAAAATATACTTTCCCTATATGTGTAACTCAAAACAGTTTAATGAATGAAATCCAAAACCCCCAAACCATCTTTGGGCTGAGATCTAGTATGTAAAGTTTCAGACTTCACCAAATCTGTATCAATGCATTTCACTCAGATAAAAAAAAGGCTACTGCATGTGCTTGGTACATGATTTTCAAAGCCAGATAATTTGGTCAAATCAAAACCAATTTCCACCTATACCAGAAACACCATTTTTCCTCAAGGAGGATTATCAGACTGTCAAATTTCAGTTTTCTACAACCAGTCATTTCAGAAGTAGAGCTGTTCTAAAATAAGTTGTCAAAAATATATAGGATAGGAAAAGTGTATTATTTCCATTCTCAAACAGCTGAACTGGTTCTGGCCCATCAATTTGTTTTTTTAAATCAACTTTGGGCAGAAACCAATACTGCAAAATTTCAATCTGAAAACTTTGCAAAGTTATCAGAGAATGAAAATAGGATTAAAATAGAAGTCTAAACTAAAGATGTCAATTCTGCTCCTGCTATAATCATAATAATGAATCAGATCCTGAGTTGGTGTAAATAAACATAGCTACATTGACTTCTATTGAGCTATACTGATTTACAACAAGCTGAGGATCCAGCTGGTGTACCCATACTGAAATAAAATTGTCAGTGAGTCTGATTGTACAGTTACTAAATAATTTAAAGCAAAAACATGTTGTATAAAAACGGTGGTCATTCAGTCAAAAAACCCCATAGTGTCCTCAAATTATTATAGCAGAACTGGTAGCTCTTGCTAGAATTAAATCAAATTAAATTGAGATTTGCTTTATAATCCTCTTTTCACTTGTTCATAACTATCTGAAAAATACTCCTTGGGGCAAATGTTTTCTGTGGTTGGTCTCAGCCCAGATTTTTTATTTTAAATTTATTTATTGAAAGTCTAGTAAAATAAATTCAATCATTTTTGAGTTATGGAAAGGTGAAAGAAAAGGCAATTGTCCCTTAAGTATTAAATGTTTAGATGCTTTTCTGCTCACCTCACTCAAATATAGCTGAACTATACAATTTAAAACATTCAGGATTCCTTCCTACTGATGATTAGGCCCTTTCATGGTTTAAAAAGCTATAAACAAATAAAAAATACAGTGAGTTACAAGTAGTTAAGAAGAACAGGTGCAGTAGCATTTGCTAATGCTGGCATCTATGATACTATCCATTGTCACAGCTAGTTAGTGTGGTGGACATATCACTGCAGAAATGCATTCTAGTTAGAAATCTTTGTGCTCCAGCACAGTTTAGAAGCTCCACAAGAGGAGAAAGTGGTTTTGCTTTTGCAGGGCTTCTAAGCTCACTGCAAAGGAGTCTTTCAGCTACTCTAACTTCACCATTTCTCCTCCACAGCCCTGTTATTTTTCCCTCTTGAAAAAGTATGGAAGAGAAATTTCTTCTCTGCCCTTCTGCTCCTGTGAAGATGTATTTACACTCAGGATAGGAACTTTATGATGCTTTGCTCTCAGGCACTAGTACTTGAACAAAAGCTCCCGCAGCACTCTGAATCTCAAACTGCCAGGACTTCATTCCCTAGAAATGTCCAACCAGTTCAGAATTACGCGGGGAAGGCTCTTCTATGTGGATAAATGCCAAATTCTCAAACAAGAAACAAACCATTCCCAAGGATGAACAAATAATCCCACCAAAAAAATAACATACCACCTCCAAAATAGAACCCTTGACCCCACAAACTGGGAGGGCAGTGGTGGTGGATGAAGACATAAAATTCTGTGGAAGTTCTTCTGAAAGTCAGAATTACAGAAAAGTAATTTTCCATTCTTTAGAGATGTCGTAAGCACAGGATTCTGACTTACGGAGCTGAACAGCTCAAAGGGGTGTTTTCCAAACAAGAAAAGAAACAGTAAGTGAAGCATCAGGCAGTATGACTAGTAAAAAGATAGGCCCAAACTGCAATGAAAGTGGGGAGAAGATACTTGCCAACAACAACAGATAGGAAGCCTCAAATGGATGTGTCCTCCATAAAACAAAAGCCAACTCCTGTAAGAAACATTCCAAAGAGGAACCAAACTCAAAAAAGCTGGAGAGCCTGTGATCCCCACACATCTTGGGGACAGGATCAGCAGCACTGAATGATGACATTCCTCCTACAAGCCAATCCTGGCAATAATAATCCTTTGTAAAGTGGGGTGGACCATATGGGTGCTTTCTATGTATTCTGAATTGAAGCAGGTCTGAGGCTGACAATTGAAGCTCTCCTGTCTCTGATGGTACAAGATCTTTTAGCTGTAGGCCAGCCACGTCATAATGGAAAGACATGCAGTCGGACAGGGTCCTTTTAATGACAGCAGAACCTATTGACTTGGTGTCAGAAGAAATAAAAACCTTTAAGGACATTAGTCTGCTCCAGGAAAAAAAAAACCCCAAACCCTTTTAGTGAAGAAGAGAACTGGACACTTCTCCACAAGAAAGCACCAAAAAGCAATGGAAGAACGGACCTCAAAGAAGTAGTGAAGGTGCTTGGAGAAAATGAGCTGTTCGGCCTTGAAAAAGAGCTGGTGTGCTGAGGCCAACTTTGCCGAGAGTGATCAAAAACCACAGAAACAGACAAGAAAAAAGTGCTGTGAAGTGACCGGTGGCTTGGGAAGCTCAGAGGAAGGGCACTGGACAGCCAAGCAGAAGTAGCACACGAAGTCAGAAGATCCAGATGCTGAAAGAAGGGTCCCTCTCTGACTACTGTGAGGAGGAAGTGACTACAAGATTCCAGGGGTGAGTTACTGGCAGATGGAGTGTGCACAAAGGAGGGAGGGGTAGAACTGGATGAAATTTTTCAATCAAAAATTCTGTCAAAAAATACAAGTTTGGCAACACTGAAATGTGTCAGGTTTCAGAGTAGCAGCCGTGTTAGTCTGTATTCGCAAAAAGAAAAGGAGTACTTGTGACACCTTAGAGACTAACAAATTTATTTGAGCATAAGCTAAATGAGCTGTAGCTCACGAAAGCTTATGCTCAAATAAATTTGTTAGTCTCTAAGGTGCCACAAGTACTCCTTTTCTTTTTTTGAAATGTTTCATGAATTCATGCAGTTTTGACAAGCGGTTTGTTTAGAAACAAACAAACGATTCCAAGAAATTGAAAATTTCAACATTTTTAAATGAAATGTTTTGATTTTTTGCTTTGAAATGACCTTTCATTTACAAATTTTCTGTGATTTTATGAAAAATTCAAGTGCTTAAAATGCTCAAAATCAAAATGAAATGTTTTGTTTCACTTGAATCTGAACTTTTCGACTTGCTGAAAGTTTCCAAAATTTTTCATGTTCAATTCAACCCAAAGCACATTTTCATCATGCTTTGAAACAGACAAAAAAGCAAAAAATCTGTTGTGTGCCCAGCTCTAGTGGGAGAGTTTCAAGTACCAGTGCCTTAGAGGGTCAAACAGAGCCAGGGGAGCAGTGTTACCAGTGGCTTTGGACTTAAAATCCAATTACATGGACATAAGATTATGAATTTAAAAACTCAGCAGTGAGGAAATGCCAAAGTTATGGATGCATCTACAACCTTCAATAGGCCCATGTGCTAACGACATGGTCATCTTGTACTGTTATCCATTAAAATATAATATACACTTTTTTTTCTACAACTTTATATATACATGTAAAGCATCTTGCAATATACTTCTTTCATTCTTGCATGGTTACACTTATTTCATCCTCATTATTGGAATGATCCAGTATATTGTGCTCAATGGAAAACATTCTCTCTATACAGTATTATGCTTTTTACTATTTTTTGACCGAACATGTAGTGTATACATTCAACAGGATATTTTCCCTCTACAGACAGATATACCTCTGAACAGTAATTTATTACTGTAGTATCTCACAATCTATTTATCAGTGAATGACATTTATAGAGCTCTAGCTCTCGACATTTATGATTTCTGATTTGATTGTATATATGAAGAAATAGCTAATTTATATCATGAATGTTACCTATCCTCAAACTGCCTTAATAAAATTCAAGTATTATTTTCACCAAGTACCAGGTGCATGCTCTTAAAAATGGTGTGAGAGATTATTTAATTTCATCTAAGAATTTGTTGCATATGAAAACTGTGCATGTTCACCTCTGATCTGTAAATTATTGACATATTTCTAAATTCACAAGTAGAAATAATTTGGAAACTAATTTTCTCCATAAACAGACATAAAAATGTATGTTTTCAGAAGCTAAGGATAAGATCCTGTCTCCACTGAAGAAAACACTCCTATTAACAGTTGAGAAAGAAAGTGAGAGAGAGAGAAGATTTCACCCTAAGTATTTAATTGACTTAAAAATAATCATGTCTTTGCAATAAAATGTGACATACTATACTTAATTAGTTATGCTACAGTGATGTCTATGGACGCCAGATGAGATTAGGGTCCCATTGTGTTAGGTGCTGTATAGAAACACAGTAAGGAATAGTCTTTGCCCCAACTAATTTACAATTTAATTACTGTAGTTACTGAAACAGTTAATATTACAGTTGCAAACCTTTTATATGCCAACAGATGATGCAGTTCACTATTGCTTTATGTTTTGCTTCAACTATGGTATGGTACTAATTTGTAGTATTGCTTATATAAGTGACAGTCAGGGATTTTGCTAACATTCACAAAGTAGTACAAAATATTAGAACATGCTACCAATGTGTACGTAAGGTTGTAGAAGCAATTGTATAGTATTATACTGCATTATTTGAGAAACAGTATGTGACAATGTAATTAAAGGATGCATTATAGTATACATTCAGAAATGGGAAGAGTTAACTCACTCTTAACTCACACATTTGTGGACTTCTGAGACTTTACATTTGTAATCTTCATCTTTAATATATGTTATAATGTTTTATGCTGGGATTTTCAAAACAGCCACAGGAATTGGGCACCTCACACCCTTCAGCTCCTCTGAAAATTTCAGCCATAATCATTATGTGAAAGAAAATATATCCAAAAACATGCAGGTGTTATCACAATATGGGCACTGTAAAAAGATACCCTTAAAATATTCAGAGAGACACCTCAGTGCTAGTCTCTGAAGTGAAATAAAATAAATGCACCTGTATGCTGGATGTCCCAGTTTCAAAAGTCCATAATTCTGTTATTGCACAATCTGTTATTTTGTAATCATATTGCTTCAAGAAAGTCAAAGCAGTGTTTTGACCATGCCAAGTGTGCAGTTTTTCAATAAAGCCATTTCTGAATGACAACAGAAAAGTTTTACAGCCGAGCAATGCTTTTCTCAATGCTCAGATACTTAAAAATGGTTAGACTTCTAGAAAATTTTCACAGAATATTCCCTAGCCCAAGCATGAGAAATTTCATACCAGAAATATCAGAGGGATAGCTGTGTTAGTCTGTATTCATAAAAACAATAAGGAGTCCAGTGGCACCTTAAAGACTAACAAATTTATTTGGGCGTAAGCTTTCCACTTCTTTAACCCATTTCAGATGCAACTGAAGAAGTGGGTTTTTTACCCATGAAAGCTTATGTCCAAATAAATTTGTTAGTCTTTAAGGTACCACCGGACTCCTTGTTGTTTTTATACCAGAAGTACATTTTGAAAGTTACAGTAAACTGAAAAAAGGGATTTTGACTGGAAGTGCCATTTCAACATTTAATATAAAGATGGTATGGAGACACTACAGTATACTATAGAAAAATATGATAAAAGACTTAGCAGCCTATGTTAAGAATCTCAGTCAGTATTTAAGTAATGACAAACATGATCATCATACATGTTTTATTTGCATAAAATTATTTTCCTTGAAGACACACAAGTGCTTTGCAAAAAGAAAAGGAGGACTTGTGGCACCTTAGAGACTAACAAATTTATTTGAGCATAAGCTTTCGTGAGCTACAGCATCTGATGAAGTGAGCTGTAGCTCACGAAAGCTTATGCTCAAATAAATTTGTTAGTCTCTAAGGTGCCACAAGCCCTCCTTTTCTTTTTGCGAATACAGACTAACACGGCTGCTACTCTGAAACGAGTGCTTTGGATAATCTATTTACAATGCACCAATATCCTTAGAGATATTGAACTATTTTTTTTGGCCTGTCATTACCCAACTGATTTCCAACAAAATATACAGATTGGCAGGAATTTGGAGAGCCATGGACAGATGCCTACATGACTACAGGAACTGGATTGCTGATTCATTTGGAATGCTGCAACAGAGAGAAACGTGGCCGCATACAGCAGTGCATCCCAAATCACAGCCCCTCACAAGAGGAGAGTAAGAGACCCCTGTAGAAAATTTCACTGATATCTTATTTAACTTAATGGAATGTAGTAGCTCATGGTGATGTCCAGAAAGAATACTGCTGGAGAATAGAGCCCCCTTCCTTTTGGCTGCAGAAGAGTTCATCCTAACAGTGCCACTCGGTAGGCTCATTATAATGACAGGCCGTAGCAGCAGAGGAACCTCAAAAGCCTGAATGTTAGCCTAAGATTTTCAAAAGTTTGAGCAGGAGAGAGATACCTCTATGCGCTCGCACATGGGTCTGGAAACAGTTGTAATACTTGTATTTCTTCCCACATATTCCACACTCATAAGACCCTGAAAAACAGGACAGAAAAGTACATATTACCATATTAGATCAGTAACAAGCAGACGGTCCCATGATACAGAGATAATCACAAACTGATGAGAGAACAGTGCAGCTGTCAGCAAGAGGGGGTTTGGAAGGCTTGTAGAGTTAAGTGCAGGGAATTTATACTCCACTGTCCACCTCTAGATCCTTTCTTGATGACTAAGAGTAAGAGTAATTGACATATTTTACTGCATTTACAGTATATCTTTATAATTTTATTAATTTGGAAGAACCACTCTCAATATAGCCTGAATTATGATTTAATAATAATAATAAATAATAAAATAATACTTTTCTAGTTGTCAGAATAAATCTTGAACTAGTATTTCCGCTTTTATCATCTTCAAAATTTCTCAAGCAATGTAATTACCACACAAAGAGATCTGGTAAGTATCACAGTCTGGTAAGTATCACAGTATGGGGATGAGGTGAGCAGCCCTCAGTGGTGAAAGAACAGGTTAAGGACTATTTAGAAAAGCTGGACATGCACAAGTCCATGGATCCAAATCTAATGCATCCAAGGATGCTGAGGGACTTGGTTGATGTAATTGCAGAGCCATTGGCCATTACCTTTGAAAATTTGTGGCGATCTTGGGAGGTCCTGGACAATTGGAAAAAGGCAAATATAGTGCCCATATTTTAAAAAGAAAAGAAAGAGAACCCGGGGAACTACAGACCTGTCAGCCTCACTTCAGTCCCTGGCAAAATCATAGAGCAGATCCTCAAGGAATCCATTTTGAAGCACTTGGAGGAGAGGAAGGTGATCAGGAACAGTCAACATGGATTCACCAAGGGCAAGTCATGCCTGACCAACCTGATTGCCTTCTATGATGAGAGAACTGGCACTGTGGATATGGGGAAAGCAGTGGATGTGATGTATCTTGACTTTAGCAAAGTTTTAATACTGTCTCCCACAGTATTCTTGCCAGCAAGTTAAAAAAGTATGGATTGGATGAATGGACTATAAGGTGGATAGAAAGCTGGCTAGATCGTCCAGCTCAACGGGTAGTGATTGATGTCTAGTTGGCAGCCGATATCAAGTGGAGTGCCCCAGGGGTCGGTCCTGGGGCCGGTTTTGTTCAACATCTTTCTTAATCATCTGGATGATGGGATTAATTGTACCCTCAGCAAGTTCGCAGATGACACGAAACTGTGGGGAGAGGTAGATAGACTGGAGGGTAGGGATAGGGTCCAGAGTAACCTAGACAAATTAGAGGATTGGGCCAAAAGAAATCTGATGAGGTTCAACAAGGACAAATGCAGAGTCCTGCACTTAGGATGGAAGAATCCCATGCACAGCTACAGGCTGGGGACTGACTGGCTAAGCAGCAGTTCTGCAGAAAAGGACCTGGGGATTACAGTGGACGAGAAGCTGTATATGGGTCAACAGTGTGCCCTTGTTGCCAAGAAGGCCAATGGCATATTGGGCTGTATTAGTAGGAGTATTGCCAGCAGATCGAGGGAAGTGATTATTCCACTCTACTTGGCACTAGTGAGGCCACACCTGGAATAATGTGTCCAGTTTTGGTCCCCTGACTACAGAAGGGATGTGGACAAATTGGAGAGTCCAGCGGAGGGCATCAAAAATGATTAGGGGTCTGGGGCACATGACTTATGAGGAGAGGCTGAGGGAACTGGGGTATTTAGTCTGCACATGAGAAGAGTAAAGGGGGATTTGATAGCAGCCTTCAACTACCTGAAGGGGGGTTCCAAGGAGGATGGAGCTCGGCCATTCTCAGTGGTGGCAGATAACCGAACAAAGAGCAATGGTCTCAAGTTGCAGTGGGGGAAGTCTAGGTTGGATATTAGGAAACACTATTTCACTAGGAGGTTGTTGAAGCACTGGAATGGGTTACCTAGGGAGGTGGTGGAATCTCCATCCTTAGAGGTTTTTAAGGCCCGGCTTGACAAAATCCTGGCTGGGATGATTCAGTGGGTGTTGGTCCTGCTTTGAGCGGGGATTGGACTAGATGACCTCCTGAGGTCTCTTCCAATCCTAATCTTCTATGATTCAATGATTCATTCAATGACCTGTCCCTTTTGGTTTGGGAGAAGCTGACTGGATTGTGTCTCTTCTGTTTCTAACAGAGCAGAAGTCGTCTTTGTCTCTGAATAAACAACATTGCTATGAGAATGTCCTTTGTGTTGCAAAGGGTATTTATTTCTCGCCACTGGCCCTGAACCTGCAGGGGGCACTCACAAGAACAAACTACAGTACAGTGTGCTATAGCAATGTCTGAGTAAGATGTCTTTTGAAACAGTATCTAACATGCTGTATTCATTCTCGGAAGGGGAATCACACTCAGGGAGGGGAGCAAATCAAATCCACTTCCATCTGTTTCTTAGCAAGAGATTTATTTTTTTGAATATGAAAAGAAAGTCATAATCCTGAGGTCAGTCTGTAGCAGATTTTAAGAAATTCAAAGGAGGCCAAATTTTGGGCCTCAACAGGTTGCTATCATCCCTCTGACATCACTTTACATATTAAATGATTCATTATACTTCTCCCCAAACCCAAGTCCTCTTTTTATAGGCGTACTCAAAACCAAATATAACCAGTGAATGAATATATTCCTTACCACTTGGGTTACAAAGAATAACAATTCCATTTGATTGTTAAGAATCTGTCACACCAAGAGGAAAACATGAGCGATAACCATCAGCCAGCCAAATTCCCAGGGACAGGGTATTTGCATGTATTTGCATACATGAAGATCATGGAGAAAACAAAAAGAACAAGGGGCTCTATTCTGATCTTTTTTAGCCTGAATGTCTTTCTTTTGTATTTCTCCCCACTCCCCTGGAAATGGTCTCTGTCGCATGTAAGTACATTTAGTTGAGCAGCATTCCACAAAGAAAAAAAAATAGCCCACATATGTGACCACCTGTTGCCTTCTAGCAAAAACCTGAAGCTGAACTTGCATTTCCAACATGAACACAGGAGATTTCTCATCTGAAAACAAGTGTCCATGAATCTGATATCAAAAGAGGTGAAAGGCTGTTAGTGCTGACTATGGGCCAATGGATTTGCCAAGGCTGCTGATCCTCTGCTAGTCCACCCTTTGGCTTCTCCTGGGCAGATCCTGCTAGTAATCTAAAATATGGGAATGTGAGATGTGGACACTCAGGGCCAAGATGAAAGACCCACCAAACTCCTGGTCATCTGTGACTTAAGCCAGCATTTGAACCCCAGATCTCCAAAGGCCAGTGCTCTATATCCACTGTCACTAAGACCCTATGGGTTTCCATTTTACTTTCTCCCTATGTATACACAGGTCAAGTCCCTGATCTTTCACAGTACTGAACACTAAAATAGAAGCTTCCAGAAAAGCCTAGTGCACAGGGACTGCTTGTGGCATAATATAAAAGAAGCAGGAGGGCTGACTCAACATAGACTCTCCTTATGCTGAGGTTCTCCTGGGCTCTGGGCTAATTTCCAAGAGAGTGTTTGCTCCACATCCTCAAATGAGGGTACATCTAGCCAACTCCTCTGAGCCCTCAAGTGGTAAGGTGAGAAAAGTTAAAGCTCCAGGCCCTGAAGACAGGACAACTTGTGAAGGTTGTCACAGGAACTAAGCAAGTACTGGAGTCCTCAGGTTATAATAGAGAAACCCTAAAAGTAGAGGCCTGTGTTTAGAAGATTCTGCACTGCAGTGCTTTTCTGGGAGGGGAGGGAGTAGAAACAGCCACACACACCCCCAAAATGAGAGAAGGTGGTGATTTGCCACTGTTGCTATGGCCTTGGGGCCACCCTGGGCTCTTGGCCACATTGGGACCAGTCATGCAGGTTAAAACTACCTGAGGTATGAAAAGAGATGGGGATGGGGGGCGCGTGGTTAATTGGTGTATTAGACTTTGCCAGATTTTTTTCCTGAGTCTTGTGTTTGGAATTTGTGCAACACGCCAGTTGCATCTAGAGCTTCCCCTTACTCTGTGATCCCTGGTTAAACTTTCACACCCTTCCATCACATACCGGATGTGTATCTCAATGCATGGTCAAAAATCCAGGTGCCTGAGTATCGATTTCGTGAATATCCAACAGGAGAGCTGTGTTCCACTGCTTTTCCATCTAAATTGCACAAAAAAATCAGACAAGAGCCCTTAAAGTGGATAAATTTCCAAAAGATAACGAGGGTTGAAACCCAGTAAAAATGTCAACACTTGAGTAATTTCCTGTCCTTGTACCAAGATATCAAAGGCTATGCAGAATTTTCTAAGGTTTTGCGCCTCATGGTCTAATGCAGCATAAATATTGGAAATCCCAAAGCTGCTTAGTAGGTGAGGCATCTGCCCCCTGGATTGAATCAAATATGTACAGATTAGCTTGATGGCTTCAGAACAAAAGGTTTCACACAGAACCACTGTCTCACTCCTCATCTCCTCTCTAACATTTATGACCCCACCACTCCACTTGGAAAGTCCTCCTCAGTAAGTTTCTGATGGTGCATCACTGGCCCACGTGTGAGGGTTTAAATGGAGTCTAACCCAAAATTCCTCCTGATCAAATCCCAGGTGACATAATCCCCCCAAGTCCAAACACTGAAATGATCAAATTCGCAATGTTATAAGACAGACATTAGGCCAGTCACAAAATCCCATCCAGTCTCATCTCCCCTTTCTCTCACTTTCCCAGTAGAAAGGGCCATGGCCCACTCATTATCTCTTGGCTCCCAGATAGATTTTTGTGGGAGCATGTCTGTCTGTCTGCCTGCCTGCCAAGCTGCACCTCTCCAAGAAACATCAGTGCTGGAGCTATTCAGACAGCCCCGGGGCCCAAAGGCAGCAGGTGAGGTCCCCAATAAAATTACGTTTCTGAGTTGCACATTGTTCGAAACTACTAACAGGTGGGGCCATCCGGATATTCCTTAGGCTGGTCTGTCAAGATTTAGAGAACAGAGGGATTTGAGTTGTCAGAATTTTGTCATTCAGATATTGATCAGGTCCTAAAGTTACTGCCAATTGTTCTGTAAACTCTACTTGCTTGTGATGCCTGAATTGTGACACAATGCCCAAGAGAAGATGAGCAAGTTCTCTAATCCAATGGTCACTAATCATAGATGGACCAGCACTGGTACGTCAAGCTTGAGGGACTAATACTCTGGGCACCACCACTGCTTGAACCCTATTTAGTTGTAGGTTTCAGAGTAGCAGCCGTGTTAGTCTGTATTCGCAAAAAGAAAAGGAGAACTTGTGGCACCTTAGAGACTAACAAATTTATTAGAGCATAAACTTTCGTGAGCTACATCCGATGAAGTGAGCTGTAGCTCACGAAAGCTTATGCTCTAATAAATTTGTTAGTCTCTAAGGTGCCACAAGTACTCCTTTTCTATTTAGTTGTATTCACTCTAATCCACCATGGAGTTTGGGCTGCTCCAAAGCCAGTGAGAACAGAGTTTGCAGCAGTCCAGATGTCTGGAGACAGGTCAGTGAATAAGAGGATTGGGAAACACTGAATTCTATGCATCTGCCTCAAACAATGCAGGTCTAACTGTAACAACAAGAATACATCCTGGCTGAGGGCAAGCTTAGGGGCGACATCTATCTCAGACAAGGAGCAAAGCCACCTGGTCCAGATTTCAAACTGCCCCCTGGAGTCATAGCTCTGTCTGGTGAAGAAAGTTCCTTGTCACTGTGGAATCTTCATATGCTTTGCAACCCTCACGGTCACTGTCGTCAAGGGACGTAGAGCAGACCTAATGTGGACAATCCACTTCTTATTTACCTGACAACACCTCTCACACGATATGAAAAGCGATACTCTGTGGGGCTGGTAATGGCACATTATAGAATGTGGAGGGGATCTGTTACCTTCCCTTTCATTAATTCTTCTTTTACTGTTATACCATCTATAAAATTACCACTTTAAACACCTCTCGTCTCAATTTCTCTGATGAAGAAAAGTAAAACCCCACCCAAGTCTGCCTTCACTGCTGAAGCAATTGAAACAATGGGCAACTGGTTCAATTCACAGTGAAGTTTTCAGAAGGTAAATCTGAGGGAGAGCTCCTCATGAAGCTGCAGACAGCAAGCAGCCTTACCTTACAAAGCTGTCCAAGCTTGCTAACCCCAAACGAAGAACAGCAGCAAAATGCCACCTGCGAGGCAACAATTGCCCAAGTTGCCCAGATAATGTTTGCAGCTATGGCAATACTGCTGATTTGTGTTTTTTGTAGGGCAGTAAAGGTGAGTGGGGGAACAAGCACTGACTGGGAACCAGTTTGAAAAACCACAAGAAACGGTTATTTGGGCACATCAGTTCACTCAGACTGCAGTACTTGGTGGCCAAACAGAAAAGTTATTCAGAGCCAGCCTGCGTGCCTCCTCCCAAACAAACAGGGGCCCGATGAATGGATACACTCACAGGACTCTGCACAATGGAATCAGCTGCTAACAGCCAATGGCCTCAGGATCCAGCTGGCTTTAAAGAAAACTAGCAACTAGGGTATAAAATAAAAAAAATATGATGCACAATTAATTTAAAGGGGCACAGCTGGCTACGAGAATTTCCCACATTCATTTTTTTAGTTCACTCCTTATTGCTTCAAACCTGATAATAGCATCTCTTTCCCCTCCCACAACATAACCTCCCGCTACCGTCAACATGCATCATCCCTGAGGGTTGTCCTGCCCTTGGTGGACATGGCATTCTGATGCATTTCCAAGTTCAGCAGATGCCAACATGGCTGCCTTCTGTTGATTTCTCAATTTCTACACTAGTATTGTCAGTAGGGTGACTAGATAGAAAGTGTGAAAAATTAGAACAGGGGATGGGTGGTAACAGATGCCTATATAAGAAAAAGCCCCAAATATCAGGACTGTCCCTATAAAATCGGGACATCTGGTCACCCTAATTGTCAGGGTTATCTAGGAACCACAGCTCTGCGGGAACAGTATTTGTGAGCTGCCCGCTGACATGAAGCCAGCAGGGGGAGCTCATGCACAGTTCTTTGGAGGATACTCTACAGACCTATGGCTTCTGGAGTCACAGCCCCTTTGGGGAGGTGCGGGAGGGGCATTGCCAAAGCACTGGTACCTGCTGTGACAGAGGTCCCTTGGGACACCTGATCACCGGTTCTCCTTCCAGGACAGCCCTGTGGAGCTCCAGCCCTGTCAGTGGTCCATCCCACTTGGTGTTCCTCTTCACCGGCAGGGAGCAGGGAATTGTGGGGTCTCTCTGCCCCTTACAATTCTGAATATATTTTCCACCAAATTATATCCAGTTTAAGGTAGATCTAATTATGGGATCAAACAGGCCTGCAGTGTTTCTCTTCACCCTTTCTTTCCCCTATTGAAACAGCAGTTTTCCCTTTTTAGGCTGTGGAAGGTCAGCAGCCAGGCACCAGTTAGGTCTCATGGGCTGCTGCTACTTCCAACCTGAAAGGAGAGGAGAGAAGTGCCTTTTGTAACAGCTGTTCTAGCTGGGGAGTAGATGGATTTTTCTGATCCTCTTACATGGTATTTGCCAACACCCTACACCAGCCCCTGGCTAATGACAAATTCTAGGGGTTCTCTCTGCAACAGCTAGGGTTATGATCATGAGCCTAAAATCAGAAATAAACCATTGGGGCAGATGAAACATTAATACTAACTGCAATTAAACTATGGTAACTCAAGGCAACTCATACTAGTTTCCTTCCCAGTCCCTAAAGCTAATAAACTGCTTTCCCCATGGTCTAACTCCTTCCTCTTCCTGTCACATGAGACTTATTCTTGTTTCAGCAACTGTTCTTGGAGCTCAGCCTTGTTAAACTGCTGGAAGAAGCCTTTCCATTTATTAAAAAAAAAAAAAAAAAAAAAAAAAAAAAAAAAAAGGAGTACTTGTGGCACCTCAGAGACTAATACATTTATTTGAGCATAAGCTTTCGTGAGCTACAGCTCACTTTGGCAGAGGAGTCACTGTTGAAAGCAGCTGTGTCCCTCTTTCAGTAGTTTGCAGAAATGCCCTCTCTCTGGAATACTTATAAGGAGAAAGACGAAGGATGGTCTTGTGGTTCAAGGCACTTGCCTCAGGAGGTGGCTAAAAATTTTCCAAAACTTTTCTAACTGAAAATTTGGTTTTTATCTCAATTAAACTTTTCATGGAAAGTGTTTGTGTCCCTCAAAAAATTCAATTCAATTTTTTGGGGTCAGAAAACCAAAAATATTTCAGCATTCGGCACTTTTTGGCCAATGTTGTCAGCTCACAACTGCCGAAAACAAAACATTTCAGCTGAAATCCAAATTTTCCAGTTTCCAGCCAAAGTATTGTGGGGTTTGGTGTTTTTGATAATATTTCTACAAAAAAAGGAAATCTTTCAGTTCTGTCAAAATTTTCTCCAGGGATTCCACCCGCTATTTTCTGACCAGCTCCATTTTAGAGATCTGGGTTCAATTCCTGGCTTTGCCACCGTCTTGTGTGCTGCTGCACAAGTCATTTAATCTCTCTCAACCTCAGGGCCCCATCTGTAAAGCGAGGACAATAATTCTTCCTTCCTTTCTCTTGTCTATTTAGATTGTAAATCCTTCAGGGGAGAGAGAGAGAGAGTGTGTGTGTATATGGTACCTAACTCAAAGAGACCCTGCTCTTGCTTGGGTCTTTAGGCATGTCTGTAATACAAATAAACAATAATAATCAAGAGAGAGAGATTGAATAATCTTGTGCCTGGACGTAGATTCAGCTTTAAAAGTTCATCTTAGTGCTACTGGGTAGAGCTGAGCTTTCAGGAACCTCCTTTCCAGAGGTTCTCTGCTCTCTCCACACTTCACAAGACTCATACTGGGAAACCAGGAACCAATCACCAACAGACCTGTTAGCCAGTAGCTTACCAAGTGTCTGCTGGTTGCGGACACCTCCAATCACCACACATATTTCTGCTGGCACATCTCCTGGACCATCCTTTATGTTTTTCTTGGAATCTTTGGTGTCATCCTGCCAGATCACCTCTTGAATATAGTCATCTGGTATCTCTGTTTTCACCTTCACCTCTGTCATCGTTCCGGGCTCTTCACTCGGCGAGGACTGAGATGTCACAGAATCAGAGCCCTCTGCTTTCGGGCTCTTCGGACTCCTCTTCAAGTGCTCCCTGGGTGCGGGGAAGAGGAAAAAATAAGAATTCTTATTTTCTAGCTCAACTTTTAGTTACTGTCACCAAAATAAAGATACTTCTGTTTACTACAGTTTATTTAAGATTACTGTGTATGTTTGTATGTGTCTATGATAAATGAGTGATAAAATTTTAAGCACTTACAAAAGTAATAAAACTATTTATTAGTAATGAAAATAACCTTAAATAGCATCAACAAACAGACTTATGAAAGAAAATGAGATTCCACCTTGGAAAAACAAAGCTACCATCTTGCAGGAAAACAGTCTTTTTAAAAACTCTTCATGTGTCAGTATATAATGCCTGCATCTGTAATTTTCACTCCACGCATCTGAAGAACTGGTTTTTTACCCAAGAAAGCTTACGCCCAAGTAAATCTTTAAGATGCCACCGGACTCCTTGTTGTTTTTGTGGATACAGACTAACACAGCTACCCCGATACTAGTCTTTTTAAAAGCACAGATACTTATTAGAAGGGAGAAACCCGGAAAACAAAAATCTGACAGAAATCTACAGCTGATAATTGGCTGCAAATTCATTCTACTCTGGTAATGTGATATGGCAGCAAAAGAAAACGAGCAGTTTCGGGCTTCACAGATAGAGGAATCATCAGAACGCAGTCCCTTTATTTGACTGTCTTGAATCCACTCATATGTCCCATCTTGGGCACCTTGTCACCAGCATTGGATATAAACAAACTGGAGGAAATTCAAAGATGAACAAATATAATGTGGAAGATTGCAGGATCAATGTATAAGGACAGACTAAAAGGAGCTAAATATATATACACAGTAGCTTAGCTGACCAAAGGCTATGGAGTAGCAGACATGCTAAGGGTCTGTACAGTATTTAGACAATGGAAACACAAAGGAGACAGAAGAATTGCCAAACAGAGTTTAATGTGCTATTATAACTAGGAGTAATGGATGAAATTAAGTAACAGAAAACTTAGGATGAATATTAGGTTAAGATATGCTACTGCAGAGATCTATTAGACCATGAAATAGTGGTAGAGGAGGAAACCCCATTGCTTTGGATGTTTAAATGAAGACATCACAAAAGTACTAATAAATATATTGTAAAACTAATCATATACTATTTTATAATATCATGTGAAAAGATAGTATGTGGTGCAGCCCAAAGGAGGCAACTGATCAGGGTATCGCTGCTAGAATTGAAAGAAAAATTGCACAGGGGATGGTAGTGAGGGGATGGAAAGAAGAGGAGTAAATGAACAATGAGAACAATCTTCTGTCACAATTACTGCACGTCCTCCTACACAGATATGGAGTTTCTCTTTCAAATGCATCAGTCACAAGGGGGCTGCCAGACATTATACATTCTCACCCCCTCATTCTCATTAAAAAATGAAATGTATAATTAGTAGCCTCCAAACAGAAAGGGAAATTATTCCTGAGCCCCTCGATAGAGGCACGCTTTCCGATATCTACCCAAACTTTCTTGAAAATCATTCAGAGCTTTTATAACTGATAAGATGAATTTACACAGAAAAATGTCAAAGAAAATAAGGAGTTCTTTAATAAGAATTTATTAGACATCCCCAAAGCCCTGATTTCACAATCAGGAAAGAGGACAACTTTGGCTAAAAGCCTATCCTAGTTCAGTGGCAAAGTGAAGGCAGCA